>NC_139920.1:4436249-5110118 GCF_963514095.1 Eutrigla gurnardus
AATTGTCAAAACCTTCTGTGAATATGAAGTATTCCCCTTCATGATTTTGGCCCTAACATGCTGCCGTAGGTGCAGTGATTAATGTTCCACTGGGTGCAGACGTGCCTGTGGCTGGTGTGATGTGAAAAGCTTTGCATATGAACTTTTCATTCCTGGTATGAAAGTCGTGGTAACAATCACCCAACGTCTGCATGTTCTTCCTGTGTGTATTCTGCTGTCTGTCGACCCGCCTCCACCTTCCTCTCACCTCTCGCTGCTGTCGCCCTGCAGATCATCAGTTCCTCTACGCCCTGTGGAGATTTCTTCTTCCGCGGCTGTCGGACCTCGGAGTCTCAGCGAGTGGACGGAGGCTCGTCCAGGACGCTATCCAGCAGCAAGAGTCACATGTCTGTCCCCTCTGACATCACCAACATTGTCAAGAAGTGCAATGAGCTGGACCTCAACATAATCGTCATCTGGAAGGTACATGAAGCAGAGCCACTTTCTAAAAAGTGAAGTGCATTAAACTGTCATTCTCCCTGCTGGCCACCAGGGGGCGACTCCTCTGTGATTGTATAGAAGCCTAAGAGAAAATATGGTTTTAATGTACATTATTCACAGCTTAAAATGTAACAACACTAAGTGTACAGTGTGTGAGTCTCCAGTGTGTGATGTGTGTGTCTGTGTGCAGGCTTACGTGGTGGAGGACAACAAACAGCTGATCCTCGAGGGCCAGCTCCATGTGGCGCTGCAGACCATCGGCAAAGAGGCCAGTTCACTGACTCCCAAAGAGGTAACACTCACTCACTCACTCACTCACTCACTAACTAACACACTCACTCACTCACTCACTCACTCACTCACTCACTCACTCACTCACTCACTCACTCACTAACACACTCACTCACTCACTCACTCACTCACTCACTCACTCACTCACTCACTCACTCACTCACTCACTCACTCACACACACACACACACACACACTCACTCACTCACTCACATACACACACTCACTCACTTACACTCACTTACTTACTCACTCACTCACTCACTCACTCACTCACTCACTCACATACACACACTCACACTCACTCACTCACTCACTTACTCACACATACACACACACACACATACACACACTCACTGTGAGGTAAAAGCATTATGATTAATTGACTGAAGCTTTGAGAAGCTAGTTAGCTAGAAAAGGGATTTATAAGTGCAGGTCCGTTTACCATTTACCATCGGGATGCAACAATCCAGTTAGCCCACGGTTCAACACGTACCTCGGTTCTGTTTTAGAACATATTTTGTGCGCAAGGAGAAAAAAACAATACTATTTATATCTTCAAACACTATTTCTTTGTTTTGCTTATAAGCTAAGAATTTCCTTTTTTTACATTCAGACACATTCAAGTGTATTGTATAGTAAAATAAATAAATATGTAAAAAAAAAAAGTAACACTTTCAAATGCAAAAGTGCTTCTTAGCCTTGACTACTGGTATAGGATAAAAGGGGTAAAACAATTTAAATGTAAATGTGCATGTAAAATATGTACATATTTGAAACAAAGTCACTTTTTTAAACATAAAGTCACCATTTAAATAAAAATATCTGTACTTCAGTAGTCTATATATGACTTTCATACAGGGGATGGGTTTGGAGTATTATGCGAAATTGTATTGCAAAATCAAAAATACCTCAATTCACAAGTGGGTATTGAACCGTGCATGGCGTACGGTACGGTTCAATATCGTATTGAGAACCGTTGCATCCCTACTGAATACATTGCACAACGATAAACAGGGTTTAACTGAAATGAAGCTGAAATCAGAAGAAACTAGAGTTGTAACGATTCATTCGATTAATCGATGATTCGATTGTCAGTCCTATAGATTCAACTAAATCCATCTGCTAAAATAAATACATAGAATAAATCGTTTTGACTTCACCAATAATCGATATAAATGTGTTTAATCGTATAAATCGTGATTCTTACTTATGATTAATGTTTTAATACGTTTAAGACACTCTCTCCCCTGCCAGCATGTAGTCTACTGAAAAATGTTCAAAATAACTGAGCAATGTTTCATTACATTTTTGTATTCAGCATAAAATATTATGTAGGACTACTTTTTTATAGAATAAATATGTTATTTTTTCACCTGTCAGAAGAATACAAATAGTCTCACTTGCTTTATTGCATGTTTATTTCATGGATATAGAATTTTGGTTACAAGTTACTGAATCGAATCGTGGTTTAAAGAATTGAATCGAAACGTTACAACAACAAAAAAATCGTCCTTGAATCGAATCGCCAACTACTGTATCGTTAATCGAATCGAATCACTGTGAAGCCAAAGATTCACACCCCTAGAAGAAACTGTCGAACAGCATTAAATTCCGAGACAAGCTCTTTTTGTTCCCCACGTTGGAATCTTGTGACGGAATATTTTAAACTGGACTGAGGAAAACGAATCCACAGCTGTTTCCCCTCCATTGTGGAATCTCGCGCCATGCAAACTGTGATCATGTGACGATGAGCATGTGGGCTTCAGACTGTGACGCTTCATGTCTCCGTAGCTGAGCTCTGATGTACGTTTGTGTTGCAGGAAGCTCAAGAGATGCTGCTGCTGAAGTTTAAGTCCGAACCCCCGACCCCAGTGGCCCCGCCCTCCGCCGAGCTGTCCCAGCTCATCAAGACCAACCTGACCTACCCCGAGACCTACACACATCCGTTCACCCAGGGCAGGTGAGACCCGAACCACACCAGAACCAGACCAGAACCAGACCACCTGAGAGGTCCGGATGGTTCATAATGTAGCAGAAGATCAGAGATGGCAGTAAAACGTACGACAAACATGTTGTTAAGAAAGAAAATGCGTCACAGATATTATTTGGTGAAGATCGTAAAGTAAAAGAAGAAAATAATGAATACATAAAAGAAACATTGTGAGTCTGACTACTGTTCACTTGTCCTCCATGATAGTGACCTGGTCCCTGGTCCCTGGTGATGATATTCACCATGTTTTTTATCACTAGTGTGCTGATGTTTACTTGTGACGGGCACGGTGCTCGCTGAGCACACCTCTGTGGTTGAAGGTAGTAAACACTCTTTCTGTCTCCAGTCTCTGTGTGGTGCCGGTGACTCTGACTCTGTCCAACTGCTCCTCGGCTCCAGTGGACGTCCTCATCGACTTGAGGCACAAAAACGCCAGGTAGGTGTTTTGTCCATCTGGGAGAATGAGGCCATAAACCATTAAAGAAAGCTGCAGACACAGTGGCACATTCTCTCTCGTTGAATATTTCTATGCGCGTGATTGCTTGAATTTTCAATTAGACGCAGCATGAAACCTCGTTGAAGTGAGGGGACATGCCAGAGACATACGGGGAAACAAGAGAATGCAACCTGATTGCATGGTTAGACATAAACACACATCTATTTAGACTCCTCATGCAGGCCTTGGGATCCTAACTCCGATCGCTACCATGGCGACCTGAAGACCTGAGGCCTGTACGAGGAAGCAGGATTTGAGTTTAGGAAAGTCACTTCAGGTTTAACTCTGTTTTCAGTCCTATGATCACCATGGTAACTGATGCTGCACACCTGACCTTCTCCGGTCAGTCACTGTCTCGAGTGATGGGCATTAGAATCCGTTTCCACCAGGCAGCAAGATGTTCCAACTTTAACAGTAAAGAAGGAGGAGCAATAGAATCGTTAACGTGAACATACTTCCATCCTTTTTCAGCCCGGAGTCTCTGGAGGTCCACGGCTCGTTCACCTGGGTGGGTCAGACCCAGTACAAGCTGCAGCTGAGACCTCAGGAGGTGCTGTGCCTGACTCTGCGGGCCTGTTTCCTCCAGGCCGGAGTCTACAACCTCAACACGCCGCGAGTCTTCGCCAAGCCGGCGGAGCAGGGCGCCATGTGTGAGACGAGTCAGCAGACCGCGAGTCCTGCTCTCATCATCATCAACAGCGCCTGAGTGGAGCATCTGCAGACAGGAGGACCTGGACGAGTCCTCTACACACATGTTGATAACGTGTCCTCCTCGGGTGATGCAGGACACGTAGATGTTTGTACCAATTACTAAAACAGAAAAGGTGTATTTAAACAGTTTATATAGATTGGTGAATTTATGGACCTCAGAACTATTTTACTTTCATCATCCAAACATCAAAGAGTTTTACTTGCATGTCCCTGTCTCTGTCCGAGGCCCCCTACCATCCAGACCTCCATAGCTCCACTATCTCCACTATCTCCACCCGCCCGGCTCACACACTTGCCACCAGCATCCCAAACGCCCATCTCGGCCATCTGTCAGACCCATGCTGGTGTGAGACCAGAATGTCGACTCTGAGGAGTCCATGTGGAGCCTCATCGCTGGGATGTATCAGCTTCTGTGCGTTTGGTTCAGTTCAGACTCTGTGGACTTAAATCTGCAAACATCCTGAACTCTGGAGGAATCAGATGTGTAAAAGTCCTGGATTGACTGCAGTCGTTTTAAATTCTTTTTACCAGAGCTGTTTACATCCTGAACGTCTCACCCACCGGAGGGCAGAGTCTCCTGAAGATAGACCCGTCTCACTGCCCGCTCTGTGTCGTCTTACTCAGAGCCAGTTCAACAGACGACCATGTCTTCATGTGCACGCTGTTGATTTTCTAGTCAGCCAATCAGCATAACCCTCCCAAAACCTGTGTATCTAACCTGACCATATTGTGATCCAGCTCTTGTATGCATTGACTTGACAGCTTTTCTGAAAATTATGTATTATATTTATATAACAAATTGGTTGTAAATAGAAAATAAAAATGTAACTAATGATACTGTATGTACTGTGAGACTGTCTGATATCTATGCAGGGAAAATGTGCCGTCTACATAAAGTGTATAGTGTTGTGACAGCTCCACGTTATAAACTATATAAGAAACGAGTACATTCTGCTGTGGAAACACTAATCATTGTCCCAAGACACACCCAGGACCATCGCTCCACCAACGGCACGTCCTCTCTTATTTCTCAGGATTTGGGGGTTCTAGCGACCAACATTATAGGTTGTAATCTATACATCTGTATATAGGTGTAATAAAGTATACATCTGTAAAAGAAATAATAAATACATTTGGAAATCTAAAGGGAAATAACAAATGAATACGTAAGTGAAAAGATTAAGTATGTCTCCTGTACAATGTGTGCCAGGTGGAGTAGAGAAGACAGCTCAAGTATGAAGAATGTTAATGAATAGTACAAGAGAAGTCATAATGATGACAAGAAAGTCAAGACAGGCCAAAAGAGTAGTTGTAACGCCTGGTTCACACTGGACGCGGAAGCGCCGCGAATAGACGCGTAGCGGAGCCCGCTTCCATTCGGCGCCCCTGTAAAGGTGCGTGTCCACAGGGGCGGTTTTAAACGCGTGTGGACGCGCCGCTTCCCAGTATTGCACGCTTGGTGGGCTGCCACTAGAGGATGATTGACAGGCGCTCTCCTTTAAACAACACATTTTTGCGAGCGTTCGCGAGCGTTCCCGAGGCGGCGAGTCGAGCCCGGCGCCTCTGATTAGCATAAAGTAGATTCGACTTCAACTTTTAGGCAAATGAGGAGCGGCCAACTCGCGCGCCGTCTCTCGACATTCGCCGCGACGCTACCAGAATGCATTGCACATCTTTTCACATAGACAATGAATGGGACGCAGGGAAACACCGCTGCCTGTGGACACGCACCATCAAGGTGCGTGTCCACAGGCAGCGGTGTCCCGAGGCAAAGAGGAATTTTCTCACCTGGGAAATACCACGTGATAATAGGCTTGTTTGGAATCAAGCATGCGCATGCATTTGCCTCGCAAAACAAGGCATTCTGGGAAAAAAACGTCACAAATGCTGGTGATAACTTCCCTTTGCGACATGTCACATGACTTTAAAAACTCGCGGTATCTCCAGGGTACCTCCCTTCGCATGCTTTTCTCTGCAGATGGTCTGAAATAAGTGCGGACATAAGACACTCCCCTCAACGTTGCCCTAGTTGGTTAGAATTATCACGTGGTATTTCCCACGTGAGAAAATTCCTCAGCCTCCGTCAACAACGGGACTTCAAATGCCTCGGCTCGAGTTCGTCAGCGACGAAGAAAGCCAGCGCCACTGGGTAGACCATATTCTTTGTGCAAAGTCCGTGAAGTTTCCCCTGGCGCGATAGTTTTTGTTATGTATACAATTATTAATAAAGTTTAAATAAAAAAAAAAAAAAAAACAAAAGTCCGTGAAGTGCACCTGTGTCCGACTTGACGTGGTGAGAACTTGGCGTGTTTATGACGAGTTCCGGCGGATCCTCTCAAGTCTCGTGCATGCATCGGCGCAAATGCATGCGATCCCAAACGCGCCCAATTCTAACAAACTAGGGCAACGTTGAGGGGAGTGTTTTATGTCCGCACTTATTTCAGACCATCTGCAGAGAAAAGCATGCGAAGGGAGGTACCCTGGAGATACGGCGAGTTTTTAAAGTCATGTGACATGTCGCAAAGGGAAGTTATCACCAGCATTTGTGACGTTTTTTTCCCAGAATGCCTTGTTTTGCGAGGCAAATGCATGCGCATGCTTGATTCGAAACAAGCCTAATGCATGCAATCCGAAACGCAGCCATTCATTAGGCGAATTCGACTTGATGTAGCCGCCTGCAGCGCGCATCCTAACGTGATGTATTGTGGGTTGAAAGCGATGCATGATGGCTAGAATTGTGTCCGATTTAGCATCCGACTGCAAAGACGTCACAGGGTCGCGACCATATCACGTGACCCAAAACATCGCGGGAACAAGTTTTTAAGAGGCGCTTCTTGCAGCGCTTGGCAGCGCGGTCTACGGCGGCTGCAACTGGCTTGTCCACACCTCCGCTACAGCGGAATGGTTCTCATTGGTTAAAAGTTCAATGACGTGTGTTCAGGTCCGCACTCGGCGGCCACCTTGTGGTGAAATGATACTTTTTATTTTGGTCGCATTAATCTCATGGCTTGATCTAAAGTTCTATGCATTGTGTTGTGAGTAGGCCTATTATATGTGAGGTCTGGTTAATACAAACATAGAATGATAATACAAATATACTGGGAAAAAATAATGCCTTCCACATGTTGCCTTGCAATTGGAATTTCAGAAGGAAAAGGTGATAATATCCTTTCGGATTATCACTTCGCTTTGACAGCATTTATGAACGCTGGAAGGTTCTGACTAAAGTGGCTAAAAAATCTGTAATCAGACAAGATCCCAGCAATATCCTACAAGAACACATTGAAAGTATTCAAAGGGAAGAATTTGAGCTGAACAGTGTTTATAATGAATACAGAAACATTGACAGCCCAGCTCATGACATGAGACGCAAGTTGGACAGATGTGCATCAGTCACCAGCATTGTAATACAGAATGCACAGTCTCAAATTCAAGGAACAGTGGAAGAGATTATTTGGCCTGATGCTAGCTCTGTATTCGCATCTTCAACCTCCAGTGTTTCATTTCATGAACTTAAAGGTCCTAAGTCTAAATCCCTTCACTCTGCTGTATCCTCATCCAAAAGACAAGAAGCTGCTGCTGAGTATGCACATACACGGGCTGTATTGAAGATTATGGATGAGCAAGAAGGCCACCAAGCAGAACTGCAGAGACTTGAAGCTGAAAACAAGTTGATAGTTGCAGACCAAGAAGCAGCTGCATCAACTCGCCGTCTTCAACGAGAAAAGGAAGAACTTGAACGCAAGATAGAAAGAGAGAAACAAGAAGCAGCTCTGTTAAAGAGACAGCATGAGGAGAATGCTGTAAGAAAAAGGTCAGTTGAAAATCTGAAGAGAGAGCTTGAGCGTTTGGAAAAGCTAAAAAAGCTAAATGCAGCTAAAGCAAAGCTTCAAGTGTATGATGCAAATGAGCTCTATCCAGCCCCAGACTTTGTACCTCAGAACCCTGAGGCTGAGTTGCTTACAGTTATACAGGCAATGGATCAGGTGAGTACTGCTGATCAGCACCCACCACCACTCAGAGATGTGACTCCAAAAGTGTGCTCCAAAATGACATGGGAGAGCTGGTGAAGATCTTAGCTGAGGCTATAACAGCAAACAGGCTACCCATTCCTAAGCCTTCAATCTTTAGTGGAGATCGACTCAAGTTTAATCATTGGAAATCGTCCTTTCGGACACTTATTGAGAGAAAGAATATTCCAACCACAGAGAAAGTCTTCTTCCTCCAAAAATATGTCGGAGGAGCCGTTAGAGAAGCCTTAGAAGGTCATTTTCTGGTTGGTTCAGAAGACTCATACAATGCAGCATGGGACCTGCTTAATGAAAGATATGGCCAACCCTTTGTAATTGCCAAGGCTTTCCGAGACAAACTACATGCGTGGCCAAAGATTGCTTCAAAAGAGAGTGCTGAGTTGAGGAAATTTGTGGACTTTTTACGCAGTTGCGAAAGTGCTATGGCTAACAATGAGAGTCTCCACGTTCTTAATGATGGAATTGAGAATCAAAAACTTGCTACCAAGCTACCTGACTGGTTAAGTACTGGATGGAACCGAAAGGCCACACAATATCAACTTGCATATGGTAGGTTCCCAAACTTCAGTTATTTTGTGACGTTTCTGTCAATGGAGGCCAGCATTGCTTGCAACCCCATTACGTCTTACCACGCATTATGGCAAGGTGAATCTGATAAAACAAAGAGCAAGAACCAGAACATGATGACCTTCAAGAACCAAACCGTAGGCGCCAAGATCTTCACAACAAACACCAGTGAAAGGAAAATAGTCAGATGTGTTTTGTAAGAAACCAGGACACAGCTTACACAAGTGCTACAAATTCAGTGAGAAGCCAGTTGCTGACCGTGTCAGATTCATTCAAGGTGAAAAGCTGTGCTTCGGCTGTTTGAGCCCTGGCCACCAATGTAAGAGTTGCAGTAACCGCATGGTCTGTGATACTTGCACAAAGAGGCACCCCACATGCCTACACGAAGAACGTTCGAAAAGGGAACAAGAAATAAAGAAAGAACAATCTAAGGAAAGAAGTCATGCTAAGGAAAAAACTCAACCACAAGATGTCACAAAGGAAACAACATCAAACAGGGTTGTGCAAGATGGTAATAGTACACAGACGTCGGCAATAGTACCTGTCTATGTTTCAATGTCAAGTGATCCAGACAAGGAAGTTCTCGTCTACGCTCTGTTAGATTCACAGAGTGACTCTTCATTCATTCTTGATGAAGTGGCAGATGTTCTTGATACAAACACAGAACAAGTGAAGTTCATCGTAAAACAAGTCATGCCTGAAGTGAAAGCAATGGTGAAGCTAAAAGGAGAAGTCCATTATGTTTGCAATACCCAGGTCAGTGAAATGGTCACTCCAGATGATGTAATTAAGGTGCTGGAATCTGATTTCAGTGAGAGAGGTGGAGAAGAGACAACCTTCTGTCAGGAAGATCTTCATTTTTTGGCAAAGCTGAAAGATGGAATCAGACAGAAGCAAGATGGTCATTTTGAAATGCCCTTACCTTTCAAACAAGACAAACCAAATCTACCAAATAATAAATCATGTGCTGTACAACGCCTAATGTCCTTGGAACGGAAGCTCAAGCGAGACCAGCAATACTGCAATGACTACATAGGATTTATGAAGGACATCATTGCTCGTGGTGATGCAGAAAAGGTCCCTGAAGAAGAGCTTAACAAGCAGCCAGTCTGGTATGTTCCCCACCATGGCGTGTACCATCCTCAAAAACCTGGGAAGATACGAGTGGTCTTTGATTGCTCAGCAAGGTTCCAAGACACGTCACTGAATGACCACCTTCTCACTGGTCCAGAGCTCACAAACACCTTGGTGGGAGTCCTTTGTAGGTTTCGCAAGGGCCCGATTGCCATCATGTGTGATGTGGAACGTATGTTCCACCAGTTCCACGTAAGGCCTGAACATCAAGACTACCTCAGGTTCCTATGGTGGGAGAACAGTGATCCAGCATCTCCACCATCAATTTTTCGGATGAAGGTCCACCTATTCGGGGCAGCCTCCTCACCTGGCTGTGCCAATTTTGGACTTAAACATCTAGCTGCTCAAGGTCAGGATAAGTTTAACCCCAGCACTGTTAATTTTATCCAAAGAAATTTTTATGTTGACGATGGACTAGTTTGTGCGATGTCTGATGCTGAAGCAATCCAGCTAATCAAGGAAGCGACAGAGCTTTGCAGCACAGGCAAGCTTAGACTACACAAGGTCGTCTCCAACAGCCAGGAGGTATTGAAATTGATACCGAAGGAGGAGTGTGCTGAAAGCGTCAAGGACATGGATATGGCTTTGGGAGAGCCGCTCATGGAAAGAGCTCTTGGCGTCCAATGGTGTGTATCCTCTGATGACTTCCAGTTCAGAGTGACCGTTAAGTAACACCCAACTACCAGAAGAGGAGTACTCTCTACAGTAGCTTCCATCTATGACCCGTTGGGGTTTGTAGCGCCCTTTATCCTCTGTGGAAAGCAGATCTTACAACAACTGTGTCGAGACAAGGTTGCTTGGGATGAGCCACTCCCAGAAGAGCTAAGACCACAGTGGGAATTTTGGCTACAAGATCTGCGAAACTTGTCTAGGGTAAGGATAAGAAGGTGCTATTTACCAGCTAACTTCACAGATGTCAAGCAGTACGAACTTCACCACTTCTCAGACGCCAGTGTCACCGGTTATGGGGAGTGTTCTTACCTCAGAGTAGTCGATGTCAATGGAGATGTTCATTGCTCACTAGTCATGGGAAAAGCACGTGTCGCTCCTACCAAAGTCACCACAGTGCCACGGCTTGAGTTATCGGCTGCAGTGGTAGCAGCAAGGACAAGTGTTATGCTCAGAAATGAGCTTGAAATAGAAGGTCTTCAAGAACATTTTTGGACAGACTCAAAGGTTGTCATCGGCTATATAAACAATGATGCCAGACGGTTTCATGTGTTTGTAGCGAACAGAGTCCAAAGAATCAAGTCCACTACAGATCCCGAACAATGGCACTTCGTACAGTCTGAAGATAATCCCGCGGATCATGCTTCAAGAGGCCTGTCGGCAGATCAGCTTGTTGCTTCAAATTGGTTCACTGGACCAGATTTTCTATGGAAAAGGGAGCTACCCAGAAGAGATGAACGTGTTCAATGAACACGTTCTTTTGAACTCCTTAATGCACAACACTGGAACTACACTATCGCTTAACAAGGGCACCGAAAGGAAGCGGGCTCCGCTCCGCGCCTATGCGCGGCGCTTCCGCGGCCGGTGTGAACCAGGCGTGAAACCAGGTTGGAGGTTCCCGTACCGTACTACGACTGCAACATACCAGGGTTTCGTTCTGTTATCTGGCTTCTCTAACTAACAACTGCAGTCAAGATCACACGCTGGTTATCAACTCGGTAAGTCAACCAGGGTTTCCCAATCCAGCTATGAGGCTGCGTTCACACTCATCGACTTTGCATGGGTATCACATTATGCCGAAATGAAATGCATCGCTTGTGTCGCTCACGTCGGAGAAGTTGAGACGGATCCGTCAGCCAATCAGATGGAGATCAGAGCTGGCTGCGTCTGTAAACCAGAACCAGACCCGCCTTCCCTTGTCCGGCACCGGTCCGTCAACGTAGTGTGAACGTGACCTAAGAGCTCGAGAGGAAGTGCTGAGGTCAGCACGTGAAGTCACTATCATGAACCACAAAGACAAAAATTGATCTTTGAGTGACATTGAAAGATCGTTTTCAACAACGGCATTGAGAAGGGCAACTTCGAACCCATTTCTTTCGTAATTTAGCTTTTTCCGATCATTTATAGTATTATACTTGTATCCCCTGGTTCTCACCTGGAGTAGGCGTGGCATCTACTTTTTATACAGAAGACATGCAGATCTTTTGTAATGACACGAAAACATGAAAAGCTCAAATGAACCTGAGACACTTAAAGGTCGATCCTGGTCTTTCCATTTTTCTTTCTTTTTTTGAAGTTTATTTTTGCAAATTAGGCTGCACGGTGGTGTAGTGGGTAGCACTGTCGCCTCACAGCGAGAGGGTCACAAGTTCGATTCCCGGGTCGGGCCCGGGTTCCTTCTGTGTGGAGTTTGCATGTTCTCCCCGTGTAAGCGTGGGTTCTCTCCGGGTTCTCCGGCTTCCTCCCACAGTCCAAAGACATGCAGGATGGGGATAGGTTCATTGATGACTCTAAATTGCCCGTAGGTGTGAATGTGAGCGTGAATGGTTGTTTGTCTCTACATGTTGGTCCTGTGATAGACTGGAGACCTGTCCAGGTGAACCCTGCCTTCGCCCAATGACAGCTGGGATCGGCTCCAGCCCCCCCGTGACCCTAAATACAGGATAAGCGGTAGACAATGGATGGATGGATTTTTGCAAGTTTAAAACATCTAAATCCACAATTTTTTCATGTGCAAAGAACTTTTAACTCATTTCCCTTTCCTTTCTTTATTTAGCTCTATCACTTGTACACTATATAACATTATAACATATCCCATTATAAATATTGCTATTTAATATTTTTGTATGTGTAGATCTTTTATTGTTTATTTCTATTTAAATTTATTTTACTTGTCTTATAGGCACTTTTGTGTCTGCCTCCAGGTCTTCTTGGTGTGCCTCCTTTCCTTTTCCCAGTGGATGCTGGAGAGGCCTTGTGATGCTGGAGGCAGGCTTATTGTTGTGTGTCTATTAGGCTTGGCTGCTATTACACTTTTTTACGATTGCTATTTGCTACAATTGCAATTTTTCCCTAAACTCTTAACACACTTAACACATCTTTCTGTATAAGCTATACAATTAACACATGTCTTGTTGCTTTAAAACTTACACAGTAAACACAAATATAAAATGCTTGAACTTTTACACACAAGCTCAACCAAGACCAAAACAATGGATTTTTACTGGCAAATTTACAAATGCTTTCACACAGTATGTCAGAACAGAGAACATCATGTTATATACTGCTGTAGTTGTGTTTTACATTGCACGTTCTGCTTTTTGAACTTCTGGTTAAACTCTAATGGCATATTGTATTGTTCCCTGCACAATGCAGGAGGACAAGAGAGAGGAAGACGAGTCCCATGTTATCGTTGTCTTTACTGTAGCAGTTCTCTCTGCCTTTTTTTGTTTTCATAAACGTATGTTCTATAAAGCTACTCTGACATGAGTCATTGATTTTTTGTATTACATTTCTGCAGAAAAAGAAACAAAATCTAGTCATATGTATACGACTAAATGTTCCTGTATGAAGAGAACATGTGTTAGTTTGGTAGACATTGTGTATTGTCTATTAGTGTATTTTTTAAATTAGTGTTGGAGTTAAGTTTACAATGTGTGATTTTGAGCATGAAATTAACCGTTTGTCAATTGTGTGTGACAGGCAGCTGAGCTCAGAAAGATGGAGGGGAAACCGCAACTCCTTCTTCCTAGTACAGGCCTCTGGACTCCCCAGCCCCAGAGATGATTGTAATTGGTTGAAAGAAATAGAAAGGAGCCAGAGAGTAATGAAATGAGAAAGTTCAGTTGTGATATTGTATTTAATAAAAAGTGTTTACATCATCATTACATCAGATTGTGTTGTGCCTCTCAACCAAAGTGTAAAACATAAAGACAACGCTGATCCTGAGATATTTAAGGCGGCAGATAGAGTTCAGGTGGATGATAGGAATTAGACAACGTGTCAAAGAGAGAACGCTGCTACATAACACAGTGGAAGTCCAGGATGACGGCCGCCATGACTTCCAGGCAGCAGCGTGACTCATGGATTTGCTCCCGTGAGGTCGTGTGTTTCCCGGCAGCATCAGTCCTCCGGGCTCTCCACAAACGTTTCGTATGGTGGCGGCTGTCGGTAGAGGCAGTAGTGCTGAGTCATGAAGAGGATGTCAAACACCACGGAGAACAGACCCAGGCCAAACTTAGTGGGATCACCAAAGATCAGACCCCACTCCTCTGAGGAGAGACACACCAGTCAGTACAAACATACAGGAGGTGGTGGGGGAGGATCAGGTTTTTATTATTGGGATCATCATAATTATCACCATCAGTAATTTGAAAAAGCTGTCAAGCTCTCCGTCATGTAGAAAGTGAAATATTAAGTATTTATTCATCCTTCATTTATGCTGGGACACTTTATGATTTTATTTCAGATTATTTGATGATTTTTCTCTAAAAAAGGATGTTCACAAAAAAAAAACATACGTACAAATATTTGTTTCTTAACTAAATGCAAAGTGATTCCAGTTTGTTTTAGTGCCGTTTTAAGAATTTTATATATCAGGATATTTATTTATATATAAATATCAGGAAATGATCGTGAATTACAATTATTTGGGCCAGGATGATCCTGTTCATATTGTATGCGCATTAACACCCCATACTGACGAAGCCAAAACAGGATTTGACATTTTTGTAAATTCATGAAAAATAAATAAAAACCAAATTGAGGTCAGTATTTAGAACACAGTATTTAGTTTAAGCACCTTTGACTAGAATCTGTATAGAAGAAGTGGACGTCGTCATGGTGACGCCACCTGTTGGTTTGTGGACCACTGTTTTGAAGCATTGAGATCTGAAGAAGTGACCATATTTGGACTACGGAGCAGCAGAGCAGCACCCTTACTGGATCTGGATCCATCTGGATTCTGGTGTGAAGCTGCTAACAAAGTTAGCTTCATAGTTCAAGGTCAACTTTACAGCTAAGTGTTAAAGTCATCTTAGTAGCTAACTGCGTTGGTAGCGACCTGTCAATCAGCAGGTAGCCCCGCCCCCTAAAGCATCCCCTGCTTCCTGGTCTGTTTGACTCTAAATGGACCATAATGTACTAAATGAACATCATGCTGGATTGAAGAAGACTTGAAACCAGAGATTGAGACCATAAACTCATGTTTACATCAGTCGCCCCCTGATGGCCAGCAGAGAGAATTACAGTTTAAGGCCCTTCTTAATGCTGAAACCCAAATTAACCTTTTATCAAACATTTAATTTTAGTTAATTTAACACCTGTTTACTTCTTCATTGTTAAGTTTACACCCGACGTTTAAGCCCGACTGCCCTCAAAGCTGCAGATGAAGAACAGAGTGGATCATTAAACAGTTACCGTTGTTGTAAGACTGTAAGATCATCTGGAGAATACTGAAGGTCCCTCCAGTGAAGTCCAGCAACACGTTGCCGATACTCCACCCTTCAGTACTCTTCTTCCTGTAGTTCATGTAGGCCTGGAACAACAGCCAGACAACACCAACACTGTCAACATACTTCTGATCATTCAGACAATGAATTTTGATTCTCCACACTTTGTGAAATAGCTTTGAAGCATATTAGACTGTACTGTTTAATATATCATAAGAATGAGAACACGTGAGTACAGTCTCAAAACACACAGCCAACAAATAGAAACATTTAACTACGTGGGATGTACTGCATCTACAGTCAATCACTACTCACTACATAGTGAGTTCCCCATGTTTTACTGCTGTCTGAATGTATAGTTACCTCTGACCTTCCACAAAAGCACAAGACATATATGCAGCATCACTGATTACCAGGGGAACTTAAATTACAACAAATCAGCTCAAAATATGTATTCATTACCAAATATATGTCAGTATTTATGATGGATGTCCGTTGATCTGACACGTTTTGATCGTGCGACAGCTGTGACGGAGTATGACTGTGTATATTTGTGTGTGTGTGTGTCTTACCTGCGGTACATATTTGATCAGAGTGATGGCTAGTTTAATGTAGGAGAAATAGTACATGTAATCCAACCAGCTGATCACTTTTGCTACAGCAAGAAACAAGCTGACCAAAGCAAACGTCCAGCCAATCACCAACAAGACCAGGGCGGTGCGGGACACCCTTTGATCGCCCCTCTGGAAGAGAGAGAATCACAGTGACACAGGGTCAACGATGTCCTGTATCCTGTTGGACACACACACACACACACACACACACACACACACGCACACACGCACACACGCACACACGCACACGCACACGCACACACACACACACCTCGTACACAGCAGCCTGGATGATGTAGATCACCGTGAGCAGGAGAGCGTGGAGACTGAAGAAGACATCATTGGTGCTCACAGGGTTGATTCCATTTGGGTTTTTCTCCAGAAACTGCTCCTACAGGACAGACAGACAGACAGACAGACGGACAGACAGACAGACAGAATGAACTCTACATGGTTCATTCAAAGCGGAATGGAAAGTCACCATAAACTCATGTTCACAATGTTGACTGAGAAAATAAATCAACGTAGAAGTACGATCATTTTCTCATAGACTTCTATACAATCAGAGAGGAGTCGCCCCCTGATGGCCAGCAGAGAGAATGACAGTTTAAGGCACTTCATCCTACAAAACAATCATGGAGTTCGCATTTCAGAACCGGAGATCGACACCCGGTTTGGACAACGTACTCCACTTTGAGAACATTTGTGATTCAAAAGGGTTTTATCCTGATAATCATTCAAATATGCTGCAAACTTCACCACACATTTGTTCAGAAAGGTTTCTTAATTCCATCACAGATGCTTCTTTTTTAGTGAACAGATTTTTTACTGAAAACAATCGTGGGACTCGCAATTTATTTTATCTTTATCTTTATACTTGGTGTGTTCACACCAAGTATAAAGCGACTTTTTGCCTCTCGTTACTCGCATGACTTTGACTGCCACATCATTTGTGTTCATTTTCTCCAGTCTGGTCTGGTCTCTGGACTAATGTGAGCTACAAAAATACATAGAATACAAACAGCAATGAATCTTTCCAGGAATCAAGATAATCACAGACCTGGTTGTGAGCAGCTTCATGTCATTTCGACTATAGTTCCTACATGTGTGGGGAAAGTATTTTAGGGTGAATTGTCCCTTTAAGGGGCACAATCACTTCACTCCTCTGGAACTTAGCTACATGTAAACGTGTCAGTTGACATGATGACTTAGTACATTATAGTGAAGTGATTTAGCATTTAGCTTGTGAGGTTTTTCGAGACCGAGTCCCAGGAAACCGGACTGGAACCTGAGCGCCATGTGTGGAAACAGAAGTTACCTTGATATAAGGAACCCAGAACAGTCCGATGTTGAAGACGCTGTACGCGATGAAGCCGGTGAAGTTGAGTGCCAGGAAGTCAAAGTTGAGACCTACAACACTGAAAACAAACATGTTGGTATTATTTATCTGGAGATATAAAGCTACGTTAACCTTTAGAATGATAATAACTAGTAATATGGTACCAGCCAGTGTGGTTTAGACTACGCAGATATAATGTTGATACTCTTTGAATGTAGGATTAAAGAGAAAGAAACATAGGTCAGCATTTCACTAAGCCCATCACCAGGAGACCCAGCTGGCTCGAAACTAGGTCACGGTTTCTGGTCCAGAGGGGGGTCTGGACGGTTCCCCGGGGTTCAGAGCCCCGGAGCCGATGAATAAACAACAACCCACCTTTTCCTCCTGAAGTTTTCCCAAGCTTGTGGATAGAAGGACACCGACCAGGCCAGGAAGTAAATCCAGCCAATCACCTGGCTGATTACTGTCAGGATGCTGCTATGGACGACCATGAAGTGGATCCTGATGGACAAACTGGAGGAGAGAGAATCAGGTTCACAAAGAGACCGGACAAACTGGTCTGTCTGTCTGTCTGTCTCCTTCTCTATCCTGACTGGTTCTTCTCTAGTCTATCAGGTTCACATGTAGTCCAGCTCCTCCAGGATCCACATCCATACATGAGGTCACATGAAGTTTTGTGTCTCCCAGCACAGTCTCAAGAGCCCGGAGGAGATCCCTGGAGACCAGTACACCAGGAGACCTGGACCGGTCCGCAGAAGAGCATCAACCCAGCAGTGCTCCTCCTGGTCCTCCTTCACTAAGGAGCAGATACTGGTCCTGGTACTGGTCTGATCCCTTTGTACAGTTCTACGGCTCCGCCTCATGGTCCAAGTAGTGACAAGGACACTAGCAGAACCAGAACTAGAGAAAAAGCAGTCGGGAGGTTGAGGGCCGTCCTGCTGTCGCCTCGTTGCTCCTGTTTCACTTTGATTTGAGCTTCCTTAATGGACACATTGGTGGAGTTTAACTGACCTGGTGTCAGACTGTGATGATGATGTATGTGTGCATACATACAAACATACCTAGATATGAGATACGAAGCCTGATGCAGGAGTTCCTACCTGTTCAAGTCTGTGTTGTTGCTCAGCAGGTATGTGGTCACCTGACCCACATCATGGGCTGTCACGTTGAAACTCACCGAGGTTTCCTCAGCTGGCAGCAAAACCTAAACAAAAGAAAAGACGTAGAAAGAAATAGGATCTGTGTGTGCCGACGTCGGTTCATCCAGTGAAGGAAGTGTCCTTAATTCTTCAGAATTCAAGGTTGACTCAAGTGTGGCGAGGCTATATCACAAAGTATGCAGCACAGCTGGTTTATGTGTTACCTGATCCGGCAGTGTGATTATAGACGAGTAGTCTGACTTGGAGCTGAAGGTCACATTAAAGTGGATCCCAGCCGACTGGTTGAGAGGGGAACTAGAGGAAACACAGAAGTCCAGTCAGAACAACACAGATGCCGACATCAGCCACATCGAGGCTCCGCCTGTCTCCGTTAGCCACGAGGAAGTAACTGCTGATGTTCCCGATATTATCCCCATAATCATCCAAACGTGCTTAAAATGGCAGCAAAACACACCAGAATCACTTGACCTCATATTTTGTCAGGAAAGTAATTTCCATTGCATCACTTTTAAACAAGACTTTTGTTTTTTTGTACAGGAAAAATTAATAATTAAATAATAATACAATTCAAAATTGTATCAAAAATTTTCATTGTGCAAGTCTGTTGTTTCTGACCTATTTTTGTAATTTAATAAAAAATGTTCACATCTCTACCATGACAGCTTTTTTATGGTGAAGAAGGTGAAATCTTATATCTCCGGCTGCAACGCTGGATCCACGTCCTGAAATTTACATGTGCTGAGCATATTTGCTCATATTTTGTTTGTTTTGTCACGGCTTCATATTTTCACCTTTGTTCTGCAGAAGCAGTGAATCAGCACAACTGTGTAAAGTTTATTGGTTTAAGCCGCCACAGGACAACCAGTCTGTCGCAGTTAAGACATTTACAGAGTAATGGCAAAAAACTGCAAACTAGAGCAGGAAATAGAAGCCAATCAAATGCTTGCGTTGAAAGGCTAATTTTCAGCTTCCTTCAAAAAGCACACTGGCTGCAGTTCGAATGTCAAAAACTTGGATTATTATATATTATTTATATCGAGAGAGAGAAAAAGCTGGTGTGAAAATGCTCCGTGTTCACACTTACTTGGCCAATAAAGCTGATTCGGATTTCACTGTACATCTAACAGGTACAGAAAAAGCTCAAGAATTGACCTCAGTCTTTGAGTGGACTTTAAAAGAGAGACAGGCAGCCCTACAGGATCTGAACTAACCTCCAATGAAGTCTGCTAGCCTGAGACTGAGAGAAGCCTGTGTTTCTGTTCTTACCTGGAAGTAAAGCTGATATTGGCTTGAGAGTTTTCCTCCAGCGAGACGATCTCTGGTGCAAACAAATACACTCTGGACTCTGAGGGACAGAAAACAATTCATTATTGGACAACCAATCCCCAGTGTTCACAGAGTCAAACATATAAAGGCATGGCATCATAATAAGGAATATTTTTTTCCCAATTTGATCCTTTTCAGAAGCTGAACATCCTTATCTCCATTTACTGGGTGAACAAAGAGGTTTCTTCCAGGTTCTCATTGAAATAAACAGCCAGAACAGCAGCCAGTCAGTCACCAGAGACACCGGTCAGCGTCCACAGGAACAGCAGCTGAGCAGGGATCCATCTCCTCGCCGAGCCCGACATCACTGGAACATGGACGCTGCCAACCTGAAGGAGAGTGTTGCAGCGATGCTATGTCATTTCAAGATAACATGGTCATTATATTCACAACTGTAGCAGAGACACACAGCTGATGGGCTGGGATGTCCTGAGATATGTAACATTATTTTTAAATATCCAATCCACTTATTTATAGAGCACAAAAGAAAACAACAAAGTTGACATTGATATCAAAAGCACACATACACAGTATGTCACATAAAAAGTCTCTCAAGCTATGTCAAAGCCAAAGAAAATAAATGTGTTTTGAGGTGTGATTTAAACACTGCAGAATGGGGCCCTCCTAACATGCAGAGGCAGCTCGTTCCAGAGCTTTGGGGCTGCCACTGCTAAGGCCCGGTCTTCCCTAAGCTTCAGCCTGGACAGTTCAAGGGGACCCAAATCACCAGGAGGAGACACATGGACATTACTGGGACCAAACACCAGAACTTCGGTTTTACTGTCATTAAAGTTTAGAAAGTTTAATGCCAGCCATGCTTTGACATCTTCAAGACATGCTAACAAATGTTTTATGGGTCTAGGATTATTTATTTTCAAAGACAGATATATTTTGAGTGTCATTTGCGTAACAGTGAAAGGAGACACCATGTTTTCTAAGTAAAGATCCTCGGGGGAGCAAATACAACATAAATAAAATTGGCCCAAGAATTGAGCCCTGGGGCACCCCACAGATACAGAAGAAGATACAGAGAGGCCCAGGCTGACACAAAAGCTCCTCTCTGACAGGTACGATCTGAAAAACTCCAGAGCTGAACCTTTAATAGTCACTATGCAACAAATGGCTGGAATAAACTTCCTGAAGATGTAAGACTTGCCCCAACTCTGACCACTTTTAACTAGACTGAAAACTTTTGTGTTCACCATAGCTTTCTGCTAAATCTTTTAATTATTGCAAATATGTTTTTAATTATTGCAAATATGTTTTTATTCTCCTTTGTTTCTGTAATGCATTTTTAAATTTGCCTTTATTTTCTTTTAATTCTTCTATTTTTTTTCACTTTGTTGTATGATGTGAAGCACTTTGAGTCTGCCTTGTGTATGAAATATGCTATACAAATAAAGTTGCCTTGCCTTGCCTTGCCTTAATGCCAATCCAGTGCTCCAGGCGGGAGAGCAGAATATTATGAGCCACTGTGTTGAAAGCAGCAGTGGGATCTAACAGTACAAGAATTAGAGAGTCACCAGAGTCAGTGGCCAGAAAGAAATCATTGACAACTCTTAAAACTGCAGTCTCGGTACTATGCAGCGCTTTATAACTAGATTGGAACACTTCCAGAATGCCATGCGTGTCTAGAAAAGACATCAATTGAACAAGTACAATTTTTTCCAAAACTTTGGAAAGACGTGGGAGCTTGGCAATAGGCCTGAAATTAGAGATGACAGAGGTGTCCAGGTTGGGCTTTTTAATCAGCGGTTGCACCACAGCATGTTTCAAATGTACAGGTACATCTCCTGCAAGGCTGTCATTGATAATTATTTGGACATTTGGTCCTATAGCCCTGCTGGCCTCTTTAACAAGGCGAGGATGAGCCTGAGGGCTTCATATGGGAAATGATTTCCTCTAGCTGAGTAAGAGACTCAAACTGGCTAAAAGTGGAAGGGCAGGTGACAGTAATAGAAGGGTCATACATAGGGGTGGAGATGCTAGCTCGAATGTTGGCTACTTAATCAATAAAAACTGCAGAAAGAGCTCTGTTTCAGAGGAGGCTTCAAGACAGACAGACTGGGGGCATCAAGAATAGAATTTATAGTTTTAAAAAGAACCCGAGGCTTGTGACAATTGTTTAAAATTATATCAGAAAAATGTTTAGTCTTTGCCAGAATCTACGCCAGCTATCCCTCAGAATCATTCAAATGACACCTGCAGCTTGTCCTTAATATGACTATGATTCACGATATTATCCTGATAATGCTCAAACATATGCTTCAAACCCATGAAAAATGGCAGCAAAACATACTGCATACAGCTTAAAAACAGCTCACATCATTACTAACTTTATAAAACACTTAAAGCCCGTATTTATAAAGCAAATGTCAAATAACCACCGGTCGACCAAAGGGAAGTACAGACAATCAGTTAAACAGTAACCATAATACAATATGTACTAATACCGTAAAAGCCCACTCAGAACCGCCACGGAATCATCTCCAGCTTTACAAACAATACGGCTGCTGTAAGAAATAGTCCCGTTGTGATTAACCTAACTGACATACGAAGTACAGACTGAAACAAACCAGTAGACACCAGTAGATACCAGTAAGCACCAGTAGATACCAGTAAACACCAGTAACGGGGGAACTCACTCCGGTTCGGTTGACTGGTTCCTCATCGGTCACAAGACGAACCTGAAGTTCCTCTTGTGCGTTCTTCTCTCAGGTTCAACTAGGTTGCTTCTTCTTCGTTGGTGTTTTACAGCAGCCGGCATCCGTTGATTTGCTTTGCTGCCACCTGTTGGAAGTAGTCCGCTACTGAGTATTCTTCATTCTGGACGCAGAAGAGGCTGAAGGTCTAAACCTGAACCCTCAGGGACTGAACTGACGTCACCAGGTAGATGGTGAGTGTGAGAGGCTGTGAGGGCTTGCCTTGGTGAATACAAACGGGACAGCACTCATCATGTCACTTTAGTTTGATTAAAGTTTGGGTTTTTACATGTTTACAGCCTGATCTGAACGTCTTCTAGGATCTTATCACCCCAGACCAGACGTTGCTGTCAAATAATGTATTTACTTGTTTTAGTTAAAACGGCTTCAATAAGCGGAATTAATATAAATGGTTGATGAATAAACCAGGTGTGTAATATAATAATAATAACAATATTCATAATAATAAACCAGGTGTAGCCTATGATGGCATTCCTATGATTTCAAGTGTTTTATGTTTCATATTAAATCTTTAATGTTAATGTTTCTGTGTGAATATAATATTCCACACTCTTTGTTTACCTTTATTTTTTAATTGCTCCGGGCTTCCCCTGGTAACCCTGTGTTTCACGTCACAACGCTATGAACTGTGGGTAATTCCCTCAGGCAAAGGCAGCAACAATGCTGACTTAAAGTTGGCATAAAGGGCTCAAGGAGTCCGTGAGCGAGTCCTCGTGGACCTGACTTGACCGTGGGACAGACCTGAACCCTCAGGGACTTAACTAACATTAAATGGTTGAGTCTGAGAGGCGGTGAGGGCTTGAGGACAGAACTTAACATGTCACCTGTTATCTAAAATCGTGTGTTTGTATTTGACATTTTTTAATAACTGATCTGAAAATCTTCCAGGCTCTTGTCTCTCTGGACAAGAGATAATATTAAATAATCCATCTACTTCTTTTAGTTCAAATAACTGGTTGATGAATAAACCAGGTGAGGATTGGAGCTGTTCCTCTGATTTCATGTGTTTTATGTTCCATATTAAGTCCTTCATGTTTCTGTGTGTAAATGCCTCTGGAAACTGGGAGAGGTTTTATCCTGGGGTCAGGGTGTGATGTTTACAAGCACAACAGACCTTAAGATACTAGTACACATGCAAATGCACTCCTTAATAATAAAATCCTTTAAAAAAATACTGCTTTTTATTTGCTTTGACATCAACAAATATGACACAACTGACTCCTAGTTTATTTTGTCATTTTCACAAGAACTTTATTACATAAACTCCATTTACAACATAGTTACATTTACAGCTCATAGTTTGGGGGGTCCAGATAACTTCCATCCCTCCATCTTGCCGACTTTTGTGAAGAAGGCCAGTGTTCCCAGACCGAGACATGCTGAGGTCCCAGTCATAGCACTGTGGGCTGGAGGGACAAGAAAAGTGAATCATTATGGTCATAGCACCCCGAGCAGCAACCTTACTGGATCTGGATCCATCTGGATTCTGGTGTGAAGCTGCTAACAAAGTTAGGTTCATAATTCAAGGTCAACTTAACAGCTAAATGTTAAAGTCATCTTAGTACCGTAGCTAACTGCATTGGTAGAGTGGTAGCAACCTGTCAATCAGCAGTTAGCCCCGCCCCTAAAGCATCCCCTGCTTTCTGGACTGGTGGACTCTAAATGGACCATAAAGTACTAAATGAACATCATGCTGGATTGAAGAAGACTTGAAACTAGAGATTGAGACCATAAACTCATGTTTACAATGTTTACTGAGATAATACATCAAGAGAGAAGTAGGACCATTTTCTCATAGACTTCTATACAATCAGAGAGGAGTCGCCCCCTGGTGACCAGGCGAGAGAATGACAGTTGAAGGCACTTCAGCTTTGGCTTCACTTTTCAGAAGCAGAGGTTGCTGCTTGACTGAATGCTTTCACACCTGAAGATAGGTTCATTTTGGAAAAGTGTACATTGATGATTTGAGTTCTGGTTCCTGTTCACAGTGAAGTTTTACCAACAGAGGAAGAAACAGGAAGTTATCCAGACAGGAAACTCGTTGATTGTCACCATCAGGACCAACGTGTGGAAAAGAAACTCTGGAGACTGAGAAACTGACAGCACTCTATACTTGTGTCTATTAGGTTCTTGGATTAAAACATGATCATAATTATTATTAGTATTGTTGAATTGGCCACGTTATGATGAATCGTGGTAGAGACACGACTGACCGGACACATGAGGCGTATTACTGAGGATCACTGTCACACCTTCTTATGAACGGACACGTTTCATAGTCTGATACCAGCAATACACATTTTGGGACGTTTCTATTCATGGTCTTAAATACAGATCTATAAGATTGCTTCCTGAACAGATTTCACCATCAGTGGATAGATTTATTAGAAGTTTAGAACGTTTTGAAATCATGCTACAATCACATGTCTGCCATCATAAAACCCTGCGGTTGCTTCATTTGCGTTCATACCACAGACGAGCTACGTCAGAGTCGTCTTGGACTGAAGGTTCACACCAAATGTGAAGAGAATTCTTCGTGCGGTGCTGTTGCATACAAAGTCAATGCTAATACACGCTAATTCGTGTCGGGCGATCCTGCGGTCAAACTGGCGCGAGTAACGCGAGGCGACAATTTACTTTGCGTTTGTTGTGAACAAACCTGGAGATCCACCATCACTTGTTTGGTCCGCAGCAGGATTCGATTAACAGCTTTAACACCCGGCCAACCAAACTGCATGAACACTAACAGAGCAACCGGATCCAGGTGAATCGATTGAACTGAATGGGTTAAATAAACGCCATGCTCTCCACTGTAAACTCGTGTTTACAATATTATGCTAATAAAACGAGTGCCCATAGAGTGCTGACGTCAGATAAAACAGACTGAGCTCCCCTCTCCTCCTGATACTTACTTCTGGCTCCCAGGAAGATCCCGGAGGTGCAACCCCCGATGAAGTAGTTCAGCGGGTCGTCTGGGGCCTCACGGGCCTGAGCACTGAGACAGGTGGCAATGCCGAAAACGGCTCCCATGGTGGCTGGTACAACACAGACACACACCGAATCAGCATCACACTACTTTACAGCATCTTGAGTGGGATTTCTACAGCGACACAATGAGCATCGGTCTGACTTCGTACAGATTTTCAAATGATACAATCAGTCCACGTTCATACGGCTGTAATTTATCTGAAAGATTAAAGATTAACCTCAGTCATCGTTTCATTTTCAAGTCAAGTAGTTTACAAAAAGACGAAGGAAGGAAAATTCGGTTTTAAAGTGTGTGTATCTTAGTCATGTCTGAAATAGCTCAAATTGGTTATCATAACATGTTATGTATAGGTTGCTGCTGTCATTTCTTGTTATTCTACAACTTACTGTAAAATGAATAACGGTTACACAAAATGTCACCTCCATGCCAGCAGACAGATTGCAGGGAAGTTCCTCGCAGCTGTAGCCAAGTTCAAGCTGCATGTTCACTTTTTTTTTTTAAATCAATCAATCAATTTAATTGTCACACAGATCTAAATCCCACCAGTCTGGTCAATTCCAGTTTGGCAACAGGTTCAACATTTAGAACAAAATGATAACGGACATGAAGAGTCTGAGGACAATATGGAGAAAAAAAGCATTGTGCTCTGGGTGTGTTGACATGTTACTGCACAGTTGGTGCATCTTTTCTCTCTGTGCTCTTAAAAATTAATCAGCTATCATGTTGTTTAACAACAATTCAGTACAGTGTGATCTGCAGCCCTCAGTCCAAAAATCAAAAATGAATTGAAAAAAGATGGAAGTCATCATTTCCTCGACTCACAACATGTTTTTCTCTCATGAAATATCCTGTTTCAGTTCCTATTTGTTGGCGTCAAAGCTTTTTAAATCATTATTTCCTATTGGGTTTATCAGTAATGACAGGTGCCCTTTAGTATGTTATAATGAGGCAATCTAGTGCATTATGAGAATAACTTTTCTTTATACTCATTGAATGACAGATTTGAAAGGTTTCCCTGACTTGTCAAGCAGGAGAAATCTTTCACTTTATCATTTTTAATGACAATTAATGATGTGAACAATGCTGAATGACAATATGAGTATTTACCCATGGTGACTGTTGTGTTGGTTGCCCTCTGTAGCGCTGCCAGTGCAGAATCAGGCTGGAATGCCACGATGTGATAGGCTGAACCCACCAGGCCTGAAAAACACACACACACACACATTAACAAACTTGAAATAAAAAAAATAAAAAGGAATATTATTCTAATAATATTTTAAATCAAATACAAAGTATTCATTAGTAGTATGATGTCGTCCAAACATGTTGATGGAGGTTCTAAATGGCTACGGACGCATTAAACCACCACCAAAACAGAGCCTGATTGTTAAAATACAGTATACCACAACATTTAAATTGAGTTTTTCACCATAAACAAATGAGTGCCTTATGTGTGACACAATACAAATATTAAGTGTTACCAGTGTGTTTTGCTTGCTTGCATTTTTAAGTTTTAAGTATTTATGGGGATAATATCATGAATCACGATCATTCTTGGCAGGATAATCGTGACATGACATGTCATGACATGTCTGGACCAAAAAGCCTGCAGTGACCTCCATGACATGAGCTTTACTTTGGTGAGTTCAGGTAGTTAATGTGGCGTCAGTAACGATACTTGGTGTGTTAAGGGTAAATGGACCGGCCTTTATATAGCTTACTAGCTACTCAAGGCGCTAATGTGTGTTGTTAGCTCACTGTTGACAGCAACAAAAAGGCTCCAGAGCCACACAGCGACACCGCGTCCAACACTTCAGCAAACAAACCAGACTGAAGTGGTTTCTCTTCGCGTTGTTGAAACCTGAACGCAGCATCTCCACCGGCTCTGGGCTAACCTGCTAGCGCGTTAGCATTAGCTGATACATTAACGCTAGTTCAACACACACAGCGGGATAGACCGCGTGCACAGCCAGCATGACTCGCAGTGGTTTTATCGGAGCTGATATTCACCCAAAGCTGTGGCCAGTTTGGTGGTGATCCATGCCTTTTCGATACAGCCCGTGCCCTCTGGTAGGTCCCAGTACCCCATTTCGGACGTAGCAAGGACGCAATCTACGGTACGGAAATCTCGCGAGAAACGGGTATGTTTTAGTGGCGAGGAACCCAGTTTGTGGCGCATTACCGCCACCTATCGGATAGGAGGATGAAGTCGTGAACTGGCACTAAGAAGGAAACACTAGTCGGTGCTGCTCAACAGGTTTCTTCATCAAGTAGTTCATTGAATGTCTGCAAGAAGGAAAGTCTAATATTATCTTCCTTGGCTTTTCCCCATTTGTTGAGAAATAAACACGTTTAATCTTCGTCTGGTGTGTGCACATAATCCTGTCGCTGGGTTAAGTACGTATATGGGTGCCGTATTTCAGATACAAATACTACTACTACTACTAAAAATAATAATACATTAAATTTAAAACAACAACAAAAAACATGCAATTTTTAAGGGTTGAAATGGGATAAATAAAAAGTAAAAGTAAAAAAAAGGAGAGACTAGAGAAGATTTAGTGATTTGTAAAGGAAACCCTAGAGTGTCAGCTTGGGCGGTATCTGTTTTTTAATGTCATCATTCCTTCCAACATTTCACCGGGGCGTACAGACTTATATATGCTAGATGTCGGGTGTGTGTTTGTGGGGGCAATTTATTTAATGATCTAGGTCAATTTAGATCTATGTATTAATCAATTGTGGTGTTTTCTTCCCATGATGCCCAGCAACACAGCTGGACTCACCATGACCATATTTCTCTCTCTCTCTCTCTCACACACACACAACACACACACACACACACACACACACACACACACACACACACACACACACACACACACACACACACACACACACACACACACACACACACACACAGGGCCATTTTAGCGTTGATCTCAGAGTGAATTGAAATTACGGGCCTGAAAGCAGAAAAACAAGTACTGAAAACATTGAGTCAGGATTGATTAGTCATCTGATTGGCTCTTCTGATCAGCTTTTAGAGACACCACCAATCAAATAATTCAGAACCAATATCAGCTGATTGGTGGCTGCACCTGGAACCTGATCGAAATGCAGCATAAACTTCAGCAAAGTCAACATAAAATAAGATTCTTACCTATAGTTCTTGATCATAGCACTGTTGTTCTTAAGGTATGTTTGCTGAACAGCTACTACTTTACTCAGACGAGGACCTAACACTGGTTCTATTTTTAGCTCTTACTTTATAGGCAATGATATGTTGTGGTTTCTTTCTTTTGACAAATGCACTTATTGTAAGTCACTGAGTGACTCCATCTCTCTGAGGTGGCAAAGGCCTTAACACTCTACAAAGCTAATAGTAATACTGAATCCTCTATTATTTTTATATCCTTGTTACGCCCCAGGCTAGGGGAACAGAGGCGCAGCACAAACAGAGACAGAGCGGGACGTTTAAAGGAGTCATCACCTGGTTTTATACGTATCCAGCCCCCCTTGGATCGCTTTGGATCAATTCGTAAAACTTATTAGAAAAAAAAAAAAAAAATTTAATCAAACATTGAGCTTGTTCTGACCCTTTTTCGTACCGCGATTTTATCACGCGAGATTACGCGCGAGGTTTTGACTGGTCCGGATGTGCATTGTATAATATGTAATGAGGCGCGCGTTGATTCGCCGCAGGAAGGACAGAGCCGGGGGGGCTTGCCTGCATGCAGACTCCAAAACATAATGGCGGCGCTTCGGCGATTTCAGGTAGCGGACGGGGCGGGGTTGGGTGGTGAAAGAGGGGTGGGCTTATGCAAGTAGCCGCCACGGTGACGTCACCGAAGGCGCAGAATCAAAATCTCGTGCTTTAGGAATGCACACCCTTGTGTGCTATTCCTGTTCGGAAAAAGAGCAGAAGCGAAAAAACGGCGCCACTTTCAAACTCCAGCCTTTCAGGCAAGTTTCAACTGAGGTCAAACACAGATATGCATCTTTTAACAAGAGAAATTGCGATTTCCGGGTGATGACTCCTTTAAGTACCAGTACACCGTATTTATTGTAACCCGGTGGGGGATAATCAATACTGTGGTACAATGCAGACCACATAAACACACATAACACAAAATGAAGTTTTGCTTCAGGGTGAGCCGAGGCCAAAATAACAAACAGAAGAAACTATCAACTCAACCAGCTAACTTGCCCTGGGAGGAAAAAAGGAACGAAACAAAATTACAACAACTAAACCTATCTCTCTAAACTAACGAAAAAACAGGAGAAAAAGAAGGGAATCAAAACAAACGGCAGTTCACCCTTACTGCTTCTTAAACAGGAAAATACTGAGTACAAAAAGTGCTATTTACAATGTGGTTAACCAAGGGAGAGAGAGATCAACGCACAGCACAAGGATAATCTATACAACGCTACGATCAGAAGTGGATCTTAAGTTTCACACACTGGTTGCTAAACAGTAGTTCGGGTCGCGAGGAGGAGAGTCACACCACACAGTGACAGCCCCGTTTGCTGTCTGGAGAACCCCGGTATATGAAGCTGGACTGTTCGTTGTCGGCTCGTCAAGCTCAGCGGCTGCAGCTGCGGAGGACCAATGGCCGGCGGCAGGAGGCGGGACCTGTCAATCAGGCAGAGATGGTGTAGAACACAGGAGCGCTCACTCGGCCTGAAGACAGCAGATGACACACAATACACACAAAACACTCACAGGTCCAAATGGCAAACAGTAACGGCTGGGGGCCGTAACAATCCTCTTTTAACTCGTCACCTAGGAGGAGAGAGAGATGACAAGCTGCTGCTTAGTGACAGAATGCTGACTCGTGGATTTCTGAACTTTCAACAGGGCAAGTGCAGCCGAACACTACCATCAACATAATGTGCTTCATTAATATTCACCAACTGATACACAGTTTTAAAGCAGTTTATTAATGCAGTTTTTAGCAGCTCATTTACAGTTGAAGGAAAGTAACAGAGTCATAGCACAGAGCAGCAGCGGTCCTCCAGCTACATGTGGTCTCTTACTCATCCCCAATACAAGAGTCCTCCGGCTTTCACAGTCCCAACATTTGACCTTGAGAAGGAATCACTTTGTTGGCATAAAAACATCCAGTTAGAACATCCTGTATGTGGACCTTCAGGGAGATTTACATCAGAGAAGTCATTTCTTCTTCCAGAAGTGGCTGTATTTGTCGGCTTTGAAGTCATCTTCATAGTGGACGGCGGTCTGCTTCTTTGTCTTCTTCACTTCTCTCTTTTTCTGTCGAGCTCGACGCTCCTCTTCAGACAGAGTGGACAGGTTGACCGGCATCTTTCAAAAACACACAAAGAAACACCAATGAACCTACAAAAACATGACTGGTGGGGCCAGTAAGGCGATATGCGAGAGAGAAGTCTGAGAAGTTAACCCTGATGAGGTCACAGTGATGTTCTCAGGGTTTTCTCAGCTACGACTACAAAGTTAGAACAGAAGTCGACCCGCTCCAGGGATGGGACAATGTAGGATTCTATCCCGGTAAAAAAAACCTGACAGTGAGTTGATTATTATTACCAAGTTGTTATTTAAGAGTTTTAAGCATATTTTGATGATACCATAAATCGCAATTATTTGAGTGTGGACAATCACAATGTTTCCCATACATAGTCCAATGTGTGGCGCAGCACCACAGAATCAGCACTGAGCGCCACCAATTGATTCTGAGTTTTTTTTTTTTTTTCCCCCAAATGTGATTTTGAAATATAAAATCATTCCATTCATTCATCTCTGCATAGCACTCTTTCTCCCTGTCATTCTTGTTGCATCAAACTTTGCTACAAGGTGGCTGTGGAGCAGTATGACATAAATTTTTTGTAATAGTTTTACACCGAATGAATATGTTCACAAAATAAAAGTCTCTCGTAGAACAAAATCATAATCCAGGAGTATCTAAATCAACCTAAATCAAATCAATCTATTCCACAGAAGTGTTATCGAAACTTCTTTCTACCCGTTTTAGACACGTTTCCATCAGCGGTCACAGTATCTGATGGCTCCATAGACTGTATATAAGAAGTGGATGTAGTCATGGCGACATCACCCGCTGGTTTGTGGACTACGGTGTTGAAGCGTCGGCGGCATTTTGACTGTAGTTTGGCCTGAGAATTGTTTTCTTGCCTCGGTTAAGGAATATGAAAGTAAGTGTGTGTGTAAATGAACATCATGCTGGATTGAAGAAGATTAAGACCATAAACTCATGTTTACAATGTTTACTGAGATAATACATCAAGAAAGAAGTAGGACCATTTTCTCAGACTTCAATACAACCAGAGAGGAGTCGCCCCCTGGTGGCCAGCAGAGAGAATGGCAGTTTGAGGGACTATAGCATGGCGTGATGTTATGATGGGTAGGGGACCGGTACTAACCGTGAGGATCCGTTTGGGCTCCTTGTATCTGATGTTCACCGTGGATCCATCCGGTCGGACGAGCATCACCGGGTACAGCCGCTCATACTTCTGCCGCCCGCAGCGCACCACCGACGTCCTGTTGGAGTTGAACCGAGGACCCTGTGTGTGGAGAAGTGAAGCCTGGCCCAGCGGTGACGTCATCCGAGTGAACACCGGGCAAAGCCACCTGCCCGTACACACGCAACATATAACGGGAGCGTTAATGTCGGCTGTAGCTTAGCTCAAAATATGTCTGTTTCCTTCATTGTTATATCCGTACAGAGCACATTTACCGCCATGTAGCAAGGTCGCTACCACGTATTATTTAACAGTAGCGCACCCTTCCTCTCCATTCACCCCACAAGGTGTGGCAGCGAGCTAACAGCTAGCTAGCAGCCAGCCCTACCAGTCACAATGAATGAGCATGAGTAAGTCTTACCGTGATAAAACACTCTGCGGTGTACAGAGCTTCATTAAAAACATGTTGGCGACCATGGAAGTCTAACAGGAAGCACTTTACTAGAAGGTCAAACTCCTTCGTCTTCTCCTCTGAGGTTTTATGGAGCTTGGCAAACAACTACATGGACCATTACCGCCACCTACTGGCTTGGAGTGTGGATCAAAATATCTCCTCTTCAAAAACAAATAAATACACATAAAATCATGTCTTCTCCATCTATTTAGTCATTTTAACAACTGAAACACAAGTCGGCAACACTCACTTCTGTAAAATATCAATACAATCGAATGTGATCCTTTCCTCTGGTCCCGAATCAAACTTCCACTTTCTGCTTCATGTCTGTGACAGTAAATCCTAGCGTGCTTCACATCTTCCTGTACCATGTTTACCCACTTTATATAATGAATGGTTTTAGCCCAAATCTGAGCTGTGGGATGATAGTTTCCTCTCTGCTGCTCCGTTCAGATCGTGTCATTTCTTCCTGTATTTCTATTCAGATGTCTGGTCTGCTCTCTGGTTGACTGAACGGTTCGACTGGCTAGAGATGAGCTTGAAGCTGAACATATGATTGTTCTCATAGTTTCTTTTGATCCACTGTAATGCCAATAACATTGCGGTCATTTCTGCAGTGTAAACAGATAACCCCTCGCTGATCCTTTACCCACTTTGAAACTCTGGAATGATAAATGCAACTTGTCTTCTATTAACAAAATCCTTTGATGCATCTGTGTATTTTGGATGTACCTGTGGTAACTATCAATATATGCCTGTATAGTGTGTGAATTAAGATGAAATCCCCTATCCTTGATCTTTCTTTTTAACAATGTGAAGTCTACTTTGGCACCCGGACGTATCCAACGTGGTATAGACTGTTGAACTAAGGTTGAATTGATCTGTGTTACTGTCTGTCCAAAGCGTTCCCTTTTCCCCAACAAGGTTTTAAAGTGTCTTGTGCTGGATGTTCTTGACTATGGCCTCGACTGTAGATGAACCCAGTAATTCAGTGTTAGTTGCATCCTTCTGATGTCTAAAGGCCTTTCTCCCATATACACCTGCTGCTGCTGAGGTTGTTTTAAATGCACCTGTGCATAATCTCAAAGCCTGATACTGAATGATATCTCACTTCTATTAGTGATGTTTTAAACATGTAATAACTCCTTTGACTCAAGTCACTAAATAATTATTAATTAAAATAAAGTAAACAACTGTTTTTGTGCTGCACACTTCATTTGTCTATTGTTAAAACTTGAATGTAAATAAGGTGCCAGAGTGAATAAAAAAGCATGAAAGCAGAGCTTTTCACATTGAAACTGTCACGTGACGAGCCGGATGAGAATGTGTTGCTTTAGTGTGTTTATGTCCATTATAGCTAACTAGAGAGGTCAGCGTGTGTCGATAACACACTGATTAATAATTAAGCTTCAGGCTGACAGCACAGATTCACACCCGTCAGCTTTAGGATCGACTAGCGACTCACACACAGTCACACAGGAAACGCTGGAGGACCGAGCGTCTGGAAGATCCCAACATGTCTGCCAGTCTCACTACAGGTCTGAACCTCTTTAACTCACTTTACTACGACCGGAAGATTTATTTTAATGACACGCCAAAAGCAGATTTTCTAGACAGAACATGTAACACAGGCTAGCAGAGATACAAGCTCTAAATATTAATAATACATTTGATTCAAAGAGCACTTTTCATGGGACTCAGAGTCGTTCTACAGTTAAAATAGAAACAAAAACAAAATGACAGCATTAAAGCAGACAGATATGTTTTGAAACAGTTGATCCAGCAGCTGGATCATTCCAAGACAAACCTTTGATTGGAGAACTATTGGCTGTGAGGTGTAATAAGGAAGGAGCAGCTTGTAACCATAAAGTACTAAATGAACATCATGCTGGATTGAAGAAGACTTGAAACTAGAGATTGAGACCATAAACTCATGTTTACAATGTTTGCTGAGATAATACATCAAGAGAGAAGTAGCACCATTTTCTCATAGACCTCTATACGATCAGAGAGGAGTCGCCCCCTGGTGGGCAGCAGAGAGAATGCAACTGGCACTTCAGATTTGGCTTCACTTTTCAGAACCGAAGGTTGTCGCCTGGTTTCAAGTCAATAACACCTTCAAACTTAATGATACAGGAATTAATTTTCCATCTATCCATCTGGAACTCTGATTCTGTTGATCATCATGAACAGGCAGCAAATTTCAGAGGTGGCAAAAGTACTCATATTCTGTACTTAAGTAGAAGTACAGATACATGTGTAAAAAAATGCTCTGGTAAAAGTAGAAGTACTGAAGTACTTTCAAAGTAAAAGTAAAAAGTAAAAATGTTTTTTGAACACATTTTTGAACGCCAGCAGTTCGTGGTTTTTCGGTTGACACAGGACACAGCGCATACACCATGAGTCCTTTTTGGAGCCGACAACAATAAATAACTCTTTAAAATAGGGCCATGGACGGGGAATGTCTTGCTTCTCTGAATCTTCTGAAGCGTCGCCGTCGGCAATACTCGCTTTGTTTCCTTCCTCCATGTCGCTGCTACAGTGCAAGTTCTCTACCGTCTCTATTGTCCCCTCACTCATACAACTTCTTCCCGGGGTAACCTGTCCCCCCCTCTTCTTCTCCCTCTTTCCCTCTCGAGTTCGTCACGTCTTTTACGTATTGTCGCCATCTGTGGAGGTTTTTTAAAAAAAGTAACAAGTCTGTTTTTACGATGTAAGGAGTAGAAAGTACATATTTTTGTGTATAAATGTAGGGAGTAAAAGTAAAAAGTCATCAGAAAAATAAATACTCAAGTAAAGTACAGATACCTGAAAAATCTACTTAAGTACAGTAATGAAGTATTTGTACTTCGTTACTTGTCATCTCTGGCAAATATTGACAGTGCAGTCAGTGTGCTCGAACCATAGACTAGATAAGAGGCGGACGTAGTCATGGTGATGTCACCCATTGGTTTGTGGACTACGGTTTGGAAGCCTTGAGTTCATCCTTTTGGCCGTTGCCATCTTGGATTTTTGCAACCACAAGTCACACGAGAAGGCGGAGCTAAGAACAACCTGGAGCGTCGACAAGAGCAGGAGGCGGAGACTTCAAGCTGTCAGTCAGTCCAGTAGCCTCCACAGGATTACAGGAAGTCATATGTGACAGGCAGCAACACACACACACACACACACACACACACACACACACACACACACACACACACAGAGACACACACACACACGTCCCTGCTAATGAGAATGATAAATGATATTCTTCAATGTGGGGGATAAGACCAGGGGGAGGGGCTATTAATTTAAAGGCAATATATTTTTGGCAATAGAGAAGTTAGTCTTGGTGTTACAGATGAGGTAACAGCTAGTGGAGGATCCAGACTATATTATAAATAACATTGATTTTCCTGCTCTGAAGTGAGTTATTGAGGAACTCTAGTCAGTGCTGTTTTGTTATTTTTGTATATAATGTTCTTTTCACTTTTGTAATTTTGTTCATCTTTTGTAAATATTACCATTGCCCCATTTGCGACTACAGCATTGTTTCATAAAGTCTTGAGGAGTTGGGAGTAGAACCATAGACAAACAGAAATAGTTACATCCTGTTAGACATGATTTGTAGGCTACCTGTAGTTTGTTGATCACATTCAAATGTATTAATTGTATTCTATCCTTCTTCTTCTTCTTAAAAGAGTTGAAGAGGGTTTGATAGTGACATCATATCCTGTCCATCTGCAGGCAGCAGCTCCTCAGGGTTTGCCACTGCACCCCCTCCCACACCTGGTTTGGAGGCTGCTGACATCGCCGTGGTCGTCATCTACTTTATCTTTGTCATGGTGGTTGGAATCTGGGTAAGACCTGGATCATCTCATTTTAACCTCACCATTATCTTATTACTATCTTAAGAGCGATCTCAGGTAAACATATTCATAGTATTATATCGGCCGTGAGGTGTAATAAGGAAGGAGCAGCTTGAAGTGTCGGTTCACTGAAGTCACAAACACATTTGGCACCAGTCTGAACCTGATCCAGGAGGACCAGACCGGGAGAGCCCTCTCCACACAGTGAGACCACGTAGACCCTAATCCTTTGGTTGATCTGTTTCTTGTTGAATGTTCATGATGGTAACATAACTGTAAGTTTAATTGCTTCACACAAAAACTGCGTCAACAATCCTCCAAAACAGTTTTAAAAAACAAAGTCTCTTCATTTTCAACCACAGACTATAAGAAGGACATCATGATGTCATCCATTGGTTTATGCATTGTTAGCATGGTAGTGACCTGTCAATCAGCAGGTAGCCCCGCCTCTAAAGCATCCCCTGCTTCCTGGTCTGTTTGACCTGAATGGACCATAATGTACTAAATGAACATCATGCTGGATTGAAGAAGACTTGAGGTCTTGACTTGAAGTCATGAGGAAGATCGTTTGCAGTTTAGTATGTTTCTGGGAGCTCATAGGTTGTACATGTATGACACAGTATGAGAACACAGTTGGAAGCATCCTGATGGTCTAACCTCTCATTCTCTCTCTCTCTCTCTCTCTCTCTCTCTCTCTCTCTCTCTCTCTCTCTCTCTCTCTCTCTCTCTCTCTCTCCCCGACAGTCATCGGTGCGAGCCAATCGCAGCACAGTGAGAGGCTACTTCTTGGCCAGCCGTTCGATGAGCTGGTTGCCTGTGAGTAGCTAATCTCTGAATGTCTGAATGTAAAAAAAATGAGAAAAAAAGTCACAGAATTGTCAGCAACAACTTCAGTGAAGAGTACACAGCGTCTAGTACACAGAATGACCACAGCTAACAGCTAAACCCACCTGTTCTCTGGCTGTGGTCATTCTGCCCTGCATGCTCTGCACAAATTCATTGACCTAATTTGAAAATGCTAATTTGAAGCAGAATGACAAAATTAAACGGCAAGTTATGTCATACTTGAATAACTTAACAAGAGACATGTTCCGAATATGTAAATAGTACAAGGCTTCCTGATTGCTATTTAACAAATTATTTGCACAACAAAGAAATGAAGATTTTGAGGAAGCAAAATAATATTGAAGCACAGAAAAAAAATGAAATAATAATTGACATATTCGAAAAGGAGTGAGAAGAAGCATAGCTTGTTAGCTCTCACCCCTTTGTCTAAATAAAATTATATATATATATATAAATATATATATATATATATATATATATATATATACTGTATATACATACACATACATATACACACACACATATACATGCATATATATATACATACACACATAAACACATACATACATATACACACATATACACATACATATACATACATACATATACACATTCACATTCTCTACCTCTCGTCACCTTGCCACATCAATTGATAAATAATAATCACCAATGATCATTAATGACCATTATCCATTGTACCCACTAAATAACATGTTTTTGTACATTTTCTTGAACTGGTTAATATCTGGACTTTGCTTGAGTTCCTCCCTTAGATTGTTCAGCTTGACACCAGAAATAGATACACAGACTCAAAACCTTCTGCTTCGTCCAAAGATGGCGTTGCTGTTGCTTCACGTGTGCATGAGTGAGCTCTGTGTTCTCGCCAGGAACAGAAAGTTACAAGTCCAGTTAACTCAGATGAACCTAGTGTTACGCCTACGCCTCACATCTGTAAGGCTTCAATAACAATGACAACATACCAATGAACCATACTGAGTAGGTGGAGCCGAACCAAGACTGACAAGGGTGTGAAGAGGGGAGGGAACTACATCGCTACACAACCAGTGAAGGAAGTGACCATATTTGGACTGTGGAAGAACGACGGGTGGATCTGATGAATACAAGAGGCAGAGTGGCACTCTTTCTGAATCTGGATCCATCTGGAGTCTTTGTGATCACGGATCGCTACCGCGGCCTTGTTACTGTTGCTACCAAGCTACCACTGCAATTAGCACAAGATGACTTTAAAGGTCTTCGCCCACTTCCAAATAAATACAACCTCATGTTCTTTGAATCACGTTTGCACACTGACTCCGAAACATTCATCAGTGAAAAAAGTTTTCAGAAAAGGTCCAATTTTCTGTATCCGCAAGCTCGTCCACCTTGTAGCTCAAAGCAATACGCTGTATGACAAACAGTCTGAAGCCTATAGAGATGATGGGAATGATGATGATGATGATGAAGGACAGATTGAGGCAGTGATCACCGAGCAGTTTGGGATCGGGGGACGTACTGCAGCCTGTTCAGTGTCCGGTGGACTGTGGAGATTGATGGTCTTCTGAAGTGGGGTCCCAGTGGAGTTGCAGACTGGACCATCCTGAAGTCCACCTGGGTCGTTGTGCAGCTCCCTTCTGTTTCTTTTTTCAAGAATGAGAAAATCACAAAACTTTCCTCACTGCTGGATGACTGCGTTTATTTTCAAAACTAATCTATATTAAAAAAAACATGATCTTCATGTTTAGACCGTCATTGAAGCAAAACTCAGATATTAAACAGACTGATGACATCATCCTGAATTCTCTCTTTGTTTACGTTCCTATTCTGACATATACGGCACGCAGGCTGTTTTTCTGCCACTGTACACGTCTGCAGTGACGTTAAAGCAACGTCCACACATTGTGTATATTCATGTATGATTGTAATTTTTCAATCGAAGCAAGCTGACTATTTTTCTTGTTAATGTGTGTTATGTTTGCAGATCGGAGCCTCTCTGATGTCCAGTAATGTCGGCAGCGGTCTGTTTATCGGTCTAGCGGGAACAGGAGCAGCCGGAGGGATCGCTGTTGGGGGGTTTGAATGGAATGTAAGGAAATCAGTCTCGTATAAAGCTTTGGTGCTCTTGACCTTGCTAAGCCCCGCCCCTCGCTGTTACTCCGTCAGGCTCAGAATGTTATTATCAGTGTCTGACAACATTATGGAAAGAACCCTACATAGATTTTTGGGATTGACCTTTTTGTTAAAGAGTAAAATGCCTTTTCTTTAACCAGTAACAGCAGCTACATGGCTGTTATTAAATACACCAGACTCCAAAAACAGAAAAACAGTCATTTTAACGTGTCGTAAAGCACACTTTATTCGGACATGGACAATTTGATGGTCAAAAGTCAATATATAGGGATGTATATCTCCGAATTATACTTTTCCATGATGCGGTCCCACCATAATGTGGACCCTCCAATCTTTTAAATGTGTGTGTCCTGTTTCAGGCAAATGGGCGAAGGCAACCTTGTGTTCTCCTTCGTCCACTGAAAGAAGTGGAGTAGCAGACGATGGTGACGTGTTGCTGAGGCTGTGTGTGTGTCTGCAGGCAGCGTGGGTTTTGGTGGCTCTGGGTTGGATCTTCATCCCGGTCTACATCTCTGCTGGAGTGGTGACCATGCCCGAGTACCTGGCCAAGCGCTTCGGAGGCCAGAGGATACGCATATACATGTCTGTTCTGTCACTCATCCTCTACATCTTCACCAAGATATCTGTAAGACCCACACACACACACACACACACACACACACACACACACACGGTTAGCGGGTGTGAGATATAATACATCATTAATGAGGAAAATATGACGTTCTTTAAAATGTGAACATATCAGAGAGCATTCATATATGATCAGAGTCCCATGGCTGTGGTCCCCATGGTCCCAAGACATAGAAGAAACATTTGTGTGTGTGTGTGTGTGTGTGTGTGTGTGTGTGTGTATGTGTGTGTGTGTGTGTGTTACCCAGACAGATTTATTTTCGGGAGCACTGTTCATCCAGATATCGTTGGGCTGGGATCTCTATCTGTCCACAGGTGTTCTGCTGCTGGTCACTGCTGCTTACACTGTGGCAGGTAAACACACACACACACACACACATAAACACACATAAACACACACACACACACACACACACACACACACACACACACACACACACACACACACACACACACACACACACACACACACACACACACACACACACATAAACACACACACACACACACACACACACACACACACACACACACACACACACACACACACACACACACACACACACACACGCTACATTCCTTTCTGAGGGCTAATTGCACAAAACCTAGATAAGGGGTTAAGCTGGGCTTTCCGGCTGTAGTTAGCTGTGATCCAGTTGCATGAAAGTATGTCTCATATGTTATGGCATACGTTACCATGGAGATTGTGGAGTTAGCCTGCTCCACAGGATCTATGAATCTGATCCCGTATCTCAGTGACTTCATTGGGAATCCAACGTGTTCATTACAGTAATCCCACTGCTCCTTACATGTTACCATCCAGGAAGTAGCCTGCTGTCATTATTTAATGTGATCATTACTTTATATTCAATCAGCCGATATTCATACATTTTATTAAATTCCACATGTGACCGTCATGGTAACAGTTATAATTGTGTTCATATTGTTCAGTAAAGGTTTATCAGTTTAAGGCCGGCGGTCCAAACCACTGGGGGCGCTGTTATACAGTGAGCGTTCGCCTCCTCAGCCACCGTACTTGTCAAAGTTGTTTCATATAGTATTTGAGCATCAGATTAAAGTGCTACAGTAACAATATAACAATGTCTGGTTCATTAAGCCACAGTTCTTCTATTTACGGAGGAGCTTGAACTCCTCATACGCCTCCATCAGAAGCTCGTAGTCAGTTTATGAAAAGTTCATATGCCGTATATACTGTATGTGTGTGTGCGTGCGTGTGTGTGTGTGTGTGTGTGTGTGCAGGTGGCTTGGCAGCAGTGATCTACACTGATGCTCTCCAGACTGTGATCATGGTCGGGGGAGCCTTTGCTCTGATGTTCATAGGTAAGGTACACACACACACACACACACACACACACACACACACACACACACACACACACACACACACACACACGCACACACACACACACACACACACACACACACACACACACACACACACACACACACACATATACACACAGGTTGAGCTTGAAAAGGCTGTGCATAACATCAGCTGACAAACAGGCTCAGTGCAGCCAACGAACCATCGTCATGACGACGGCACACACTGTCACTCAGAACACACTGAGAGGAAAAACAAAAAAATCATTGAAATAGCATTTTGTCAAATATCTCAGAGAAAAGAACATTGATTGTCTGAAAAACTATAACATTTTAATACTAGGAAGCATATTGATCAGCTCCTGTGTGTGTGTGTGTGTGTGTGTGTGTGTGTATTTCCCAGCATTCTCCAAAGTTGGCTGGTATGAGGGCTTCGTGGACCATTACATGTCAGCGGTTCCCACGGTGACCGTCGCCAACACCACCTGCCACCTGCCTCGTAGCGACGCCTTCCGCCTGCTCAGAGACCCGGTCTCGGGGGACCTGCCCTGGCCCGGTCTGGTGTTTGGCCTCACCATCTTGGCTACGTGGGTCTGGTGTGCTGATCAGGTGACTTTACCTGCATTAATAGTCCATTGACTCTTTCATAATTTTGGTTCATCACTCATTTTAAATGTGTGTGCAACCCTATTAAAAATGTGATATCAGATGAAAAGTACAATAATCCTGCTTTGTTTTATCACGTCATTCTACGAAGATATATATTTAGGGACCAAATAAGCACCAATAACAATGTAAATAATGAACTGATAATGAACTATAAACCATAAAAACGATATATTATATATGATATAAAGGCTCTCATTCAATGATAATATATGCATCCCATGCTATTGACTGTCCTCCCATCTCTCCCTGCTCTTCTCCTGGAGTTTCAATTCTTCAAGAGAGAAGTCAGGTCATTTTCTCATAGACTTCCATGCAATCAGAGAGGAATCGCCCCCTGGTGGCCAGTAGAGATAACGACAGTTTAAAGGTCCGGATAAATGAGACGTGGTCTAGGTTTTTAGTATTAAGTTGTGTTTAGGGAACACATTGTGTCAATGAGGGTTCTCACTAGTCTAGAAAGACCGGTATGTGTGTGTGTGTGTGTGTGTGTGTGTGTGCAGGTTATAGTCCAGAGGTCTCTATCAGCCAAGTCCTTGTCTCATGCCAAAGCAGGCAGTGTGTTTGGAGGCTACCTCAAACTGCTGCCCATGTTCTTCATCGTCATGCCGGGCATGATCAGCCGATCACTGTTCCCAGGTCAGTCTGCCGGGTCAATGCTTCTTCATGCATCATTTTCATTTGGTCATCATCTCATGGAACCTGCCAAACACGTTCACTCACCCAAATACTGAGCATGAAAGTTTTCCAAGTGCCCCTCCATTAGAAAACCCACAGGCAGCTACATGTACCATGTCTGATGTTCACTGTGAGGGATCAGGTCTCTGCAGGTCTTATTATGAGTGGGGGTCTAAAATGTGGAAAGATCATATTTGTAAACCCTAAAACACTGCAGTCTTTTTAAAAAGGGCAAGAATCCCTGCAGTAGATACCTGCAGATATGATGTTTTCATGGATGACGATCAAACTTTTGTTCTAAAGCATTTAGAAGCTGGACAAGTAAGGCCCCGTTTCCCAGGTAACAACATGGTGACATCTCACCACCACTCTGACCTCTGTAGGATGAGAGACTAGCACCGCCCCTTTTATGATCGATTTACTGTTTGTCTGATATTGTCTTGGACCTTACCCACGGAGTCGTCCTCCAATCAGAAGCCTCCTCCAGTCCACATGTTGAAGAAGCCCAGCTGGGCCCTGAAGGCTGCGCCATCAGTGTGTGGATGTATGAACCTCTACGTCTGTGTGTTGTAGATGAAGTGGGTTGTGTGGATCCAGCGGTGTGTCAGAGTGTGTGTGGAGCGTCGGTTGGCTGCTCCAACATCGCCTACCCCAAACTGGTGTTGGAGCTGATGCCTGTGGGTGAGTCCAGACCAAACCAGCCAAACCATAAAGCTCACTCTGCGTTTTGCTTTTGGGTCCTGAAGTCTTTTCCCTTAAATCGTAACACGAGTACAAGTTAAATGAACTGGAAATAAAGATTAAAAACTCTCCTATTTAGATGCAGAATTATTATTGTTTATTAAAACAGTTATAACTTCAGAATATTCCCTAACTTGTCTAACCTTTGGGCTCCTGTATGTTACCACGGTTTGTTTGAGTTGTCAAACATCCACATGAAAAAAGAGTCTAACCAGATACTTCCTCATATTTATTTTAGAGATGCACCGATCCGATACCTGGATCGGATATCGGCTCCGATATTGACTAATTGGATATCGGATGAATGAGGACGATTCAGCATTCCGATCCAGTCATTTCATTTTTATTAATATCATACACAGCAATACAGTTACAGCGATCTAGTCACTTCAATTCTATGTTTGCAACGCTGGTTACGTCATCACGCAGAGCAGCTAGTGATGAGCAACACAGAGCAACATGGAGCAAGCAACGGTTCATTAAGCCATTGTTTGTTGGGTTTCAGGCAGCTGCTATATTTTATATTACATTTTAAAATATCTGTTTGCAGTGCACTTTACATGGTTACAAGCATTATTTATTTATTTTTGCTGCTAATGTACACTTTGTTATTTGTTAATAAATAATATTAAGTACATTTATATCTGTGTTCATTTGTTACCTTTTTTTTTAACAAGGCTAAATGTTTAGGTCAAGCCTGATGCCTTCACTCACATGGCAAGTATACGGTTCATTCATTCAACAGTAGTATCAGATCGGTATCGGGTATCGGCCGATATGCTCAGCGCAGATATCGGATTGGATCGGAAAAAACTGGATCGGTGCATCTCTAATTTATTTCACAGTCAACAGCCTGAGCTTTCATTCACTACATTATTATCCTTGTTTTTTCCCCAGTGTGATTAATGATGAAATCATTGATAATAATAAAGAGTTGAACCCGATATTTCACCATGACAGGTCTTCGTGGTCTGATGCTAGCCGTGATGTTAGCTGCTCTGATGTCGTCTCTGACCTCCATCTTTAACAGCAGCTCCACCCTGTTCACTCTGGACCTGTACCACCGGGCCCGGCCCGGCGCTTCAGAGAGGGAGCTCATGGTGGTCGGAAGGTAGGGCTGCAAACACCGACTTTATCTTTACTTTCAGAGTGCTTAGAATGGAGGAATTTTTTTGCAAATATTCAAGAAAATGTTCTTCTGAACGCAATTAGGAAATAAAATGTTTGAGATGTGTGATGCCTTTACTGATCCATATGGAAAAATGGTGTCAACAACAAATCCTCTTATGCTGTGAATGTTCCTGAAAATGTTTGTCCCGGTTCGTTAAAATCCTCCTTCTAGCTGACATTCCAGTTATTCACTTCTTGTAAGGGACACTGTAGCCTCACAGTGAGAGGGTCCCGGGTTCGATTCCCGGGTCGGCCCCGGGTTCCTTCTGTGTGGAGTTTGCATGTTCTCCCCGTGTAAGTGTGGGTTCTCCCCGGGTTCTCCGGCTTCCTCCCACAGTCCAAAGACATGCAGGATGGGGATAGGTTCATTGATGACTCCAATCGCCCAGTAATACAGTCATTTTGGATCCATTAAAGAACACCAGGTTGTATTACCTAAACCATAAGACTTTACAGTCACTATAGAGTGTTTTTAAACTGTTTCAACATGGATGTCAGTGAACGGAGGTTAAAAAGCTGGGTTCCCGTCGAATCATTGTTCAGTCTTTCAGTTGCCATTTGTAAGAACTCCATTTTTACTTCACTGATCAAAGCTGACACAATATTTTGTGAACTTTCAGGGTGTTCATCCTGGTCTTGGTGTGTGTGAGTCTGTTGTGGATTCCTGTCATCCAAACAGCCAACAGTGGACAGCTGTTTGATTATATCCAATCAGTGACCAGCTTTCTAGCTCCACCCATTACCGCTGTATTCCTAATGGCTGTCTTCTGGCCACGTGCCAATGAGCAGGTAGGTCTCACACACACACACACACACACACACACACACACACACACACACACACACACACACACACACACACACACACACACACACATTTTGGCCATCGCCATCTTGGAATTCTCTCCACCAGTGAAGGAAGTGACCATATTTAGACGGTGGAGGAGCGACGGGTGGATCTGGTAAACACAACCAGCAGCAGCAACCTTACTGGATCTGGATCCATCTGGATTCTGATGTGAAGTTGCTCACAAAGTTAGCTTCATAATTCAAGGTCAACTTTACAGCTAAGTGTTTAAGTCATCTTGTAGCTAACTGCATTGGTAGCGTGGTAGCGACCTGTCAATCAGCAGGTAGCCCCGCCCCTAAAGCATCCCCTGCTTTCTAGTCTGGTGGACTCTAAATGGACCATAAAGTACTAAATGAACATCATGCTGGATTGAAGAAGACTTGAAACTAGAGATTGAGACCATAAACTCATGTTTACAATGACGATTCAAAATGCTGAACATTCCAGTGATGTTTTGTCTGTTCAATGTGACTACATTTAATATTTCATGTATGTGTTTCTCAGGGTGCATTCTGGGGTCTGATGACTGGACTAGTGGTGGGACTGGTCCGCATGGTCCTGGAGTTCTCCTATACAATCCCTTCCTGTGGTCAGCCTGATGGTCGGCCTGCGGTCCTGGCTGACGTCCACTACCTGTACTTTGCTCTCATCCTGTTGGCTTTCAGCTGCCTCGTCATCGTTGCTGTCAGCTTGGCCACGGCCCCGATACCTGAGGAACATGTAAGGAACGTTTCCTGTCATTCAGAAGCTGTGTGCCTGTCGTGAACTTTATTGTCAAAAGAACAGCCAACATCTGTCCGCTGCTCTCATTCCACACATCCGATTAGCTGTAATGCTGTTCACGCCAACACAAAGCTCATTTTGTCGTGATTCTGTTCTATTTCAATGCAAAGACACAAATTTATCCGGAGCGGGAAATTTGTCTATCAGCGTTGAGATCGTCCTCCGCTGAATCCTAAACGGAGGAAACAAATATTTGTCTCCTGTGTCTGTGGTCCCGCAATGGTCTACAATAGTTCACATTAGTCCAGAGACCAGACCAGACTATGTGGAGAAACCAGAGACTGTCTGTGCTCCCACAGAGGTCTAGATAGTAGCTCACATTAGTCCAGAGACCAGACCAGACTATGTGGAGAAACCAGAGACTGTCTGTGGTTCCCCAGAGGTCTACAGTAGTAACTCATATTAGTCCAGAGACCAGACTATGTGGATACCCTGAAATACTCAGTATTTATGTCTAGATGACCTTATTTGAAGTGCTGCAAGTAGTGCAGACGACAAGAGAAAGTGTTTCCAGGGAACACGAGAACGTGATGCACACACACTGGGATATGCTTGTTGTTGCCATGGTTATTTTGCTTATGAAGTCGTTGCCAGCTTTCACCAGTATGAAACCCCTTTGCGGTCCAGTTTGTGCTCCCTTTATACTGGTCTAACTGTGTTAGGCTGACTTGTGTCCCCATGTCTGCCACACACAAGATGTTCTGTTGTTTGCTGTTATTTATAAAAGTGTGCTTGCTATTGTTGATATTGTGTCATTCTCTCTCCCTTCCAGCTGTACCGGCTGACCTGGTGGTCTCGATATAGCCAGGAGCCTCGGATCGACTTCACAGCTCCTCCGATGACCGCCGACCCAGTGACCTCTGACCTCAGCCGAGAATCTGAACGCTTGCCAGAATCTCGGTGGCTGAGAGGAGCTCTGTGGCTCTGTGGTCTGACTGGTCCAGGTTCTGGCTCGGCGCCTCCAGTGACTGACGACAGCGAGCTGGACTCCCTGAAGGAGGAGCCTCTCTGGAGGAGAGTCTGTGACGTGAATGCCCTGCTGCTGCTGGCTGTCAACGTGTTTCTCTGGGGATATTTTGCATAATAACTTGGTATCAGTAAGGTTCGATTGGTGTTGTTTTTGTAATGAAATAAAAGGCTTGGTCGAGAGTCTAAACCATCAGCTGGATCCGTCTCTTATAGGCAAGAACAGACGGTTCACTTAGAAGTGGTTTATCAGGAATGACAACTAATAATGATGGTGGGACACTTTTAACCAGCCAACGCTACACACACTTCATAAAAGGCTAAAAGAGACCGCTACCTGACATTTATCCTGATACCAGAAGTGGACATGCAGTCAAATATATATCAGCAACATTTGAGAGTGATGGAAAACAACAAAGATATTCCTTGCAACTCATCAACCAAGAGCCTTTTAGATGTCAGTGTTAGAACTCAGCAGGATTACGTGTGCAGGCTGACGAGTCTGGATCCAACTTCAGATGTTATCACATACTTTTGAGATGAGGAACAAAACCTGATCCAGACCCGAGTGATCTCAACTATCAGGGAAGCGTTTCAGAGTATATATTAGTTTAGCTTTGCATCCGGCTAACCTCAGCATCTCACACAGAGGACAGAATTATTAGAGATGGAAAGAAAATGTTGCTAAAAGGCTAAAATATTAGAGATGGAGAGAAAATGTTGAGTGTTGCTGACTATGATGGGATGTTTTGTTGCCAATACTGGAATAGCATTTGTTTCAGCAGGATAGTTCACAAAGATTCATGTACGCTTGGTTTCTCTATCGGGTGTGTAAACCACAGACGTATTCATCATGAAGCCTCGAGTTGGATCCATCGATCCTGGTGTGAAGCTGCTAACAAAGTTAGCTTCATAATTCAAGGTATACACGCTCACCCGAAGTGAACTCCTTTCATTCACGCTGACTCTGAACAAAATCATGTTTAGACGTTTATGTTTACGCCGGTTCTAGTCTTCAAAATGACAGAACGACATGGAAGCCTCCTGAGGACTTACTGTCCATGTAAATACAAATAAGAAATTATTCACTTACGAGGATAGAGCAGATTATTGGCAGAGTTAATTATACACTTATGAGAACCTATTTATGAATGAAGATATTGATTTTAGCTGATTTTTACTTAAAATGTTCCACACTGTCCCTTTAACTTTCTACAACAAGCATTTAAAAAAATAAATGAGACAAAGATCACGTCTGTTTTCCAGAATATGGCAATGAAGTGTTTATTTTGTCTTGTGTTGACAAAGAAAAAAAAACAAAAACAAAAAAAACTTTACAAAGTAACAATTCAACATCAGACTCAAACTGTTTTTATACTGTCCGTTACCAAAGACTGCCGAAATCTGACAATGGAGCTAAGTTCATCATGTGAAGAAGTTCAGTGATGTCTGGAGGAGGGAGGAGGAAGAGGAGGTGGAGCAGGAGGGGGAAGAAGAGGAGAAAGAAGAGGAGGAGGACGAGGTGGTGCTACATTAACATGTTACCAGCGTTGGCTCAGTGTGGAAGTCTGTTTAGAAGGGACTCTTTAGAAAATGTCTCTGAATTCCTTCAGCCACTGAAAGCAGTGCTTGTGGAGCTTTCGACCTAATCACAGGAGTACTTTAAATACTTGCTGCTCATTTCTGAGATGGAAAGATCTGATGATGCTCGAAAGCTCCAGAACAGCTACTAAAGGACCACGTGGTCCAATTCCTTCAAACTCATCTTTGGCATTTGTGTAATAGTTGTTACTTAGCGGCGGTCAAACGCAGCGATATCACATGTATATTTACACAAACGTGTAGCGTCGACGCCTTGAATGTGGAGCTGAAGGAAGTGTGACTAACGAGCATCGGTTAACTCACCGGCTCCAGCTGGTGGACACATGGTGTAACAGCAACACTGTTTCTGAATGAGCCTACTACGGCCAATATCTACGCTAATACTGATATAAGGATTGATCGATCATGTTTCATGGTTAACACTTTTCAGAGTTGAACATATTGGCATACAGAATGTAGAACACTGGAAACCAGCTTGTTGAACCCAGGAACCAAATCACCAACATGGACACGCCCATCGCCAAAACAATGGCGCCGCGTGGCGCTCTGCTCATCATGCACATGGAACCTAGATGGAGTTACATTATCATGTGTTAGTGGGCGGGGCCGTGCAGCCTGAAGGCTGGCAGAGAGGATTCTGGGTGCAGCTCCAGCTGTTGTGCTTGATATTGTGGAGGCTGAGTTTGGTTGGTGTGAATACCTTAAAAGCTTCTGTAGAACATGGGCCACTGGCATGGCAGCCATGACATCATCATATCTTTTTCAATCTAAATTCACACTTCTGACTGGATATGATGATGATAATGATGATAATGATGAACGACAAAACAGCAACAATTCAGGAAAACATTTGTAATCTCTTCAGTCCGAATGTAAAGTAGAAAAGAAAGAAAAAGAACTCAAGGCACAAATAAATACTGCAAAATGGAATCCAGCCGTCTAATGAACACGTGTCTTACATACTGGTGGATGTGATAGAAGGGCTGCAGGAAGATGTCGAGTCAGCCTGTCGTACTGACCCGACGCAGAGCCATGATGGACAGTTAACACTGGTCATGTGGACCAGGTCTGGAGACAAACCAGATCCACGAGGAGGTTCCATGTGAGGCGCTACATGCTTGACTGCATCCTCACATCGTCTCCTGTTCTCACACAAATCCATGGAGTTCTCTGAAGGACACTTAGATTTGCAATTGCCAAAACACAGACCGTGGAAGTATCACTGGACCACATCACTGATCAGGTCTATGAAAGTCTACCTCCGTTTGTCAAACGTTGCCATTAAAATAACACTCTATCTACCAATCAGGATGCAGGACCAATAAGATCGCTAGAAACAGGATCTAGGTCGGCTTTTTACAGCCAACAACATGGAGGGAACGACTATGAAGAACTAACTTGTGTCCCAAATCACTCACTCATTCACTACTCAGTACACATGGAGGTCTACGTACGGACTATGGCATGTAATGGACTCTGTGGAGGACTATATAGTGGATAAAGCTTGTAAAGTACTTTTCCAGATGCATTGTGGGATACTTTGATACCACTATAGGGTATGCTAATTGTCACCATACATTCTGACAGACCTACAACATGGTGAACTCTCTACGTAGTGAGTGATTGTGGACTCAGCCCAGGTGTCTGATATGGTTTAATGAACGTGGGTTCATAGTCTGAATTTACAGAATGCAACAAATGAAAAGACCAAAGATGTTTTTGGGAGTAAAGTTGAAGTAAAGAGTTTACTTAGTTCTGAATGAAGTGGTTTGTGAGATATTGTGAGCTCTTGTGTGTAGAGTTTGGACAATGAGGGGATCCTGGTCAGTAATTGTGTGTTAGCAATTGCAAAAAAGTGTAAAGAGAGAATAGAATGAAAGCACAGCAAGGTGTAAAAGGAACCTCTGATGTCATCTACTAATGCTGCGTCTGCATGAATCACCAGGACGCAGGAATACTTTGTTGTGATGAAGTGAGCTGCTACTTCTCAATAACACTCATGTTTCTGCCTCACAGCGTCATCACAGCCAGCAGCCCAGGAAACAAACAAGACAAGGCGGCGCAGGGAGAATCTGCTGAGTTGACATGTTTGCAGACAGGAAGGAGCTGAACATCGGAGCGAGCGGCGACTCCGCTCCTCTCCAACGTGCCGACACACAAAGTGTAAAAGCCAGATTAGATGAGAGCGGCGCCGGGCTCGAGGGGGAAACAAAACCACTGTAAACATAAACGGGCTGCTCTGAGGATTGCTGCTGCAGGGGCTTCTTGGAGATAGGAGGTGAGGTCAGGCTCTATCCACGTGTCTTGAAGACCACCTTTCCCAGAAGCACTTGCAGCGTTTGTGTGGAGGAACCCTGGGTGTACTGACAAGACACGTAATGCTGTAAAACTCCAGAAAACACGTTACTCTGGCCATTTCACACCGGAAACCTCCTTCCCTCCATGCGACGGTCAGCTGCTCTGCTAAACGTGCTGACAGGAAGTAGGACTAAAGCCGCCGTGTGAACGGGGCTGCAGGAGGACACGCCTGGCGTGTAGCGGCAGCCCTTTGAGATAAAGCACAAGGGCAGACCTGGACCCGGACACAGTCCACGTCACCGTGAGTGTGACTGTATCACATCCACGCCACAACGCTCGGTCAACCAGAACACTGAATTAGGGCCAACACACAGTCAGTCCAACGTGACATCATCCATTCACCAAGAGTCCAAACGACTGGTGATTTCATGACGGCGCTCGATGAAAAGGAAAATAAGCCAATAGTGGTGAATTTCCAGTATCAGGATAATCGTAAATATCCTCATGAGGGACTTTTAAAGGTGATCTTATCTGCCATCATGGTAAGGGAGGTAAGAATACAGTATACACATACATTTCTTTAAATTGATTCATCCCTTTTTATGCATTTTAGTGCAGCTCATACCAAAACCATCTCAAGACAACGAACATTTCGTAGCTACTCTGGAGCTTTTCATAATGCACATGTACTTCATCAGCAGTCAGATTCTGCTACCATCTACAACTCCGTGACCACAGGGTCAACTCCAGCTGTTGATGAAGACCATGTGATGTGATCAAAAGCTCTGCGACGGGTATTAAATGGACCTTGTGGCGAGCTCTCTGACTGTGCTTGGTTGTAGATGTCGGTGTCGGTCTCAGTGAGATGACGGCTCGGACGAAGACCACACCCAGTGTACACGAGCCGCTAAGGGGAGCCATCACGAAGCAAACGGCAAGAGGAAGTAGCCCGACAGGACAGGAAGTATGGTCTGGGTCGAAAAATGGCCAGAGTTGTGATTGAACATCTCAGGACAAAACGTCCAACATACAACTACTCATTGTCAAATTCAGAACCTAGAGATCTTAACGGTGAACACCAGAACATCTGGTCAAAGACAATCCGCCTACCTCTCCGTCTTTATAGTGCTCAAAGCTTTAAGAATCAAACTTTTCACAGCGCGTGCCACTCAAGAACAGCAGTTCTCTCATTCTGGCCCTTGTGACTGCCGGACAAGCTTCCAAAGTACGAACCACTACAGTCCAGACCCACAGCACCCAGCACAGACCCCCACGCTTCAGCGTGGTACAGTACAACGAAGAGCTTTATCACATGGTCCAGCACTAAACCATTAGAATAAAAATCATAAAAAAATATCTAAAAATAAAAACACATCTGAGACAAAAACTATACACTCACATGAAACCATGAACCTGCATAAAGCATGTTGTGTGGCCCCCGGCGGCTGGAGGGCCGACCCTGCCCCCCCTCTGAGGAGCAGCTCTACTCTGTTCACACAGTGCACCTCAAATAGGAAAATAAAGCACAACAAAAAGGCAAAATTAAGAATATACACATCTCTAACTGATGAAATAATTTATGTTTGAAAAGAACAAAATCTGGTAAACAAAATAAATTAAGGCATGCAAAAGATAGTGTCAAATCTCAAGATTTGGATACTTCTGTTTTTTTTTTTTAAGCCAAACATCCTATATTGTTAGATCTTCCTGTTAAGAAGAAACCACTCACTCTTATTAAATCATGAGAACGAAGGTAGCTGCCAAAATAAAATTCAAACCCACTGGAATATCACTGTAATATGCCCGAGCATTTAAAGGCCCATATTTACATATTTGTGTTCTGTGTTCGAGCTTTAAGAGGCCGATATTTACATACATGTTCATGCGGATTCAGCAGCAGTGCAGCAAAACAAGCAGCGAACACTCGAGTGACACAGACAGGCCTGCTTCTTCAAGCATCCCGAATCAGAGGAAATAAATACCACGTATCAAAATAAAAGAGAAAACAAAAATGTACATCACAAACAATGTCAACCTCGCTCAGATCCCTCCTTTGAAAAAGGAATACTGCGGCCTCACAAAATGATATGTATAAAACAAATGATAGTAGAAAGTGAGACAGCGACGTGTCTGTTGGCCTGTAAGGTGACGGTGATACATCAGAAGTGAAGCAGTGCGAGCCGAGCAGAGGGAGCTGTGGTTCTGCCACATTAAGGCTTTGCAGTAAACATCAGAGCTGCGATGCTGCTGCTCCCTCCAACCACAACCAACTCATGTCAACTTGTAGTAGTTAAGCCGGCACGGACAAAAAGACATGCAGCACACACACACGCACACAAACACGCACGCACACACGCACGCACACTCACAATCGACAGTTCACTTAGAGAGACTTGCCACTGCCTCTTAATTTTTTCCTCTTTTTTTCGGGCTGGACCCCCCCCACTCAGGCAGCGTTATGTGGTGCACCTCTTCAGCCCTCCCAGCCTGTGCCCCCCATCTCTCCTCACCTGCCCCACCCCTCTTCCTCTGAGTGGCTGAACAGGGTGCGAGGAGGCCAGGCCGGAGGGGAGCTTGGGGTGTGGAGGAGGGGGGGGCAGTTCAGTAGTCTGCGATAGGGGCGAGCTCAGGGTTCAGGTCCACCGTGATGTTCTTGTAGAGGCTGCTGAGGGAGATGTGGGGGCTGTAATGGAGGTTGTTGAGGCCATCCAAGTGTTGCCGCTCTTTGGAATACCTCAGCAGTTTATACCTACGAACACAGTCAAACATCATCGTTATCTACTCCACCTGCACTCAGACACACAGGCTGCTTTCACCTGCTAAAAAGGGTAGCTAACTGCATTGGTACATGTCAACCAGCAGGTAGCCCCGCCCCTAAAGCATCCCCTGCTTTCTGGTCTGTTTGACCAGAAAGACTGAAACTAGAGATTGAGACCATAAACTCATGTTTACAAAGTTGACTGAGATAATAAACCAAGAGAGAAGTAGGACCATTTTCTCATAGACTTCCATAGTCATCGACTAAATAAATACGTCGACACGAATGATTTGCGTTGACGTCCCAAACAACTAAAGTAGATAACTCTCGTCCCACACTCAGTCCAGTGGTGGCGGGAAGTTTCCCGCTAGCTTGGCCTGCGTTTTTTTTTTTTTTTTAATTAATATGAACAGACAATTGTAGACGCGAGACGTGAGCGGCGCTAACAAGCGCTCATTAAATCCACACCGACTCGTTCCATCAGCGTCTCTGGCCGTCTGTCAGCAGCAGCTCTGCGGGGCGGAGCAAGCCCCTCATCTCCCCTCTGTGAGAGACTCATCATGTCTGAGCAGCAAAGACGTTTTAGTCTCTGTGTTCTGCTCTCAGGACTTTTGAAGCTTCTAACTGGAACTCTGTGGTCTGAAGTTTAGTTTCTCTGTTCGTACTTTCAGAAAACGTCTTGTTTTTTACGGTTTCGTGTTCTTTCGGCTGAATAGGATTTGTGTTAAGTTACCGCTCATGGAAAGTAAGGGGTCACTTTTATTGTGAATAATTGATAGGAAATTAATGTTTATTCGCGTTAGACCCAATCCTTCATAGTCGTATGACCTTTAATTAATAATAGGCTAATTAAAAAAAAAAGTATCATATGTAATATTGAAATGTTAACAAGAAATGTTTTGATATCCATATTGTGTGAATAGTTACATTGATCAAGTAATGGGAAATAATCGATCGAACTGAAAAATAAATAGTTAGATTAATCGAAAACGTAACAAAGCCTGAGGTTGTAGAATCAATGAAACAAAGAGAAAGTCTCCTAGTGGATCTTGTAGATCAGATGACTTGGACTCTTCTCGTTCCTGCAGCTCTGCTTCGTCTCTGATGTCACAAACATCATCATCATTCACACTCACTGTGCTTCCTCGATCCTCAGTTAAAATCAGAATCAGGGCTTCACTTAAAGCCACCTGCTTGGCTATGAACAGCACTGCATTAGTCTCTTACATAAAAGAGACGTCTCCACTCTCAGTTTCTTTTTTTTACAGAATAGAGACCTTAATGTAGACAAACAACGAGCCGTCCTACCTCCCGAGGAACTGCACCTCTCCTCTGTGGTGGTGAGGAATGGACTTGTACTTGCCGATCTCTCCCTCGGGTCGCGTGACATTCAGACCAGCGTAGTGAACCCTGAGGAGAAAGCAGCAGAGTGTGTTTAGAACCAAACCTCAACCCGTTTGTTTCATGTGTGATAGCGGTACACAGCCTCCCAACAAGCCGCTGGTAGAACCACGGCCATGTCTTCCTACAGGTACGTTTGTTTCATCTCAGTCAGCTGAAAGTACGAAGCAGAAACGCTTCTGGACCATCAAGCTGATTGATTGTTTTGGGACAGTCATAAGATGGTACTGGGTGGTCTTTACTGCTGTGCTACAGGTCCGGTCATGGACAGAAACACCGTTTTATAGAATTAATAATAAATGAAACAGTTTGACAAATGTTTCTGACACGATATAATGGGCTCTTCACTTCTACCAGAGCACTCGAAGCCCCACATCACACATTCAAACTACATGTGAACCGATATTAAATGTGGGGAGAAGATGAACCTTTAAGTAATAGCGTTTTAAATCAACCTTAAATTGAAATTAAGGTTATTGAAAGAATGTTTGACAAAAATGTTCAGATTTTTGAACTGATTGTGTGCATCAAATAAAGAGCAGAAACACGATCTCCGCTCAGAACGCGCTGGTCTCGCAACATAACGTTTCACTGGAATGGGAGTATGCAGCTGTGACACACGCCGTCTCCCAATTCAGCGTCCAGCCGTCGGAGGACGCATCCTTTTAGCTCTGTGCCTTTTAAAGCCCATATCGGCCGGTCCTTGAAAGAGCCTGCAGGCCGGATCAAGCGGTCCCCGAAATCAGGATTTCCTGTTTGCGTTATCTTAGAGCAGAAGAGGTAACGACGTTATCCAATTAAAATGAGTCAGAGATCATATTTGATTATTTTAATTGTATAATATGATGGGGAGATGCTTCATGATTTATATTAGGCTGAGAGTTTATTCTGCTGCATCTCCTGCTGCTGATTCACTCATAGATGCCATGTTGATTCAAATCCAGTTATCACTGGCGCGCAATGAATCTTGGGATACGTAGGGCCGTGAAGGATCCATCAGTTGGATCCTCTGAATCAGGAGAAGAAGGCATTTCTTGGCTCTATTTGAAGGCGTTTGTGACACATGCAGAGTTAAAATGGAGCCTCCGAAGGACGGACGCTGGATTGAGACACAAATATTGTGCTGATTCTGTCGGATCCAACAACTTCAGGAGTGAAAAATCTAATTTTTATTCCCAGGTTAATGGTCAGGCTGATTCCTGGGAATAAACAGTCTCAGGTCACGAAGAACAGAAAAGACATTCCTGTATATCTACATGGAATTAATGTGAGAGCAAAGGACAAGTCTTTTGCTTTTACTTATCGTTATGAAGTTGTTATGCATAATATAACGACTATAGAGTCGTGACTAAATTATCGTTTCCCTAGAAGCATGGCTTTGCTGTCGATTGCAATCTCACAGGAAAGGCTCTACTTTTACTGGTTTGACACTGCCTTCATCGTAGCACTGAGATCGGGGTTCCTAGTTCAAATTGGGAGACTTACAGTTGTTTCTTGCTTTGGACAGTAGCTAGGCTACTAGCGGTAGCATGTTGCTAACACTAAGGAGCTGTAAGGAAGCCAGGAACAGACGGGATCAAACAAATAAACAAACATCTATGTTTATCACTAGCTAGCATTAGCCACAGGGGTAGAAGGGTAGGCTACTCAAACTCCACGGTTCGGAACGTACCTCAGTGTTTGGCTCACGGTTCGCTTCATTTTCAGTACAATAGGATTAGCAAAGAAAATAACATTTTATGTTTGTTTACCTTGAAAATTATAAACATTCAACAGTTGCTTATTGGCCATAATTCTTACTTACACTCAAATACTGTCATATTGTCAATAAGAAATACTAATAAATCACAGTTTCATGTAAATGTAAGCAGTTTCCCCAGGGATCAATAAAGTATCCCTCATTGTGTAATCCTCCATTATCAGACTCGGATCGGTTGATAAACATTCATGTGTGGTCACATCTACGCATCAATAAACAAAATATAGCATTAGTTATTACTAGAGCTGTGTTGAAAAAAATCGATTTTCCGATTTTTAATCGATTCGCATATTAATGACCGATTATCGATTCGTACGTCCAAAGATCGTTTTTTTTTTTTTTTTTAAGATTTTTTTTTTTTTTAAAGATTTTTTTGAGGCATAGACGCCTTTTATTAGCAGTGGATAGATCGGAAACATGAGGAGAGAGAGGGAATGTGACATGCAGCAAAGGACCTCCGGCTGGGATTCGAACCGGGGTCGGCTGCGTATGTACGTTCGTACATGGCATGCGCTCTAACCACTCCGCCAACTGCGCGCCAAAGATCGATTTTTTTTAATTAAAATTATTTTCTACATTTCCCTCAGTGAACTGTTCTGTTCTTATGTTCGCACTTTAAAGAAAAATGCTCAACGTTTACATTTTATACTTCCAGTTTCAGTACTTCTCAGTTTATTAAGTGTGAGCAGTTTTAAAATAAAAATGCTTTTGGTAGCAACCGCTTTTGGGTGAATTCTTAATTATTTTCAAGCATAATAATAATGCACTGGTTAGTGTCCCAGTAGGAATCCACTGTTGCAGATATAGTCACCTCAATGATGTCCTCCATTTATTGTCCTGAATTATCTTTCTTGACGGTAGATTGACCCTTAACCTTTTCATCAGTCTTCCAGCCATCAGTAACTACCAATACTTGTAAGATTTGCTGTTTAATATTGATATAATACTAGTTTTAATATGTTGCTTCTCTACACAGTCATGAAGTGAAGGAAACGGTTCAAATACATTTTTCATTTTTAATAACATTAACCCCCGGATCGAATCGAAATCGGAAATCAGATCAAAATCGGATCGAATCGGATGGAATCTGAGAAAATCGGAAAAAAACGATTCTGAAACTTAAAAATCGGAATCGAATCGATTCTTGAAATTTGAATCGAAACCCAGCTCTAGTTATTACTCCAATCTGTTTTTGCTTCGCTCCGCTGACACATTCAGGTGATGATTTCATGAATTAAATGTGAATCCTCAGATGAACTTCAGTTAAACATCATCAGGACACAGTTTAACACAACTCCTGGTCCACTGAGCTAATTAACCAGACTTTCCCGGCTAAACATGCTGAGCTACAAGTATCTTGTGTATTTTATCATTCCCCTTGGTTTGGTAGTTTATTAATGTGCTGTTTAGGGTCCAAAATGCCAATGCTACCTTTGTTAGGGTTTGGAATGTGTAATATGTCAGTGGTTTTGTTGGTAATTGTCACTTTTGTGCTGGTTTGTTTGTGGTATAAATGCTATAAAAGTATTCTTGACTCCAGCTATATTTTGCCATGGTGACGGGGTTCTGGTCCTCTGGGTTCTTTAACATGACACTAAGCTGTGGGGCTATTGTAAGTGGCAGTGCGCTCTGCTGGCCAAAACATATAATGACACCATTTCTGAACCATTCCAACAGCACTTTTGTCAGATTCTTTTAAAATGTATGTTTAATATCCGTTATGATTGTGGGCTTTGTTGTTATTTTGTAGTCATTCTGTCTTGTGTTGCAATATGGGCCAGCATATACTGTATACCGATTCAGATTTATCTGCGACAAATACCTGACGATAAAGAGATTAGAGAGCAAAAAGTAGTGCAACAGACAGTAAATGGCAGCGAAAGCAGTAAAGACTCACTGAGCTGAATGAAACTTAACTCCCGACTACATGACATCACTGCATCGATGCAGACCTGTCCACAGCCTGATGAATCCAAGCCAACCTCTAGTTAGTGACTTCTTTGTGACGTCACACTGTCACAATCATGAGGAACTAAAGGAGTCAGACTAACCTGTTCCACAAGTCATCGTCCTCTCCTCCCCAGCCCCAGAATGCATTGGGAAAGCCATTAATCTTGCGGAACTGCTCCACAGTGAGTCCGCTCACACCACCAAAGAACTCGCTGTATGGAAGACTGGAAACAACCACGAACGCGAGTTAAACATCCGAAACGGTCATGCAGGCCCACACATTTCATGCTTCAGCTCTCATGTCTATTTGTCTTCACCACAGAGTAACGTTGGTTTCAATATAACATCTAACGCTGATGTTGCTTTAGGCATTTATATTCTGTCTGTTCTTAAAATATATACACATGCATTGTGATGACACTCACATGTACATGTATTTGTCCAGCTTGGCAGCAAAGTGGCGTGGCATCTGACCACAGCCGTAGTAGTTTCGGTCATTCTCAGGGATGTGGTCGACATCATGGAAGATCAAGCAGTCCCAGTCCAAGTCCTTCATGGCCTCCAGGAAGCCCACGTTAAACAGCATGGCTCTGTTGAAGGGCTGGCTCCCACTCTACACACACAGAGGCACAAAAACACACACAAACACGCACACACAATCATCAATTCTAAAGGCTAACACAAAACGCAAATTGTTGCCTCACCTCCCTCATCATTCCTAGAAGTGTCCCGTCTTAGAGCTGCTATGTGAAAACATTATTTGTGTAGAATAGAGCACACTTCCAATGCACTGCAGAATGATTAATGCTTTGTGTTGTAGTCTGACTTTCAAAAGCACTTTCCAAATAAAAAGGGAGTTCAGATTTATCTGATTGCTTGTATTAATTGATGAAAAATGTGTAGTAGTATAGAACATTGAGGATGACGGTACCTGTTCGATGACGTAGAAGGCAAACTGCAGCCGCTGTCTCTGCAGCATGGGGATGAGGTGGTGGAAGAGGATGGGAAGGTGTTCGTGGCGGTTTCTAAATGGAATCAGGATGGCCACCTGAAGGACAAACGTTACAGTGAGAATCAGCCCAGACTATACCGACTCAACTAGATCTGTTGTCTAGGTTTGTTTTCTTCATTCTATATCACTGACATTATACCATATGTACACATTATATAAAAGTGTTGTTTTGTTTAGAGGATATACATTTACTAGGGATGCCACGGTTCTCAATATGATAGTGAACCGTACGGTACGCCATGCATATGTACATTTACAAATTGTTTTACCCCCTTTTATCCTATACCAGTTGTCAAGGTAAAGAAGCACTTTTGCATTTGAAAGTGTTCCTTTTTTTAATCATTTATTTATTTTATTATACAATACACTTGAATGTCTCTGAATGTAAAAAACAAAAAACATTTTGGAATATATAAATAGCAATTTTTTTCTCCTTGCGCACAAAATGTGTACCGAAACAGAACTGCAACCGTAACCCAAGAACCGAGGTATTGATCTGTGGGCTAACTGTATTGTTGCATCCCTAATATTTACTAGATTTGTAAAATGCTTAAACCCACCTTCCAGCGAGGTCTGCAGTCCTTTGGTTTCCAATGGCCTCCAAACTCAATGTCAAAGAACTTGGAGAACTGCAGCTCCATCTCCTCCATGGGGATCTCTGTCATATTCACTTCCATAAGGCCCTCTGTGGAGAGGATTCGGAAGGTTATTCCACCGATAAACCAGCATCACAACACAGAAAAATCACCACACATAAAAACACAAGGCTGTCATAAGACAAGACACAGTCCAAACCCAACCTCATACACCACATACTGGGAGAAAACACTCTTGGTGGGGATGTTGTGGCCCAGCAGCAGTAATGTGTCTGGGATTCAGAGTGATGATCCTTAACGGATCTGATTAAGCAGCTTGTGGCTTTACCTGCCTCCATCAACTAACACATCACATGAATTCTGCAGCCTGCGTTGACTGAACAGTAGTGCTGGGCGGTATGACCAAAAATGTATATCACGGTATTTTTCAAAATGATATCGGTTTCACGGTATTTGACGGTATTTTTTTTTTCAAGCACGACTGGGTGTTAACCTAATTTTCTAATAATTTAGAGAATAATTACTGCAGTAAATTGGCTTGGACTGACATATTTTAATGTCATAAGGAGTGAATATTGTAGAAAAACATTAATGTCCACACTAGCATTAATGATGTGAAGGAATCAGAATGCATGACTGTTGCAGTCAAAATACATTACCCTTTATTGTTTTGCAACTTGAAAAAACATCTTTTGTAAACCAACTGGCTACACAATGTAAACAATACGTCTCCTGTAACTGCAATATGAAGACTTCTTTATCCACTGGACATCAATTAAGGCAACATCCATAAATAATATTGAAACAAATAAATTAAAAAAATAAATAGTTCCACAGTTTGCTTTTCTTGTCGTAGGCAGTCCCCCTAGCAAACGCGTCTTTGAGTGACATTTGACTCGTCTCTTCTCTCGCAGTGCGAACAGCGGCTACAACTTTAGCCCGACGGCATTTGCAGAATATTGTTGTTTGTTCGACTCGATTTTTTAAAGCCGAAGAATTTCCAAACAACAGACACGGCTCCTCTTTTCGGCACAAGTTCTTCTGTTTCATTGCTTGCTCGTTCTGAACTTTCGGCGAAAGTTTCGGCGAAAAAAAGAAATGGATAAACACGGCGAAAGTTTCGGCAAAAAGAAACTTTCGCCGTGTTTATCTATTTTTTCACCGCATCTTACGCTCAACACAGGCTGTGCTCTCGCATGCTGCTTGTTTGGTGCAGCTGCTAAACAGCCCCCTCTCAAACAATGTCCGGCGGCGCGACGTTCCGCCGCTCTGCGTTCCCGACGTTCATACGCTACACACTCACCGGTATTGGGGTATATGAAAAATGCATATCATAAACAAAAAAACCACCGGTATTCGGTATGAACCGGTATACCGCCCAGCACTACTGAACAGACTCAAACATAGCTGGGATTATCTATAGTCAGTCAACTTTGACCTTGATGGCCAACGCCCCTTCACAGCACAGCCAATGAGATTACAGCTGTATATGACGTAGCCACTTTTACCTGCACCCACAGTATCTGCAATATGCTCTGCACTAGATATGGATTATGTTTTCAAAATATGCTCAAAACTCTTAAAATGGCACTTAAACCTAATGGAATCACTTCACATTTGTTTAAGAAAACATGTGTATTGTTTCACAGTTAGGACACATTTTTTTTTGTGAAAAACAACTGCATCTGTTTTTTTTTAATACATGATACTTCCTGTATTTTTTCGATATATTTTTATTGAAAAGTATTCTTATATAGATAGATAGATTATTCTCTATCATAACAAGCTTGACATGGGCTAGAACATATTAGCAAATATCCCGATAATGGAAAATCATCACAAATCAACCTACTCTACCACCTCCCTAGCTTCAGACAGAATGAAACCAGCTTTGTGGAGCCTGAAACCTGGTGCTTTCAATAAAGTTGTCATAATGAAATAAAGGCTTGATTGCAGTATCAATATTATATTAAACTATTGTGTCAGGGGAGATAACACCAGCCTGTAGGTCCATTAGTTTTGATATATTAGTAACATGAGAGCAGGCTAATATAAAGCGCTAACATTAGCTAGATTTATGCGTTTGTTTACCCTGATTGTGATAGTGCTGCTAACCTCAACTTTGCCTTAAGGCGAGTCCACACCGGAAACACGAAAACCGGAAGTAGCCGGTCCTCTCTAGACCATAACACAGAGCATGCTGTCCTCACCAGTCACTGTTGTCAGCAGAGTGAGGTTGTAGACTGTAGTTGTGATTACTCTCTGAACGGAAAAATCTAAAATGTAAACTGTAACCCGATTCCACTGTTTATCTGGTATGTTTACCATCGTCACTTCCGGACTCCACTGATCGCTAGTCAAGCTGCTAGCCTCCACCAATCAGAATGGTAAAAGAATGACCGACTCGAATGGCGGATTATACATTTGAGTCGGCTGAAATGAACGCCGACGTGGGCCGATTCGAGCGACCACACCAAGTAGACTCATGTCACGGACGCCGACTCTCTCAAAGACGCCGATTTTCGGTCCAGCGTGGACTCGCCTTTTAACTAAAATAAAAATGTTACACAGAATGCCAGGTTGATTAACTCAAACATCACCTGGCCAACAAACGCATAACTAACTATAGCTACAATAGCCAACGTCAGCCAACACTGTCGGATGCCATTAAGGGTGCTTTGATCGATCCGCAGTCTCTGTAAAGGCCAATCAGAAGAGCTGATCCTGTTACACACGGAAAAAAACAAAAAAAAAAAAACAAACATGCAAGACAGTTTCTCTAAGGACTACTAAAATGGTGTCACCCTTCTGGCAGTTCTACCGGGTGTCTGATAAACAAGATACTCTTGCAATTTGCAATGTGTGCTCCAAAGAAATCCCTTGTGGAGGAACACAAAAAAAACCCTTCAACACCACAAACCTCATCAGAAATGTGAAGGTTAGACGCACCATGAATATGATGAGTTCTCTAAACTAGCTCGCACAAAGGCAGAGACCATTTAGCAACTCCATCTACACTCACACAGAAAGGACGGCAAGAAGAAAAGACAAAAGAAACCGCCAAAATAATGCAACTTGTATGCCTTGATCACCAGCCACTGGAAAAGGTGCATGTTACTCTAAGACGAGGAACATGGACAAGGCCATGAGGGATTGGGATTGACCCAGCCTACCGAGCATGGTGCATGCACTCCAGCTCATGGTTTCACCATGTAGCATCGCTGATATAAGAACCTCTGGAAGACGCCAGCTTGCCTACTGTACCGGATGTCTTTTTTTAATGCAACGCATCCATTGGTTTTTCCAGTGAAGCATTGAAAGCCTGCAGTCACGACGTCAACTTATCACCCTTAAAAAATAAATAATTGTTAATTAAATTTGTTGCTTTTTAATTAAATTAACTCTGAATGCTTTCTCAATGTGAGTCGTGATGTCTTGATGGAACGTGGAGCTAATAGGCTGAATCGGATCTTTGTAATGTAACCTAATGAGAGCACATGTAAGAGAGATACATTTTGACTCCAGTACTTCACAATGCTTTGGAGTTAATGGACATTTTTGGATCTCATAAGTCAAACAATAATATGAAGTCACCATCTTCATTTTACAAAAAATATAATTAAGTGATGATGATAAGGTATTTTGGTACATTCAATTACATGAATATTGTTGTTTAATCAGAATGATTAAATATGCAAACAAAAACGGCTGCTTCTGCGCAGCATTGGCATTTTTATTTTAAATTAAAGATGGCTTCAAATATCAGCACAGATAGATAGATCGATACAATACCAACAAATAATGTAAGTTAAATGTTAATGCACTTCAATCAGCTCGCTAATTAGTCAGAGTTGACATGAGCCTGTATGAGTTTGATATATTATTAATATGACAGCTGAGCCTGCTGTCATTAATAATATACCAGGCTCGTCCTTCAGTCAACATTGTGGAAGCAACCTTCAATCCAGTTCCTGTATCTCTTTGTGGGCTTTGGAGAGCTTTACACACTTCTCTGCCCACGTTTGATTCTTGTAACACTTAGCTGGGATAAGTTTCTGGGAGACAGGACCTGCCTGCCATGTGAAAATAATGAATTGACCCTCTGAAAAGAGCCTTTTCTGGTGTTGAGTACCAGTGTCTACTCACTCATAGAAGGTAATCGCTCTGGACAGGGGAGGTTCTGGGCGTAGGTGAAGTTCTCAGGGAGGTACGTGGTTGGCTGCACCAGGTATTCACTGGAGTTACTGCCGTCAGGATAGTCTGCAGCAAAAACAACATCAAGCATCACGGCAGAATACTCCAAACTATATCAAACGTCTACTAGATGATCACACCCACATTTCTACTTACTTATTGGTCTTGGATGTAAATATCAGCGTTTCCTTAAGTGATTGCAAACTCGTACCACAGCCTTACGTTAAAGCAGCACCAATACTTCTCTTCCGAGTACTTTTATGTATCTGGATGTTGGTCATATTATCATGGTGTTGAGACATTTTTTGTGTTTGTAAACATTGATGCATTTTCTGGGCGGAGAACAACTGATGTAGGGCTCCAGAGCGCGAACATTTTGGGTGCACACACATGCAACCAAAAATTAGTGAAGTGCAACAAAAATGTTGCTTGGTTGCCCCGGTGCAACCAACATTTAGCTGGTCTCTTTATGTGTGTAGCGTTATGTTTTTTCCCCACCAGCATACAGGGAAGAAGAAATACCACAGTCTGAGCCAATCAAAGGCAAATCGGGGTGGACTGTCGTGTCTGATTGGCTCTGACCGCGGTCTCCTCTTCGCTGAATGTTTGTGGGAAAGCCTTCATATACTACATGTGAAAAACATGAGTTTTTCTGCTCATGCTCGAACGACAAAAATAAAGAGACATGTATACATTTTTCCGTAAAGTAAGTTGCTGGATCCGTAACACCACCTATCCCAGCACAGACACGACATCGTCGTGGAGTTAACTGCTTCACCACCTGTCTCCCCTCACACTGTAAGATGCCCGTCCTGTCTCACTCGACTGTGAGCTGGTGTCGTGAAGGCAGTCCGGTCAGTCGTAGTTTTAAGAACTAGAACTGTTTGATTTGCTCTGTTTCGCCACAGCCATTAAGCATTTATTTTAAAGAGTACGACCAGAGCTTGGCTGGGGACACTGCTTTTGCTGTCGGAGCATCGTCGTTTAAAAAGCACCAGAAACACAACCTGTACTGGGACAAGTGTGTGGTGGGCTGAGCATCCCCCCTCCCCTCCCGGCAGCGTCTCAGCGTTGGGCAGCCAAAAACTGAAGCAGGGCGTAGTCAGAAATAATAATAACATTAAACACTGCTTATAATATCACCAAAGAAGCACATTTTAAGAGATTTAAATTAAGAAAAAACATTCATGAATAATACAAAAAACACCTTTATTCCTGTTTATTAAATTACCAGTGGATATAGGAACTGTAAAGAAAAGTTATATGAAACATTTTGGGTGCACCTAAATGAAAAAGTTAGGCGCACCAGTGTGACAAATGCAAAAAGTTAGTCTGGAGCCCTGTGGCGTCAGAAAGTGACAGTTCTGTAGTAGCGCCTTCACGTGTCACAAAGAGTATGGATCATCTGAAGCCTCCTCTGATTATCCGACTGGTTTTTCAGTCGGATAATCAGAGGACATTAATAAGATATGATTTATCAACATGGTGAGTTTCCTGAGTCGTAGTCACTGTACAGAACAACCCAGTATCTCCACTAAAGAACAACCCAGTATCTCCACTAAAGAACAACCCAGTATCTCCACTAAAGAACAACCCAGTATCTCCACTAAAGAACAACCCAGTATCTCCACTGAAGAACAACCCAGTATCTCCATCATGTTCAGTACTGAGATTCAAATGATTTCTGTTGTACTGAGCGTCATCATGACGACGTCCTCAGTCATCACATTGGAACACCAATGATATTATGAGTACCAAGACTCAGCTAAGTTTGTGTTGAGTCATAGTGGAAAGTAAAGGCTCGGTTATGCTTCCGCGTAGTGATCACGCAACGGCCACGCAACGGCCACGCAGTTGCTTGGAGACCGTGATGGTTCTGCGTTGGGTTTACGTGTCGAAATGCAATTCAATGCCACACCGGTAGAGGGCGCTATGTTTTTTGTAAAGACTGACCGACCGACCGAGACTCTTGACGTATCGTCGTTAGCCTCGTTATAGCCTGTTTGTTTACTTTCCGGCTTTAAACATCCAAAATTTTTTAGAACTTGTTGTTTTATTTCTTTGTGCAAAATCGAGAAGGTGCAAACAATAAAACGAGGTGCAAACAATAAAAGTAGCCTATTAAAAGTTTAAATGCCGGTGTTTATGAGTGGAAACCGGAAAAGTGGTCTCCAGCGGATGTAGTTAGCGGACCAATCACAGCCAATGCCGCTGCGTTGGTGTTGCGTCGCCTCGACGCGCGTCTAGGATTTTTGGGAGGTGCACGTCACGCCCTTGCGTTGGACGTAAGGGGGGTCCGCAAGGATGTAAGGGGTCCGCAACCCCCTTGTGTTGTGTCGACACGGAAGCATAACTTGGGCTTAAGGGTGCACTTACTAAGAGATAACACAGAGAACTGCAAACAATAGTGGTGCTTTTGATTTGAAACAGGATGTACAATGTCGTCCCTCTCTGAGAGAGTGACCGCGGTTGGATTGGAAACGGGACGTCTGCGTCAACGACTGTTGCCTTGTGCCATCGGGGCACCGCAGCCTCCTTAACGTCGTCGCTATGGCGACAATGTCCAATGCTGCACTTGGTATATAATGATGCAGCTTCTCGATCTAGTTGGTGAAACTTTTTCAAGGCAAATGCGACATAGAAACTCAATAAAAGGCCTGTAATCCAGCTGCTGTCACTGCATTTTCCAGTAGTAGCAGTGGTTGGAGACAGGAAAGCAAGACTTCTACGTGTTGGTGCGTTAATGTCCTTACTAAGAAAGTAATTCAAGACACCATGCCAAATATAATAACTTAATGCAAATAAAGCAAGACAATAATAACGACTGCAGTGAGGTCAATGTGATGTCCACTCCAAAGTGCTCCATTCACATACACAATACAGTGGTGGAAAGGACATTTCCCCGAACCTTAAGTGTAGAGTTGAGGTCTACTAAACGTCCCATTTGATATTATTTCAAGCAACTGTGTACTCCACTACACCTCAAGGAGAGATTGTGTACTTTTTACCGTGCTTTATTATTCTGACTGCTTATGGTGGAGGATCAGAGCTCTAAGATTCCGTTATTGTTAGTCTGCTCCAAAAGAATGAAAGAGGCCATGGCCCTATAGTTGATGACTTTGTGCAGTGGTGTGAAGAGTCACATCTTCAAATTAACATATCGAAAACAAAGGACATGTTAATTGATTTTAGCAAACAAATTCACACATATGATGCCACAACCATAAGAGGTCAGTTAGTGGAATGTGTGGAATCCTACAAATATCTTGGGACTATCATTGATTTTAAATTGAACTTTCAAGAAAACTGTGAAACTGTGTGTAAAAAAGGACAACAGCGTTTGCACTGTCTGAGAAAACTGTCTTACTGGAATGTTGACAGAACCATGATGATTCTTTTTTATCGTGCTTTTATCGAGTCCGTTTTATCCTTTTCTTTGGTGTCATGGTTTGGAAGCCTTTCTACTAAAAACAAGAACACACTGAATCAAATTGTGAAATGGTCAAGTAAGCTGATAGGTGAGCCACAGCTGAACCCTTCTTCCCTGTATACCAGACAGTTACAGCGGATAGCCACGACCATTTTAAATGATAGTCTACACCCTTTGCACAGTGAATTCCAGTTTCTTCCCTCTGGACGGAGGTTGTCAGTCCCATACTGCAGAACAAAACGTTATAAAAACAGCTTTGTTCCAGCCGCAGTAACACTAGTAAACAAGCTGTAGTTTGCACAAAAGATGCACAAGTCACTTTTCAGAGCATGATGTATCCCCCTCTTTTTTTAATCTATTTATTTCATGAACTGCAGCACTTTCTGTCGAGACGAAGCTGTCTCTTGTTTTATGTGTATGTGTTCTTTTTAAATGTCCTGTTTCTAATTTGATTGTTCGTTTTCTGTTGCCTTCTGTTGCCTGTTGAACTCTCGACTGCAAAACTAGTTTACCCTTGGGTATCAATAAAGTAACCTGAACCTGAACCTGAAGACAGTAAGACGGTCAACTAAACCAATAATATAGTTTGTCTTCACTAATGCCTCTCCTCTCCTGATCCATGCATTCTGCACATCCAGACATCACAATAAAAAATGTTTTTGAGTCAGTTATTTACATGCAGTTGTTTCATTACACCAACTATCGATACTGGTCCAATTGAATAGTGTTTATTACAACTAGTGCTGTCAAACGATTAAAAAATGTAATCGAGTTAATCACAATAACAGGTTGTGATTAATCACGATTAATCACAAGTTTAAAATACTAGTATTTACTTGTATTTTTGGGGGTAGGATATAAGTGCATTGGCTTGCAAGTGATATCTCAGACTGGACGTACTTCTATGGTAGCTAATTTCATATCCACAGTACGCGCAGATGACTTTGGTCTTATCGACTGAACCATCCGGCAGTCTTTTTGCTTCCCAGTATTGCACGCTTGGTGGGCTGCCACGAGAGGATGATTGACAGGCGCTCTCCCTCAAACAACAGATTTTTGCGAGCGTTCGCGAGCGTTCCCGAGGCGGCGAGTCGAGCCCGGCGCCTCTGATTAGCATAAAGTAGATTCGATTTATACTTTAGGCAAATGGGAGCGGCCAACTCGCGCGCCGTCTCTCGACATTCGCCGCGACGCTACCAGAATGCATTGCACGGCTTTTCACATAGACAATGAATGGGACGCGGGGAAACACCGCTGCCTGTGGACACGCACCTTCCCTCTGGATCAGGACTACAGGTGCCACCGACGGCCATAAAACATACAATGCGCTTTTTTTTTTTTTTTTTTTTTTTAATACCGAGCGTTAATCGCGCGTTAAAAAAATGAACGCCGTTAAGAGGATGTTGCGTTAACGCGTTATTAACGCGTTAACGTTGACAGCCCTAATTACAACACAAGTTATACAAAAAACCTACAGTAACACTTCTACTTGTAAGCTGGTAGTTTACAGTGTTGATCAGTGCCGTAACTCCACTGCCTCTGCTGAAGCCTCTCCAAGCTAAGCTAAGCTAGTAGTTCAAACAGCTTTGTTGTCAGGTTTTGAATGCATGTTTTTATTTTCTTCAAGCTAGAACCGGATTATTCGTTTTTAATGAACTTCAATGGCCCATATCAATTACTCTGCTGCTGGCCTTCAGCACCACCACACTCTCCACCGCCCACCCTTTTCTAGAGATCATTTTCTGTGGAAGTCTGCGTTACAAGACTGCACGTCTATGGCAACACCCTATGTTATCTTACATAAAATAATATTGTAAGTTCCAAGAAGAATAATATAATATACAAACCCTACCTTGGGCCCTATGATTTCAGCAAAAACGCGGACAGAATCTCGGAATCTGACAATGAAAATGGAATATACTGTAAAACACAGATTCCGAGGAATTTGTCAAAATCTGGATACAAGTTAGAAAAAGCTATGTTTTCTCTGACATTATAAGTGTTTGTCACCGCACCTAAGCTGAAAGAAAAGACGTTGCCGGGAGTCTCTACTGTGTTTTAGTGTAATTAACAAGCACACCGCTTCATCCAGCGTCTCTCCTCTCTGTCTGTTTCACCGAGGGGCGGGGCTTAGACACGCAGTGATAGTCACGTCGAAGACGTTTATTATTCTTTTCAACAAGAATGACTCGACCCGCAGAATCCATAGGGGGGGGGGGGATTTGAAAAAGTTGGTGGTATATTGTGACTCCTCCATAAATTATTGTACATACACTTACTTATTTATCTACATTTGCATGGTCTCAGAATGACAAGGAATTAGCCCTATTAGAATGTTTCTTCGGTAATTTCTTAATTTTGATTGATCAACCACATGATTAGACACCATTTGACGGAAAACAATGCTCTAAAACTGTAAAACACAGAATTTAGAAAAAATAAAATGGAAAACACGGAATTGGGGAAAAATAAAACTGATTTCATAGGGCCCTAAAACTAGCACAGTTCGCAGCAGTCACTGGTTTTCGCAGTGTTTCCACAGTGTAACCGAGAGCAAGCAGCCTGTTAAAAATACTACAAATACTCTGGTCGATAAACTTCCATTTGAACATTAATGATGAAATAATGATGTGACATATAGAAGTTAATTCTCAGCTAAAAGGAAAAAAGGAGAATGTACCGTTTCAATTCCTCCGTCATGTTTGACGTGTTTTCCAGTCTGAACACAAAGCAAAGCAGAAACAGCAGCTCGTCTCTCACAAGTCAGTGAAAAGGAGGAGGGTAGAGAGGGTAGATTTCACTGTAATTTTACCAATGGATCCCCCTGTTAAAACCTTATGTATCTATAGAAATAATGCTGGAATAACAACATTATAAGTTGTGTTTGTGTATAGATGCAGTGCTGTCTATAGTCCTAAACAGAGGAGATCAACAGAAAGAACTGCCATAATTCTATTTCTCCGATTTTAGGAATCCACAGAGAGAAATGACAACGAAAGAGACGTCAGCAAACGAGGCTGAAAGCCGGAAACACTCGTTTCTACGCACGTTTCCTGCTGATTCTGACACACATTCATAATTCAAAATACATCAGCATTCTGATAAGGTGTGAGTGGTTTGATTAATAAATATAGTTTCTAAATTTTGGAAACTTGCCTTGTATTGTTATTCAGCGCTTCCTATAGACTCTTTCTAAGAAGTAGACCTAGTCATGGTATGCTAGTCATTGCAGCTCGCGGCGCCTGCAGCTCACGGTTAATCAGTCGACCACTACTACATGGTGATGTTAATTGATGTACAATAATGATAGGTTTTTTCGCCACTGTGAGATTGTCAGTCTAATCAGGCTCCTTAGAATTTAACTTTTGAGGATTTGGGGTCCCTCATTTTCAATACAACACACATCATAGTCAAATGTGCAAGGGTATCACTTACCCGTCCCGTTGAGCGTACTGTTCTTGTTGGTGTACAATCGAATCATCTGGCCGATGGTCCTCACATTGTCCCTCAACATGATGCCCTGAGCCTGCACCATGAAGAAGTATGTGTTGGCTGACAGAAAGACAGGAAAAAGAAGTTGACAATTTGTGGGAATCATTGCATTACACAAATTTGATTCTCAAGCTGCAGCTACAAACACTGGAAACGGTAAATTTAACATTTATTACAACTACAGCAGCCACAACACAGACGTGGCACAACATGAATCAAGGGGACCTAGATAAATATTAAAAGTTCCATACGGTTTAAAGGTGACAGGTGAATGAAATACTGTCAGGACGTCTAGAAAATCTCCACTGGAGCCGTTAAAGATTTGTTTTGCATTGATGTTTAAATAGTCCTGTAACTATCACAATGTTCTGTCTAAAAGATCTTCCAAGTGGTGTGAAAGCAAACAAACGAGCCACATGATTGGATGATAGCAAATACGTGATTTTTGGCATGAACTACAAATATGAATAACATTCTAACATTAACAGTCCTTTATTATGCCACAAATCAGAATAAACACAGTTTGATTCCCTCTCATGGGACCTGATGATGCAGAGTGACAATCGCCGAAACGCTCCCATCAGTCTGTAAAACTTCATGTTCACTGTTCGTCTGTGAAACAGCAACAATCATTTTGTTGTTCCCCGAGTCTGGACCTGAAGGGAGAGCCACATAAAGAGGGCTGCAGAATTGATGGGCTTGAAAACTTTTGATTTTATCGCTGCAGCTTAATTAATGACCACTTTGAGCTGGAGGAACGCTCGCCGCTTCATCTCACTGATGCTAATCAAGCTGCCAATATCTTTTGTCATTATTTCATCATCATTCAGTCGACAGCGAAAACTGCTGCAGATTTTAAAAAGTGTATATAGAGTATGGAACAGCAGGATGTTGAGTTGGGACGTAATTCCCATTTGCTCACATGTTGTAAATAAAGCATGTTGCTAGATATTGATCATTTCATCCATGTAGCTAAATGAAACACCACACGTCTTATCATAATTAGGGGTGTAACGGTACATGTATTTGTATTGAACCGTTTCGGTACGGGGTGCTCGGTTCGGAACGGAGGCGTACCGAACGAGTTTTCATACGGACATATTATGTAGAGGACTGCATTTGTGGAGCGTGCTGCAGCCGCACATGCGCAGTTGCGCACACCGCGACACAATAAACAGCAGTAGTAGCGGACGTCATGGCTAATGCCGCTAGCGTTGGCAACAAGCCAGAGTTGGAGGACCCTCCCGCGACATTAAGGTCTCCCGTTTGGGAACACTTCGGCAAAGCGGTTTGCCGACATTGTTCATGTGAGGTCGGGTATGTTTCTTGCAACACGTCAAACCTGTTGACGCATTTGAAACGGCACCACCCCCACGTGAACATCGCTACGAGGAGAAAGACGAGCGTAGCGTTAAGGCGGGTCCACACCGCACCGACTGCCCGACTCGCGTCGGTAAATGAAGTCGGGCTACTTAATATGGCCGACTCGAATGGCGGATTACACATTTGAATCGGCTGAAATGAACGCCGACGTGGGCCGATTCGAGCGACCACACCAAGGAGACTCATGTCACGGACGCCGACTCTCTCAAAGACGCCGATTTTCGGTCCGGTGTGGACCCGCCTTTAGTGCAAACACAGCTCCCCACCGCATTTAAACAGCCTCTCCCTGCCCTGTTCAATTTTGCACATCAGATGGAGAAAAGATTTGTTTTTAAAAAAACAGTCTGAGCCTTATTCATGTTATTTAATCTGAGCAACAACTTGAAACATTTAGTGTTGCAACTGTTCAATTTTGCACATCAGATGGATTATTTTTTTTAAACTAACAGTCTGTTATTTTTATTTATTTTTATTTTTTAAATAAATATTTTAAATACTTGTATTTATATTTTTGAGCAGCATTCTAGCTCCAGTGCATGTTCCTACTGTTAAAAGCACAAAAGTAATAAACAACTAGCACATTTATATTTTGCATTTTGTTTTCTTACTGTACCGAAAATGAACCGAACCGTGACCTCAAAACCGAGGTACGTACCGAACCGAGATTTTTGTGTACCGTTACACCCCTAATCATAATACTATAATATTTATATGAAGCTACCCTGCTTTTTGTCTATTTAAATAGCTCTCTGAAGGTTGACATCATTCCACCTAAACATCGTCATAACCCTGGTGTTGGTTTCAGTTCCGTCTTCCTATCGGCCGGCACACCGGTGTCAGCATGCGTGCTAATGAAGGACCAGCACAGTGTCACAGAATGATAAGCTTATCACAGCAGCCAGGCAGCCAGGGTTAAGAGAACAGGCAGGTCAAAGCAGGCTAATGATGTTTCTAGCTGACAAACGGTTAAAAATGTTTCCTTTGACAATCCCTGAAACTAACTCTGTTCAGGATCAAAAATAAAATCTGAATCTATCTGCTGGGAGTGTAACACACACATCAATATGTACTCCAGTCATCAACGATACACAGGCTTGAAAAGTCAAATCTGTCACAGGGAAGGCAGAACAAGCAAAGCATGAAATGACGGTCCTGAGTTCTCAAATTAAATTCTCAGCAGGATGTTGAATAGAGCGTGGAGCACAGCAATCCCACACTGGCTGGGAATCCACACAAAACCCAGGCAGCACCCGAACGCAGCACAAACAGCAGTCAGCAACATACTGAATGCTGCATGACATTTGGAGCTCCGATACAAGCCAACATCCAGCACCGCATCACACGCCGCTCAGGCTAAATAATTCGAAAAACGCTCCCTCGACTGTATGATTTGCACGCATTAAAGAGCGCATTAACTAGCTACAGCTATTTCAAACCAAGAGCAATATGCAGATGGGTGAAAAACAAACAAACACAAATAGCCTTATTTGCTGGGCCAGCCCGAGCCTTCAGCATCAGCGCTCTTTGTCAGAGATTCTCCACATTCGTTATGCTGCCCCACTCATTCATTCAGTCTCTATGTCTACATTTCGCTGAGTGGCAGTGAGACAGCACGGATGCTGTCTATTATTTATACATGTGGAGTCATGTGTTCATGTCATGCTAACTTCAGTCTCGTTGTTGACAGTCAGAACAAGTCATGCATGAATCTATGGCGTAATATTGATATGGAAACATGTTCTTCTGAAAAACACCAGATGTATAAAGATTGTCCTTTTCCTCAGTTTGAAAAAGATACGGCACTGTGGCCTCAAATGTCCATAACCCCACTATGAGTGTAGCCTTGCAAGAGTTTATAGACAAAATAAGTGTTTGTTGTGTCCAGTCATGGGATGAAAATTTAACCTTTAAGAAATTGCAGTTTAAATTATTTTGCCGATAAACATCAAAATATGCTTAAACTCATAAAATCGCGGGAAAAATGCTAGAATCACTTCACGTAACATGTTGCTGAGAAAGTAATTACACATCCTTTTTGATGAGATAATCTTGGAGATAATAAATCCTAAGGTTCCACTTCATGATTAAAGAATAAATACTTTCTGTTCTGATGATTTCCGTATTTGAAATATTTTTCCTTCCAACATGTGTCACTTGTGACGATATTTCCGATTATCCCGATATTGGGAATTCTCCACGATCAACGTATTGTTAGTGTTTTTAATCACGACATCGTCCCAGGTGTGTCTGTTAGATCTTTACTTCATGAGCATGTTGAACGTGTAATTGCCAGTGAGTACATGTGATAATACTTCATCAATTAATAAGGATGGATGCGTTTCACTTATTCCACTTTTAGTATCAATACAATAAACCACCAGGTCCAAACCACATCCCATATCATATACTTTACTAGCTTTTATCTAATGCAATTCAGTACACTAAACAAGCAAAAACAACACCCCTTTCGATCACTGACTAATACAGTCTACAGCGCCAAAACCATCTCATTACAGTTATGGTCACACTGCTACCTATCAGGCTGTCCACAAGTATTCAGTGAATTTCCCCAGAAGTGCCTCTCCTCTCAAGCATGACTGCCCCTGATTGCTGCACCATCAGCACATAATTCCTGTCAACAACTTCCCTCCTGCATGCTGTCGCCGCAAAGTTTGCCAGAAAAAAACCTCAAATCAACATAAGCAATACACAAACTAAGCAGAGTAACCATAACCAGCCCAGTCCTCCCAGTATGACTCCAGCATCAGCATAGAGGATGTAAACATCCACCACAAAGTTGTTCCTCCGTGTTTGCATGGGAGATGCAGTTGGAGGTAGAAGCCAGGAGGCTGGGAGATGAAAGGTCGTGTCATTTAAACTGAACACATGTGGAGATGGTGAACTCTGGTACATGTCGGTCCAGTCGCATCGGGGCCGGTCTACATCCCCGTCACGGACCGGGATGTGGACCCGACGGACTGGCCCGAGCTGCCCGTGTTGCTGTGTGGATTTTAACATGAGCATTGATGCCGAAACTTCATTCATTCACAAGTCACCTATGCAACCAGCAACCATAAACCAAACACTTATGTATTTTATATATCCACCCGTCTGTCATTAAGAGACACATTTTGCTCTGTAACATAGCAGAAACGGCGAGGGGCTAGCCGGGCATCATGGCCTGGGTTGGAACCACTACGTGGGGTAGTTAGCCTGGTGGTTAGCTCGTTAGTTAGCCCGTTAGCTAGCCCATTAGTTAGCCCGTAAATTAGCCTGTTAGTTAGCTCGTTAATTAGCCTGTTAGTTAGCTTGTTATTTAGCTCGTTAATTGGCCCGTTAGTTAGCCCGTTAGCTACCAGGATTAGAGTCAGCGTGGAATTTGACAGCAGATGGAGCTCGTCAGGCTGCGAGAGATAATCCGGGCATAATCCCATTAACTGTTACCCCGTGCAACGTGTAGTGTGAACCCGAGTTAACTGACCTATTCCGGGAGCCACGTAGATGAAGTAGAGACAGGTGGTGGACATGGAGAAGAAGAAGATGAAGGCCAGAAACGATCGGTTGGACATTCGCAGCAGCCGCCTCCAGTTCACCATTTTGGCTTAGGCCCGCGTCTCGCTCGCCAATGTGAATCCCATAAAACACGTTGCGGAGCTAAAGAGTCGACTCGAACTGATGGACAACAGCGTCGGTGGTGCGGTCATGGGAAACCCCGCACCATCCCAGCCCGGAGATGCAGCGCGGAGAAGGCGGACGCTAGCGGTGCTAGCCGACCTGCTTTCCCCTGCCGACAGACCTCCAGTTGGAAAAAGCAGGCCTGTAGCGGTGATATCAGGCAACTGAGAGCCTCATGGAGCACCGGCGGTCGGGCATCGTGGAACCGTTCTACTGCTAAAGCTCAGCGAGTCCTCTTAAGGAGACCCGTGGTAGCCCTCCATGGTCGCAGGGTCGCCAGCGGAGCTTTCCTCGCTAGCAATGAAGGTTGCTCATTGAAGCGGGGCAGGACCGCGCTGCCTTCACCCACACAGTCTAGTCTCCGCCGGCGCGGTGTTCCCAGCACAGTCGGCGCACTACTTCGTCAAACCGCGCGCCCAGTCCGGGTCCGCTCATGCCACCGGGTCTCTCCACACTGTCCCCGCACGTCTGTGGCATTCAAAACACGGAGGCGCGGGATAACATAGGAGAAATAAACTCAATTAGAGAGATGGCAGGTCCGCCTCCCTTTCATTTTCTGCTGGCACTGCAGAGACCGTTTCCGGTGGGTGGAACAACCCGTTCCCCTCCTCCATGTCGCCATGGAAACCTGTGCGCGCGGTGCGGCGGAGTGTCTTCCTCGAACGAAAAATTAAGAAAAATAAAAAAATAATTAATAAATATACAAATGGCGCTATATTAAAAAAAAAAAAAAAAAAAAAAAAAAAAAATATATATATATATATATATATATATATATATATATATATATATATATATATATATATATATATATATAGCGCCTTTTCTCAAACATTCATATTTGAAAATTGAAGACAGAGGAGCAAACTTTAAATTCACAATATAAAATGTAGATTTAAAAATTCAAATGTTGTATAATTATATTAATTATATAATATTAATATATATTTTTAATATTGTATTATTACTAGATATACAAAGTATTCTAACTATTTTATTTATTCATTCATTTTACTGGAGGGAGACCATTAACTGTGTGCTTTTCAAGTGGTCTCTAACAGTGGTATGGCGCCTGCAAAATATTACATAGGGGTGACCAGAAAATCTGTGGGTGGCAAATAAAAACCAAAAGCCTTGTAGGGCCAATAGGCTACACTATGTCAGTATATGAGAGTTAAGGAATCACATAATTATATCGACCCATCCATTATCAATCACCGCTTATCCTGCTCAGGGTCGCGGGGGGCTGGAGCTGATCTGACATTGGGTGAAGGCAGGGTACACCCTGGACAGCCAGGGACAGTGCTAACCACTACACCACCGTGCTGCCACATACTGATATGTTGGGTTATTATTTTCCAGTAAATGTTAAAAATGTATTAAAAGGCAATTTTATTTGTATAACACCTTTCAATCACGGCAATTCAAAGTGCTTTACATAAAACATGTAAAGCATTAGAAAGACACAAAAAAAACATAAAAAACTTAAAAATTAAACCAAGATTTACAAAGGAATAAAAATTACAGTGCAGTATAAGAAGTTCATAGATAGTATTGTTTACTGAAAGGCAGCAGCAAACAGAAAAGTCTTCAATCTCAAATCTAAACAAGCGGAGATTTGCAGCAGACCTGCAGCTTTGGAAGCTTGTTCCAGATATGTGGTGCATTAAAACTCTGGGATCTCTGTGGCAATCACACTTTGATAATTACACGTTTTGTTCAGCAAGATAATCTTCACAAATTAACACATACGATTTTTGAAGGTTGATTGCAATTAGCAAAGCTAATGTTAGGCTATAAAGGAACTACACCAAGCTCAAGTGCCTCAAACTTGCATTCTCTCTGCTGGCCATCAGGGGGCGACTCTGACATCAGATTGTTTAGAAGTCTATGAAAAATTGTTTCTACTTCTCTCTTGATTTATTATCTCAGTAAATATTGTAAATATGAGTTTTTATGGTCTCAACCTCTAGTTTCAAGTCTTCTTCAATCCAGCATGATGTTCATTTAGTCCATTTAGAGTCCAACAGACCAGAAAGCAGGGGATGCTTTAGGGGCGGGGCTACCTGCTGATTGACAGGTCGCTACCACTCTACCAATGCAGTTAGCTACTAAGATGACTTTAACACTTAGCTGTAAAGTTGACCTTGAATCATGAAGCTAATTTTGTTAGCAGCTTCACACCAGAATCCAGATGGATCCAGATCGAGTAAGGTTGCTGCTCCACCACTTGTGTTCATCAGATCCACCATCAGATCTATCGCACCTCCGCAGTCCAAATATGGTCACTTCCTTCACTGGTTGCAAAAATACCTAGACAACAATGGCCAAAATCCAATATGGCACTCAAGGATTCAAAACCGTAGTCCGCAAACCAACCGGTGACGTCATGATGACTGCGTGTGTGTGGGGGGGACTGAGAGTCCAGTGTGTGTTCATGGTCACGAAGGAACATGTAACCCGGGGCATCAGTGCGGCTCATTGATGTGGTTTAATAGAGGTGTATGGCACAGAGGTAGAAGCTAAATCTTGCTTTTATGCACACACAATACTTGTTTGTTGATACATATTATTGGTTTTAGATCAGCAAATAAGATTTTTTGAGAAAAAACAAACAAAACACAGATGATCTCCAGCCTTCGTGGGGTCATGTGCATCACTGGTGTGTGTCGGTGACCACGGCGGTGGTGGTGTACGAGTACGGACTCAGCAGCAGGGCCAAGGTGTAGTGACGATGGCCTTCAGCATGGGCCTCAAACACCACCTGCACACACACACACACACACACACACACAAACACACACACACACACACACACGCACCCACACACACACACACACACACACACACATGATGCCACAGGAAAAACATTTACAGTCAGGGTGACCAATACAGTGGAGCATGATGTCATAATAAATGAATGATACTCATTTGGCATTGAAGTCTTTGCATGTTTGGGACCAACCACCTCAAAATACATACATTTCTGAAAATCTAGTCTGAGTTGCAATGAAACGTTGGAAGCAACATGGCTGAAAGAAGCTTTCCTGTCATTGCTGCCGCATCCTTCAGAGGACGCTGTCTTTGCGGTCTACATTGGCCGGATCCCTTGAAGACCAACAAATTCTGACCCCCCCTGTTGCCTAGCAACCAGCTGCAGTTGACAAGAAAGAGGTAACTAATGTTATCTGATTCAAATGGAGCCAGAGATCATATTCGACTCATATATTCGCTGTTACCATGTTGATTAAAATCCAATCATCACTGATGTGCAATGCATCTTGGGATACGTTGTGCCATGAAGGATCCATGAGTTTGATCCTCTGAATCAGGAGGAGAAGGCGATGTTTCTGGGTGGCATTTGGAGGAGTCTTTGAAAGGGGACAGACGATGCATTCGGTGTTCAGATGTAACCTCCGAAGGACGGACGCTGGACTGGGACTCTAATATGTTTAAAGTTTTGATGCAACAGAGACCACATTTTGTTTGTTTGCCACAAACTGAATGAACAATCATATATATTGAAGAGTGAATAAAGAAGAGAAAGTAGCCATTAGATAACGTTAACGGAGGACTTTTGGCCACGCTGTTCTGGGAAGAGTTACCTCACACTGCAGACTAACAGCAGAACAGCAAACATGCTTGAACAATGCTGCTTTTCAATGCTGACGACAGCACTGTCCTTATCTGAGTGATCCAAGGTCAGATAAACAGAAGGTTTACACAGGTTGAACAGTGTGTTGTATTGGTCAGCTGAGAGAGGGGGCCTAAACTTGTCTCTCAGCTCTTTTCATATGCACATATTTTAAACCCATATTGTATTGCATTTTTAAACAAATTGAAAAAAAACGTGAGTCAAATATGGGTCTTTCTTTCTTCTGTCTGCTTTAATGTAGAGGTGTTAAACCCCTTACTTGTATTATCCACTTATTTATATTTCCTTTATTATTATGATCATCATTTGGGGCTGCACGGTGGTGTAGTGGGTAGCACTGTCGCCTCACAGCGAGAGGGTCCTGGGTTCGAATCCTGGTTTTGGCTCGGGTTCCTTCTGTGTGGAGTTTGAGTCGGTTCTCTCCGGGTTCTCCGGCTTCCTCCCACAGTCCAAAGACATGCAGGATGGGGATAGGTTCATTGATGACTCTAAATTGCCCGTAGGTGTGAATGTGAGCGTGAATGGTTGTTTGTCTCTACAACGTGTCGGCCCTGTGATAGACTGGCGTCCTGTCCAGGGTGTCCCCTGGATGATGGATGGATTATGATCATTTGCTTTTTTATCTTCTCTTTTCATTTGTCAACAACTTGTTGATGTTATTATGATAATCATCTATTTACACAATTCTCTGTCTTCCTTCTCCTCGGACATGGGCAAACCTCTGGTAACACGCTGTATGAACATATGACACACTCACCAACACTGACAATACTCCCTCTAACAAAATCAACAAACCGTATTTAAATCATAACATCGGTTTCACATGTCCTATGTTAATGTCTGTGTATTTTGTGATTTATTTCTACCCACTCCCTGTGCTTTGTAATGTTACTGCTCCTCGTTTCGGCACAGAATCTCCCCTCAGTCACTCTGTTTATACTGTTTGGCCCTTTGAAACAGTCTCAATGGCAACGGTACACATAAAAACTGCGGCCCCTCTGACCCCACTGCTACGTTGATTTGAGTGGGGCTGTCCACTCTACAACTGTCTCTAGGGGCTCCCACTGGCTCAGAAGTGCAATTTAAAACACACCACAGGCAGCAGCAGGATGTGATTAAAGGTGGAGGAGCCCATGGAAAACGTTCTAGTGTAATGTCATAACTAACATGAATTCTTCACATTGTGGTGGTGACACATCGCTATGATGACTATACTCACATCAGCTACTTCATGGAAGGGCGTGCTCCCCTCATTCTTCCAGTACGTTTTGGTATCAAACTCAATGCGATACACTCCGGCAGGAAACTGCTGCTCTGTGATCAGATTGTGGACCTCTCCAGTGGCATCAGTCATTCTGCAGTGAGGAACAGTGATACCTTATTGCATGGTATTAAACACATCATAGAATATACTGAACCCCTGTTTCATGTCTTACATACCCATTAGCCACCTGTGTCCATCCTCCATCAGCAGTGGCCTGAGACAGCTTGAGGGCCACTGATCCGGCTGGAGTCCCTTTCACGGCATCCAGGATCTTCACCATCACAGGACACTTGGTGTCTGAGCCCCCATGTTTCTCCTGCACACACAGGTAACCATCATAGGGCTGACATGTAGAGACAGACAGGTAACCAGACCATCACAGGGCTGACATGGAACATGTAACATGCAAACTCCACACAGAAGGAACCCAAACGGGACGTGGAGCCCCAAACCGTAAAAAACGGAACATACATGTAACTACAAGAACACCTGTCACCTGGTTGAAAGTCTTCTACCACACATTAACCCTCACTGGTTCATCAATACTCAATAGATATTCAGTTTTAAACCAAAGCATTCAACTTCCGATCGTACTTTGAATTCCGGGTCATTCAGTGAGCATTGTTTATTAAGCTCAATGAGTTCAGTGCCGTTATCTCCCGTGTTTGCAGTACAGTGGGCGATGAACAGAGCAGCATGTACATTATGACAGTGAACCAGGTCACTGAACTGGTTTCTCTGCCGCACACTGATTTGGTCTACTGGCCAGTACTGTGCCAGGTGTCTGTCTGTCTGCAGACTTGTCTCTGTGATCATCACAACAATGCAAGATGCAGTTCTGAAGTCTTGACCAGTGAAGTAAGTGACCATATTTGGACTATGGAGGAGCGACGGGTGGATCTGATGAACACAAGCAGCAAAGCAGAACCCTTACTGGATCTGGATCCATCTGGATTCTGGTGTGAAGATGTTAACAAAGTTAGCTTCATAATTCAAGGGTCAACTTTACAGCTAGGTATTAAAATCATCTTAGTAGCTAACTGCATTGGTAGAGTGGTAGTGACCTGTCAATCAGCAGGTAGCCCCGCCCCCAAAGCATCCCCTGCTTCCTGGTCTGTTGGACTCTAAATGGACTAAATGAACATCATGCTGGATTGAAGAAGACTTGAAACTAGAGATTGAGACCATAAACTCATGTTTACAATGTTTACTGAGATAATACATCAAGAGAGAAGTAGGACCATTTTTCTTATAGACTTATGATACAATCAGAGAGGAGTCGCCTCCTGGTGGCAAGCAGAGAGAATGACAGTTTAAGGTACTACAGGCTTCACATATCAGAACCGGAGGTTGTCGCCTGTTAAATACTTAAACACTTCCAATGGAGTTCTCACTTCCTTAGTTGTCTGGTCGTTGTAGTGAATGTTCATAACTTTACAGTGATCCTCTGCCTCTCAGAGGATCATGTCAAATCAGGATAGAAATGTGTCTAAGAATATCAGATGGATTCTTATATATAAATTATAAACTCAAATACACAACATATTATTGTAAGATAATGTTTTTTTCTTTTAGTTCATCCGAAAACCCCACTGACAAGTCATCAGCTTCTCTTATTTGAATTCTGTTGTTGAATGTTCTTATTGGATATCAAATTATTGAAGTAACTGCATGTATCGTCATTGTGAAAAAAAATCCCACATTGACACATTTTTGTACACAGACGGACAGACAGACAGACAGACAGACAGACAGACAGACACTGACCGTGGGGGTTGGCATGGTGGTGCAGAGCAGCACAGCAGAGGCCAGAAGCAGACAGTGTAGAGGGTGAAGCATGGTCGGCTGGTGGACGGACGGACGGACGGACGGAAATCACTTGTACTCGTTCAAGACCTGCACTGTCTTAGGCCTCTTATAACACCAGCTGTCCTCCCCCTCCCTCCCTCCCTCCCTCCACCACTCCCTCACCCACACTGGTGACCACATCAAACCCTGGACAATGAATAACTTAGACCACATCAGTTTAAATTACCTGCTTTTAAACTTGCTCAAACTAGTAGAAGTACATGAAAAAGGTGTTGTTACGGAAACAAGAGTAATAGTAATTTGTTGCCTCCAACTCTGCAGCAGTCCTACTTTATTTACAATGTGGAAACACTACACACTAATTTCATGTTAGAGGACACAACTACACACTGGTTTAATATAAATGGACAGGACTATACACTGGATTAATATAAAAGGAGACGACTATACACTGGTTTAATATAAGAGGAGACACCTATATACTGGTTTAATATAAAAGGACAGGACTACACACTGGTTTAATATAAATGGACACGACTACACACTGGTTTAATATAAGAGGAGACGACTACACACTGGTTTAATATGAATGGACACGACTACACACTGGTTTAATATAAGAGGAGACGCCTATATACTGGTTTAATATAAAAGGACAGGACTACACACTGGTTTAATATAAATGGACACAACTACACACTGGTTTAATATAAGAGGAGACGACTACACACTGGTTTAATATAAATGGACACGAGGTCGCAATTCTCTTGCATTTCTTCCGGTTTATGACACATTTTCATCATCACAGTCTGTGTTTCCACCCAAACCACAATACAGTTACACCTTACAGATGCATCTCACCATAGAGAGGCAGACAGGCACAAGTGTGTAGCGGCCGTGCACCAGGACCAGCAGAGCATCACCGGACTGTTGGCCAAAGGGAGACGTGATGCGGTGGTGTACGCCGACCTTTCACATTCTGATGAAATGAAGAACTTGTTAAAGGACATATTTGCTAAGAGGCTATTCTCATGTGGGAGAACAGAGGCAACTGAAATAGTTAAAGGTATACCCAATGCTATTCCACATCATCAAGGCTAGTCCAAACTATCCTTTGAAAGAAAATTGTAAAATGATAATTTTCCCTGTTATTGTAATGAATTTGGTTATTTGGTTGTTTGCATGCTGCAGTCACAGCATGTGACACAGTGTTTTACAGCTATATCAGTTGGAGGTCTTTTGCAGGCATGTTTATGAAAAATAAAGTTGTCTACTTAAGTGTGTTCAAATGTATATACTCAATGCCATTAGCACAGCAATTCTGATAATTGGGGAAAACACACTTATAAAAGAGACTTAAACTAAAACTGTTTATGTTGTCTCAGGAACTGACATGTTTCTGGGGAGGGTGCATGTACCCTGCTAGAATCCTCCCTATTTTAGACTATTTTAGACTATTTTAGTATGCACATTATGGACACATTGGAATTGAGACCAGTCTGAGCTATTCAGCCATATGAAGATTAAACTTTTTACCAGAAGGTGGTGTAACAACACCAGGAAATGGATGCACTGACTCCTATATTACAAACTTTGACCCTGACGAGCATTTGTATAAGATATGCTCTGTGACACCACATCAGTGCAAACATTACACGAGTACATACCAGGGTAGGAGCGTACTCTGAAATGTGTACTCATGTAGCATTGTGCTAACTTTACTTGCTGCACTCAAAAAGAAAATGGAGTCACAGTTCGACTGCTGTCAATCACTTTATTCTCTGCTGTGTGGTGTTTTAGGATTTTAAATTTCTTTGTGATTGCTTACAGACTACAAGTACATACTTTGAAAAAAGCAATAAAACCGTAACTTTTGTAACCATGCCTTATTCAAACACACTTTGTTTGCACGTCTGCAACACACTTCTTGGAAAACACTCCACACGTTTCTGACATTCACACACATGCTTGAGCATGAAATCTCTTACTATCATTGTTGAAACTTCTATTCAAAGTGCAAAACATACTTCACACACACACACACACACACACACACACGGGGAAAATGTAGACACTAATAAAACAGTCTTGAGTCAGGGGGAGGAGGAGACATTGCTTGTGATGTGGATGAGGTGATGTGATCTGAACCGCCAGGAGCCAAATGTTCTAATATCCAGCATGTGGTGCAGTCGGCACACGTGCATGACTGATCACACACATGCCCACAACAGCTCTAGACTACACATGATCTTGATTCTCTCCTTCGCCCCCTCGTGGCCTCTTTGCCACCAGGTGGTATCACTAGCTCCCCCTACTGGCCAAATGATTGGGACTCTCCGTAGAGCTGCTGTATCATATCCTAGTCCTTATTAAAGTCCCAGTCGGCAAGTCCGGCAGATCGAGGGCACTCTGTCAGATTTTGAATGTTTACAACTCTCAGGCTCCTCCCCCACGACCACCGAGCTCCTTCCCCTCGACTTCCTGCCCTTTGAAATCCCTTAGATCACGCCACCTTTGAAACGCGGGTCCGATGTTGACTCTGGTTTTATCACGGGCACCGTCTCCATCTTTCTTTTTTTCCTTATTTTCCACCGGTGTTTTCTTTCCTTGGTTGTTTTGGACCTCCTTGTTTCGGTTTTTAACTGAGGAATTGGAAGCTTGTTGCTACTTCCCTCCACCTCCCCCCTGTGATAGTGGTATGACCCGAGGGGGGAGGGGCTCTGTGTGTGCATGAACACAGTCCTGCGTGCTGATTGGACAGGATGATCCGGGCTCTGTAGATTTTTTTGCAAATTAAGGCTCTACGTGCACGTAGAGGCGTGCTTTTTTTTCTAAGACTGATTTATGTTGTTCTATCGGAGCGTAGTGTCGGCTTCAGTGAATATGATCAAAAAAATGTTGCCGACTGGGACTTTAATAATAGACCACATAAATGCTCTAACGCAGCACGTAGAATGTATTTCAACCTGGCGCTTAAGCCCCTTCCATTAGATGCAGTCTTTTAAATGTTAGGTCCCTCTCTAATAAGACATTTGTTTTCAATTTCAAAAAATAGAACCATCCATCCATTGTCTACCGCTTACCGGTATACTGTATTCAGGGCCGCAGGGGGGCTGGAGCTGATCCCAGCTGTCATTGGGCGAAAGCAGGGTACATCCTGGACAGGGCGCCAGTCTATCACAGGGCTAACATGTAGAGACAAATCCATTCACGCTCACATTCACACCTACGGGCAATTTAGAGTCATTAATGAACCTATCCCCATCCTGCATGTCTTTGGACTGTGGGAGGAAGCCGGGGAACCCAGAGAGAACCCACGCTTACACGGGGAGAACATGCAAACTCAAAAAATAGATTTCTTTTGATAAAATAAAACCTGACTGAAGGAAAATTGTAGATATTTTAACTCCCCCAGGCTAATTAGTGTTGGTGGTGCCCTAGCTGTAGTTTAAAATTAATTTTTTATTTTTTTTATTGTACATTTTTTAACAAGCTTTGAGGCTCTAATGTTGCTTATTGTGGCACCCCACATCAGACCCGGTCATCCACCATTACCAGTATCACCTTCGCCGGCCACGACATCCACCTTTCTCCATCAGTCACCAACCTTGGAGTAATAATGGACCCCCACCTGACCTTTGAACTTCACATCAAACAGCTTTGCAAAAACTCTTTTTACCACCTAAAAAACATTGCAAAACTCCGTCCATCACTCTCTCTCCCAGATGCAGAAAAACTCGTCCATGCCTTTGTCTCCACCAGGCTGGACTACTGTAATGCTCTTCTTGCCGGGATCTCCAACAAAAACATCCAAAAACTCCAATACATTCAAAACTGTGCTGCCCGGATCCTTACAAGGACACGAAAATTTGACCACATCACACCAATTCTCAAATCCCTCCACTGGCTCCCTGTCCCATTCAGGATTGAATACAAGGTTTCCCTACTGACCCACCAGTGCCTCCATGGTAATGCTCCTATTTACCTGAAGGAGCTAATCACCCCTCAGCCCACTTCACGACACCTCCGCTCCGGTCAGGCAAACCTCCTGCAGATCCCAAGGACCAAACTCCGAACCATGGGAGACAGAGCTTTCTGTCACGCCGCTCCCTGTCTTTGGAATGCTCTCCCTGACCACCTGAGAGCACCACTGACCCTGGACACTTTTAAAAAAGGCCTAAAAACCTACCTTTTTAAAAAAGCCTTTCATTAGTTGTTTCCTTTGGAGAGACGCTCTCTCTCCAAATTTTTACTTTTACTTTTCTTTTTTTATGTAGCACTTTGAGAGTGTTTGCTCAATATAAAGTGCATTACAAATAAAATTCATTATTATTATTATTATTGTTCTAATCCTGTATGTTGCATTCTTGTTTACTGTTCTCCAAAACCAAACAGTTATTTCTTATCTGACCTCTCTGAATGCATTGCCGTGGCAGTACAAAGTCATTGTGGTTGGTGATTTTAATTTTCATGTTCAGGGTCCCACCTATAAACATGGCCATACCCACGGTTTTTACCTTTTCGAAAGAATCATAGCACAGAGACAGCCCTGTTGTCACAAATGATATCTTCTTGCAACTAGACCACTGTGAAATAGCTCTTTTAGTTCTCTTATCTAGCGATCTTCCCTGATAAGAAATGAACCACTATTGTAGGACGGGGAAAAAAATGGGTATAGCCTTAGGTCTCCTCACTAACCCCAAATCCTGCTCCGTAGTACAGGACTGGAGAGTGCTAGTGATTTGTGACCTGTACGGCAGGTTTTCCTCACATAGCGCCTACAGCAGGGTGTTGAAGATCAATGGATCTGTCATCTATTGAAGTCAATAGAGAAGCTTTCGACAGGTGGGAATTCTTTGTTCTTGATATCATGCCAATGTTTTTTATTGCACCTGTGCTGACTTAGCTAATGCTGCAGTGTAAGCCGTTAAATCTCAGAGATCAGATTCCTGCTAACATGAGAACAAGACGTTCAGACATTCTCAACGTTCAATCTAAACAAACCCACATAAAGACACCCATCTGACAGCGAGTCACTCATTCATTAGTTTACATGTTATACCTTGGAATTATAAAGTTCCACATGAAATCTGAAAGATATTGAGGTTCAGTGACTTGCAGCAAAGTTCATCTCTGGAGCCGATCCCAGCTGACATTGGGCGTTCGCTTCCTCGGGAGGAAGTCCTGCACCATGTAGCCCCTCTGTAATAATTGGCAGCCTTTCTGGGGAAAACCTGGTCTGATCAGGAGAGATGGCATCCGCCCCACTTTGGATGGAGCTGCTCTCCTATCTAGAAACATCGCTGATCTCATTGGTAGTCCTAGAACATGACAAACCAGTGTTGAGACCAGGAAGCAGAGTTGCAGTCTTACACACCTCTCTGCGCCTCCTTTAGAGCAGTCACCCACCCAAAACCAAAACCACATAAGAACGGTGTCTGTCCCCCGACCCACCAAATTAATCAGGTCAAACAGAAGAGAGTTTTCACATGAAAACCTAATAAAAATTAGCACTTCCGATGAAGTAAAACAAAATAAGAGAATTACATGTGGACTCTTAAACATTAGATCTCTCTCATCCAAAGCAGTATTAGTGAACGACTTAATATCAGATAATCATATTGATTTATTCTGCCTGACTGAAACCTGGCTGCATGATGAAGACTATGTTTGCTTAAACGAAGCTAGTCCTCCCAGCCATATTAATACTCATATATCTCGAGGCAGCAGACGTGGAGGAGGAGTTGCAGCCATTTTTGATTCAAGCCTGTCAATCAATCCTAAGCCAAAACTAAACTATAACTCATTTGAGAGTCTGATTCTCAGCCTTTCGCACTCAAACTGGAAAACAATGCAGCCAATTCTGTTTGTTATTGTGTATCGTGCTCCTGGTCCATACTCTGAATTCCTATCTGAATTTTCTGAGTTGCTATCAAGTTTAGTCCTTAAATCAGATAAAGTAATCATTGTGGGGGATTTTAATGTCCATGTGGACGTTGTAAATGACAGCCTTAGTGTAGCATTTACTTCCTTAATAGATTCTATTGGCTTCAGTCAGAGTGTACAGAAACCAACTCACTGTCATAGCCACACTCTCGACCTCGTCTTATCTTATGGCGTTGGAATTGAAAACTTAATAATCTTTCCTCAAAATTCTTCTTTATCTGACCATTACTTGATAACCTTTGAATTATTGTTGCTGGACTTCACTCCTCTAGGAAAAAGCTACTGCTCTCGGTGTCTATCGGATAGAGCAGTAGCTAAGTTTAAGGAAGTAATTCCACCAGTCTTGAGTTCACTTCCATGTCTTAATGAAACGGAGGACTTTTATGTTAATCTTAGTCCCTCCCAGATCGATTCTCTTATAGATGAATCTGGAAGCCTACTGCGAACGACTCTCGACTCTGTTGCTCCGCTAAAACAGAAAACTATAAAGCATAGGAAGTTAGCTCCCTGGTATAACTCCCAAACTCGTAAATTAAAACAAAAACTGCGTAAACTTGAAACCATCTGGCGCTCCACCAAACTAGAAGAATCCCGCCTAGTTTGGCAGGACTGTCTTAAAATATATAAGAAGGCTCTCCGTAATGCCAGAGCAGCCTACTACTCATCTTTAATAGAGGAAAATAAAAACAACCCTAGATTTCTTTTCAGTACTGTAGCCAGGCTGACAAAGAGTCACAGCTCTACTGAGCCATGCATTCCTAGAGATCTTAGTAGTAACGACTTTATGAACTTTTTTAATGATAAAATTCTAGCAATCCGCGACAAAATTACTTGCATCTTGCCTTCAATTGGAACCGCATTACCCTCAAACTCAGGAGTTTTAGAACTAGCATTAAGACCTGATGTCACAAGGCCAGCGCCATGAGAGTTTGTGTTGCATGTTTGTCTGTTTTGTTTTGTCACCCTACCTGTTTGTATGTCTGTCTCCTTCCCCCTCCCCCTTGCACTCTGTCACCTCTCCTGGGCCTGCCTGCCTCCCACTCCACACCTGCCCTGCTGCTGCAATCAGGCCACCTGGTTCCCATCAGCTCGTCACCCAGTCTGCACTTCAGCCCTGCTCAACCGTCAGTCTCTGCCGGATCGTCACTCTGTCCACACGGTTTGTCGTAGTCACGTTTGAGCTAAGCCAAGCCTCAGAATTTCGACTAGAAAGTTTTTGCGCTTTTTCTGACTGCTGCCTTTTCCTGCCGCAGTTCTTGCCCTGCCTGACAGCCTGCCTGCCCGCCTGCCTGCCAGCCTGCCAGCCTGCCAGCCTGCCTGCCTGCCAGCCTGCCAGCCTGCCTGCCTGCCTGCCCAACCAGCACCTCACAACTTCCAATAAAACTTCTCAATTCTGCCAGTTGGTGTCTGAATCATTGGTTCCTAGCAGAGTCGTGACACCTGATATATATTTAGACTGCTTTTCTCCAATCAACCTAAACCAACTAACGTCAATGATCTCTTCTTCTAAACCTTCAACCTGTCTCCTAGACCCGATACCAACCAGGCTACTGAAAGAAGTCTTACCCTTAGTTAGCGCGTCGCTATTAGATATGATCAATGTCTCTTTATTAACAGGCTATGTGCCACAGTCATTTAAAGTAGCTGTAATTAAACCTCTTCTTAAGAAGCCTACTCTAGATCCAGGGGTTTTATCAAACTACAGACCAATATCAAATCTTCCTTTTCTCTCTAAGATCCTTGAGAAAGTAGTCGCCAACCAACTGTGACTTTCTCAACAATAACAGTCTACTTGAGGACTTCCAGTCAGGATTTAGAGTACATCATAGCACAGAGGCAGCTCTGGTAAAAATTACAAATGACCTTCTTATTGCTTCTGCTAAAGGACTGGTTTCTGTACTTGTTCTGCTAGATCTTAGTGCTGCATTTGACACCATTAACCATGAGATTCTAATATGTAGACTGGAAAAATTAATTGGCATCAAAGGAAACGCATTAAGCTGGTTTAAGTCCTATTTATCCAATCGATCTCAGTTTGTGCATGTCAATGAAAAATCCTCCAGGCACACTGAAGTTAAATACGGTGTTCCTCAAGGTTCTGTGCTCAGACCAATTCTTTTCAACTTATATATGCTTCCTTTAGGCAACATTATTAGAGGACACTCTATAAACTTCCATTGTTATGCTGATGATACTCAGTTATATCTATCGATCAAGCCTGAAGAAACCAATCAGTTAGTTAAACTCCAGGCATGTGTGAATGACATAAAATCCTGGATGACCTGCAATTTCCTGATGTTAAACTCCGATAAAACGGAAGTTATTGTACTTGGGCCTAAACTCCTCCGAAGCTCGCTGTCTAAAGATATAGCGACTATTGATGGGATTGCCATCACCTCAAATACTACTGTAAGAAACCTTGGAGTTATCTTTGATCAGGACCTGTCCTTTGACTCACGAAAAGGACAGCCTATTTTCACCTGCGTAACATTACTAAAATTAGGCCAATGCTGTCTCAAAAAGATGCAGAAAAACTCGTCCATCTATTTGTTACCTCAAGGCTGGACTATTGTAATTCCTTATTATCAGGCTGTTCTAATAAATCTCTTAAATCTCTCCAGCTGGTCCAGAATGCTGCAGCTCGTGTTCTGACTAAAACCAGAAGAAGGGATTACATTTCTCCTGTATTAGCTTCTCTGCACTGGCTGCCAGTAAAATCCAGAATAGAATTTAAAATCCTTCTCCTCACTTACAAGGCTCTTAATGGACGGGCACCATCATATCTTAAAGAGCTCATTAAACCCTACTGTCCTCCTAGAGCACTACGCTCTCAGAATAAAGGGTTACTTGTAGTTCCTAAAGTCTCCAAAATTAGAACAGGGGCCAGAGCTTTCAGCCATCAAGCTCCTCTTCTGTGGAACCGTCTTCCGGTTCTGGTTCGTGAGGCAGACGCTGTTCCCACATTTAAGAGTAGGCTTAAAACCTTTCTCTTTGACACCGCTTATAGCTAGTGCTGGCTCAGGTTTGCCCTGAGCCAGCTCTTGGTTAAGCTGCTATAGGCCTAGACTGCTGGGGGATTATAGTGACACACTGAGCCCCTCCCGGGATCACTCCCGGGAGTCTGGCTATGCTTTCTGGTCCAGCAGAGTCCACTGAGGTCCTGACCGATGCAGACTGCTAACTGGCCTGATGCTGGAAACACCACATTGTAGCTCCACCTGCCCACTGTGTGACTGCTCAACTACTCCTGCTTTCTGGTCTACGGCGACGTGGTTGGGATGGATTCATCTCGGCGTGGCTGTGCCTGCTGCCATGGACTACTACTGTTGATACTATTGCTTCTGTTAATGCCACCACTACTGTTAATGCTACTACTACTATACTACCAACACCAAATGCAGTTGGAACCCAAGGGCCTGGGCTGCACGAGATTTCTGCCTAAAAGCTTATTAAGGCAGTTTTTTCTCGCCACTGTCGCTGTAACGCTTGCCCCTGGGTGATGTTGGGAATTTGAAATTGTGTTGACTCTTGAAATTTTGAGCGTATTCTAGTCCTGCTCAATGTGTTAAGTGTCCTGAGATGACTTCTGTTGTGATTTGACACTATAAATAAAATTGAATTGAATTGAATCTGTAGCACTAGTACAGCTGCACCGGCACAGTGACCTCAGTAGGGGTCTCAGACGAGCTTCAAGGTATCCAGTCTGGCAAAATGGACAGCCTTCACATTTTTTCATCACTGTTAAAAAAAAAAACCCTGAAACGAACCAACAAACCGAACTGAAAATGTAACCTCTTTGGTGGGGGGACAATGAAACTGGTTCATCAAGACGGAGTAAACATTCAGCCCTGAGAGCACTCAGAAGTATTTACATAACTAAATAAAAAACCTCTACTAACCAGTAATGTTGCTGTTTACACCTGTCTGTCCAAAACGTCATAGTTTTATGCTTTTTTGTGAGTTATGGACCAAATGTTTTGTGAGGTCACGTTGACCTTTGATCACCAAATCCTAACCAGTTATCCTTGAGTCTAAATAGCTGTTTGTGCCAAATTTGGGAAACTTCCCTTACAGTGTTCCTGAGATATACCTGTGAACCGGCAGACGGACAGACAAACGCACATATGGATGGGCCATATACAGCATAATCCCTCCAGCTATCGAGGCATAATAAAACTATTATTATTGAACCAAGAGTGCCCTTACTGTACACAACACATAATATACTGTTAAATTTAATGATGACATTATTCAGTATTCCCAAATTGTATTGAAAAAACAGTTTTTAATGATTTTTAATGATAATTATTTCAGACAACAAGATGAAATCACCAAAAAACTTTTAACACACCTACTCCCAAATGCAGCCTCAGAAAATATGTTCAGAAACTCTGCTCAGTTTCTCCAGCTTTTGTTTCAACCAGTTAAACACGTTTTGTCTGGTTGTTGACGATTGCATTTCAGCTAAAAGCAAATAAGAAGAGCTGTCTCCAGCACAAACGTGGTAAAAAGGATGAAATAAAAGATAATGAAATTATACGAGACATTATACGAGATTATTTACCCCCCCTATTACTGATTATGTAATAGCTGTTTTAATCAGAGAGGTTTACAATCAAACCAGGAACACAATCATTATATTTGATGAATTGACAAACACACAATTTTTCTATTTGTAAATAACATATAGGAGAATTTCCCTCAAATGTCGTTAATGCATATAATGCATGCAATATTTTTTTGGAAAGCAGAAATAACACACGTTTTTTTGCCAATCAAAAGTTGAAATCATTAGCAATAATAAAATCCACTGTTGCTCATTTGAACACAATAGGCGTAAAGTCATCTTAGTAGATAACTGCATTGGTAGCGTGATAGTGACCTGTCAATCAGCAGGTAGCCCCGCCCCCAAAAGCATCCCCTGCTTTCTGGTCTGTTTGACTCTAAATGGACCATAATGTACTCAATGAACATCATGCTGGATTGAAGAAGACTTAAAGCACCCTTTAATATGGCAATATACCCACCCTCACTAACAACGACTTGGTAGTAGATTTGGTCGGTCTTCTGCCACTATTTCTATTTGTTACCTGATGAATAAAGTACCGGTTGACAATAACCTCCGGGGCCTATGCCTCTTCAAAAGGGTTAGGGACATTCCAGTGGAGAATGTACTTTATATGCAAACTTAACATTTCAATTGCAAGCTGTCAGGTTTTACAAATGTTTCACACATGGGTACAGTTTTCTGTCTTTTAGGCTACGTTCACACCGCAGTTACAAGTGACCTGAATCAGATTTTTTCGCTCATATGTGACCCATATCTGATTTGCTTTTGACAATGTGAACAGCACAAGTCGCATTGAATCTGACATTTTCTAATCAGATTCAGGCCACATTTAAATGTGGTACTGAATCGGATACGTATCGGATTTTTTTGAATGCGACCGCAGTCTGAACAGCCAGGTCGCATTTAATGCGACTTTGACGTCATTCTGACCCGCGCTGCACTGTTTTGTAAATTAATGACAAATAAAGTTGATTGAAAAGCGGGCGGGAGCCAAAACAAACATGGAGGACAGCAGCGAAGCAAATTTGCCGGCTGCCGCCACACACTGTTTTTAGCATGAAGCCATACAGTCCCACGTTACCGGTTGCCGTTGCCATGTTCGCTTCCGTAAACACCGCTGTGGCGTGGTCTCATCAATGATCAACTGCGCATGCGGGTCACTTCAGGAGCGTGAGCTGTTCACACAGCAATCCGTAGACAGGCCGCATTTAAAGAGGTAGAGCCAAACAAAAAATCGGATTTGAGCCATAAATCGGAATTGTGCATTAAGACCTGCGGTGTGAACGTAGCCTTAGTCTCAACTGTGTGTGCACAGCGCCAAGCCAGGCTGCAAGGGCAATTCAGGACAGCATGGGAAAATCATGGTCATTGATCAAGAAACAGCCACCATGTGAACCAAACTCATCCGACAAAAACTGGAAAACATTTGTCAGGAGAGTTCGCAACAGGGAAAGAGACTTCTGCAAATTAAAATCTAAGCAAGTAAATACAAGACATATTTTATTCCTCAAGTCATCAGCCTGTATAACATGCACTTTTGCTTTCATTTCAAATCTGATTTTAATGTTTTGCATTGACCTATTTTATTTGACTGATTTTATTCTCTCTCAATTTGATCAAATGTCTAAATGTGGTCTTTCCGTGTTCACACCAAACCTGAAGCGATTTATAATATTTGCTGGGTGAAACAGCCCTACTTTTATTGAAGTTATGATGACGGAGATTTAATGATGAAAGTGGTGCAGAAAGTTTCTGGGGCAGACCACATTTAATGCTACAATTTACTGTATTGCTGTTAATGCAGCTTCAAACTGGAAGCAATCACTGTTGATGGCACTTTCCAGAGGGGCTTTTTGGACTACGAGGATTCTTATTGGAGTTCTTTTTACTCTTTCTGGATTTGTTCCGAGGAGCTTCGCTGATAACTGACTGAAGCTGTACAGGACTCGCTTCAGCACCACTTGCCTCAGCACCACTTGCCTCAGCACCACTTGCCTCAGCACCGTGCATGTAATTGGGAGCTGTTGAACAAGCATGCCCTGCAGCAATTAGGCTTACCTCTGCTGCTTCTCCAACCACGTGCACGCTTTCATTCTGAACAAGGGGACCAGCCTCCTCGCCTACCTCACTCATTGCAATAATACATGCTGTTCCTGTCTCTGTTGAGCCTGGGTCTGTTTCCAACACTGAAGATATGGTCCTGCCCACAACTTCAATCCCTGAATAAGATGTTGGTGACACTCGACCAGATGCATTTGTTGCACTATTATCTAATGTCTCTGTAATCCCTACATCAGAACTGACCTCTGCTTTGTCTTTTTCCAAAGTCAGATCCCCACCCTCGCTCTGTAAAAATATGTCTGTGTTTAGGTAATCACCCTGAGAGGTTTCATCCCCAGCAACCTGTCCAGATGCCAATATTCTACCAGTGTACACTTTCTCTGGACTGGACATAGAAACCTGTCCTGTGGCCACCCTGGACGACCTCAGTTCCTCTGAAGATGTGTCCGCAACATCCAAAGCCTCCATGTAAGCACCCCTCACTAACGCTGGTCTCTCAGGAGTATCCAGAGTTATGTCTCCTGTCTGAGAAGAGTCCATCTCTTGCCTCAATTGATGTGCAGTAACGCCAAAAGATATTCCTTCAGCTAAAACCACCTGTGATGTTTCTACCACTTGAGTCGTTTCTGCATGTTGTCTTGCTGAGTAAGCATCTTGCACAGATAAACATTCTGTCTCTAAAGAGTCCTCTTCTAACAGCTGGTCAGAATGAATGCCATCATCAACGGCATGAGGACCCAATGCATCGTCTCTGTCACTTTCTTCATCTTCGCCATTTTTTTGCTGAATGGCTGATGGTTTCTGTCCATCACTTACACGGTCATCTGTGATGAGCTTATCCTCTGCTTGAGAAGCTGCGTGGGAAGAATCTTCTTTTCCACCATCTTCATCTTCATCTGAGCCAAAAGACATTTGATGTGCAGGTGAGATCTCTTCCTCTACAACATCCTCCTCCTTCTCCTCCTCCATCTCCTCTGAGATGAACTGATCCTCCACTTGGTAAATCACACTTCCTGCATCTGTTTCTAGAATCTCTTGATCATGGCCATTTGAGATGCTAAGATGTGGCTGTATAGCTGATGTTACTTCCTCTACGATATACACCTCCTCTTCATTATTTATATCGTCACCTGTGATGAGTTGATCCTCCAAAGGAGAACTTCTTCCTGACACTGCTTTTCCTTCAATCTCTTCATCTTGGTTGTCCTTGATGCAAACATTTTGCTGTATGGATAACACCACTTCCTCACCAGTCTCTTCCTCCTCATTTATCTGATCATCTGAGTTATCTACTTCAGAACTTGTGCATGTAGCATCTTCTGCTGCACACCCTGCATCTTCGTCATCTGAGAGGCTTATATTTTGCTGTGAAACCATTTCCTCCACAGCATTTTCATCTTTCTCTTCATCAGTATTGCCATCATCTGAGGTTGAATGATCCTCCGTGAGAGAACTCAAAGCACTTTGTCTTTCAGTGTCCTCATCTTGGTCATCAGAGGTCTGCTGCGATACTCCGTTCTCCACAATATTCTCCATTTTCTCTCCATCACTTATACTGTCTGCACCTGATTCTGATGTCATATTTGATTGATTATCATCTTCTTCTCTGTAGCCAGGGTCTTTTGCTGTATGCAGATCTTGCTCTAACGTTGAAATGGTTGGCACATTAGAGCCCTCCTCTTGTTCTTCTTGTTCTCGAGTGGTCATTTCTTCTGATACTGAATACAAATAACCCTGATCTCCTTCTTCTTGGTTAGTTAAAATAGTACTCCCTGGTTGCAATGCCGATCTTCCTTCAGAATCAGCAATCTCTGCCTTTGTTTGACCTTCATCTGTCATGTTGTCTTTACTGTGATCCGCCTGTGGTTCTGGGATCACTTCTTGATCAGGGATGAGCCTCTCTTCAGATGCATTCACAGTATCTGTTGAGATCTGTTTTGGAGGAGTTGCTGACAATTCATCAACCAAAGTATTGAGTCCCTCTTCAGAATCTAACAGTTGTGTCTGCTCAGCCTCAACCTCGTCATGTGAATCACTGGGGACAATTGTCATTTCATCCATATTCTCATCTGCCTGGATGCCATCAGATGTGGAAATTACCTGATTACTTTCTAAGTCTGAAACAACTTTCTCTGTTGGACTGACATCTTCCTCCAGGCCCCTGTCATGTTGATCCTCTGTGATCCCTTGTGATTGACGTTCTGACCCAACTTCAGCACTTATGTCATCTGGATCTTCAACTATGCTGTGCTCAACAGACGTTCCTTCTTCTTCTTCTACTTTTTCTTCTTTAATAGGTGCTGCTTCCTGTCTGTCCAAAATATTTTCTACACTATCGTGTATTTGTTTATCTACAATGTTGATGTGTTCTAAAGTAGAAGCTTCTCCTTCTGTTTGAAGACATGTTGATGTCATTTTGTCTGTATTAGTGATTTTATTTAAGTGATTGGGTCCAATTTCGTCTATTGTACCTCTCAGTTTCTCTATCACTGTGTCAGACTGATCGAATGATGTCCGCGGTACATCTGGCCCTGGCAATGATTTCACCACATCTTCCTTAAGGTTTACAGTTGAAGGTTTTTCTGATGTCTGCGTTGGATACTCTTGGATAACTTTATTCTCCACAGATGCCCTTGGGACTACCTCACTAGGCTCCTCATCACCTGGTGTTGTGTTGTGCTCTGATGTGTTTTCAACTGGATCTCGATCATTCTTAAAAAGATTTTCCCTCTTAACCTTTTTCTTTGAAGGCCGAAGAGTTTTAGTGGTTTGAGAAGAAATCATGTTTTTTATGACTCTAGTGGTGTTGTCCTCCTTTGGTGAAGCTGTTCTATATGCTGTCAGCCCCGCTGTTTGTTCCAATGACGGTGGTTTCTCAATCACGTGTCCCATTCCTATTCTTGTTTGTCCAACACCAACCCCCAAAACTGGCCCTAAACCCATCTGCCCTGACTTCCCAACCCACGTTTGTCCTAAATAGCTATTTACAGCAGAGTGTCCTGGCAGAATGCCATACACAATCCCCTGAGCTGCTTGACCTGAGACCCCCTGAGGGGGAGCAGCCTCATTTACCAGGATGGCACCTCTGGGCAGAATGCCCTGAGATGAGCCTGGGTCCGCCCAATTAGCTTCACCTGGACTACTCTTTTCTTTAACTAACATATAAGTACCATCAGGATTTGGCCCTACCACTTTCCAGCCTTCCCCAGGTACTGAGCCCTGAGAAACACCTGGGCCACCAGTTAGCAGCAGGGTGGGGCTTGCTGGACTGGTGGGGCTGGCAGAGCTTCTGTGGCTCTCATTGCTCTGGATAACTAGCCCAGAGGGGGAGCCTTGGGAACCACTGATTACGAGTCCAGAAGGACTCTGACTCTGCCCAGTGACTACATACATGCTTGGATAATTGGCTCCATGGGTCCCATCTGCCAGCAGCACCGTGTTTTGAAGCTGTGGTTGAACTACATACTGCACAGGCTGTAGTACAGGGCTGGTGGTGTAGTAGACTGGCTGCTGCTGCTGCAGTATGACAGTCTGAGCTTGGTGGGGCATAGTTGCAGAACGACTGACGTTAGAGGAATGACTCATGCTCATAAACCTGGAGTGAGGAAGCCTCATGGATGGTGCTGCAGTGCTCACATTACTGACGGAAGAGTTGGAGATGTTAGTAGATGACATGACTTTCTGGGTCTTTATATCCGTATGCTTTGTTTCAACACTGCGTTCAATTTTGGGTTTAAAAACCTGTTCAACTGAGTGTGTTTTGACAGCACCTGCCATTTTGTGTGTCAGGGAAGGTTTGGGTGTTGGTGTAGGAGGGGAACAGATGGCAGCCAGAGTCTTGAACTTTGGCCCAAGTTCATTAAGGAATTCTAGGTCATTGTTGGACTCCAGGAGGCTGCAGCAGCCAACTGAACCAGCAGGGGAGCCCTGACCCTCAAAATCATACTCCAGAAGACCGTCCTTCACTGGCACAGCACATGCCACTTTCTGTATAGGGCAATAAAAGAACACAAACACAGGTGAAGATGAACTCTGTATGTGAGAGATCCGGTAAGAAAACAGCTGCATGTACAGCTAACATAGTACCTGTGAGTAGTAATCATCGAGGAAAGCGTCAGGTAGGGCTTCGAACAGAGCCGAGGTATGCCGGGCACCAAGAGTTTGCCTGCTGAATGTAGTGCTGCCACTGCCAAGGTTTAACAATTCCCTTGAAAATCTGTAGGCGTTGTCGACCTCCATTAAACTTTGGCTGGTTTCCTGATACTGCTGCATAGTTTCTTCATAGCTTGAGGTCATCTGATGAGTGGCTGTGGCGATGGCGCTGAAGTTGGCTGCTTCTGAGGTCTTTAATTTCTTCTGACTTCCCAACATGATAGGGACACTTTGGAGGGGCACTTCCTAAGGAAAGAACAGAAGAAAGAAAATGTGACCTTGCAAGATATATTATGTATGGTTTTGACTGGGTGTGGTTAAAAGACAACAACAAATTGGTTAAAAGTTATGAGGGTCAAAACCATAGAATCACAACCAGTGCCTGTAGTTTTTTTAAATTATATTTTAAACAGGTATTGTAGAGCTCCATGACTTTAAAATTATGAACTATAAGTGGGGCTATTTTTATCAAACCTTTCGAGAAAGATAACATGACTAATCCGTTTTAGGATGGGTGTAGACAGATTGAACAAATTCAAATGATCGGTGACAGCAGTAGCCCATACGATATCCCAGTGACACCATTAGCTCACCTCTAAAGGTGTGTTCACACCAAACATGATGCAAATTTTCGCCTTGCGTTACTCACGTGAGTTTGGACGCTGAATAACTTGAGTTCACTCTCACTAGAGGGCGAGGGGGACTTACTTCCATGTAGACACCAACAATGTTTCATCCATCATGGCTGAAATAACCACTATTGCTGATTTGTACATGTTGTGAAGTATTTAGTAAACTATTTAGCTGCGATGTAGTATCAATAACCAGATGAAAAGGATGCTGAAATAACCATAATGATAGTGATACGTAAAAAGTCTGAAGTTTTGCTTTGTTAGGTCTGTCTGCAAGCCGACAAGCTAACTACTTTAAAAAAGCTTGTTTTCTGAATGGAGTCTGGGTTGATGGGTTCGAGGCTATGCTAAAAATTGTAAAAAAAAAAAAATTGTACACCATCAACACTCCAAATAAGGTCATCTAGACATAAATATGACAGAGACCTTTGGTTTGGACCACAGACAGTCTCTGGTTTCTCCACATAGTCTGGTCTGGTCTCTGGACTAATATGAGTTACTATCGTAGACCTCTGGGGGACCACAGACATCATTTGTCATTTGTTTCCTTCATTCTGATTCAGCAACATGACAGGAGGAGGATCTCAACACTGATAGGCTTTCAAGACAGAACGTCATGCATATCTTGGATATTCGCCTCATTTGCGTTGCGTCATTTGTGTAAAATTGGTGTCTTTGCATTGACTTTATGCAAACCCGCCACAATTTGGTGAGAACATAGCATTCCAGCATTCATTAATTTCAAATACTATTAATGTTTAATTCTGTGTATTGATAAAAAAAAAAGTGATTTATGCTTTTCATACCACAAAAAGGAAACAAAAAATTCCAACCTTATCCTCGCCTTTGCCTTCAGTGTGGTAAGATATGAGGTGCTGTTTGGCATCAAATGGCAGATCACTAAATTGGTCAGGAAAGATGGTGTCTGCTCCGCCACACTGACAGAACAGCAGGAAAAGGGGGATGACTGCAGAGAGAGAAGACAACATTCAGATCAAAGCCAATTTAAGGTGGGCTAAATAATAACAGCTAAATAGTTTATTCTGGTTCCTCCTGCTGTGGTTAACCAGCTGATGTGTGTCTTGCTAGATCCAGTGAATCCAGCACTTCCAATGTTGGCAAAAACATTGTGTTAACGAATGAGGGGATTCTGTCCACAGAAAGAGGAATTGTAGTTTGAATCCATAACAGGAAGTGTTTTGAATGTTTTTCATGTCTTGTAAAGTGTTCTGCAGATCACACAGCAAAACTTTAGTAATGTTGCTGCACTTGATAATAGTAAAAGAAAATAATTGGAAACTGGGTATTTGTCCACACGATGAGGTAATTATGTGTGTTTGTGTGTGTGTGTGTGTGTGTGTGTGCGTGTGCACTCAAGTTCAACTCACGCAACAGTAAGCATATTGCTGCTAGCAGCAGGCCAATGGCTGGGGCAGAGAGTTCAGATGAAGGTGCTCCTCTCCTGGATGTCCTCGGACCGCAGTCCTCGGTGTCCACACAGGTACAAACGTCCACAGTGAAAGTGTCTTTGGCCGGGCAGGACAGACCCTGAGCGTCCAACACCTCCACCTGCAGCTCATATGAGCCCGGCCACAGCGCCTCCCCAGAGTGAAGAGCGGCAGTCGTCGCTGGAGACAACAAAGAAACTCACACTGTTTTATCATAATAGACATTTTTGTGTTTGTTAACAGCGATGACATGTTTAGTGGGAGGAGTGTGAGAGTAAAAGGGGAAAGAGAGAACGACGACATGCTTTAAAAGAGGGCTGCACTGCGGATTCGAACCCATGACCGCTGCAGGGTGCCTCGGGATATGGAGCAGCAACTGTACCACTGAGCTATCAGCACACTTATCACATTAATTTAATCAATCAGATCTAAATAGTGCTGTTATGATGGGGCAGTCATATTATACGACTATTAACTTACACATTCGTAAAGTCGGCGAGTTTTTAAGACTGGAGCAGATGTTAGTCACGCGATGTTATTGATGTGAAATATTAATAACTGACCATTCGTCACTCAATATTTGAATATTTGAGAAAACTGATATTAAATGTTGAATTCAGGATGATTTCATCAGTCCAGTGGGAGAAGTTGGGCTTCAGAATCAGGAAAAGTAGGCCACATTTCTTTCCTTCGCATTTATACATAAAATATTCACAATATACAATGGGTTTTCATCAATGAACGGCCAATGCATCTTAAACAGATGCTAACTGATGCCTTGGTGCTTCACTATCAGGGCCAGTGTGTGTATTTGATGAGCTGGGAGTGAGAAAGGGGTGAGCACTTTATGCCTGGATGAATTACACTCAGACAAGTATTTGCTAAAAAGAACATTATCACAACAATCACTAATGCGAGGTGAAAGGGCACATTGCCTTACCATTGATGACTTCTACGTCCCAGCTGCCTCGTGTCCCATCAGGTATGATTCTGAAGGTGAACGGAGCCCCGTTGGGACTGGCGTCCTCGTCAAAGCCAGTAACATAAACCGTTTTCGCATCAGAGCACAGACTGGTGTGACTGGTGGTCAGGGTTGGACAATGGTCATTGTGGTCATTGACCTGAATGGCTATTGTTCCAGTGGCTGTCTTTGATGGTATGTCTGAGGATGACAACAGTTTAGTTAGCCATGTAACCGCAACGTCCCCAGTTCTATTCCCACCGTGGGACCACTGTCACCTGTACAGATGAAAATGCCACCAACTGTAGTTTAAAGGTCCAGTTAATAGTGAACACCTGTTTCCTGCCCGACTAGAACATAAATCTGGAACCTCCGTTTGCCGGAACTACCTGCTCAGTACACTCCTGAAGCAAATATTTTAACATTTAAAACATTTATAATTATTTGGAATAATCCCCAATTACAATAGTGTGTTTGTATCGATGCCAGTGTGTTTTAGCTGTTTTTTTAAAAACTGACACCGGATTATATAGCTGACACACCTGGAGTCACAAAGTGGTTATACAGGTTCTGTCACACAACAACAGTGTGCTTTATTTCATGGATAGCCTCGGGCACGTTTATGACCTGCTCATAAGCATCCAGGTGATAAATCACAGAGAAGTAAAGCCAGTCCTCCAAGTCTGAGCCTGTTTAAATGAAGCCTTCTTGTTCACAATCATCCTACAGGAACATTAAGTACAAAAGGGATTACCTTTGGATATGGCCAGAATCTTGGCTATGTAGGTACCGTTCACCAGGAACGGGGACTCTCTGTCTGGTGCCTTGTTGAGTTTAATCTCCGCCGTCTTTTCATCTATGGTAAACCAGTTGTCTGGATCATAGGCTTTGGCATAACTGGAGCACAAAACATATGTAAGGGAAGGAACAAAAACATTCAAATTGAGCTGAAAGGAAAAATGCCAACAATATTCTTCCTGGATAACAAAATATGACACGCGATTACATCAGCTATTACCAACCAACAATGCAACATCCATCAATCACTCTGCAACGTTTAACAGAGCTATGGTCCTGAGTGACATTATATTCCACCTGCTGATCTGGTATCATTTGGAAATATGTCACCCAAGATAGATACTCTGGAAAGGATGTGTCAGCTCGATTTTTACGCAAAGTAATGTTATGCATCAGTATAGCAGTGATTTGAATAAAGTAACGCCTTGTTTCTGCAAAGACGTGATGAATGAACATGAGCTAACGCTGACATGTGATGAGGAATTGTTTGGATCTTTTATACTCTGTGCTGGTTCCTCAAAGCTCCTCAAAGTTCCCCATTTAATCCTCCCATCTGCATATGACAATGTCACTTTGATCAGGTATAATCACACTTAATAGTTCAACACATTGCAAATGGTAGTAGCTAAAGCCAGGAGGTTATTGTTAAAGACTGGAAGCAGAGGCAAGAGTGCCTGGCTCTGTCAAAGTTAAAAAATACAAGTACATTAATAAGCTGTTTCCCCTCTTGCCAGTGTTTCCCTAAGATGATCTCTTCCAGGCTGAATCTACACAGACAGGAGAGTGATATCAACCTTTTTTATTTGACTCAAAGCAACGGCATGTGAATGTGAACGATGTTATGTTGGCGTAGCTCTTGGGACAACGTTGTTTTGTTCAACCACTGTGGTCTATCTCAAACTACTAGGCAGAACTGTGATGAGCCCTGAGACACACCGAGCCTCCAGGAAGCAGCAGGACGGGCCAAACAATTCAATCACTTTGGTTCAAACCAAATACCTGTGAAACGAATGACTTCCCCATAATCCTCAGCTGGGCTTTGTGTACTGCTTATCAGTAAATGTTAGCATGCTAACATGCTAAACTACGACAGAGAACATTGAAAACATTCAACCTGGTCTCCGAAAATGAAATGCCCAAACAACAAAACTGTGAAATAAATTACAAGAAATGTTGATGTGAAATGTATTTTAGGCTCTGAAAGGTTCAGATGATTCTGTGGTTTGAAGGAAACACACATCAGTATGTCAAAACATCAGTGCCTACATAGCCTCAGGAAACTGTCATTGGCTGTCAACTCTTCTTTTAGTAAAGTCCTGCATACTGCAACTGGACTTACCTCACGTCGTCAGCTGGTTGTCCTGTGTCTGGATCAACCGCAGTGAACACTGCGATCACGCCGTTCTCAGGTGTTTCATTGGGATCTTCTGATACAGGAACACTTTTGGTCTCAGGCATGAATTCTGGACCCTCCGGAACATTATTCACTGCTATTGTAATGGGATAGCTTTTCGGTGCATTTGGCTTCATGTTTGTTCCTAGTCCTGGTTTGACACCTGGATGGAGACCAACACCCACTCCAGGTCCGACACCAGGCTTAACACCCACTCCAGGTCCGACACCAGGGTTAACACCAACTCCAGGCTTAAGACCTGCATCCAACCCTGCATCCAACCCTGCATCCAACCCTGCATCCAACCCTACATCCAACCCTACATCCACCTCCAAGTCCACTCCCACATCGACCCCTGCACCTCCACCAGCTCCGGCTCCGGCTCCGGCTCCGGCTCCGGCACCAGCACCGGCAGCGAGAGGACCACCCTCTCCAACATTAACGTCCACATCCATCAGAACAGCACCACCCTCCACAAAAGGAGCTACGTTCTCAATGAGCAGGCCGAGCTCAAGCTTCTGGCGTGCTTCAAAATCCAGTGGCTGTTTGGTCCGGGACAGAGTGTGAGCGAGATGGAGAGAGAGGACAAAATGTTAAACAATGTTAGGGACCCAACCAACAGGATGATATAGCATTTCATTGTGGATCTGGATTTAAAAAACAAAACACTCACAATAAATTGACTGTGGCGAATTTCTATTATTGGGATTATCGTAAATGTTTAGCTTGCTATCATGGTAGACAAGTGAAAAATAGAGCCTGAATATACAGGATACAAAAATATTTATTTTTGAGTTATTTATCCTGTATTTATGCTGGAAGACCATATGACTTATGATTATCTTATTTAAGATTGTTAGATTGTTTTTCACTAAAATTTTAGGATTCGTTTTTCATGTTGTCCTATGAACACAAGTTACAGTAAATAATAGCAAATCAAAACACCACCAAAATTAAAGTCACATAAATACCTTGATAAGAGTCAGGATTCCCTCATTGGTTTCTTTGTCTGTCTCAATGGAGAAGAGATTATTCTCATTTCCCTTGGTGATGTGAAAGACAGTCAGCCAGTTGTCTGTTTGGACAAGGTCTTTGTCCAGAGCTTTGATCCTCATCACAACAACATCAACCACATTTTCATCCACTGAGCCAGCGTACTGCAAAAAGAACATGATTCAAAACATGCAGGGTATTGTCTGAATTGTTTATTCATGCTCAGAAGTCCTCATGTCACTTCTGTGTCTGCATCAGCTCTATTCTTTCCAGCGGTTTATGAATACTGGAAACAAACCAGCCTCCCACAGCACCCACTAGGGATCTGAACTGGCAACAATCTGTGATATTTTATGTATTATGATACAGGGGTTAGAATTCAATGTATTGCAATACTGTCAACAAGGCTTTTCACCAAATGCACCACTGTGTTCATGCATTATCTCTCCATATACAACTTTGAGAAGTAGTTGAAAGCTCAGACACAAAACACTGTTCCCTGAGATCAAGAATTCACTTTTTTCAAATGTGTGTGTGTGTGTGTGTGTGTGTGTGTGTGTGTGTGTGTGTGTGTGTGGGTGTGTGTGCAATGTATATTTCCTCACCTCAGATTGTTCCAGAGTTGGGATGTTGTCATTGATGTCCAGGACTTTGATCTCCACGGTTCCGGTCCCCGTCAGACCCCCTGGTGCTCCTCCCATATCAGTCCCTTTTACAACCAGTTTGTAGAAGTCAAAAGTCTGCAAAAAGAACAAACAGATGCACTCTTCTTGCATTGGACCAAAAAACCATCACACCGTTTAGTGTAGACAAAAGTCAACAGTGTTTTTACAGGGCAACATAGTGCTGCTGTAAAACTTCCTTTGAGTCTTGCACCTTGATGCCAACTACAACTCCCACTACTCCAGTTGTGTGAAAGTGAAATTAGTTGATTGAGTTCATTGGTTCTCATGAGCTTACTGTAACTCAAGGGAATTGGGTGAGTGAGTCCAATTGGGGGCTAAATACCGTAGTACTCAACGCAGTTGGTGACCACGTCCACTACTGGTCTCTGGATGTGATCTGGGGCATCACGTTGGAAAGTGTTACCACAGTCTTAGTTTATTCTGGTCACCAACAGCAGCCTCCTGGATGAAAATTCTGTGTTCGTTAACTGCGGATTTCCTCGCTTGTTCTGACCATCTAATATTGACAAGGATGGGTTTACGTTGGATTCTGGAGAAGTCCGGTGTGTGTGTCGGTGTGAGACAGTGACTGATGGTTGGGAGTGAGAACTGGTTGGTCACAGAGCGTTTCACGTTAGTTTTTGTATGTGTTTTCATGTGAGCAGCCTCACCTCTCTGTCCAGCGTGCCCTCTTTCACGTACAGTTTACCCGTCTTCTCGTCGATAGTGAACATGTGACCTGTGCCCTGAGGCTCCTGACTGACGATGGAGTAGGAGATCTTTGAATTAATAATTCCAGCTTGGTCATCATCTTTCCCCTCGATCTGCATCACAAAGGTTCCTGCAGAGGACCACAAGAGTACGCCATCTCAGTAGAATCCATCACGTTTCAATTTGTTGGGAAAGCCTGCTCTGTTTAGGCTATGCCGTTTATGAAAATGATGTATCATATATGAATGCCTAATTTCAATTATACCATCCATATATAACCATCAACTTTCATATACTTCTCATATCATGCTCCTAGTCCAGGTCTTGTTTCTGGGTTTCTTTACATTGAGATATTTGGGTGAAGGTTCTTTTTGTCAGGCTGTTTTCACCTTCGGAGGACCGCAGGATGGCAACTGATCCTGACAAACTCTCTTTAAATCTAGAGTGAACATGCTTGACATCATAAGAACACTTACTGGAACCAGTGGTACCTGCCATGTCATGCTGGCTCATTGTAAAGTGGGCTGAAAGTTAGAGGAAACTTTGGCACATTAACTGGATCTGACTGGAAAGCTGAAACCCTTGTGGATCCCATGAGCTCTGTTTGTGTTCATGTGAGATGCGTTAATTCTCTCTCACTGGCTTGTACACTGCAAAAATGGAATTTCAAGAAAGTAAAAAAAGCCTTGTATCAAGAAAATAAGTCTTATTTTTTGTCCAAAAAGAATATTAATCTTGTCAAGCAAGTTTTGCATTAGAAAAAATATCTCATTTTAAGAAAGTATGCCTTACTTTTTCTTGATAAGATATTCCAGCTAATTTTGAGCTAGAATGAACCAGAAAAAGAGTATAAAAATGTTTTACGATCAAACCCAGCGGGGCACCAAGATTATTTGCCTTATTTTAAGAGTAAGACCATTTGCACAACATCTCAATTCAAGAATGCCATGAAACAAGGACAAAAGTTTTTATTATTAATATTTTCATTTTCATTACAGGACAGTTGCTTGGTGAGATTGAAAACCATATGGGATATTATGCTGCAAACCAGCTGCAACATGATGTTTAGTTGCTATGCTGCTACAATAATTGATGTATTATTATTTTGATAGTGAGGTTCAAATCAGAACTGGCTTTTCAATCTGTTTGATTATGATGGATCTGGAATGCAGAAGTGCCCTTTTTTTTTGGATGTTGAATTGAGCAATTGTATTGCAAAGTTAATAAAAAAAATTAACTGGGGCGGTCGGTGGCGCAGTCGATAAGGCAGCCGCCCCATGTACGGAGGCTCAGCCGGTGGCGCAGTGGATAAAGCAGCCGCCCCATGTACGGAGGCTCAGCCTTGACGCGGAGATCAGTGGTTCGACTCCCAGCCCGGCAATCTCCTTCGCGCATGTCTTCCCCCTCTATCTCCCCTTTCCACACTGTCTCTCTCATAATAAAAAATAAAAAAGGCTTGCATGGCACTCCAGCCATAAAAAAAAAACTGAGAAAGTTGTGATATCTTGATTTAAGACATCACTTTTATATTTGTTATGCTGTTTTAAGAAATTATGTCTTATTTTAACTACTTTTATGCTCATTATCAATCCCAGATTAAGGTGTAATTTCTTAAATTAGTAAAGAGACTTAAATTCTAATTTTGAGTAATTTAATCTTGAATTAGTGTTTTTTTCATTGCTTGTTTTAGAAGAATTTGGATTAGTTTAAGATTTTCTGTCTAGTTTAAAGTCTCATTTTAGTGTTTCGGAGCTAAGAAATTTGGGCTTATTTTAAGAATTGCTTGTCAAGCAAAAAAAGCTTACCCCATTGGCAGATTTTTTTGCTTGATACAAGATAATTTGATTGAATATGAGAAAATTTTACTTCTTTCTAGAAGGGCTGTTTTTGCAGTGTAGGAGAATCACAGCCTCATGAAACTTTAATGCCACAAACTAGAGAGCTGATCCAGTGGGTGGATGGCTTTACTACATATATTGACAATAACAGGACAACAATTTTGTTGGTGTTCCTCAAGGTCTTGTTGTCTGAATGTGGTATTTTGGAGGGAAAATCTTTGATCAATTTGTGTAATAAGTGGCATCCACTCCAAAAAATACTGCAACAACTTATGAAAAAGAAAAGCAGGAGCGTGTTCTAGTCCTGCTCCACGTGTAAAGTGTCCAACTTTTGTTATGATATGATATGCTCTCTCTCTGATGAGGACTTACAATTCTGCCCTCTCAAAAACAAAAGACATGCTTTCCATGAGTGCATGTCTAGTTTTATTAAATAGCGGGACATTAATCTTCGTCATTTGTCAACTAGTTTAAAAAGTCTGTTCTCACAAACACTTGCAGGCCATAATTGAAACATTCACACAGCATCCTGGGTGAAAGTCCTGTGTTTGTGTGACTCACACTGGGATAACAACAGGGTTAAAAGTCTGACAGTACCTTTTTTGCTTGCCTCTGTGATGTTGCCAGTCTGCAGCTCAAAGTAAGGAGAGTTGTCATTCTGGTCCAGGACTGTGATAGCCAGTGGGATGTCTTCTTCTGCCATGGTCCCGTCTCTGTACTTAGCCACCCCTGTTAGCTGCATGAATTACATGATGGGACAACATGGTCGGTTTAATATAGATAAGACATAACACACAAACAGATCAATGCTTCCAGCTGTCATGCTGGTGTTTATATGTTTATGGACGGAAAAATACAAGATCAGGGAAAAATACACAGGTGTGTAGTTGAGATCAAAATGAAATGCGCGTTCAAAGATGGGCATGGTCTGACCCCACCCCCCCACCGTGCTCGATTCGGCGTCACAGATCTTTACAGGTTTGTACTTTGTCTTTGTAAATCTTCATGTACGAGCTGGTCTTTAAGTGTGTGAGGGGAGCCGGGTGATCAGCTGTGTTTCAGTCCATGGAGTGCAGCACAAAAACTTACATTGTAGAATGGGTGTTTCTCCCGGTCCAACATGGCAGTAATGCGCACAAAGCCCGTATCAGGGTCCACAACGAAGAGGTTGAAGGGCGGCTTGTCGGCTCCAGCTCCAGTCAGAAAATACTGCACCTGTGCCCTTGTATCTTTATCAGAGCGAATCTGTAAATAATACACAGCCTTGTAAACATTATGATTATTGCTAATTTACCGTTGAATAAAAACACATGCTTTGACCCATTATGACTACTGCTGAATGGCTATATAACAACCTTTTCAGTTATTGCTATGGAGCAGATGCCAACCAGAGCTGCAAAAGCAGGGTTTTACTGTCCTTTCTTTTATTGCTTTCAGGAAGAAAACATGCCACCATGTCCAGCGGAACTGATCAAAAGCACAGAGTGAGTTGAGCCCAAAGCCACAAATTTCAGTCCACTATGAGCAGTGCAGGGCCTTTGAGCTCAGCCATGTAGATTACAATCCTTTTCCTGGTCTGCAGCAGCATCCCCAAATACTCAATAAATTGTAACCGCTTAACAATAGTACACGGCACCATTTGTAACTTATTATTTCAAAATTCAAGGGTAATATGTTGTCATTATGTAACGCAGGGACACACAGCCAAATACAGTGAAAGCCCATTTGCTACATAAGAAAAACATAACAAAAAACAAAATACTAACAGTGGTGCATTCCTCTAGTACATGTTTGAGTTTGCTTCAGGAGGAATGCAAACAGCAGCAATTAAGCACTTTTTGAAACATTTGAAAAATTGTCCACCAACTCTGACTGTTTGAGCACCATCGATGTTCTGCACTTAATCCAACTCCCACATTTCCCGATGTTGATGATTGTATCTATAATTTGCCGTCAACGCTCCAGTAATAGATGACAACACAACAAATTAAGACAAGAATGTTTTGAAATTAATTGTGGCTACAACATATACAAGCTTTGTTCTCTTTTCAAAATATGAATTTATTTGTAGTTGCAGGGAGGACAGTGGCTGCCTTGAAGCAGGTGGGAACACGCTCCATGATGTTAAAAAGGGAACTTTAGCTCACATATGTGGTTACGATGTAACAGGAGGTTGATGAGCTTGTATTTGGTATAATAGCGAGCCCATAGGGGGAATGCTTCATGTTGCTTGCTGACTGTAGAAAACATGTTGATGCCTGCATGAAGGCCATGAGAAACGTGGTGACTTTGCTTCTGCGACGACACAATTCAATTGGACCGTCTACAGACACAAACCTTGTTACCAGCAAAGCAGATTGTTTGAAACCTAAAATGAATAGCCAGATAAATGTTAATAACCACCCCAAATTAAAATGGAGCTGACATGAAAATGCCTTTTTAACTCCTTTAATTCACCGCTGTAGTCATAATGTGCACCTAATTTAATTTATGCAGAAAAACAAACCAAAAATACTTTTTTTCATATTTTTTTATGTCAAAATCCAATGTTTTAGTCGCCCTAGAAAACAAAATATGATGCATGCTTACATCAGCTATAGTACAAACCAATAATTTCACGTCATCCATCCACCAATCAATTTGCAACTTCAGCTCTGAGAAGGTTGTGAACTTATCTTTTTAACGATCAAATCAAATTCCTCCCAGCGTTACATCCCACCTGTTTATCCTGTTTCACTCAGATATACGTCACACACGGAGGAGAGAGACTCTGGAATGCTGTGTGTGTTGCTGCTAATTGATTGTGAAGAAGTAGCCTACATGCTTTTTTGAACAATAAATATTTGCTATGAATAAACTATGGCATGTTTTGTTGTTGTGTAATGCTCCTTAGCTGTGGTCAAATCATGGGACTTCTTGTTTAACCATCTGTCCCGTTAACACAACACTTCTTCTGCACAATATTCCACAAATGAGGAACGGGTTCATCACTGCAGGGTTCTTGGCAGACAGCAACATGATGTAGGGTTTTCTAAAAATGTGTAAAAACATTCATTTTTATTTTACTGTGTTTTTATAATAAGTGATGGTAAAAACATGCAGACGATTCCTTTATACTGTTTTCGAACACGGAGTGGATGAGGACTTCATTTCCCAGAATCCCCTGTTTCCCGTTTTACAATACTTTTGTTTAAATTAATACTGTTCATGTATTAATTCTGTAATTCATGTATTATATTGTTTAAAAATATTCTATGGCCTTTAAAACTGATTAAGGTTTAGTTTTTCCTGTTTTAGGAAAAACTATTGTTTATTTCCGTTGGAGGAAGTTTCGAGAAGTTCTCCGGGACAGAGACGAGCGGCTGTGTGTTCTTCCTCGGCAGAGAACGAAGTCAGTGTGTGGAGACTCGAACTTAATGTTGGCCCATATATTGCACTGCCTGGAGAGACTTTATCGGTCAGAGGACTCTTTCCACATATCTCCATCGATTGTGTTTTAGTTTACACGACGGTGACGGTTTTTCTTTTCTCGAGCCGCGATAGCGTGGTCTTCGTCACAAGCTCCGACATTAGCGCTGGAGTGAGTTAGCTCGGTGGCAGAGAGCTAGCCTGCTTCACAACACGGACGCGAGGAGCGACGCGAGGAACGACATTCGTGGGAGTCGTGAGGACTGAGCGGACGAGGTACAGCCGAGAACGAGGACGTGTTGCTGGTAGCCCGGGCTACGGGAGTCGTCGCGGAGCTGTCTGGACATCGATCTACGGCCTGGCTGGCTAACGCCATATTGCATCTGCGACGGAAGGTTGCGTGAGTACTTGACATTGGAACGGAACCGAGAGACGGGACTGTTTTAAAGCAGACTATGTGAACTGTCCTGGTTTCCAAGTTTAACGTCTTGTGACCGGATAAAACTTCATGTGCACCAATTCTACGAATGGGCCCCAACGGTTAGGGAAAATTATCCAAGCGCTTGGGTTAGTTTTTTTGGGTGGTAGCATTATTATTTCTTTTCTATTTCTATATGAACTGTGAACATACTTTGGTACAGGAAATGCTGTGTGTTTGTTGGTTTCTATATACTCATCCATGTCTGAAGCATTCTCCAGGTATTATTCCAAAGGTTTACAGCGAATAAAGGTTTGTGTCTTACCTTTACATATTGTTCGTTAACATTCTTTCAGAGTAAACTGTATTTATTTGATTTCTGAGGGCTTACATAATTTTATGCTATGGCATAGCATAGTAAGTTTTCAGTGGAGGCACCGCGCTAGTTACATGACACCTTCTTTTTTTTCTCACTCAAGTGATAAAGTCCCTTGTTTAATTTGGTAGAGAAGAACCACAGCGAATTCACCATCTTTAGCTGAGAACCTAGGACCTGTTTTATTCTTATTGGGTGTGACCTCAGTGTAGATTTTAAACACTAAGGAAGAAGGGGTTACAATGACATGACAGAAACCAGTTTGTGGTTTGCCTGTTTACTTGACACATTGTGATTCCAAGGCATGCTAATTGTGATTGTAAAGATTTTAAGAAATAAAAGCCAAATGAACCTTGGCGATGAACTCCTTGTGGGTGTAGTCAGTGTTTTCCATCATCTTGGCAGGAGGAAGGATCCACTCTCGCTTCTTCCTCCTCAGGGTCTTTGGTGTCCTCTCTCTTGCCTCAGCACTGAGCATCTGAAAACAGAGCAGATGAACACTTGCTTTAATGGAGACTGTAGTGGGCACATACCGATACTCAATATGTTTTCAGACTGGATCACTCCAGTCCCAGAATAAACTATATAGCTGTGATTTAATATCAATAACCAGATGAAAAGGATGCTGAAATAACTCCATCATGATGGTGATCAGTAAAAAGTGTGAAGTCATGCTTTGTTAGGTCTGTCTGCAAGACCACAAGATAACTTTAAAATGCTTGTTTTCTGAATGGAGTCTGGTTGATGGGTGCTAGGCTATCCTAACATTGTAGCATTGTAGAAATGGTGAAGAGCGTGTGAGTTAGCTAGCTACTTGGCTCTGTGTGTGTGTGTGTGTGTGTGTGTGTGTGTGTGAGATTGACATATTGGGTGTTGAGGTTGTTGTTGTTGTAGCTGCTAGTGCTGTCATGTTCAACACGTGTTGTGGTGCATTCAGTGGGTAATGGTTAAGCACAATGTGTTCAAGCAGGTAGTTTGTATGTCAGGGCTCCAGACTAACGTTTTGCATTGGTAGCACTGGTGCGCCTAACTTTTTTTTTTTTTAGGTGCACCAGCACAAAATTTAGGTGCACCCACATTTTTCATCGTGTCGCCTTTAATGCCAAAAAGTCACCTTTTTATTGCTCCCCTTTTACATAATGACTCCCCCTTATGGCCTAGCTTAACTGCAGCACCATCAGCTCCCAGAGCAATCCTTTTCTCCAGCCAATCTGCACACTGATGCCCAAGTGCAGCAAATGCTTGCTTTGTGGCACAATAAAAAGATCATACAGGTCACTAGCCTATAGATTGCAGATGGAAAACTGTTTATGTGATCTTAGCCTAGCCTACTTATATTTTTACTTAGGCTATTCATTTTTAATAATATTAGGAATAGGCTACTATACAATTTCCCATTCATGATGTCTCATGCTGTAATGTGGGCCTTCAAACACTGTGCGTGTCCATGCTCCACCGGACATGTCCAATTAACATGTTGACCGGCCTCCCTTTATGCAAAATGCAGCAGTAGACAATAACGCACTCCTTCATAGAGACGTCTGTGTCGCCGTCAGTCATGAATGACGTGTACGTGGCGTTTCCAACCTCCGCAGCTGTCTTGTTCTTCAGTGTGTCGGCATTTTTTTCATCAGAATCATTTCTGACTTAAATTTAGTGAACGGCAACCCCTCAGTTGCAATATTATATGCGACGTTGAATTTTATAATAATTTCAGATTCCTCAGTGGAGCTGATTGATACAGCCTGACGCTGAAATGCAGCTGGATGAGGGGCCACTTTATTAACACACTTATCATGGCATGTAGTATGCTTTTTGGACATATTGCGCTTTTTCAACGTCTCGATGCGAAATGTTGTTGACTCCTCCACAAACGCACTATTACCGGCCATATTCTGACCGCACTCCCGACAATAAATGCAGTGCATTGAGTCCCTTTCTTTATCGTACATCAGCCAGGGAAATTGCTTCAACCAGTCCTGTCTGAAGGCATATTTTTGGGCTTTTTAATTAGTCTCGGGGCGAGGCTTTCTGCCTCTCTTCATTTTCAAAGAGAATCGAAGCGCTCAGGAGTACCTGCTCAGCTCGCTCGCATTTTTCAAACTGACCCAATTTACAGCAGTGAAAAGGACCACAGCCAATCAGAGGCAAGGACCCGCCCGAGCTCCGTCTCTTATTGGTTTAGACCACGATACCGTCAGGAGAACACAAAGAGATGCTGCGCTTATGATTTTTTTTTCTTCTCCCGAGCAGCGTTAGGTGCTCGGGAGAGTACGACCAAAATGGTCGCACTCTGGAGCCCTGTATGTCATTAGCTACTGAATGGATGGCACACGTAGTATTATAATTTGATTAATGCTTTCCCATCGGTGACTCCAAGTAGCATCTAACCTCTATATCTGGAGATTCTCTGATCAGGACTAACAAACAGAAATGGCTCAAAAAACTGAAGTAAAAGCCAGGACAACGTGTTACTATATGAAATACATACATGGGGAAGAATTGACTGTATGTAAGAAGTGGCTGTAGTCATGGTGACACGTATGTGGACTACACTCTGGAAACCTTGAATTTTGCATTTTGGTTGTCGCTATCTTGCATTTTCTTGCCACCAGTGAAGGAAGTGACCATATTTGGACTGTTGAGGAGCGACAGGTGGATCTGAGTAACACAAGCAGCAGAGCAGCACTCTTACTGGATCTGGATCCATCTGGATTCTGGTGTGAAGCTGCTAACAAAGTTAGCTTCATAGTTCAAGGTCAACTTTACAGCTAAGTGTTAAAGTCATCTTATTAGCTATCTGCATTGTTAGCATGATAGCGACCTGTCAATCAGCAGGTAGCCCCGCCCCTAAAGCATCCCCTGCTTTCTGGTCTGTTTGACTCTAAATGGACCATAAAGTACTGAATGAACATCATGCTGGATTGAATATTGATGAATATTGGCTAGCAGAGAGAATGACAGTTCAAGGCACTTCAGCTTTGACTTCACTTTTCAGAACCGGAGGTTGTATGTGTAAGTGTTGCACGCAGCAAAAGGTTCAACCAAACCACCTGGATGGTGGAGCCAACAAAGTACATGTACGAGCCTTCTGAAAGCAGGCTCCTGCAGGAGAAGACTAGTTAGTCCAGTGCAGACAGAAGGGGAGGGGTCCAGACGGGGGTGTATATATAAATATAGTGTTGGAGGACTTGAGATCAAGCTCGGTCTCCAGACTGGTTTGATGACTAATTCTTGTAGGTCTCGGTCTCATCTCTGAGTGGACTGTTTCTCTGACAAACAGGACTCAGGATGAGAGTTCAAGACCATAACTACAGTTTGGTGATGTCACAATATCACATCTGAATCCTCTGTTTCTTATTTATTTGTTAATATCTTTACTGTGATTGCTAATAGAAAACAAAGGAAAACACGTGCGTGCACATGCTTTTTGATTATTCCTCCAGATATTTCTCATGGTCCACTTGTACATACACATGTTCCATGTTTGATCTTCAGTATGACCAGTGTGGGACTCACACTGGTCTGGTCTTGGTCTTAATTCAGTCTCAGAGTCATGGTCTTGTCTCAGTTTTTGGTCTTCATCATGACTCATTTTAGGCGGTCTCGACTACAACACCGATTATGAAATAATTCTGCATAAGAATGTTATCGCAACGTATACAGTATAATAATTAAAAGAATAATAATAATGCTATCGGACAAATTCATCTTTTACTTTAAAATTCATGTGAATTTGTTTTCTGCAAATGAGTTACACTTCACATAATCGAGATGGAGCTGGAGGGAGAATGTGAGTTTCTGTCTTTCTCTTTTAACAGAAACAGTATGTTAAAACTTCTGTGTATTTACATCCCAACATGTATTATTAAGGACAGACGGATCACAACTCTCATCTTTTACTCCATCTCACTCACAGCACATTGACTGCTGCAGAGAAACATCATCATGACACAACAATGCTCCAACTCTTTCTGTTTCTCAATGAATTATTCAGCAACTGTGCATGGATTCAAAAAACAATTTAAGTAGAGCCGTCATGCATTGTATCACCACTAATGGCATTTAATAAAGAGCAAATTAGTCCAACTGAAAGAAACAGCAGGACGGGCAGCATGCTGGTGTGGAGCTTCAAGGTGAACTCACCAAAGCCAGCGCTGACAGCAGCAGCAGCTCCACGAAGGAGAGTCGAGCCATGAGAGCAGAGAAGCCAACGCCAGCCTGTCCTGTGTGTGAGACTGAGAGGTCAACACTGAGCAAACTGAATAAAAGACACACATATATGAGATCCCCCCCCTCCCCCACACTAACAACCAGTCCTGCTGGTGCAGCCCCCTCCCCTTGCTTTATACCTTCATAACTTCCACTCTTACATGCCTGCGTGTTTCTCAAAGGTGTGTCTGCTTGCTGCCATATCGCTGTTAAAGGTTTCAGTTCAGCCTCGGGCTTGAACAGTCCATCAGGCTGACAAGGACAGGCAGCTAGAACACATTGTCAAAGCACTCATACAGGGGTAAACGCACTACTTTCTTCTCAAAGGGTTTTGCGATGACAGTTGGTTTTCTGCAGAGCTGCTTCACCCATTACTCTGCACAGAGAGTTCTCTTCTCCCAACGTACAAAGTTTTAGCTTCGGTTCAGGATAAAGGCCACCCGTTACTCCAAGCCCACTTTACTTTCTCTCCTGTTTTCCACCTTCATCGTACTATATTATATATAAATATATATTATATTCTTTTCAGATAAGCCACTCTGGCCCAGTCACCTTGGCGTTGTATGTTTCTGAACAAACCAGGGATACGTGTTTCTCAGAGCAAGGCTATTATCAGCCTGCATACTTAGCAAATATAGCAGTTATTAAAGCTGTAAGCAGTAGACCAAAGGAGTTTGGAGGAAAATGTTTGTTATTTTCATTTGTATATGAAGATTTAGAAATCACAAGTTGTTGGGAAATTATTGTTCTATGTGGAAGACTTTGATATGTTTTAATTTGTTAATGAGTTAGGGAAAAATAAGTATTAAGTGAGTAAGTGAAGAATAATAGTGTGCATGCATACTTTTTAAATAAAGTCTGAAGTGAGGGAGGACGCACCTGTCTCATAATTTTCTTGTTCTTTACACAACACACTTTTAATATAACCTTTTTTCACCTAAACCTAACAAATCATTTTACAACGGTAACCACTCACTGTTGTGCTCCCCTGATACACAGCTGATATAAAAAGAGTACTTATGATACTTACTTAAGGTACTCATGGAAACAACCCAAAACACTCATGGAAACAACCCAAAACAACCCCAGCCGTTCCAATCCCAGTTATTAATGTTACCAAAAGAGAAAATACATCTTTCCACAGGTCTGCAAAAGTCTTAAAAAAGGTCAATTTAACTCTATAATTTGAACTTTGACTTCAAATATCTGAAATCAATTAAAGGTGTCTGGTGTTTGTTTTGTTCATGAAAATGAATGAAAGCGAAGAAGTAAAAAAATCATGTTTGTTTTAGCATAAAATGTTCAGCCTCAGATTCTTCTGTCTTTCTGTCTTCAACGCTGAAAACAACTTTACAACACGTATTTCAGGTTCACTGCCATAATCTTCCTCCAGGGGAATTCTTCCCCCCCCCCCACCTCTCTCTCTCTCTCTCTCTCTCTCTCTCTCTCTCTCTCTCTCTCTCTCTCTCTCTCTCTCTCTCTCTCTCTCTCTCTCTGTTTAGACACGTTGACTAAGATGCATATACATACATATGAGAGCACCTTTAAAAAATACTTATACTTCTCTCTTAGGGATGGGTAAAAATATCGATTCAGCAATGCATTGCGATTCTTTTCCCCGCAATTCAATATCGATTCAGCAATTTTCTGAATCGATTCAAGCCCCTGGCCAGTGGGGGCGCTGTGACCAACACCCTCGTGTGATTCGCGCTGTACGGACGGGGGCCGCACTAGACCAAACCATAACAATATGGCGACCGGAGTGAGTAGCAGCAGCGTTAAGCCACCGCCTTCAAACCTGAAATCTGACGTGTGGATTCATTTTGTATTCCCATGTAAACCTGGAACACAGGAGAGGGATAAATCTAAGGTGTTGTGTAAACTTTGCCAGGCAGTTCTAAAATATTGTAGCAATACGACAAACCTACGAAACCACCTGAGCCGACACCATGCAGACGTTCTGCAGCAACCCGTGGCTAAATCCGCGGATTCTAAGCAAGCGCTACTCGACCGATCATTTATGTGCAACTGGCGCCACAAAGTCCGGGCACAGAAGATAACAGAGTCGGTGGCTGTCTTCATATGCAAGGACCTGCGGCCGTACAGTGTCGTCGAAAACGAGGGTTTTAAGAAGATGGTACCCACGCTCGAACCACGATATGCCATACCAACACGCAAACACATGACAGAAGTCGCCATCCCGAAGCTGTATGAAGAGAAAAAGTCTCGCGGTTTTGGAGTTGTTGAAATCGACAGAGAGAGTGGCTCTTACATGTGACTGTTGGACGTCGAGAGCGACGGACTCCTACGTAACTATTACCTCTCATTTCATTTCTAATGAGTGGGCACTAGTGTCAAATGTCCTGCAGACTAGAGCCCTGCACGAAAGCCACAGCGGGAGCAATATAGCAAACCTGTTGAAGGAGGCAATGAACGAATGGGGGTTAGTGGATAAAGTGCTGGCAATCGTCACAGATAATGCTGCAAACATGCTGCTTGCTGTCAGTCTCATTGATTGTTTGCATGTTGGCTGCTTTGCCCACGTACTCAATTTAGCTTCTCAGGCTGCTCTTAAAATCCCTGTCGTCTCGCGGCTTCTCGGCAGAGTGAGGCGCATCTCCACTTTTTTCCACCGAAGCACGCTAGCCAGTCATGCACTCAAGAGAAAACAGAAGTTGCTGGATCTCCCACAGCATAAACTAGTGACTGATGTACCAACGCGTTGGAACAGCGCATTAGAAATGCTGGAAAGATTTTTGGAGCAGTAGCCAGCTGTGTCCGCTGCACTACTTTCCCCTGAAGTACGAAAACAGGAAAAGGATCTGTGCACCCTTACAGAGGCAGACATGACAGCAGCAGAGGACGTTGCACAGGCTCTGAAGCCACTGAAGAAAGCCACCTTGGTGATGTCTCAGGAAGCTACCCCTACTCTTTCTGTCATCGCACCCCTTAGGGAAAAACTTCTGGAGGAAATGCAACTGACCCCCAGTGACTCTGGGATGGTGAAGGAGATTAAATCTGCGGTGCGCCGGGATCTCCAGAAAAGGTATTTTTTGTTCTACATTATCATCACATTGTTAGGCCTGTTTTATTCGGTTTGTTTGTTTTTTTACAGTAACTATACACTACAAACTAATTTTCATTAGAATTTCATGATTATGTGGGGAAAAAAGATTTATTATAATGTGAATTAATTCATTTTAATTTATTTAAAAGGTACATGGGCCTGAAGGACGAACTCCTCCTAGCTTCAGCTGTGGACCCACGCTTCAAGGCCCTGCCTTTTCTGTCTGATGATGATGAGCGTGAGGAAATCTTTGCCAATCTCACCACTATCACTGATGCATTAGCAACTGAGAAGGGCTCTGTAAGTACAAATTTATATTGAATGAAGATACTGACTGTGTGTGCAACTGTGCACACAGAATATTTTTGTTTTGTTGTCTTATGCAGTCAGGTCTGGAATTATTTGAACGCTGGTACATTTTATTTTATATATAATTTTACTTCTATCATACACTCCCACATTGGATTTGAAACTAACGTGTAACTATTGAAATACAAAGCTTTTCTTTTCTTTAATGTGATTTATTTACTTTCACAACAGGGTGGGCCAATAACTGCAACAGACAGTGAGGGAGGTGAAGTGCTGGAGCAGCAGGCAGAGCCAGCTGATGACTCTGGACCACCATCAAAGAAAGCAAGGGACTCCTGTGCTTTGGCTGATCTCCTGGGGAACACATATGCTCCAGTAGCAGTGTCCAGAAACACAAGTGACAAAGCTTTAGATGAGGTACAAAGAGGTAAAGCCACTGCCACTCTCCACCAATCCACTCAACTGGTGGAGAGAACATGAGGGGGAATTCCCCCTTTTGTCATGCCAAGCAAAACGATACCTATGTATCCCAGGAACTAGTGTACCAGCTGAGAGAATCTTTTCCACAGCTGGTGATATTGTCACCGCCAAGCGAAGTGCACTTAATCCAGAACATGTAGACCAGCTGATTTTCTTAAACAAAAATCTACATGTGCACATCTAGTTTGTAACCAGAAGGCACCTGGTTCTTTTGTGTTGATGATAAGTTGATGATGCTTTAAGTTTACATAGGCCTACATTACATTACATGTAATACAGCACTGTCATGTTATATTTGTTTACTTTTGCACACCTTAAACTGGTATTGTTGTGCTGATGTTTTATTTGTACACATCTAGTTTGTAACCAGAAGGCACCTGGTTCTTATGCCTTATTGTTTAAGGATGTCATGTGAGCTCAGAAAGAAATGCCGTTTCAAAGCGGAAAGAAATACATAATTTAAGTTATGCACTTTAGTTCAGTGTTAATACAGCACTGTCATTTTTTTTATACTTTTGTACGCACCATGTGTACTAGTATTACTGAGCTGATGTTTTATTACTCAAAATGTTACGTTATGTCATGCCATGAGTTATACCACGGCTGTTCATAAGGCATGTGAAACGAAATAAATTATTTGAAAAAATGATCTGGTACTCTTACTTTTGTATTTCTACTTGATACTGAATCGATATCGAAGCATTTCAATCAATATCGAATCGAATCGATATCGAATCGTGACCCAACGAATCGAAATCGAATCGAATCGTGAGATTCTAAACGATACCCAGCCCTATTCTCTCTTGATGTATTATCTCAGTAAACATTGTAAACATGAGTTTATGGTCTCAATCTCTAGTTTCAAGTCTTCTTCAATCCAGCATGATGTTCATTCTGATTGACAGGTCGCTACCACGCTACCAATGCAGTTAGCTACTAAGATGACTTTAACACTTAGCTGTGAAGTTGACCTTGAATTATGAAGCTAACTTTGTTAGCAGCTTCACACCAGAATCCAGATGGATCCAGATCCAGTAAGGGTTCAAGGTTCAAGGTTCTGGTTTACAGCTAGCAGTAACACAGAAACAACAAACACAACCAATAAATAAATGAATACAAATTTTACATTTTACATCTGGGATTGTGTGTATACTCCAACATTTTGCATAACAACTGTCAAATTGTACATATTACTATAAAACTGCTATAGTGCCTTTTTCATTTTATGGTCATTTTTATATTTATTTTCTTGACTACTTTGCCTATTGTTTATTCTTTGTAATTATTGTGCACACTGAACACCAAGGCAAATTCCTTGTATGCAAAAACGTACAATAAACTCCTTTCTCATTCAGATTTTTGATTTAGAATCCCGATAGCAGCATAAACAGATGACCTCTTGAACCTCTCATGAGCAGAGATGGACCTGACCTGAGGCTGATGGAGGTTGATGATGATGTTCCAGCAGTTTTGCATTTTTCCCCTAAAATCAATACACGTCTTTCGTTTTTGCCACATTAACATTTATATCAGGTGCCGCTTGTGTGTATCAGATCGACCCTTCCCTCCTTCACCATTCAAAGATGGTCGCTTCCTTGACTCCTATTTACACTTATCTCAGGACACTCTCAGGCAGACTAGAATAGGATCATGAATTTCAGAGTCCCAACATCACCAGGAGCAAGAGAGATGTAGACGGGCTGACCAAAACTCCATCTTTGTTTTGCCCAACTTCCTGCACAGACTTTACCCACGAGCATACCAGAAAGAACCGCAACACCATCTGTTACCAGAAGGTTTCATTTGTATTTGCAATATTAATAGTTTATATAATAATGTCCTTTGACCGAGGAACTCTTACTGATGCAGTGTTGTCTCACATCACTTTTTCAAAAGTGTCACTGCAACTGGAAACGTTAGCAGCTAACAGCAGCTACACATATTTGTCTCTACCTGATGATGTCATAGTCAAACATAACTGTTCACTGAAGTATGCATTTTAATTGTACATTCAATTGTTGAGCATATTTAGACAGACAAAGGATTGTTTATTACAAAAGGCATCATTCTGAGAATAGATGTCCTAGAAGTATCACTTACTTAACTTTCAGCGATTAGTCTGCAACTTCCACTAAATCAGCACTTACAGAAACATCTGGGACAAAAAGCAGAACCAGGCACATGTCGTGAGCTCTGGCATTAAAAAGAAGTTGATTGAATTATGTGGCAGAAGTGTTTTGAAAAGAATTCTAAAGGAAAGGGAGGAAGGATTTATTATTCAGTCATGTGTGATGCTACAGACATTTCCCACACGGAGCAGAACGTTATGAAATGTGAGTGAGAACAAAGAAACAGATGAGTGTGAAGATTCCTCACAAAACAACAGGATGACAGAGATGATTGATGCTTCATGAGCGAGGGATGGACATCAGAGATGGCTGAGGGGCGTGACACCATGGCAAACATGTCAGGTCACCATGTGAAAATCATCCTGCAAGACTGTCCTGCTCAACAACACATCATTTCATCAAATCATCACCAAAACATGTTTAAAGTGACACTAAAACATACATTTAGTTACGAAATAAATCACGGATAATACAGACATTTTTGCGTCTTATTTTTCTGTTTGTCACTTGTGGGTCATGTCAGCGAGTAAGACACACTGAGATTGTTTGTTTACGTTTTGTCCAATAAACGTTACGAATGTACCTGAAGTTCGACTTTGAAATTTGAGTTCTTGGGAAAGGAGACATACATTCAAAGTTATGTTGTTTTCCTGCTTCCAACATCATGCAACGTGACCTGGACACTGAGGGTGAAGATAAAGTCCGGTCCGTGTTCTCAGACACGTGAACACTGTATCTGCTGTTACTTCAGCCCCACGTGTCCCCTCTGGTCTCCTGAAGGCCTTTTTTAAAGTATTATTTTGGCCTTTTATTTATGGAGAGGACAGCATGGGGTGTAAGGTTTTATGTATATATTTGCACACTGCTGGTGGTGAGGAAGCTTTCAGTCACCTAAAACTAATAAAAGGTCCACTATGTCCCAGGACAAGCGTTGTAGTCTTGCCATTGAAAGTCAATTGGCTTGAAAGCTGCACTTTGAACACTTTACTAGCAAGGAGGCTCGGTGACGGGATCTCGGTGAGTAAGTGGAAGCTCCAAATAGAAGAAACCTATTGAAACACTTTTCATTCCTCTAATGCCAACATCAGCCTTCATTTCCACTTCTACAGCTTCTTATTGTATTAGTTGCTATTGAGTTAAGAAAAACTGCTGGCAATTTTATTTTTGTTTGTCATAATATTGATATTGATTATATTTATTTATTCGATCTGAAAATGTTAATATATATTAAGTGAATTTTATTTTTATTATCTTTACATTATTTAATAATGTCACGACAATAAACCATGAAAGATGATCTTTAGCAAATTTCTACTTGCAACTCTGCAAGAGGCTGTTGGTCTTACATCAAATACTGAATTCCACAGTTTACATGCATGTCTGCACAGGGTGTTTCCACTGTTGACTGTCAGTAAATCACACAGTAATGGACTAGAAGGGACTTCTCAGCCTGCACATTATTTAAAGCTTTGGGTGTTGGGGTGTGCAGGTTTGACCACAGTTGTTGTGTGAGTGTGGCCTCTGGTTGTGGTTTCTTCTCATGGGAACACATCTCAGCTGGAGCTTTTGTCGTATCCATGCAGCCACGATGTCTCTAATAGTGTTGGAACCTACTAGCGTGAGACTCCGGTGAAGATGTGCTGCAGGGCTCCACCAGCCTCCAGCTCTAGAAGGTGAAGCCACCCTCTCCTTTGTGTATGTCCATCTGTGTTTGTATACTGAGGATGTGGCACTCCTCTTGGCTCTGTCAAGTCTCCAGTTATTCTCAGTGTAAATTGTACACAACTTAATTAGTGTGGAGTCTCATTATTGCTATATGTGTTGAGGGTGGAGGATGAGTGGTTTTAGATCGGGGTGCCGCTCTGCTGCTCGTGTTCAACAGATCCACCCGTCGCTCCTCCACAGTCCAAATATGATTCCTTCCTTCACTGGCTGCAAGAATCCAAGATGGCGACGGCTAAAATGCTGAACTCAAGGCTTCAAAATCGTAATCTACAAATGGGTGACGTACCCATGACGACGTCCACTTCTTAAATACAGTGAGTGTTTTCAATCCAGCATGATGTTCATTGAGTAAATTGGTCCATTTCAAGTAAAATAGACCCTAAAGCAGGGCAGGGCTTTAGGGCGGGGCTACCTGCTGATTGACAGGTCACTACCACAGCATTGTCCTTTCTGTGAGTTGTCTGTGTTTTAACCTTAGCTCCACCCTCTCATTTCACATCTGGTTCCAAAAACTAGGACAAGTCAACTAGGACAACTAGGCCAAATGTCTGCTGGGATAGAGAGACTTCTCAAGTAGAGTTAAAGCTTGTTCATACCATCCATCCATCCATCCATCCATTATCTTCCGCTTATCCGGGACCGGGTCGCGGGGGCAGCTGCCTGAGCAGGGACGCCCAGACTTCCCTCTCCCCAGACACTTCCCCCAGCTCCTCCGGGAGGACCCCAAGGCGTTCCCAGGCCAGCCGGGTGACATAGTCACTCCAGCGTGTCCTGGGTCTTCCTCGGGGTCTCCTCCCGGTGGGGCATGCCTGGAACACCTCCCGAGGGAGGCGTCCAGGGGGCATCCGATGCAGATGCCCGAGCCACCTCAACTGGCTCCTCTCGATGTGGAGGAGCAGCGGCTCTACTCCGAGCTCCCCCCGTGTGACGGAGCTCCTCACCCTATCTCTAAGTGAGCGCCCCGCCACCCTGCGGAGGAAGCTCATTTCGGCCGCTTGTATCCGGGATCTTATTCTTTCGGTCATGACCCAAAGTTCATGACCATAGGTGAGGGTAGGAACGTAGATTGACCGGTAAACCGAGAGCTTCGCCTTTCGGCTCAGCTCTCTCTTTACCACGACGGACCGATACAGCGACCGCATTACTGCAGCCGCTGCACCGATCCGCCTGTCAATCTCACGCTCCATCCTTCCCTCACTCGTGAACAAGACCCCAAGATACTTAAACTCCTCCACTTGAGGCAGGAACTCCCCCCCGACCTGGAGGGAGCAAGCCACCTTTTTCCGGTCGAGAACCATGGCCTCAGATTTGGAGGTGCTAATCCTCATCCCGGCTGCTTCACACTCGGCTGCAAACCGCCCCAGGACATGCTGGAGGTCCTGGCTCGAAGGAGCCAACAAGACCACATCGTCCGCAAAAAGCAGGGATGAAATCCAGTGGCTCCCGAACCAGATCCCCTCCGGCCCACGGCTGCGCCTAGAAATCCTGTCCATAAAAATAATGAACAGGACCGGTGACAAAGGGCAGCCCTGCCGGAGTCCAACATGCACCTGGAACAGGTCTGACTTACTGCCGGCAATGCGAACCAAGCTCCTGCCCCGGTCATACAGGGACCGAACAGCCCTTAGCAGAGGGCCCCCGACCCCGTACTCCCGAAGTACCTCCCACAGAATATCACGAGGGACACGGTCGAATGCCTTCTCCAAGTCCACAAAACACATGTGGACTGGTTGGGCAAACTCCCATGAACCCTCGAGCACCCTGCGGAGGGTATAGAGCTGGTCCAGTGTTCCACGGCCAGGACGAAAACCGCAGTGTTCCTCCTGAATCCGAGGTTCGACTATCGGCCGAATTCTCCTCTCCAGCACCCTGGAATAGACTTTCCCGGGGAGGCTGAGAAGTGTGATCCCCCGATAGTTGGAACACACCCTCCGGTCCCCCTTTTTGAATAGAGGGACCACCACCCCGGTCTGCCAGTCCAGAGGTACTGTCCCCGACCGCCACGCGATGTTGCAGAGACGTGTCAACCAAGACAGCCCCACAACATCCAGAGACTTGAGGTACTCAGGGCGGATCTCATCCACCCCCGGTGCCTTGCCACCGGGGAGCTTCTTAACTACCTCGGTGACTTCAGCCCGGGTAATGGGTGGATGAGCCTCTGAGTCTCCAGCCTCTGCTTCCCCAATGGGAGACGTGACAGTGGGGTTGAGGAGATCCTCGAAGTATTCCTTCCACCGCCCGACGATATCCCCAGTCGAAGTCAGCAGCTCCCCACCTCCACCGTAAACAGTGTTGGTGGAGGGCTGCTTCCCCTTCCTAAGGCGCCGGATGGTTTGCCAGAATTTCCTCGAGGCTGACCGATAGTCCTCCTCCATGGCCTCCCCGAACTCTTCCCAGACCCGAACCTTTGCTTCAGCGACCGTCCGTGCTGCAGCACGCTTGGCCTGCCGGTACCCGTCAGCTGCCTCGGGAGTCCCCCGAGCCAACCAGGCTCGGTAGGACTCCTTCTTCAGCTTGACAGCATCCCTTACTTCCGGTGTCCACCACCGGGTTCGGGGATTGCCGCCACGACAGGCACCGGAGACCTTACGGCCACAGCTTCGAACAGCCGCGTCAACAATGGAAGCAGAGAACAAGGTCCATTCGGACTCAATGTCCCCAGCCTCCCTCGGGATCTGGTCAAAGCTCTCCCGGAGGTGGGAGTTTAAGACCTCCCTGACAGAGGGTTCCACCAGACGTTCCCAGCAGACCCTCACAACGCGTTTAGGTCTGCCAAGTCTGTCCAGCTTCCTCCCCTGCCAGCGGATCCAACTCACCACCAGGTGGTGATCAGTTGACAGCTCAGCCCCTCTCTTCACCCGAGTGTCCAAAACATACGGCCGGAGGTCAGATGACACAACCACGAAGTCGATCATTGACCTCCGGCCTAGGGTGTCCTGGTGCCATGTGCACTGATGGACACCCTTATGTTTGAACATGGTGTTCGTTATGGACAAACCGTGTCCAGCACAGAAGTCCAATAACAGAACCCCACTCGGGTTCTGATCGGGGAGGCCGTTCCTCCCAATCACGCCCCTCCAGGTAACACTGTCGTTGCCCACGTGAGCGTTGAAGTCCCCCAGTAAAACAATGGAGTCCCCGGTTGGAGCACTCTCAAGTACCCCTCCCAAGGACTCCAAGAAGGCAGGGTACTCTGCACTGCCGTTTGGCCCGTAGGCCGAAACAACAGTGAGAGACCTATCCCCGACCCGAAGGCGCAGGGAGACGACCCTCTCGTTCACCGGGGAAAACTCCAACACATGGCGGCCGAGCTGGGGGGCTATAAGCAAGCCCACACCAGCTCGGCGCCTTTCACCGCGGGCAACTCCAGAGTAGAAGAGAGTCCAGCCTCTCTCAAGGAGTTGGGTTCCAGAGCCCAGACTGTGCGTGGAGGTGAGCCCGACTACCTGTAGCCGGTAGCGCTCTACCTCCCGCACTAGCTCAGGCTCTTTCCCCCCCAGTGAGGTGACATTCCATGTCCCCATGGCTAGAGTCACCGTCCGGGGATTGGGTCGCCGGGGCACCCGCCCAGGACAGCCACCCAAATCCCACCGCACCGGCCCCTTCTGAACCCTCCTGCGGGTGGTGGGCCTACAGGAGGGCGGGCCCACGTCGCTCTTTCGGGCTGTGCCCGGCCGGGTCCCGTGGGCACAGACCCGGCCACCAGGCGCTCGCCTGCGAGCCCCAACCCCGGGCCTGGCTCCAGGGTGGGGCCCCGGTAACGCCAATCCGGGCGACGTGAACTTCCTTGATTTTTCTTTTTTCATTAAGGGCTTTGGAACCGCTCTTAGTCTGACCTGTCACCTAGGACCTGTTTGCCTTGGGAGACCCTACCAGGGGCATTAAGCCCCGGACAACATAGCTCCTAGGATCATTCAGGTGCTCAAACCCCTCCACCACGGTAAGGTGTCGGTTCAAGGAGAGGCTTGTTCATACCGTATAATGTATATTTATAATTGTTTGTAAAATACAATATTTCTTATCGTATAACTGTACAAAATTAAAATGTAAAAACAAATAAGTGATGGCATAACAATTATCCTTTATTGGCATTTTAGTAAACAGGCTGAAGAACAAGGCATCGGTACAAGGCATTCATATAAGCTGTAATATGAGTTAGTTTGTCTCTTTAATACGGACATCAAAATCACTCCACAAACAATGTGTGAAGTGGCAAAGAGTTTGAACCCAATACAATACAGTTTCACCAAAGTGGCTGTTTGGCATGTTCACACAGAGAGAATGGAAAACTGGGACAAGAAGAACCTGATGTGTGAAAGATTCTGATCGGCACGTTTCTGGGTCATGTTAGAATCAGCAGGCTGAGAGGGAATTCTTGTTAGCGTACATGACACAGTGTACTCCGCTGCTGCAGAGGGGGAGCGATGTTTGCTTTTCTATTTTCTATTCAAAGTTTACTCATATTACTCATATGTGTCAAATTGCACCACCAGGTGTGAATGGACAAACTGTTCTTGAGATTCTACATGTTCTCTCATTTAAATAAACCTTTATCAAGTGTACTCATTTATTATATTTCTTTATGCAGAACATTTTTAACAAGTTTTACGTTTAAACGTGGTGGGGACATGTCCCCAGTGTCACCTACACTAACACCTAAAGAGGCACGTTCAAATTACATACAGAAACGATTTACAGTACAGAAAAAATACCATATTAATAAAAGGGAATTTTCTGTATCGAAGAAGTGTCTGTGAATGTATACTGTAAATCTCCGAAATTTCCAATTTAGGATTTACAAGTTTTTGCACTGTAACAAAAATAATTTGTAGAAAAACAGTCCTTGGCAGAGAATGACCATACCTTTTATGTTTGTGTAATTATGGACATTTCCTTCAACCCTAAAACAGAACATTTTGTATTACAGTATATCCTTTGTACCGCTAACAGACATACAGAAAATACCCTCAGATTAAAAAGGTAGATCGGCCATATTTTTTACAGACTTTCCTCGCGTGTCGGTTGAAGCGACAAAACAACTTGGTACAGTTTAGGAAAGAAAATCATGTTTATGGTTGAAAGAACAATGTTTGTTGCATCACTTATTACATAGCCTATAACTTAAAATAAGTCATCAACGTTGACTTTCAGACACGAACGTGGGTCTCTTGAGTGAAAGTCCCATATATTTCTGTTGAGCCGATGATTTAGTGTGTCCTGCATGAACAAGCTGCACAGCTCTATAAACATCATTTCATAAAATACTTAAACCCTTATAAGCATACCTCTTTTTATGCAGAATATATTTTGATTGGATTGAGCGTCGTTGTTTGATGTGACAGTGAAGAACTACAGGCTGCTGTTTCAGACTGAACTTCTCTGTTTAGCCAGAGAGCTTTGTTCAGAAACAGAACGTCCTTGTTCTCTTCACTTCTATTGCAAATTTGACAGCAATATTTCAATTCAGCCATTGGAGCCAGACTTCATGCAGCAGAGTGGGAACACTGAGGAATGTATGGCTTCAAGTACATTTACCATCAACACTGATTAGACATCTACATAAAACTAACACAATTGTCCCTTTTATGTTAATGTTTAATGTGTACAACAGCATAATACATTATCCCCCCACCAGTGTAAGCTTGAAAGTGACTGTAAATTAGCCTTTAAAAATCAAAACGTTATCATTGCTAATCAGTGATTATATTATAACAACATCTGAGAAACTATATCACGTGTCAGAAAGAAAAGCTTAATTCTGCTGTCATGCATCTTTGCTGCACACAGGATCCCACCAGCTGATGAACAGCAGCAGCTCTCTGCTGCCATCTAGTGTTCAACTGGCAACATGTGCTTTGAGAGCTCAGCTGATAAGCCTTTCCTGTCCTGTCTCACTCACACCAACCAGCACCTCTCTAGACTGCAGGACAGGCTGAAAGCTTTAGAATCAGGTCTAACAGACAATAACTTCTACGATAGGATACGTCAGCATATACGCCTCTGGTTTTGATTTTATGTTTTTTTTAAAAGGTGGTTGCTAACTAAATGGGAAAAAAATGGCATCATTAGAAAACCAGCCCACCTTTAGGTTAGTGGTGGTGACGTGAAGTCATGCAACCAGTGCAACTAGTTCTGTTCCCAGAGCTCCCTGCCCCTCATGGACATATGTGGAAGCCCAAGGCAGCAAGAGTACAGAACCGAGCCGGCATAAATGACAATGTAAAGGTGATGAAGGCAGACGCAGCATGAGGAGGAGGACTTCGGGTGGAGGCCGCTTGCAAGGGGTTTGCAGATGAAGCAGAAAGGCTTGGCATGCTAATGCAGCTTATACAGCAGCCCATATGAGCATTTGCCAATTGTTTGCATAGATAGGATAGGAATCAGCTGAGGCATCATTGGGCTGGTTTGTCATGTGATCAGCTGATGAAGCTGGAACATGAGCGGAGTTGACTTCATGGCCTGTCTAAGCTAACACTACGCTCAACATCGTTTACTGCCTATTGTTCGTTTTTCTTTTCTTCTTTTCAAAAATCATAAAAAATAGTGTTTATTTGTGAAGATTATGTCTGAAATAACCCAAAATCTAATGGAAAAACGATTGTGGTCAGAGAGACTAGAAAAGCAATTTAAAAATGCCGGTCCATTTACCATTACATGCGAAAATACGTCATCCCTTCAGCACTAAAAAAATCAGAATTAATTTGCATGTCGACCTGTCAGCGTCCCGACATCACACTGGCATGTTCTTGCTCTACTCTTGGACTTGATTCTCCTACCACTTCTGCTATCATCCATCTCCTTCCCCGGGCTATATACCATGTCCTCACTCCCTGGTTCTCCTCCACTACACCGTCGCCTCTTGTTCTACACAGATTGGAGTCCCATCAGTGTTACCTCTGTGCAGAAATGCAACCTGCAGGTTGCTGACAGAAGCTTTGGACAGCAGCACTGGACTCTGAAGCTGTGGTTGAACTATGCAGTGCATCGGCTGCATCACAGAAGTGGTGTAGTAGTAGACTGGCTGCTGCTGTAGTAGAAGCAACTGACCAGGAGAAGGCAGCATAGCTGTGGTGACAGGACCGATATGAGGTGACCAAGCCATGCTGCTGGTGCTGTGTGAAAACTGCCCATACACGCTGCAGGAAGCTGTTCCTTTAAAGCCGATGCCACTGGTGGATGTTTGCCCATGCATGCCAAAGGTGGATGTTTGCCCATGCATGCCAAAGGTGGATGTTTGCCCATGCATGTTACTGGTGGGTGTTTTCCCACGCATACCACTGGTGGATGTTTGCCCACACATACCACTGGTGGATGTTTGCCCACACATACCACTGGTGGATCTTTGCCCACGCATGCCACTGGTGGATGTTTGTCCATGCATGCCACTGGTGGATGTTTGCCCATGCATGCCACTGGTGGATGTTTGCACACGCATGTTACTGGTGGATGTTTGCCCATGCATGCCACTGGTGGATGTTTGTCCATGCATGCCACTGGTGGATGTTTGCCCACACATACCACTGGTGGATCTTTGCCCACACATGCCACTGGGGGGTCTTTGCCCACGTATGCTACTGGTGGATGTTTGCCCGTGCATGCTACTGGTGGATGTTTGCCCATGCATGCTACTGGTGGATTTCCTGTTTGAGCCCATGACATAGATGATGGGTGGTTTCATCTCCAGTGAGCGCACAGCAGTGTGGTCAACTTCATCCACCTCTGGGGTCACAATGCTGTTGGGGTTGTAGCAGGAGCAGATTTGGTTATCAACAGTTAATTATTAATATCAATATGATTATCGGTATTAATAATTATATTTAATATATTATCATGATATAATCATGAATAAACGGGGCACCACCCTGGGATCAGGGAAAAGATAACCTAAAACTGTATTCAGTCTCAATATAAAGGTTTTATACTCACATGCCAATCATCGTGATCATTGGCATGGAAGCATAAAAACAATCTAACAATTAAAAGGCGTGAAATTCAAGCACTAGCCTTCACAACCTGCTGTTATCCAGTGACATATACACAACAAGCACAAGAGACCGCTAGTTATAATATAATAAGATTTATTAAAATCAGTAATAATGATCACAATCAATAACACTGCAATTAACAAAGCCTTATTACCTAACTACCTAACACACAAAGCTAAGCTTAAACAAAGGGAGATACACACGTGGAGTGTGTGTGTGCGTATGTGTGTGCGTGCGTGTCGAGAGAGAGAGAGAGAGATGGCTATGGGCGGCCACCAGATGGAGCTATTCTTGCAGCGTTCAGGGGCGGAGCCACTGAGGTTCGATGGGGTAGCGAGAGAGAGAGAGAGAGAGGTGGAGCTATTCCTCGCAGCGTTCAGGGGCGGAGCCACTGAGGTTCGATGGAGTAGCGAGAGAGAGAGAGAGAGAGAGAGAGAGAGAGAGAGATGGCCGTATGTAGCCACCAGATGTAGCTATGTCCCTAGCGTCCGCCGGGAACAGCTGGCTTAGGACACGTGTGTGCGGCGTGTATGTGTGTGTGTGTTAGCGGGACACAAACAAAGAGAGAGAGGATGCTTGAGCGATATTCGGAGGGACAGAAAGCGTGCCGCTATCACACGGGCTCGCGTGAATGAACTGGCGTTTATTCCGCGAGACCGGTCTTTTAACTGATAGTAGAGGCTTTCTGAGCTCGCGAATATGGCGGAGGTTAGTCGAAAACACTGTTACAGAAATCAACCCAGCTGCGTGGGTACACGATCAGCATTCACATACAGCAGCACATGAACAAACGGACTCGGCGGTCCGCGATCAGAACTTAAAACACATTAACAAGAATTACAAGCATGTCCTACACTATCGAATCTCTGCTTCTGCCCAGACAAATAGCCTCTTACTTTTGTCGATGTGAGATGCGTCGATGTGAGGTTTCCGTCCCGTGCGTTGATGCCGTTTCTTTACGCCGGCAGCGGACGGTAGTTTGCGAGCGCTGGTTCAGCGCCGGATCCAATTAGTTGAAGAAAACAGTTAGTATTTCTTCCTTCTGCAGGGAAATCGCGTGGCTCGGCGATTTAGTCAGCTGATTTCAGACAAAGACGGGTCGAGTTATCCATTCTGCTGGCAGCTGGGACGAAGAAAGTTTTTCTTCTTACCGCGGGGAACGGGAGAGTCGCGCTGTCGCGGTGGTCTCCTCGGGATCCAAAATGATAAACAAAAGAAAAATAAAACGAGTAGAGAAAAAGAGGGGTAAAACAGTCTGTTGCTCGTCCAGCGAGTTTGGGGGAAAGACTGCGGCCTAGGACAAAGGGAAACGCTGCAGACGTAATCTTCACCTCCTGGCGTAACGCAAGTTACTTTGGAGAGAGCGTTTTTCTGGTGGCCGTGGGATTTATAGCTCACGGCTGGTCCGGGGGACCCCCTGGAGTCCCATGCAGTTCGCAGCCAATGGAGCGCCAGCTGTGTGACGTCAGATCTCGTGACCAGGTGGAGGTGACACTAAAATGGTGGTTGTAGTTTTTTATCTCCTTTGTCCCATTGTCTGGCCGCATTGAGTAGGCTTTGTAGGCCGCATTCTGTAGTCCTAATGGTTAGGTCCCAACAATGCCTTGAGGTGTCAGCGGTGATGGAGGTCTGGCAGGAGAACAGATCTCAGCCAGGGTCTTGAACTTTGGCCCAAGTTCATCGAGGAAGTGCAGGTCGCTGTCAGACTCCAGCAGGCTGCAGCAGCCCACTGAGCCAGCAGAGGAGCCCTGACCCTCGTAGTCGTACTCCCACAGACAGTCCTTCGCTGCCTGCATCTCTGCTGCACAGCTCGCCTTCTGCGCAACATTAACACAGAGGAAATGAAAGCCATGTTATTCTTGTTTCTCTCATCAATACTTATACTAATCACACCGTAATATTGGCTAACCGCACAGATTGTAATGGTGCAGGGTTGTATCCCACATCACTTTAATTAAAAAAAATCTGTTTGGCATCAACGCACCAGAAGGAAAGTAAGCTAGCTAACAATGATAACACAGAAAGTGGCATAAGGTTGTTATGACAGGCCATAATACATGTTAGTTAGTAGTTATGACACACACACACACACACACACACACACACACACACACACACACACACACAAAACAACCAAGAATCTCCACTAAAGAACAACCCAGTATCTCCACTAAAGAACAACCCAGTATCTCCACTAAAGAACAACCCAGTATCTCCACTAAAGAACAACCCAGTATCTCTACTAAAGAACAACCCAGTATCTCTACTAAAACAACACAGTATATCTACACAAGAACAATCCAATATCTCCACTAAAGAACAAACCACTATCTCTACTAAAGAACAACCCAGTATCTCCACTAAAGAACAAAACAGTATCTCTACTAAAGAACAACCCAGTATCTCCACTAAAAAACAACCCAGTATCTCTACTAAAACCAACACAGTATTTCTACACAAGAACATTCTAGTCCTGCCTCTTCCACATGGCCTCCTCCCATCTACTTGTGCCTGGAACACCTCCCTAGGGAGGCGCCCAGGGGACATCCTTACCAGATGCCCAAAACACCTCAGCTGGCTCCTTTAGACGCAAAGGAGCAGCGGCTCTACTCCTCACGGATGACTGAGCTTCTCACCCTATCTCTAAGGGAGACGCTAGCCATCCTCCTGAGGAAATCCATTTTAGCTGCTGACCATATGTGAGAGTAGAACCGGTGTGGCAAAGCAAAAACAATACCAACCCAGCTGCTTTGATTCTTCGGCCAATCTCACATTCCATTGTCGCGAACAAGAACCTGAGGTACTTGAACTCTTTCACTTGGGGTAAGAATGCATTCCTTCCCTGGAGAAGGCAATCCATCACTTTCCTGCTAAGGACCATGGTCTCAGATTTAAAGGTGCGGACCGATCCAGTGAGTTTTGGAGGTCACAGACCGATGATGCCAGCAGGACCACATCATCTGCAAAAAGCAGTGATAAGATCCTCAGCACACCGAACTGCAAACCCTCCTCTCCCTGACTACGCCTCGATAACCTGTCCATGAATATCACACACAGGATAGGTGACAAAGCACAGCCCTGGAGGAGGTCAACCACCACCGGAAATAAGTTCAACTTACTGCAGAGTACCCGAACACAGCTCTTGCTTTGGTAGTAGAGTGATTGGATGGTCCTGAGAAGTGCCCCTCAGCCCATACTCCCGCAGCACCTCCCACAGTATTGTTGGGGTAGTAGCAGGAGCAGATTTGGTTATCAAAAGCTAATTATTAATGTCAATATGATTATCGTTATTAATAATTATATTTAATATATTATTATGATATAATCATGAATATCAATCAATCAATCAAATTTTATTTGTACAGCACTTTACAATAGCCAGGACTTTTGTAAAGTCTTTAATGAGCCATTCGCAGTTTCACTGTACCGGCCGTGTGTACTTAGACTTGCATGGCTTAATCTTTGAGACAAGCATATGCTACTGGCAGGATCAACCAGGTAGCCCTGGACCCAAAGTGCTTTACATCAAAGCAATAAAAAAATACATTAAAACAATACATAAAAACACAAGAAAGTGCCACAGTGCTGCAAGAAAACACAAGAAAAGTGCTACTAGTGCTGCAGGGTGTTTGAGGCCCTCTAAAGTGCATTAAAGTAAAAACAGGCAAAATAAGTATGCCTAAGAGCAGGACTACCCTAGTCACAGTTAAATGCCAATCTAAAAAAGTGTGTCTTCAGCTTTGATTTAAAAAGGCTGAGGTCAATGGTGCGAATGTCAGGGGGCAATCTGTTCCACAGCCTGGGAGCTGTGACAGCAAAAGAACGATCACCCCACTGTTTGAGTCTTGACCTTGGGACTTCTAACAGGAGCTGGCCGGAAGAACGGAGGGCCCTGCCATGATCACGGACAGTTAAAATCTCTGACAGGTAGGAGGGAGCCAGGCCATTAATGGCGTAAAAAACAAACAATAAAAGTTTAAAATCAATTCTAAAACGAACTGGAAGCCAGTGGAGTGACGACAGTACAGGGGTAATGTGTTCATGCCTGGACGTGCCTGTAAAAAAGCGGGCAGTAGCGCTCTGAACAAGTTGAAGATGGGAGATTAAAGACTGGCTGATGCCGACATAAAGTGCGTTACAATAGTCCAGTCTTGAACTAATGAAAGCGTGGATCGTCTTCTCGAGGTCCTGCCGACTTAAAAAAGGCTTCACTTTGGCCAGGAGACGCAGCTGAAAAAAGCTTGTGCTAACAACAGACCTAATCTGTTTATCGAATCAGAATACATTCAGTTTTGCTGTCGTTCAGGTGCAAAAAGTTCAGAGCCAGCCACTGTTTTACATCTGAGATACAGTCCAGTAACTGAGTAAGTGCAGTGTTTTCATTGGGTCTCATGGGCAAATATAACTGTAGATCATCAGCATAAAAATGAAAAGACAGATTGTGTTTTTTTATAATTGATCCCAGTGGTAGCATATACAAGGAAAACAGAATAGAGCCAAGAATAGAGCCCTGTGGCACCCCACAAGAGAGGGATGTCTGTGAGGAGCAGAGGTTACCAATTATTACAGAAAAGCTCCTATTTGCCAGGTACAACCTAAACCATTTGAGGGCGGTGCAACGGCTGCCTACATAGTGCTCTAGGCGAGATACAAGGATTGCATGGTCAACTGTATCAAAAGCTGTGAGGTCCAGCAGAACCAGCACAGCGGGGTTCCCAGCATCCACGGACAAGGCAATATCATTATGCACCTTCAAAAGTGCTGACTCAGTGCTATGTCGGGATCTGAAACCAGACTGAAATTTATTGAGAATGGAATGAATTTCTACAAATGTTTGTAATTAAATAAAAACAACTGTTTCCAATACCTTATAAAGAAAAGGCAAGTGGGAGACAGGCCTAAAATTGGACAGTACAGAGGGGTCAAGATGTGGTTTTTTGAGGAGGGGCCTGACCACAGCATGCTTGAAGGCAGCTGGGACAGACCCTGAGCTAAGACAGGTGTTTATAAAAACCAGCAAACTTGATCCAATAGAACTAAAAACCTCCTTCAGAAACTTGGCTGGAATAATGTCCGAGACAAATGTATTATAACGTCGGACTATCGATGTACATGTCAGTGTTGGTAGAATAATTTTAGAAATTAAACCAACCTTGCATTTTCAATGATAAAACATTTTGAGGGACTAGTTTCTCAGCAGCAGCGGAATTTTACTTTGTGTGTTAGTAGTAGTGCGTAAAAACGAAACCTAAGCGCCCTACAGTCGTGACAGCTAGTACTCGTAGCAGCGTTAAACAATTTTTTAAATTATTCTACCAACACTGACATGTACATTGATAGTCCGACGTCATAATACATTTGTCTCAGGTGTTCTGCGGAGCAGTTAAAGCTGTTTTTAGAGACAGGCTGGATGTTACCGTTGACGTGCGCTAGCTCAACACCAGTTTAGCAACAGTGACTTGTGCAACTATAAGGACTGGACCAATTGTGCTGAAAACGGTCTCCACCAACCTATATCACCTCGGGTAAGTTGGAAAGGAGGTCCTATGTCCAAAATTCCGAACTTTTCCTTTAACTGATTAGATTAGATTCAATTTATTGTCATCATTACAGTGAAATGCTGAATAGCAGAATGCAAAGTAGCAGGTATATATCATATGAGAATGTTATGTTATGATTATCTTTGACTGAATCACAGCAGTGCTCATATTCAAAACAGCATTCTCTCTCATGTGATATTGCTTAATTAACATTAATGATGTGCACTTTAACAACTAGGCTTACAACTATAATATATAAAGGGGTGGAAAAGTCACTATTACCAGCAGGGCAAACGTGAGCTAACCAGAAGGCAATAAAAATGTAAACAAATGTAAACACCTGCTTAAAGGATCTAATACAAATGTCCCTGAGGAATGTAAGGTGGTCCCATAGGTGGGAGTACTGTAATTACCTAACATTACATTATTACTTTCCATAAAAACTTAGCCCCCTCCACAATATTAACTGACATTAAAACAGTCAACTAACGTTAGCTATTTATTGATTAGCAATTAGCGAATCATGTAACGTTATCCTAATGCTAAAAAGCCAGGTGTCTCTCTGTAACAGATAAATAATTTCATGTAACGTTACCTCTGTCTCCCCCTCTTCTTTTCTTGTTTTTCTTCCCTGGGCACCGGACAGTTTTGGCCGTTTTGACATCTTGTGTTGATTTTTTGATGTGGTGATGACGTCCAAAAAGAATCATGATACGGGAAGGGAGGGGGCACATCGTGCATGGGAGGGGGGGGGGGGTGGGGTTGTAATGTTGTAACAAATATTATTTCTATGAAATAGGCTTTGCTTTGCATTTAAATTAACGTGGGATTATTTCTTGTACCAACTTTAAAAACATTTTTTTTTTACCATTTGTGGCACTGGCGTGGCGCCCCCCGATGGACGGCGCCCTTAGCATTTGCCTATACGGCCTATGCAACGGGCCGGCCCTGCATGGGAAGATCGACTGGAGGAAGCCTTCGAGGGGAAAGGGAGAAGTACGATGGCCTTGTCAGCGACTGCCACAACCAAGGCTGGAAGGCAAGGTGCTTACCTGTGGAGGTGGGGTGCAGAGGCTTTGCGGGGCAGTCCCTCTACAAGGCCTATACTGCACTTGGCATCACAGGTGAGAGAAGGAGAAGGGCCATTCGCAACAGCACAGAGGCTGCAGAGAAGGCTTCGAGGTAGCTCTGGATCAAAAGAGCAGATCCGTGGACAAATGCTGCTAGGGCACAAGCTGAGGCCTGATCAACCTCAGCTGGGTCGCCTGATGGAGGGTGTCTGATGTTTCGAAAGACCCGAAACACCCAATGAAATCAGGAACATCACTGACGATGAGCCCTAGCTTAGCATCAGTAGATGTATCATTACAAAAAATTGACTTCATGAAAAATTAGCCAAGTCACGCCCCCCTCCTCATCAACGACGCTGCAGTGGAGCTGGTCAGCAGCACCAAATTCCTGGGAGTGCAGATCACAGAGACTTTGACCTGGCCCCTTCACACCTCTGCTGAGAGCACAGCAGCGTCTGCACTTTCTACGTCAGATGAGAAGAGCAAACCTCCCCCCTCCCATCCTCACCACCTTCTACAGAGGGACAATAGAGAGCATACTGACCAGCTGCATCTCTGGCTGGTCCGGGGCCTGCAACACCTCAGACTGGAAATGTGTAGAAAGAGTAGTGAGGACAGCGGAGAGAATCATCGGGACATCACTTCCTGCCATCCACGACACTGCTCGCAGACGCTGCCTGACTAGGGCTCAGTCGATCACCAAAGACACCTCCCACCCCCACCATGAGCTTGTCTTAATACTTGAGAACTTGTCTTGGTACTAACTGGGTCACACTACGGGGTTGTGAACTATAACTGTGAAGTGGAAATATTCCTTGATAACAGGGCATTTCCTTTTAAATTGAATCTAAATTCATATTTAATTTGTCTCATATTTGACAGGCTTTTATTTTGAAACTATACATCAGAATGTCTTGATACTTAATGGGTCACACTACGGGGTCATATACTATAACTCTGAAGTGGAATTATTCCTTGATAACAGGGCGTTTCCTTTTAAATTGAATCCAAAATCATATTTAATTTGTCTCATATTTGACAATTTGACGGGCTTTTATTCTGAAACTATACATCAGAATGTTTTGATACTTACTGGATCACACTACCAGGTCATATACTATTATCCTGAAGTGGAATTATTCCTTGATAACAGGGTGTTTCCTTTTAAATTGAATCCAAAATCATGTTTAATTTGTCTCATATTTAACAGGCTTTTATTCTGAAACTATACATCAGAATGTATTGATACTTACTGGGTCACACTACCAGGTCATATACTATTATCCTGAAGTTTAATTATTCTTTGATAACAGGGCGTTTCCTTTTAAATGTAATCCAAAATCATGTTTAATTTGTCTCATATTTAACAGGCTTTTATTCTGAAACTATACATCAGAAAGTTTTGATACTTACTGGGTCACACTACAATGTCATATACTATAACCCTGAAGTGAAATTATTCTTTGATAACAGGGCGTTTCCTTTTAAATTGAATCCAAAATCATATTTAATTTGTCTCATATTTGACAATTTGAAGGGCTTTTATTCTGAAACTATACATCAGAATGTTTTGATACTTACTGGATCACACTACCAGGTCATATACTATTATCCTGAAGTGGAATTATTCCTTGATAACAGGGTGTTTCCTTTTAAATTGAATCCAAAATCATGTTTAATTTGTCTCATATTTAACAGGCTTTTATTCTGAAACTATACATCAGAATGTATTGATACTTACTGGGTCACACTACCAGGTCATATACTATTATCCTGAAGTTTAATTATTCTTTGATAACAGGGCGTTTCCTTTTAAATGTAATCCAAAATCATGTTTAATTTGTCTCATATTTAACAGGCTTTTATTCTGAAACTATACATCAGAAAGTTTTGATACTTACTGGGTGGCACTACAATGTCATATACTATAACCCTGAAGTGGAATTATTCTTTGATAACAGGGCGTTTCCTTTTAAATTTAATCCAAAATCATATTTAATTTGTCTCATATTTGACGTTTTGACGGGCTTTTATTCTGAAAATATACATCAGAATGTTTTGATACTTACTGTGTCACACTACCAGGTCATATACTATTATCCTGAAGTGGAATTATTCTTTGATAACAGGGCGTTTCCTTTTAAATTTAATCCAAAATCATATTTAATTTGTCTCATATTTGACAATTTGACGGGCTTTTATTCTGAAACTATACATCAGAATGTCTTGATACTTAATGGGTCACACTACGGGGTTGTATACTATAACCCTGAAGTGGAATTATTCTTTGATAACAGGGCGTTTCCTTTTAAATTGAATCCAAAATCATATTTAATTTGTCTCATATTTGACACTTTGACAGGCTTTTATTCTGAAACTATACATCAGAATGTCTTGATACTTACTGGGTCACACTACAATGTCATATACTATAACTCTGAAGTGGAATTATTCCTTGATAACAGGGTGTTTTCTTTTAAATTGAATTCAAAATCATATGTAATTTGTCTCATATTTGACACTTTGACAGGCTTTTAGTTTTGAAACTATACACCGGAAAGACTTGAAAAACTTCCTGGGTGGCAATATGAGGCGGTGTACGTCTACTATTACCCTGAAGTGAAATTAGAATGTGGAAACATGGCCTTGTTAGAAATTCTTGTTAGAAATTCCAATAAAAAAACTATTGGCTTAAGATTACAATTGTCAATTATTTGAGCCTTTATTTTGAAAGTATATATCACAACGTCCGTACATTTCCGTTGACAGTATTTGCTTTCGTTATCAGTCTTTCGCTATGCACTCGACGAGTGCTTTTATTTTGAAACCAGTTCTGAGACATTATTACCGTAAAGATACTATTATAACGTACAGCAAAAAAATGGGTCGGCTGGCTTGACTGTGGTTCACGATGTGTCGGCTGGCTTGACCGCAGTGGTGTCCCGGAGAACTGGCCGGAGCCATCGATATCTGTACTCCGTGGAACTCCGCAGATCGTAGCCGCTGTAGTCTGCGGGGGATCCGGCAGGCAAACGACAGGGATCGTGGAAGGAAGCCAGATACGTTTTCACTTTAATTAGGATCCCTCCTCGCTTTCCGCGTCTTCTGCGGCGACTGTTGCGAGGTAACCAGCAGGAGAGACGCCGTAGATGTAACGGTATGGACGCCAGGAGAGGCGGCGGCGTCTTTGAGTGTCCATCAAAGCCACAAATTGGTAACTTTTCGAAAGAGTCACGAATATTAAGAAGTGTCAGGCGATCATACACCCGCAGCGGTGACACAATCCTCGCAACAAGCAGCAGGCACAAGAAGAACAGCAACACACTCAGCAGAGGGAGACGGCCAGCCAAACCCAGGGGTGCCATCTTGTTAGCGGAACCTCTACGGGCCACCACCCTGGGATCAGGGAAAAGATAACCAAAAACTGTATTCAGTCTCAATATAAAGGTTTTATACTCACATGCCAATCATCGTGATCATTGGCATAGAAGTATAAAAACAATCGAACAATTAAAAAGGCGTGAAATTTGAGCACTAGCCTTCACAACCTGCTGTTATCCAGTGACACAACAAGCACAAGAGACCGCTAGTTATAATATAATGAGATTTATTAAAATCAGTAGTAATGATCACAATCAATAACACTGCAATTAACAAAGCCTTATTACCTAACTACCTTACACACAAAGCTAAGCTAAACAAAGGAAGAGACACACGTGGAGTGTGTGTGTGTGTGCGTGCGTGCATGCGTGTGTGTGTGTGTGTGTGGAGAGAGAGAGAGAGAGAGAGAGAGAGAGAGAGAGAGAGAGAGAGAGAGAGAGAGAGATGGCCGGGCGCGACCACCAGGTGGAGCTACCCCTCACAGCGTTCAGGGGCGGAGCCGCTGACGTCAGATAGAATAGCGAGAGAGGGAGGGAGAGAGAGAGATGGCCGGGCGCGACCACCAGGTGGAGCTACCCCTCACAGCGTTCAGGGGCGGAGCCGCTGACGTCAGATAGAATAGCGAGAGAGGGAGGGAGAGAGAGATGGCCGGGTACAGCCACCAGATGGAGCTATTCCCAACAGCGTTCAGGGGCGGAGCCACTGACGTCAGATGGAATAGCGAGAGAGGGAGAGAGAGCGAGAGATGGCCGGTACCGCCACCAGATGGAGCTATGTCCTTAGCGTCCGGAGACGGAAACAGCTGGCGTAGGATACGTGTGGGGGCGGTGTATGTGTGTGCACATGTGTGTTAGCCGGAACAAAGAGAGAGAGAATGCGCGCGTAATACACAAAAGATCAGTAAGCTATTACCATCACACGGGAGCTCGTGAATGAACTGGCATTCATTCGGCGGGACCCCGGTCCTTTAACTGATGGTAGATCACTTACTGAGCTCGTGAATGTGTCCGAGGTGGGACACGCACTGCTACCGAAATGAAACCCAGCGGCGTAGGTACACAATCAGCATTCAAACACAGAAAGCAACGGACTCGGCGGTCCGTGATCAAAGCTTAAAACACGTTTACAAGAATTACAAGCATATCCTACACTATCAAACTTATGTCTCTGCCCAGACTGATAGCCTTTGTCGATGTGCGTAAGTCCGTCTTGTGCGGCGGCGGTGCTTCTTGACGCGGCGGCGGTGCTTCTTGACGCGGCGGCGGCGGCGGGATGTGGTTCGCGAGTCCTCGGCGGCAGCGGGGGATGCGACGAGTCGGCTAAGTCCAGATGAGAGCGGGGCGTAGCGGTTATGCTTCTCGATGATCGACTCGAATGAAGAAAACAGTTCGTGTTTCTTCCTTCCGTGGGCAACAATAGAATCGCACAGCTTGGCGATTTAGTCAGCTGACTTCAGACAGGAGCGGGTCGTAGAAGTTATCCTTACGGCTGGTCGCTGAAATAAAGTAAAATAAATATTCTTCTTCTGCAGGCAAACAAAGAATCGCGCGGGTGCGGCGATCTCTCAGGATCCAAAAACGAGGGGCGAGTCGCGGAAAACGGGGGAAAACAGTCTGTCGCTCGTCCAGCGAGTTTGGGAAAAGACCTAAGACAAAGGAAACCCTGCAGACGTTAAAAGTTCATCTCCTGTTGCAGCGGCGTGCTGCGGTGGAGGAGTCTACCTCCTGTTGCAACGTCGTGTTGCGATGGAAGAGGAAGTTCTTAAGGCAGCGCCAGGTTTTATATCTCACGGCTGCTCCCGGGGACCCCCTAGGGTACCTGTGGTTGTCAGCCAATAGGGCACTAGTTGTGTGACGTTGCACTTCGCACCTGGGTGAGAAGTAAAGCCAAAATGGTGGTTGTAGTTCTTTATCCCCTTTGTCCCTTTATTCTGACCGCATGTGAAGGTTTCTGGGCCTCTGTGTAGGCCGCATTGTGTAGTCCTGATGGTGAGGTCCCTACAGTATCTCCCTGGGGACCTCAGTCATACGCATTCTCCAAGTCCACAAAACACATGTAGACAGGATGGGCATATTCCCAGGCCCCCTCCAGGATCCTGCGAGAGTAAAGAACTGGTCCATTGTTCCACAGCCAGGACGGAACCCGCATTGTTCCACTTCAATCAGGTGTTTGACAATCGGCCAAACCCTCCTTTCCAGCACCTTGGAGTAGACTTTACCAGGGAGGCCGAGTAGTGTGATACCCCTGTAGTTGGTACACACTCGCAGGTAGGGTTGGGCATCGTTTGGATTTTACCGATTCCGATCCCGATTCCGATCCTCTGTTTCGATTCCTGTTCTAAACGATTCTCGATTCCAATTCTTTGAGGTGCAGGTCAACAGGTCCAGTGTTGCCACAGTCACAAGTAGTACTCTTGACTTCACTTAACTTAAATAATTGTTTGCATATTGTAATGGCAGTAACATCATGAATGAACATTTTATGAATATTGAAGCAAGGATTGGTTTTATGAAACAAATGAGCACAGTCCTAAAGTATGAGCGGCGTGATGACGAAGGGAGGGGGCGGGGCCAGCAAGCAGCGAGACATTTCTCCACTAAACACTCAAGAGAGACTCCGCTCGCATTTCAGCACAGACTGAGTTAGCAGGAGCTCCGTGAAATCGAGAACTCGTCTTGTTTATTCACACGCTGCGCCTTTTCACCGTCACCGGGCGGGACCTGCTCTTTTAATGTGGTTGTGCCATGCTGTGACTCTAAAGGTTTTTTCAAGTTTGACGTTGTATTCTTGAAAGTAGACAACACTTTGTTGTTAACACAGAGTGTACAACGAACCTTTATGTTGCCATCTTTTGCTGAGATGAAGTCGAAATAATGCTTGTATTTCCAGCTGGAAAATGCGTATCTTTCCCCCTCCATTGTTTACGTTTCTGCCGGTAAAGCCGACTACACGCGACCGTCCGTGAAGGTGTCTCCGCATGCCGGGCGGAGTAATACAAACAAACTAGTGCGGACGTTTAAGAACCGAAAAAAAAGGATCGCAATTCCAACAGCTTCTTAACGGTTCTGGAACCGGAGGTTAGGAACCGGTTCCTATTTGGAACCGGATCTCGATGCCCAACCCTACTCGCAGGTCCCCCTTTTTGAACAAGGGAACCACCATCCTGGTCTGCCACTCCTTAGGCACTGTCCATGAATTCCACGCAATGGTCAAGAGACGTGTCAGGAGTTCCTCAAAGTGCTCTTTCCATCATTTCATATGACAAAAAATTCCAAATAAAATAAATGATAGAAATGACTCGGGGTGGTGATATTAAAACATAACTGGTCATGAAAACATTAAACATTAAACCAACATTTTTTATTCATATGAATTCTTGAGCACATTCCGATATACAATTGACAATTACTTTACTTGGATGATATTATTAAGGATGACCAAACAAATGATTGTAAGAGTGATGATGAAGCAGGATCAGATCCTCTGGTCCCTCACCTGAGAGAAGTACTGATGCAGAAACACATCCGGCAGGGCAATGCCATCCATGAAGTTATGCTGTGACAGTTGTTCCTCCAGCGAATTCACCTCCCTCTGGCTCCCTCTGGATTCTCCAAAGCTTCTCTCCAGGATCCTGCAAACATTGGGGTTGATTGCAGAATCGTGGAGAGAAGCGGACTTGTGAGTTCTGTTGGTGGCACCCATCTTGTTGCTGGCCCATAAAGAGGACATGGCAGCAGGTGCCATCTGGACCAGAGAGCTGAGCAGGGGGAAATCCTGAGGCAAATAAGGACAGGGATTGAAAAGAGACTTTATGATTTATTTATGTGCATACTGTAACATGTTATAATTTTATTCACTTTGTTTAATCTTTAGTTAGTCAATAAATACCCTCATATTTTAACCGCTGTTGTCCGTTGATATTTCTCCTGTGCAGAACGCAAAGATTCCTATTTCAATGGATTATGATCTGAGGAAATGAGACTGATTTATTAAATGATATTGATTAATTGTTAATTAATTAATAAGTGGTCATTAGAGTCATTAAAGTGAACAAGTGTAACAATTTAAAAGACTCAGGGCCCTAGTTTCGTAGACCAGGCGCAGTCAGCGCACAGCGCACCTGCGACACGCCGACGGGATATGGAGGAAGCCAAAATTAAGGCCAAGCTCATGGCAAGGAGAGAGATGCTGGAACTTGAAAGTGAAATGGCAGCAGCTGATGCACGAATCCAGGTACTCTCGGAGGGCAGCCTAACATCTCACACAAGGAGAAGGCGTGACCTGATGTATGCGGAATCCACACCCACAGAATACAACCTAATAACTCCACACCCAACCCGCACCACTGCGCGCACAGCGCTGCCATCTCAACAGCAACCCCACTCAACCAATGCACGGACAGGACATCCATCTCAACAGCAGTGTCTCAGGGCGCATGGATGTTGAGCAAAATGCTAATTCAGTTCTGAATGCTAATGACCCTGCAGCGTTATGGGAAAACAACATGACATAACAGAAATCATGGTGGAACAGCTACAGCAGTCCCTTCTTCCATCAAAGGAAATACCACTTTTCAATGGTGACCCACTCCAATACAGGTCTTTCATTAAAGCTTTTGAACATGGCATTGAGGCCAAAACTGACAGTGACCAGGACAGGCTCTATTATTTGGAGCAATTCATGACTGGACAGCCAAAAGAACTCATCGTGGAACTTTGGTAATGAAATTAAGATTACCACAGCATATGTCAATAAAGCACTGTACTGGAGCACCATAAGGGCGGAAGATGGGCAGGCATTGCGAGCCTATGCATTATTCTTAAGAGGCTGTTGCAACACAATGCAGGATGTCCAACATTTGGAGGAGCTGGATAACCCATCCAACCTCAGAATCATTGTCTCCAAGTTGCCATTCAGGCTCCGTGACAAATGGAGGTCAACAGTCTGTGACTTCCAGGACAGGCAGAGGCAAAGGGTGAAGTTTAAGAACTTGGTGGAATTTGTGGAAAAGCAGGCTAGGATCGCACTGGAACACGTTTTTGGTGATATCATTGACCTGACAACCACCAGTAAAGGAGGCTCCAAGACTAAGCCATCAGACACAAAACAAGGACACAAACCGACCAGCAGAGGGAGCAGTTTTGCCACGACAGTGATTTCATTGCCTGAGGATTCTGCTATAACTGCTAAGCCACATCCAAATAAACGTCAAATCCAGGACTCAAGCGCAACTGCTTCTCAAAGACCTTGCTTGTATTGCAATGGGGATCATATGATGGAGTCATGTAATAAGATGAAGCACATACCTAACAAGGAGAAAATAGAATTTCTTAAAGGCAAAGGATTGTGCTTTGGATGTTTGTCAAAAGGACACATGAGTAAGGATTGCCGCAAGCGTTTGACCTGTCCAGTGTGTCAGCAACGACACCCAGGCATTCTGCATATTGAACTGGAAAAGAAAAAAGGTGCTCAGACAGAGAAAAGGTCTCCAGATGGAACAACTACAGAGTCAGCTGTGAGCAGTGCCTTGGTTTCTCTAAAACCACATCAACCTATTGGGGCCGGTAGCAAAGAGTGCACGCTTGCTGTCTTCCTGTGCAGGTGAAGCTTTCTAGAGGAAGCCAGATTGTGCAGACGTATGCCTTTCTTGATCCTGGCAGCTCTGCTACATTCTGCACTGAGGCACTGATGATGCAGTTGAACGCAAAGGGGAGGAAGATGGGGATATTGCTCAAAACACTGGGACAGGAAAGGCCTATAACCAGCTACAGGATCATTGGCCTGGAAGTTGCTGGGCTCAACAGCAACACATTTCTGGACTTGTCAGATGTGTACACCCAGCAAAGCATCCCCGTCACCAAAGACAACATCCCAGACGAACATGACATCAGGAAGTGGCCATATCTGAAGGATGTTAAAATTGCTAAAATCAACGCAGGCGTGGAACTCCTGATCGGTGTCAATACACCAAAGGCGCTTGAACCTTGGAGAATAGTTAACAGCGAGGGTAATGGACCATACGCTGTGCAGACTCTCCTCGGCTGGGTGGTCAATGGTCCACTCGGCAACAGCACCACCAGCGTGGATGGACATGGCCGTCCATATGGGAGTGCAAATCGAATCTCTATTGCAAGTTTGGAAGAGATGCTGGTCAAGCAGTACAATCAAGATTTTGCTGAACAGCATTATGATGAGAAGCAGGAGATGTCGGTGGAGGATAAGCAATTTCTAAAAATAGCATCTACCTCTGCTACATTGAAAGATGGCCATTACCACCTCAAGCTACCCTTTCGCAAGGAAGAAGTTAGCATGCCTAACAATCGCCAGATGGCAGAGCAGCGAGCAGCTCACCTCCTGAGAAAGTTCGGGAAGAACAGCACATTCTTTGAGGAATACAAAGGCTTTATGAATGATGTCATTTTGAAGGGATACGCTGAAGTGGTACCCAACGACCAGCTGGAGTGTGACGAGGGGAAGGTCTGGTACATACCACATCATGGTGTACATCACCCCAGAAAGAGAACCATTCGTGTTGTGTTCGACTGTGCTGCAACCTTTGGTGGTACATCCTTGAACCGGGAGCTCCTTCTAGGGCCCAATTTGACCAATACACTGCTTGGCATTCTTCTACGCTTTCGCCAGGGTCCAATCGCTCTAATGGCTGATAGAAAAGGAATGTTTCACCAGGTGAAAGTAGCAAGAGAGGATGTCGACTTTTTATGCTTCCTCTGGTGGCCTAACGGTGATCTCAGTCAAAGGCCCACTGAACATCGTATGACCGCTCATCTCTTCGGAGCCGTGTCCTCACCGAGCTGTGCCACTTTCGGAGTGACTACCCACCTGAAGTGACTGACACCATCAGAAGCAACTTTTATGTGGATGATTGCCTTAAGGCTGTAGAGACGGAGGAGCAAGCAGTGTCTCTATACAAGGGCCTTACCGAGGTGTGTGCCAAAGGAGGATTCAAGCTAACCAAGTGGGTTAGCAATCATCGTACCGTCCTCTCCTTAATACCAGAGGAGGAAAAGGCCTTGGAGGTGAAAAGACTGGACCTGGATAGGGAACACCTTCCTATCGAGCGAGCTCTTGGAGCTCAATGGAATGTCGAGCATGACACCTTCACATTCAGCATGGCGGTCAAGCAACGGCCAACTACAAGACGTGGCATACTCTCAACTGTCAACTCTGTGTATGACCCGCTGGGGTTCCTTGCACCCGTCATACTTACCGGCAAGCGGATTCTGCAAGACCTGTGTAAGATCAAGCTTGGATGGGATGAGGAAGTCCCAGAAATCATCGCTCAACAGTGGCAGCAGTGGGTCGCTGAGTTGAAGCAGCTGGATAAGTTTTGTGTCGACCGATGTCTCACACCAAGCAGCTTCGGTGAGATAAAGGCAGCACAACTTCACCATTTCTGTGATGCCAGCGAGTTTGGCTATGGAACGGTGTCTTATCTTCGACTGACCAGCAAGAACAACAACGTCTACTCTACTTTTATAATGGGAAAAGCCAGAGTGGCTCCCTTAAAGCAAACAACCATCCCAAGACTGGAGCTTGTTGCGGCAGTCCTGGCAGCTAAAATGGACAGAATGCAGAAGGCAGAGTTACAGTTCAAATGGGAGGATTCAGTGTTCTGGTCAGACAGTACAACTGTCTTGAAATACATTGCAAACACCACCACAAGATTTCAGACATTTGTGGCAAACCGAGTTTCCACCATTCAGGACATGTCCAAGGTGTCACAGTGGAGACACATCAGCTCAAACCTCAACCCTGCAGATGACGCATCATGCGGCCTAGGAGCAGGTGCTCTGCTGCAGTCTAAAAGGTGGATTTCTGGCCCAGACTTCCTCTCACAGCCTGAGTCACAGTGGCCAAGGTCCTTTGAAGAACTGGGAAAGATCACTGATGATGACCCCGAAAGGAGAAAGAATATCACTGTTTGCAGCACAGTGGTGGAGGGAGAGAAGAGTCCCACAAACAAATTCATTGAACACTTCTCAAAGTGGACAAGCCTCAAGAGAGCTGTGGCGTGGATTTTAAAGCTAAGAAAACTGCTCCAATGCTTGTTCCAGGAAAGAATCCGAGCACAAAGGGCGTTTTGTGCACAAATGGATCAGGGTAGAAAAACACAATCACTGCTGGAGGACCACATGAAGAAGTTCAAAGACAAGCTGCCCACTCAAAGTCTTTCTGTAGATGACATGGCCCAAGCAGAGGAGGCTATTGTGCATTTCGAACAGGAGCACAGCTTCCATGAGGAAAAGACGAGAAGGGTTACACAGTAAAGAAGAGCAGCAGCTTATACAGACTTGACCCTGTTCTGAAGAATGGAGTGCTAAGGATGTGAGGAAGGCTGAGCAGATCAGCACTGCCGGAAGAGGTGAACCATCCAGCAATCCTGCCCAAAAGTGGACATGTGTCCAAGCTGATACTCAATTATATCCATGAGCTAACCGGCCACGGCGGGAGGAATCACATGCTCTCCAGGCTTCGACGCAAGTACTGGATCTTGCAAGCCAACTCTTTAGCAAGGACGATCATCAGGCATTGTCATGTCTGCCGACGTCAGCGTGGGAAGGTAGGGGAGCAGATAATGTCTGACCTTCCCACCAATCGCATCACACCAGACCTACCTCCTTTTACATATGTTGGGATGGACTATTTTGGACCCATTGAAGTGAAAAAAGGACGTGGTACGGTAAAGAGATACGGAGCCTTATTCACATGTCTGGCCTGCTGAGCCATCCACCTAGAGGTAGCTCATTCCCTGGATACCGACTCTTGTATTCATGCCCTTCGGCATTTCATTTGCCGGAGAGGTCAAGTGAAGGAAATCTGGTCAGACAATGGCACTAACTTTGTAGGCTCTGCTTGTGAATTGAAGGAAGCTCTGAACCAGTTGAACGGAGGCAAGATTGAGAAGGCCTTACTGCAGGATGGCATATCATGGAGATTCAACCCTCCCCACGGAGCCCATCATGGTGGTGTGTGGGAGCGGCTAATCAAGCAAGTGAAGAGCATTCTCCAGTCCGTCCTGAGACAGCAAACGCTGAATGATGAAGCTTTGCAGACAGCCTTCTGCGAAGTGGAAGCAATACTGAATGACCGGCCAATCACCTTAGCATCAGACGATCCAGGTGACTTGGAGGCCTTGACACCCAATCACCTCGTTCAGTTGAAAGGGAAACCGATTCTTCCACCAGGCCTGTTCAGCAAAGATGATATCTACATTCGCAGACGATGGAGGCACGTGCAATATATTGCAGACCTCTTTTGGAGAAGGTGGACCAAAGAATATTTACCAATGTTGCAGGAGCGTCAAAAGTGGAACCGCAAAAAGAGGAACTTCACCACAGGAGATGTAGTTCTCATCGTGGACAGCCAAGCTCCACGCAACTTTTGGCCAATGGGCCTTATCATCAAAACAATGCCAGACTCCAAAGGTTTCGTCCGCCGAGTTCTCCTAAAGACAAAGACAAATGAATTGGAAAGACCAGTGGACAAGATTTGCCTGCTCCTGGAAGCAGAATAGACTTTTATTCAGCACACTGAGATGACGATGAGCCAGTGGTGAACACTGAGTTCCAACTGGGTCACTGTTCTCGAACAGTTGGCTCTCCACTTACTGACAATCACACTCTACTATGCTCACATTCATACACGGCAACATGCATACCATTTCATTGACATCCCATGGCATCTGCTGACATGCACCACACCCACTGGCACACCAATGTGGGACCCCCAGGCCCCAATGGACTAAACGGCATGTGCATGCCCCCGATGAGCTTTCCAGCACATGGACATTACTGCATGCCCTGTTTACATTGTCAGGCAAGACAGCAAACTCATGAACTCTTAAAAAAAAATGTGAAAAAAAGAAAAAAAAATGATGTCATTGTATAAATTGAAATGTACTGAATTTACTTAATTATGAACTTATCTTGGCTATTTCAGATGTACAGTTGGTATGACATAGTAATTACATATTGCCAAGACGGCTCCGTTTATGTTGATTATTGTTCTGGGTTAACAATTAGGGGCCGGAATGTTGGAGCCATATTGCTTATATGAAATATTTCTGTTTGAATACTGCTATTTAAGTTTCATTTTTAAGCTTAGAATTATTTGTATATATTTTTGTGCAATAGGATTATGCCTTGGTTATTTGGAATGATTGCTCCCCCTATGATTTGCTTATGGTATCATCTGTGGCCCAATGATTGACAGCTACCTATCAGGTGTGTTTTTAAATGTCTACCGGAAAGGCCGGAGGTGTTTCTCTTTCTTTCAGTTGGACAAAGACGGGGCGAGCATATCGTTTTTTAACCACCGAATAACACCCAATAACACCCAATAAGACTGAATATTATAAGATTCGTTTTCGTTTCGTTTCGTAGTTTATTCATTGGTTGATCGTTTGGAATTGTGCATCCTGATTTATGGATTTCGTTTGGGATCGCAATAAAAACTCCTTTGAATTAATTCATCTACGACCCATGGTTTGAAGGTGCGTCTGAAAAACATTTCACCCCGATCTGGTCGGCATCGGGCATCATATTGAAAACCGACACACACACCCTGTCGGCGTGACTACGCCTGGTCTACGAAACTAGGGCCCTTAGTATTAGTATGCTCATTCTGGTTGAGTCCTAAATTACACTATTTCTGAGTCAACTCCTACTCACCTAGCAGCACGAGGAGTCCCAGGGCCAGTGCCCCGACTCCCAGTCCTCCAAATGTAGAAGAAGATTTCATGAGAACAACTGAACCTGCTGCTCTACAGGAGTCTCCTTCTTCACAGGAGCAGACAAGTAGGTTAAGGTATTGAGGGTCTGGGCAGGCAAGGCCCTGCTGGTCCTGGATGATGAAGACAACCTGGTAGTGACCAGGCCACAGAGGTTCCAAAGCCCTGAGGGATGTACTGGTTTCTAAGAGCACGAAAGACAGAGAGGAGTCTTACAGTTCCGGTGCAGGAAAAGTTAGTGGATTTTTAGATATTCATGTTTTGCTTTCACTGTTGACCAACAGTTTTATCTGGCCACTGAAAAATCACCAAATACAAATTGCCTCTAACCAAATTCAGAACATCTCTGGGATATTATGTATTTATGCCTTTAAATAACTAACATAGAAAAATTATCTAGACTCAATAATTATTTTCTTCAACTTTGATTGAATCGTCCCGACCATCTACGGTAAAGGAGTCTTCACACCAAACGCAAAGCAAATTGGACGACAGTGTCATTTGTGCATATTCGTGGAATAATTTGTGTTTATTCACTTGTGCTAGATATACAGCCGAGGAGGCTTCCCTCCACATAAAAACCAACCAGGTTTCCTCCATCACGGCTGATATCACCACTATCACTGCTTTGTACATGTTGAAGTCCCAGATCCACCAGGAAACCAAACACCATCCTGTCTGGGTTCATGACATCATCTAGAGGTGCTCGGTGGATTTCACCAAGCTGGATTCACTGGATCTAGCAAGACTCACGTGGACTGGTTTACCACAGCTGGAGGAACCCAGAATAAACTATTTAGCTGTGATTTAGTATCAATAACCAGATGAAAAGGATAAAATAAATAACTCCATAATGATGGTGATTAGTAAAAAATGTCAAAGACATGCTTTATTAGGTCTGTCTGCAAGATGACACGCTAACTACTTTTAAAATGTACATACATATACATTTCTGATTTAGTGACGGTAATTTCACGTATTTGCATTGACCATCACATTTGGTGTTTGGCATCACTGCCGTAACAAATGATCACTACTTTCTTTGAAGTAGAGTTCAAACCATTCCTGAAACCCAAACTGTGAATAATAATAAGAAGGTTTCACACCATTAAACGGTTCGAGCCTCCACTCCCCCTGGCTCTCTTTGGCCACGAGGTGGAAGCTGAAAGGGGCTGAGTTTGGGTCTCGATCCTCATCCGCTGCCGTGACGGTAACCACTCCGGTGTCGGAGCAGATGTACTCTACCCGGTTGGTAAGTGTGGGGCAGTTATCGTTTACATCTCCCACCTGCAGTGCTATTGTTCCGGTCACCATCTTAGGAGGCACATCTGTGGGGATCAGAACACACAAGCAGTCCTCAACAAGAAGCATAACAAACCGTGTGGAGTCCAGACCTTCACAGTGAGTCGAAAAGGATTAGAAAACTAAAGAAACGTGCTGAAATGTTTGAAATTGACATAAAGCTGCATAGAGGGTATTGATTCACACAACTTTGAGTCACCCAGCATAGATCAGAAAATAGGAAAAGGATCCCAAACCCTCTCCTAGCTCAAGAGGGTTTGGGATCCTTAAACAGAGCTTACCCTGAGTCAGACTCAGTATTTTAGCGTAGTAAGTTCCGTTCACCAAGAACGGGGACTCTCTGTCCGGGGCCTTCTGAAGTCTGATCTCTGCCGTCTCTGGGTCAATCAACAGCCAGTTATCAGGGTCGTAGTCTTTAGCATATCTGAGGGAACAGCATGCAGCACAGTTTAGATAAACAGTTTACTGGTTATAATGTTTTTCATCAGTAGAAATGCCTCTGCTGCTGAATTCCAAAGTAACAACACCTCGTTGATATACTGCACTTTCATTTTTGGCCACACTAGAGGCATTGGACGGCAATATCTGTATGTCTGTCTGTCTGTGTGTGTGTGTGTGTGTGTGTGTCTGTCCATCTGTCTGTATGTCTGTCCGTCTGTCTGTCTGTGTGTGTGTGTGTGTCTGGCTGTCTGTCTGTGTGTGTGTCTGTCTGTCTGTCTGTCTGTCTGTCTGTGTGTCTGTCTGTCTGTCTCTGTGGGTGTCTGTCAGTCTGTCTGTCAAGATTCATCAGGCATTTACACGTACATGATAGGCTACTTGTGAGTAGAACATTCATTGATTTGATGAGAAGAAAAATAGAGAATATGTTCTATTGTGAATAAAATGTCAAAGTGAACTCAGAAACAGGAACACATTTCACCACAATATGGTTGGTTCATTTCCACATAATGGTCATATTTCATGGATATGTATTCATGGAGAATGAGTTCATCTCACCGAACATTTGTTGCAGGCTTTCCAGTGTCAGTCTCCGTGGCTGCGAACACAGCGATCACCTCCATCAATGGGTTCTCCTCCGGGTTCTCCGAGACAGAGACGGGCTTCACTGGGGGTTTAAAGGCGACCCCCTCAGGCTCGTTCAGCACCGCAATGCTCACTGGGTAACTTTTGCCTTTGTTTCGCCACTTTTTCTTGGACTGGTTTTTGGCTGAGCCACCAGCTCCAGCATTCACGTCAGCCCCAGTCCTAGTCCCAGTCCCTGCTCCTCCTCCTGCTCCAGCTGTGAGGTCAACACCTGCACCTCCTCCTCAACCTCCTCCTCCTCCTCCAGCTGTGAGGTCAACACCTGCACCTCCTCCTCCACCTCCTCCTTGACCCCCACCATCACCGCCTCCATCCCCCACAGCAGGAGCAACATTGAATACTACCAGTCCTAACTTGATATCAGGATGTTCCTCAAAATCAACAGGCTGGAAGGAGAAACAGAATGGATCACATCAGTTTACTCTTACAAGTCAGTGTTTAACACGTCTAACTAACTCAAAATCAATAAGCACATTGTTCAATGAACTACATGACATAGGCCACAAATAACTGGAAATATATTTCTGTAATGTTCAGTCATTAGACATTACAAGAGAATACTACAAATGCTTTCTATACAAAAAACTAAGTACTAAAAAATCATGTTAGACTAATGACTGAAAGATATGCTCATGATAGCCAATATGTAGACATAAACTGACAAAGCTATAAAGTGTCTTTAAAGGGCCAGTTTGTGGCATTTCTGCAATCCACCGTGTTGCACCACCATGTTTCTACAGCAGCCCAGAATAAACCAACCAAACACCAACTCCAAGAGCCTTTCAGCTTTTTATCTAACTTAAAGGGAACATAACTTCCGTCCTGTAAAGTGAAGCCAAGCTGATGTGCTTTAAACTTCCATTCTCTCTACTGGCCATCGGGGGGCGACTCCTCTGGTTCCAAAAATCAGCAAGCAGCCCCACCCCTAAAGCATCCCCTGCTTTCTGGTCTGGTGGACTCTAAATGGACCAATGGGCCCTAGTTTCGTAGACCAGGCGCAGTCAGCTTTCAGCGCACCTGCGCCACACCGACAGGGTGTGTCCGCCTGGACTTTGCAAGTTTCGTGCACCGCGCAGGCTCGCGCAGGCACACCTCCCGTCTCGCCCACTGGCGCAAGTGGGAAAGAGGGAGGAGAAGAAGGCGTGAGTGGGAGACGAGGAGGAGACAAGGCGTGGACTGGGATTAATACAGCCGATTCAGATCTTCACCAATCAAATGAGCTCCTCTCCTCTCCTTTAATGCGTTAGGGGAGGTTCAGTGCAAGTTCCGTCATTTGACAACCCGATGACAGAAGCAGCGCCGCCGCTCCCACCACGCGCATCACACGCTGTGCGTGCGTATCATAATAATAACAATGCCGATTGTAGTGTGATTATCCAGACCAAAGTAATCACTGAGAGGGGAATACGGGGTTCTGTCCGACGCGCTTTATCCAAAAAGGAGCCATTACTGCAGTTGAAGGTGTTTATTTGATCCTTTCACTGACACTGGCTTTGTACATACATTTGGTGCAGATGGAATTGCAGAACTGGACTTGGTGGTATAATAATTGTTAACATTGATTTGATTAGCAGTGTTTTACGTTGATTTAGTGGTCAACAGAAATATATCCACCCTGCTTCTCCTCTCTCTACATAAGGCAAACAATTCCCACTTGGAGTCAGGTGGCATTCATCAGGCAATCAGCCCCAGTGACACACACACACACACACACACACCCACACAAACTCCGCCCACACATAGACATACCTCCAGACACACACAGATTACCTCTAGTGACAGGCAAAAAACACATCCATGCCGCTACACCGATATTATAAAAAACAGGAGAGAGAGAGGGAGATGTTTTGGTCCGAGAGGCTGAGTTTCCGTTACGCGTGCCATCCGCCTTTGATCTGACGTCAGATGTGACGGGACAATCTATATAGATATAAATTCACGTGTTGATTCAATTAGTTGCATTAAATAGTGTTTGTTGTGATTATTTATTGCATTTAAATGTGCCTGGAACTGTGGAAACCTGCCTGTGAGGTCTCGGTGACGTGTGCGCACTGCGCGCCGTCAGCCAAACTTCCACTCCGCCAGCTGTGATTCCCCTTGAATGAATGGACTTTATTTACGCCTTGCGCCTTGCGCCGAAAGTAGACCAGGTTGGAGCTGGCGAGCTTTCAGCGCAGTCTCGGCGAGGCTTTTTGCCACAAAACTTCTGCTACGCCAAGCTGAATCTGTGACGCCTCCCCCTGCTGCGCCGCCACACCCATCTTGGCGCAGGCGATCCACCAAACTGCCAAACTGACCGTGCGCAAGGCTGCGCGGGTCGAAACTTGCATTGCGCCGGCTCCGCCACCCTGCGCCGCCCTGCGCTGCGCCACGAAACTAGGGCCCCTAATGTACTAAATGAACATCATGCTGGATTGAAGAAGACTTGAAACTAGAGATTGAGACCATAAAGTCATGTTTACTGAGATAATACATCAAGAGAGAAGTAGTGTCATTTTCTCATAGACTTCTATCCAATCAGATTTTTATTGTGTAAAAGTGATTAAAAATACACATTTTTCACTGAAAAACTAAGACATTAATTCACGTGTCAATAAAATGACATATTACCTACAACTAATTGTTATAAAACATTTTTTTTTCAATTGACACAAACTGTATTTCAGCTGCTGCAGTGCAGTCAGATTTACCCTTTCAAGCATCAGAACACCTTCGTTGGTTTTGGGATCAGATTTGATGCTGAATATCTTGTTTTCATTTCCAGTGATAATATCAAAATCAGCCAGCCAGTTGTCAGTATTCTCCTCATCAGCATCCAGCACTCTGAACCTCATCACCTCCACGTTGGCTGTGTTCTCCACAATGCTACCTGAATACTACACAAGAAATATATTTAATTTCACTGTTATGACTTTGAAACATTTAAAGGAAGGATTTAGACATGGAGACACAACCAGCAGTCGGTTAGCTTAGCACAAAGACTGGAAACAGGGGCAAACAGCCAGGGGAGGCGCCTCTGATAGGCGACAGAGGCAGCTGCCTAGAGCGCCATCCTGGTGGGGGCACCACTATTACAGTCAGAAAAAAGGAGGTTTTTAAGATTTATTTTGCTTATCATGCTTTTTGATTATTTAGCAGATATGTAACATAATATTATTCATACTTGATAGCAATTTTGCACTTATGTTTAGTTGTTGTTCTGCAGACAGTGAAATTATTATTTTAATTTTATATTCTATCATAAGATGTTTACTTTTATCTTTGAACAATTTATCAGTTAGAAGCTACAGTCAGGTGATTTTTATGAACTAAAAGTGGTTTAAACACTTCTTGAGGAGTGTTATTACTCCACCTAGTGGTTACAGTTTAAAATGACTGAGACCACATAACTCCTGCAATATAGCAAATTATTGTTTTTACACTTTGGTTACAAACAAATGAGATATAAAGATGTATTTAGTAAGCTTTTGAAGCAAATGTGTAAGCAGGATGGAGTTCAGGGTGTATTCCCTCCTCTCTTGGGTAGTAATCCTGCAAATTGTAATATTACACTACACTGTTTTTACTGGAAATAATATATATTGTATTTTGATAATAAAAGTGTCTAAAAGGCTTAAAAAAGCGTTTTTCATTTCAGCTCAACTTTAATTGCTGCACTTGAGTAAATGTACTTAACTTACTTTTGGCCACATGTGTTTGTGCATCATGTTGACCTCAGCTAATTTTTAGAAGTCAACCTCCATTGAAGCCTGAAATTCATGCCTGGCTATGTGTTACCCTCGGACAGAGAGAGGCTAGCTTTCTCCACCTGTTCCTCTTTATGCTAAGCTAAGCATCTTCTGTTAGTAATATAATGCAATTTTAAGGTCTGGTGTTGCTTAAGTTTCATTGTTTGTTTCTTTCATTTGTTGTATGATCTTATTTTTAATTATTTGTATTTTGTGAAGCACTTTGCTATTTTCTTCGATAAAAGGTGTCATTGGATTAAAAAAACCAACAACTTCACGAATGTAACAGGCTGAAACTGATACACCATCCTGGCATGTCCAACACTGATGTGAGAGGTGAAACGAAATCCAACTTGATACCTGGTCTTTTTCCAGTACTGGTGCATTATCATTGATATCCACTACAATGACATGAATAGTCCCGGTGCCTGTGTTGCCTCCAGGAGCTCCGTACATGTCACTTCCATGAACTGTTAAGATGTAGGAGCTTTGTGTCTGCAGAAAACAGAGGGACCAACAGGTTTATCATTCAATAAGAGATGAACAATCCTATCAATTCTCCATCAATGTGTTAAGGTGTGTTCCCACTGAACGCAAAGGGAATTTTCCCTTCATGCTGCTTGTGCGAGTAGGCTATGTCCCATCAACACTCCAAATACGGTCATCTAGACATAAATACGGCAGAGACAGATCTCTGGTTTCTACATACTATTACATAGTCTGGTCTGGTCTCCGGACCAGTATGAGATTCTATGGTAGTGCTCTGGGGGACCCCAGACACAGTAGAGTGTTCCTACATTAAGGATTCAGCAGCGTCAAGAAGACAGGAGAAGAATATCAACGCTGTCAGACTTTCACAACACAACATCACTCAAATGTTTTGCTTTGTGCATTGACTTCGCATGCTATGCACTGTACGTTTGACATCATTATAGTTGATGGACAGCATATGGAACCACCACAGTTATCTGTGTCTCTCTCTGTGAGAGGTGCTTTCTTTGACGTAGATGGATCCGGTTGATCTGTCTATGTAGAAGAGGCCTGTCCCGTCAGAGGGCTCCTGTTTCTCAATGCTGTAGGAGATCATTGAATGGGAACAGTTCGCCTTGTCGGCATCAGTAGCTGTAATGACACCAACCAGAGTCCCTAGACAAAAACAGATGAAGACAACGTTAAGCAGCTTTTTCGTTTGGAGATAACATTTTTGTTATCCTCTGTTCTTTTGTCTTATGGCCTGCCCCAAATTAGGTTTTTCATATTCAACTCAGAATTAGTACTTCTCACTGATGCATCAACTCCAAAATATAGTGGTCAGTTAGTACTTCAGCGGTTGGGAGTGGATGGGTCAAACAATCAAAGGACTTTCACCAACAATACCACTGTTCATGTCCCTAAATTGTGTTGTGTTAAAGTGTTAGTCCATCACACTGGTCAGCATCATAGACTGTTTACTGTGGAGGAGCAACGGGGGGATCTGATGAACACAAGCAGCAGAGCAGCAACGTAACTGGATCTGGATCCATCTGGATTCTGGTGTGAAGCTGCTAACAGAGTTGGCTTTATAATTCAAGGTCAACTTTACAGCTAAGTGTTAAAGTCATCTATAGCTAACTGCATTGGTAGTGTGATAGCGACATGTCAATCAGCAGGTAGCCCCGCCCCTAAAGGATCCCCTGCTTTCTGGTCTGTTGGACTCTAAATGGACCATAATGTACTAAATCATGTGTGCACTGCAAAAATGGAATTTCAAGAAAGTAAAAAAAGCCTTGTATCAAGAAAATAAGTCTTATTTTTTGTCCAAAAAGAATATTAATCTTGTCAAGCAAGTTTTGCATTAGAAAAAATATCTCATTTTAAGAAAGTATGCCTTACTTTTTCTTGATAAGATATTCCAGCTAATTTTGAGCTAGAATGAACCAGAAAAAGAGTATAAAAATGTTTTACGATCAAACCCAGTGGGGCACCAAGATTATTTGCCTTATTTTAAGAGTAACACCATTTGCACAACATCTCAATTCAAGAATGCCATGAAACAAGGACAAAATTTTTTATTATTAATATTTTCATTTTCATTACAGGACAGTTGCTTGGTGAGATTGAAAACCATATGGGATATTATGCTGCAAACCAGCTGCAACATGATGTTTAGTTGCTATGCTGCTACAATAACTGATGTATTATTATTTTGATAGTGAGGTTCAAATCAAAACTGGCTTTTCAATCTGTTTGATTATGATGGATCTGGAATGCAGAAGTGCCCTTTTTTTTTTGGATGTTGAATTGAGCAATTGTATTGCAAAGTTAATAAAGTTCGACTCCCGGCCCGGCAATCTCCTTCGCGCATGTCTTCCCCCTCTATCTCCCCTTTCCACACTGTCTCTCTCATAATAAAAATAAAAAGGCTTGCATGGCACTCCAGCCATAAAAAAAAAAAAAACTGAGAAAGTTGTGGTATCTTGATTTAAGACATCACTTTTATATTTGTTATGCTGTTTTAAGAAATTATGTCTTATTTTAACTACTTTTATGCTCATTATCAATCCCAGATTAAGGTGTAATTTCTTAAATTAGTAAAGAGACTTAAATTCTAATTTTGAGTAATTTAATCTTGAATTAGTGTTTTTTTCATTGCTTGTTTTAGAAGAATTTGGATTAGTTTAAGATTTTCTGTCTAGTTTAAAGTCTCATTTTAGTCTTTCGGAGCTAAGAAATTTGGGCTTATTTTAAGAATTGCTTGTCAAGCAAAAAAAGCTTACCCCATTGGCAGATTTTTTTGCTTGATACAAGATAATTTGATTGAATATGAGAATATTTTACTTCTTTCTAGAAGGGCTGTTTTTGCAGTGTGTCAAACTGATCCAGTAAAGGGCCGTTGTGGCTGCAGGTTTTCATTCCAACCAAGCAAGAACACACCTGATCCAACCAATCAAGGTGTGAAGGCCAATCAGGTAGGTGAATAAGTCGAGTCAGGTGTGTTCTTGCTTGGTTGGAATGAAAACCTGCAGCCACAGCGGCCCTTTACTGGATCAGTTTGACACACCTGTACTAAATGAACATCATGCTGGATTGAAGAAGACTTGAAACTAGAGATTGAGACCATAAACTAATGTCTATAATGTTTACTGAGATAATACATCAAGAGAGAAGTAGGACCATTTGCTCATAGACTTCTATACAATCAGAGAGTCGCCCCCTGATGGCCAGCCGTGGGAATGCAAGTTTAAGGTACTTTGGCTTTGTCTTCACTTTTCAGTAATCATGTGATTAATGGAAAGAGACATTATACTTTGGTGGCGTTGAGTGTCATATAGTGACAAATAAGTTGGAGAGAAGGCAGACATCGGTATGGCAGATGTACAGCCAGCAACTCACACCTTTAGCTTGATAAATTACACTACAGGTAAGAGGGGAAATATGTTTTGGGGTGAACTGTCCCTTTAACTTTTTTGCAGCCCTTTTCACTTCAACCAACGGTGAACTGAAAAGTGTGTGCAGCTGAATGTGGACAAGTTAAAACAACTGGTCCTTAGCACAAAAAAAAAACCCCACCTCCATCCATGGTAACTCAGCCGTACAGGTCAACAGTGTCACATAACTGACTGAAGTCAGTTTTATTAACGCATCACTGACATCCTTTAGAAACTCAGAGCACAGTCTCTCCACAGGACGTGTCCATTTTAGAAAACAGGGTTTCATCTGAGATGATGAAGAACACCAACACCAGATTGCCATAAACACCCTGACATTCAACATGACACAAACATCCTTAAACTGACGGCTGGACAAGAATAAAGTTTTGTGCATCATGCAGAGCATTTATAGGGTTGGGAGTTCTCTCTGTCCATCTCCAGTGAAGCACAGCAGCACTGCCAAGTGATGCTAATAGAGATTGATTTATTGCTTTATGTGCTGACTTTGATTCTGCTCGTTTTCTCTCTTTTCTGTAGTAGATAATGGTGTATGGAGTATGGAGTATACGCCCTGCACCGGTAAACACATGAAGACGAGAGGATTTGTATTGGGAGTGTTAGTGGCAGAAAACGTGTCTCACCTGGTGGACTGGATTCACTGACAGCAGCTGGAGGTACAGGGACAAAAACAGGCGGGTTATCATTGTCATCCTCCACATCAAATCTCAGGTCGATTCTGGATTCAGCCGAACTGCCGTTCTGGTCACTTCTGTCAGCTGTTGAACAGAAATTAAAACTCAGATAATACAGATTGTGACAATGCTGCCATTTCTGTTTTATTGCTGTTTGATAGTGTAGTTAATCAGTGAAGCTTTCTGTGAGTGGCACTATTTTACTTTGTGTGCCAGTACTGTCAGGACCCTTTAGGTTTGTTTAGTGTTAGGGTCTGTCCTGTCTTGTTTCTTGTTCATTTCCTGTTTTATTTTGGTCAGCTGTCTATCATCCCCCTCTTCCTGTTGAGTTTCCTGTCTGTGATTACCTTGATGTCTCTCACCTGTGTGTCATTGTCTCCCCGCCCCTCTGTGCCAGATCGGCTCGTCTGTTTCAGTGAGCTTTTCCAGCATTTACTCGAGTTACTACGAGTTTAGCCTAGCGATTGGGATACCTCTGCCTGTGAATTGACTGATCTACTGGTTTTTACCCTGGAATAAACTGACCTCCCATTTTGCCACTCGTTTGTCTGTGCCTCTACTTTGTGGGTCCTCCTGCTCTGGGCCCGGTTTCCCGATAGCATCCGAAGATGACCAAAGTTGTTTACCTCTATAGTCGTGGTTCCCGAACGGCCTCTTAGGAGTCTTCTTAAGAAGCACTCCTTGCGTCGTACGTACACGGCGCTGTCCAGAAAGAAAGTGCTGAAATCGATTGCTCAGAGTTCGATTTTCCATTTCATGCGCAGGTGAATGACAGCACTATATTATAAAATGTAGGCTATTGCAGTGTTTGTGAATAAAACATTGCTAGAAATCCTTCTAGGCCTAAACATTTATTTAACCATGGTCGAACATACTACCATAGCCTATAATGATTTAAAAAAAGATATAATAAATAAAGAAACAGCGGAGGAGATTGAGCCAATTACGGTACATCCTTAATTACATGCGTATTTGTTGCCGTTGTAGTCGAAACTTATGCAATATAGCCGCGTCGGTCAATATATCCATGGAATTGAAGTTGATCCTTATGAAATTATGTATACCAACGGCTCCGAGACGGCGACGTCTTTGGTTCAGCACGAGGATACGTTGTATCGCTGCCACAGTTTTGCCACCGTTCACAACCTTCACCGGCGTCCATTTATGACATTTTTTAATTGTTTGACGATGTGCCAATTTCCCAAATTGCTTGCAGGATTGTGCATGTCTTGACATTGACTAGGCCTAATGGGCTAATTAAATGACACTGTAATATACCTAGGCTACTTCTGAGGTTGAGGTAAAGCTTAGCCTTGTGATGAAATGCATGCGCATTTTATTTTTATTTTCTTCATGAATGACTTAAAACCACTGCTGAAACACAACACTGGCAATGTGCAGTTCCATGCTGTACAGTGGCGGCGACTAGCGTCAGGAGCAGAAACATCGCTACGGTAGAGCTAAGAAGGCTCTAAGAGCGCTCCAGACCACTCTTACCAACGTGTGACGTACGAAAGAGATTCGTAGCAAAGAACGTTTCGGGAAACACGCGAAATGTTAAGTAGGAACTCTAAGTAGGGGTTACAAATGACGTAGCGTTAAGAAGGCTTTAAGAAGGCTTCGGGAAACCGGGCCCTGATCGTTACAAGTACCAGTGTTATCACTTCTCTTTGTTTCATTTCAAACAAACACGAAAGGTAAAATGTAGCAGATGCGCTCTGACACTCTATGTACCCCTCTACTGGTTTGGACATGTATGCAAACAGTGTCTTTTCAAAATGAAGTTTCAAAAGAGGTTTAGTTTTTAGGTTTACTTACAGTTCCAAACTACTTGGTTATACTGAGGAAAAGATAGTAATCAAGTTTTAAATAAGAACGATTGTTGTGGAACTGACATTAGCAAAGAACAGCAGCTACATAACAAAACTAAAGGGTTGTTGGTGAGTTACTCACAATGTAAGTTTCCCTCTCCTCTCGGTCCAGTGTTCCATGGATGTACACCAGTCCAGAGACCTCATCCACCATAAACAGGTTCACTGGTTCTTTACTGGCCCCATGACCCAGCAGAGTGTAGTACAGGGTCCGCTATTCATCCCAGTCTGACCTGATCTGTGAATGAGCAGGAGAATAACAAGGACAATGAAGAAATGAACTCTGACATCACCATGGTGATGCAATATAAATGTAATGTTTCATACAATCCAACAAATATTGCCTCTGAACAGAATCCAGGCAGACCGCACTAAGAGATGTATTTATTTATTTATTTCGGGCATGTCAGTTAAATCATCATCATCACACATCTTTGTTCAAATAATACAATACACATGGCCGAAAGGGAAAGCGGGAGAAGCCAAGGCTTATCTAGTCCCGCCCCCATTACCCACAGGATAAAATCGTCATCATAATATTATCTCATCTTTTGCATTTTCCATTTGACATAACATTTTCTTTTACTTGTGACATTTGACATGATGTTACAGCAGTAGGTGGTACAGAGAGCTGTCTGCTGATTCGTGCCTCAGACCTTTTTCAACTCTCATGCAATAAACTGTATCGGTCAACGGTTGAATTTACATACTTCTTCTTAAAGCCACTTAGTGTTGCTGATTTTTTGACTTCTTCTTCTAACACATTCCATTGTCTAACACCTGTGACCGATAAGGAAAAGGATTTTAACGTAGTTCGTACCTTCCTTTGCCTGAATATCATGTTCCCTCTAAGATTGTGTCTCTCTTCTCTTCCTAGGAAGAGTATTTGCAGGTTGTGAGGGAGGCTTTTGCTAGCAGCCTTGTACATCATTTGTACTGTGCGATAATTTATTAAGTCATATAGTTTGAGTATTCTTGATTCGATAAATAAGTGATTGGTGTGTGCCCTGTAGTTGGCATAGTGTAAGATTCTCGAGGCTCTTTTTTGGACAATTAACAAGGGCTGTGTGGAGCCTTTATATGTGTGTCCCCACACCTCTGCACAGTATTGCAGGTGCGGAGAGACTAGTGCGCAGTATAACAGATGAAGTGCTTTTTGATTTAGTATTTTTTGTACTTTCCAAAGTATGGACACACTCCTGGCCAACTTCCTTTTTAATTGTGTTATGTGTGGCTTCCAACTCAACATGTCATCGATAATCACTCCCAGAACCTTATTCTCACGGACCCTCTCAATATTAACTCCGTTTACTTGAATGTTGGGACTGTTGTTGCAGCCGCTTTTCCCATATAGAGATCACCTCCATGTGGGGACTTTGGGTACATGATGAGAAACGACTCAATCACCAGACAAGAACATTGATATCGGATGTGCTAGTCAACACATCGGGCCTGTTTAAAACACTCAGCGGTCTGTGGTTGCAGGGTACGTTTGTTGGATAGAGGCCACACATTCATCAGACAGAGAAGTCAAGTCTGAGCAAGAGCACCACAGGGAAATGTGACAACTTTAATGTCTGCTGGCGAGATAAAGCAAAACGAGACATGTCATGTAGATGTGTTATTTTGCCATCGCAGTGAGTCAGTGGATAAACTTTTCCTCTTGTAGCAAACGGATCAATGTTTCTATGGAACAATGCTACTTTTCATTTATTAATACAAATACAGTAAGATGCATATTTGTGAGAAGAAAGTGTCTCACACACAAGTCAAACCTTCCAAACCAACACAGCTGAAAGTTGTGGAGGCTGAGCAGCGGAAACATAAAGTCTTGTGCTCCACCTGCTGTCCATCACAAGACATTACAGGAGAGTAAAGCTCATCCAGGTCCAGGTGGCACCGCAGGTTGAATGCACTACTGGCCAGTAATCTCTGGCTGCTGAGTCCAGGGTTGTTCAGTTAGCATTAATAATGTTGGTGCTCTGAGTGTTGTCTGTGTTGCACACTGATCCTCTCCATGGCGTGTGCTAGTACAAGCAAGCATGTTTGGGACGAGTGCCCAGGACAAATACATTTGCAAAGAGGCCAGTCACAATAATGTTACACTGCTGAAACAGCATGGACAAATGACTGCAACAGTTATTAGTAAAGTGTTAATAATAATTGAATATTTACACAATATAAAATCTCACCGCTGTCTTTTCCCAACATCCAAGCACAAACTTTAACAGCCCTGTTTTAATTTCAGCAGAAGAAGAAATGCTTGTATCTTGTCATCTCTCTACTGCCACAAGCTAACTAAATGCCCAAATAATCATTTGACCATGTTCCACTGGATATCTATGTTAAACGTGTTGAGAAGCGACAGCAGGATTGAGAGTTTATCAAAACTAAAATCATCAAAGAAGTTGTTGAATTTATCATTATTATGATGCCGAACAATTTCCAAATAACATCTGGGATGAAAAACAATGTACCATTTTTTGCACTAGACTATGTCATGATGGTGAAATTAAATGTTAATGTAACTTTCTTGTGTTAGAGTGTTATTCAAATGAAGCCTTACAGAGATGATGTGGAACTCCTTACCTTGGCAACATGACCTGCTGTACTGTAGTCAATGTTCTCTTTTAGCATCTTCGTTGGAACAACCCAGTTCCTCTTGTGGCGTCTGAGATATGGGACGTTGGCTTCACCGTCTCCCAAACAAGCCCACAGCTGCAGAGAGAGGAGGACATTCAGCTCATGCCACTCTTGTCATGTAAATATACATTTTTTTCAGGTGTTGGAACGTTCCTTCAGCAGCTCAAAAATGAAAATGTTGTCACCATGTATTGTATATGAGAAGTGGACGTAGTCATCACGGTCACCCATTGGTTTGTGCAACCAGTGAACAGAAGTGACCATATTTGGACTGCAGAGGACCTTACTGGATTTGGATCCATCTGGCTTCTGGTGTGCAGCTGTTATCAAGGCCAACTTTGCAGCTAAGTATTAAAGTCATCTTGGTAGCTAGAACTTCCTTTTGCAACAAGAGGAGTCTCCCCTTGATGGTGAGCTCACAGAATGTAAGTTGAAGGCACTTCAGTCTTGAATCACTTTTCAGAACTGGAGGTTGCTGCCTGGTTGGACGTTGCAGCTCCAGCATGGGCTGTATATGCGAATGGCGCTGTCATCCATAGGGGCGTTGTTAATGGGGGGGAAATAAAAAAGTTTATCTTTTACGATGTTTACCAATACCATTATGATGAGTATTTCAAAATATTACATAAAACCATAACAACACAATAGAAAAGTCTATTTAATAATGGAGGCCTATTTTCTGCTGAAGGCCGGCACTGGTACCGTGTCTGTACTCACTGTGACACACAGCACAACATTGTTTAGTGGGCTATGCATACTCTGATTCTAAATGTATCTGTGACACATAAAAAATAAACCAGGAGCAGGCGCAGCTACACCAGTTAATATGATAAGGACTTCACTCAATTGAACTAATCAAATAATTTGTTTACCCTCGGTGCACCAGTGAGAGCAAAAGAAAAGTGAGACAGCAATGGCAGCATGGCTTGCTCCAAGAGAAATAAGGTTGATGTGGAAAACTGTTGTTTTCCAGATGAATGGACGGAGAAATTTATGTTCATTCTTCCGGCAGTCAGTTCCAAACCCACGTGCCTCATATGCTCCGAAAACATGGCAGTAATCAAAAGCGGCAATGTCTTTTGTCTTTTGAGCAAAAAATCCTCTGAAGTCCGAGCTGAGGGCACTAAAGGCATCGTGGATCACATGCCCATTTCTCTTATTAAGAAAAGTAAATTAAAAACAATGAGAAAAATATTTTTTAACTTGGAGGACATTTTAGTAACTGGACCTCAGTGACTTTTAATTGAATATCCCTGCCCTAGAGTAAAGATCTGCACCAACTACACCATTCACTAGTTCACAATCTGGCATGCTCAACAGGATATGTAAACGGTGTCTATGAGTCTATGACCCTACTTCTCTCTTGATGTATTATCTCAGTAAACATTGTAAACTTGAGTTTATAATTTCAATCTCTAGTTTCAAGTCTTCTTCAATCCAGCATGATGTTCATTTAGTACATTATGGTCCATTTAGAGTCCAACAGTCCAGAAAGCAGGGGATGCTTTAGGGGCGGGGCTTACCTGCTGATTGACAGGTTGCTACCACGCTACCAATGCAGTTAGCTACTAAGATGACTTTAACACTAAGCTGTAAAGTTGACCTTGAACTATGAAGCTAACTTTGTTAATGGCTTCACACCAGAATCCAGATGGATCCAGATCCAGTCAGGGTTCTGCTCTGCTGTTTGTGTTCATAAGATCCATCTGTTGCACCACCACAGTCAAATATGGTCACTTTCTTCACTGGTTGCAAGTCCGCAACGCAGTGTGTGATGTCACAATGAATACGGCCACTTCTTACATATAGTCTAGGATTCTGTTGCTGCTACTGTTATGGCTGTGATATTTATATACGCATCGTCTCAGTGCCTTCACTCCTTAGATACTGTATATCATGGACCATCGTGGTTCATTACCAATGGTCATGCCCTGACTCAGCATTACTCCTTTTATGCTTGGGTTTGTTGGGCTGCATTGTCTGTGCATTGACTTCAACACTGACTTGTCCTTACAACAATTCTGTAATTCATGTAAATGGATCCCCCTTAAAAATGGCAGAAGCTACCATCTCTTCTCTGTGACATATTTTCTTACTCTTACGATCAATCCCCAACGTCTATCTTTAAATGGTGGAGAAGGCACAGGTACGATGCTTTTGCTGCTTGGAATTTACTGCAGATTGATTTTGGTCTCAGGGAGCTGGAGGATGGTACATCAGGCTGAAGAGAATTTGTCTGAGCTATATTCCCCTGTGTGATCGAGAATATGATGACCTGAGTCTTATTTCTTGTATAGTTATGCCTGAAATGTTATTGACCGTAACTGTTTTATGTCTGAAGCTTAGTTTACTGTGCTGCTGCTGTCTTGGCCAGGACACTCTTTAAGAGGAGATTTTGAATCTCAATCATGCCTTTGAATAAATGTGTGTAGATATTCTACAATGTGTAGTGAAATCAAAAAGTGAATATGATATGAAGGTCACACTCCACAAGGTGTTAAAGTGTAAGACCGGCGAAAATGGACCCCATAGTCTTTTTCACCATGAAAAAACATCAAATAAGCCATCCAGACATTTTTTTTCAGTGATCACCCATGTATCAAGAAAGCCTCGAAAGACGCTAACAGCCCCATAGCGCTAACACTGATTAGATTGGGGTGTAGTATAGTCCGTACAAGTCGATTATCGAATGCAATGCAACAGGAGATGATTTGTTCCAGCAAAACACGTAAACATTGTGGTTTCATTTCCTTTCATTTCCGTGTCAACACTCGATAGACATCATCACAAACAGCAAAGTAATGCATTTTCCATGGAATTATAAATGCCAAGACTTTCCTCATTGAACTGAACTCCAGTGCATTCGGTAATCGACTTGTATGGACTACCTGTCAACATGGACCTACTGGTAAGGCACAGACTTGTAAACTAGTCTTTTTTAATAAACTCCGGGTTCGCTAACTACATTGTTGGTGCTTAATTTTATGTGTAAGGACCCTTATCATGCTACTGAAGAGGTTTGGTGCTATTTTGAGCAATATTAGTGGTTAGAATATGCCGTTGTTTCATATTTTGGATACTTCACGAATTTAGCTCTCTATCTGGTTATAAAATCAATTGGACCAAATCGACGCTTCTCTCTTTAAACTCTAAATTGAACCTGAGCTCATTGCCTCAGCACATCCCAGTGGTCAAACAATTTAAATACTTGAGGGTGGACGTTTTTCCCTCATTAGCTAATATTGCCAATAAGAATTTTCAGGGCATCTACAATAAAGTTGAGGCGGATCTCAATAGATGGTCTCACTTGCCAAAATCATTACAAGCTCGTGTGTCAATTGTTAAAATGGATATTTTACCACGCATAAATTTCTTTTCTTCGATGTTGCCCTTACCACCCCCAATTGATTACTGGAAAAAAGTCCATTCTTTGGTCTCAAAATTTATTTGAGGAGGGAAACGGCCACGTGTGAAGTTAACAACACTTCAACGACATAAAACAGAGGGTGGTCTTTCCGTGCCTAACTTTAAATATTATTTTTGGTCATTTGTATTAAGACCGCTCACAGATTGGCTTAACCCCAATTCTGATCCCGGTTGGAAATCTATAGAAAAGAACCTAGCATCCCCACACAGACTGGAGGATCTGATTTACTCCGCTGTCCCTTTCAAACGAGCTAAGCTGCGGCTTGGTCCTATAATGAGTTTCCTCTTATCAACGTGGGTTGTTGCTGAGAAGGAATCTAAGAGTACATGTAAATGGCACCTGAATAGTCCACTCTTCAACAACTATTCCCTACTCACTGGGGGGTCCCATTCTCATCACCAGACTGGAGCTCTAGGGGTATCTATGTTTTAGCAGATAACGAGAACGGGCTTCGTGACTTTAATGATCTGAGACTGTCCTACCAATTGCCTGGAACATCTTTATTTCTGTACTTTCAACTGCGATCATCTATGAAAGCATATGGAGTACCATGGAGTTCTCCTCTTACTACCCACCCTTTGCACTCCATTTTGTACAACAGTGGACGAAAAAGAGGTTTGGTCTCCCGGATATATTCACTTATTCGGGATGCCTCCTATAAAACCCTCCCTATCTTACATGTATGGTCTAGTGATCTGGAACACTACATCGGAGGTGATTCACTGGACTGGGAAAAGATTTGGTCCTCGATTGTCTTTGCTTCCAAAAACCCAGACCATCAACAGATCCATTTCAATTATATCCACAGGACTTACCTCACTCCTAGGAGAAACTAGCCGCTAGGTCTTTCTTTGTTTTTTATTTTGTTTAGTTATTTTTCTTTATTATTATTTCTTTATTTTTTTACTACAATATGCCGGTAATGTTGTCTGAATGCTGTACCTGTTTACATTTAAAAACAATAAAAAGTTGTTCACAAAAAAGAATATGCCGTTGTGGATGTGTTAGGCGCATCACCCCAATCTAATCAGTGTTAGCGCTATGGGGCTGTTAGCGTCTTTCGAGGCTTTCTCGATACATGGGTGATCACTGAAAAATGTCTGGATGGCTTATTTTATGTTTTTTCATGGCGAAAAAGACTATGGGGTCCATTTTCGCCGGTCTTACACTTTAATTCTGTCTGATGTTACATCAAGTTTCAATCAGAGTGGAAATATGAGGGAATCACACATTTATCATACATCTTTTCTTTCTTTCTTCAGAGTCCCTTCAGGACAGCAGTGAACATAGTCAGATAGACTCTAATTTAGAAGCAAACAAGGATAAATTATTCAGTGAGTGTTGACATTAAATTAAATTGCGGATATGCTGCGAGTTTAAGTTATGACTCACAAAGACATACTGTGATGTTTGCAGGGTTGCAATAATGATGCTCTTTATTGCACTAAATATCACCCACTGCTACCTTCAGGGTAAATTGAAAATCAGTTCAGCCATAATGTGCATTTACCGAAAAAGGTCATGGTATGTAATGACGTTCTCAACTCATTATCTGCTACATGTAGACACTGAAGTGGCCTCGATGATAATGAGCTCCATGTGGATTTGTGGAATATGGATTTATAGATACCGCCCACACATTTCCCCATCTTTCACATTTGTGAGTACTCTTCGGTGGCACACTGGTGGGAGACAGCAGCAACTGCTTGACCATGGATTATGATGACCCCTGACTCTGCCCCTCACAGAAACCTGAAAGTTACAATTCAGTGTGGTGGTGAGGAGAGTGGGGTCAGGATGGAGATGAGCTTTGGACTTCTGAGAAGGCAGGATGTCAATATAGAAGCAATAAGGTTAAAATGGCTTTCATATCACATGCTCCATATCCAGCTAGATTCTATGAAATGTCACTCTCTATATATCATTTCATTGTACATGTACTATGTACAGTGTGTGGCGTCTCTTTCCCAGAGGAAAACAACAACATTAACACCCACTAACATCTGGCTTTTGTCTTGAAAGAAAAGTTACAGTCAGCATTCAGCATTACAGTACATCCTCTCTAAAACCCTGGAATGTGCCGCCTACAACCAACTATCATCCTATCTCTCACAGAACAACCTCCTTGACCCTAATCAATCAGGATTCAGGACTGCTCACTCCACTGAGACGGCCCTCCTCACAGTGACCGAGTCCCTGCGAGACGCCAGAGCCTCATCCCACTCCTCCGTTCTGCTTGACCTATCTGCTGCATTCGACACATTCAACCACCGAATCCTCCTCTCCACCCTGGCTGAACTTGGCATCACTGACTATGCTCTAACCTGGATCACATCATACCTGACAAATCGCACCTTTCAGGTCACATGGAATGGCTCTATGTCCAAACTGTTGTTGGACAGCTGTTCCTCTATTTTCCCCCAACCTCTGACACTCACATTGCAACACTCCTGGTCCAAGCACTGGTCATCTCCCGCCTTGACTACTGCAACTCTCTGCTGGCTGGACTCCCGGCCTCTGCGACTAAACCATTGCAGCGTATCCAGAACGCTGCAGCACGCCTTGTTTTCAATCTACCCAAATTCCCCCATGTGACCCCCCTTCTCCGTGACCTCCACTGGCTCCCTGTTGCAGCACGCATCCAATTCAAGACGATGGCACTGGCCTTCAGGGCCATCAATGGAACGGCACCCATCTACCTTCAAACACTGGTCAAACCTCATGCCCCGAAGCGAGCACTTCGCTCCTCTACTTCAGCTGGCCGGCTGGTACCACCATCGCTGAAATCAAACAAATGTCGCTCCGCAAAGTCCAGACTCTTCTCTGTTCTGGTCCTCAGTGGTGGAACGAACTCCCAACCAATGTCAGGACAGCAGAGTCACTGCCATCTTCCAAAAAAGTCTCAAGACTCACCTGTTCAGACTTCACCTTTACTCTACATAGCATGACCCCCCCCAAGAAAAAGCACTTCTATGTTGTTACCTATAGTACATTGATCATAGCACTGTTGTTCTTAAGGTATGTTTGCTGAACAGCTACTACTTTACTCAGACGAGGACCTAACACTTGTTTCTATTTTTAGCTCTTACTTTTAGCAATGATATGTTGTGGTTTCTTTGACAAATGTACTTTTTTTTTTTTTTTTTTTTTTCACTTTCACAGACCGAAAGGTCTGTTGTAAAGGGCTGTATAAATAAAGTACATTTACATTTACATTTACTTATTGTAAGTCGCTTTGGACAAAAGCGTCTGCTAAATGCCCTAAAGGTAAATGTATATAAATCTGCTTCTTCTCCGAATGTACAATAAATACAATTACAATAATTTCCTTACATGGACGGGTAAGTCCTCAGGAGGCTTCAATTTCATTCCACCATTTTGAAGACTGTAACTGCCGAGGAGGAACATAAACGCCTAAATGCGATTTCGTTCAGAGCTGTGACTGAAAGGAGATCACATCAGCGAGAGGCGCTTCCAGATGCGCAGGGTGGCGTGCAGGACCAGCTCTCCCCCTGGAGATGACAGCGACTTTTACAGACTTTTACAGACTTTTTCATCCGCCCTTGCCGCACGGATCTCGGATACTTGCGTGCCCAAGTCCCGCTGTCCCCGTGGAGTTCAGGAAGAGAGACTTCCGCAGAGCTTTGTCATCCGCCCGTGATGCATTAATCCCGTGGATCGTGGGCACTTTAGTAACATTCGTTTGTATTTGTTGTGTGTCTAGTTAGTCAGCTGGTGTTGCTGATGCTACAGGCTACAACATAGTAATGGAAGGCTACCAAAAACAAACCAATAAAAACATGACAACATAAATCACTATCTTGCTCGAGGATGAATTAATTAAACATGCTCACACATGTTTGTTTGAAACTAGAGGTGGTAAATGCGAGTCAGTGTGCTGACTCAAGGATCTCTGGATCAATCACCAAACTGATCCAGGTGTCATGAGTCACTTGAGTCAATGCCACCCAGATTATAGAAATCCTATCTGTAAAACGCCATATATAAATATATTTACTATAATAAACTGAACAAGCCATTTTCGTTTGGGGAAAATAAGGATAACACTATAATTATTATTCATTATTTTAACTCTAATTATACTCATGTTAATTATCATAATATATGTGTACGAAGTAAAAAAAATCAAATCATTTAAATGAAATTGTGTTTTATTATTTATTATTTTATTTTAAAAGGATGATTTATGCTGTTGAAGTCTAATCCGCTCCTTAAATATCAGTGGTTTAAGTTTCGAGGAAGCAGATTCACAGATCTGTCAGGCTACAAGAGTTTGGTCTGTTATGGTGGAACTTTCACTGAGTGATCCATGCAGCGAGTCCTCCTCTCTTCAGGTCTGGTGAATCAGTGAGTGATCCATGCAGCAAGTCCTCCTCTCTTCTGGTCTGGTGAATCAGTGAGTGATCCATGCAGCGAGTCCTCCTCTCTTCTGGTCTGGTGAATCAGTGAGTGATCCATGCAGTGAGTCCTCCTCTCTTCTGAGTGACTGCGGAGTGATTCACAGTAACAAACCCTCGGCTGCTTCGAGCTACAGCCGAAGTTTAACTCAGGGGAAGTCATTCAACCACCTTCTCTTGTCCGTGTTAGCCACTTGCTCGGGTAAACTGATGGACGAGGTAATGTTAAACCAGGTTGGCCTGGTTTGAACTGGGAATTTCAAAACACCCTCCAATTATTAGAACATGCACCTTGTGATCTCCTGTGATATTGAGGGTCCTGAGGGTGGTGCACTGTGTCTACACTTACTAAACTAGTCATGTCAGACAGCTCTGCATGCGATTACATTATGCAACAAAGAATGTAAGAAATTTGTCAAGTCAAGTTGGACCAGATTTGTGTTGATTGCTGAAGGTGGTTTTAATTGTAAATAAACTTGATCAAATGTGTGTGAACAAAAACAATGTTTTAGGAATAAAAATGGTAGTTGTATGAATCAGGTTATGAATGAATGCCTCTGTAAAAACCTTCAGAATATAGATAGGAATGAAAGGTATTTGTATAATCTACATACATTCAGAAGACACTACAGGTGAAAAGGGTAAACTGGTTAATTGGTCAACAGACATCACCAAGAAACTTCGCAGTTCATTTTAGACAACATGCAGGTGAGGCATTATGTAATGCTGCATTTGAGTGAATAAAGTCGTAAAATAAACAACCAAATGTGTATTTTGGATGTTTTCTTTCTACTAGTTGAAAGAAGATACATTATGAAAAAGAAAAGAAAAGGAAAAACAAAAAAGGCCAAAAGCAAAACACACACAGGCACACACAGGTGTGAACTCACCATAACAGACAAACTCACCATAACAGACAGGTGAAGCAGTAAATTGAGGGCTTTGACCCCTTCCATGTCTCAGGTAGAGCTGCACACTGGGTAAATAGTGTTCCTCCACGCTGCAGACCCTCAGAACATGGACCGTTTCCCACTTCAGCTGCTCTGTCTCCTTTCTGCTCCTCCCTTGCTCTTTTATTGTCTTTCAGCCCTCCTGTTCTGCTCACAACTCCTCCTGACAAGCCCCCAGGAACAGCACCTGGCTTTGAAGCTATCATTTTATATCATAGTATAATAATAGTAATACATTTCATATGTATAGTGCTTTTAAAGGTACTCAAGGATACGATGGTGTATAAGGGCCACTGTAGGAAAAAAAAAACGGAGCCAAGAGAGGTGGGCAATGTTCTGAGAAAAAAGTTGCAAATTTGCTACTTTATTACGATGCTAACAACCGGCATTTATGCAAGCGAAAATCCCATGAATGTCGCATTTATTTTTCTATTAATAATTAATACATCACTTTGCTTAGGGACCCCACTGTGCTTAACAAATATAGGCCCATCTCCAAACTGTCTGTTTCTAAATAAGGTGCTGGAATCCATTGTAAACCAACAATTGAAGGAATTTTTATTAAGAAACAGTATTTGATCTGAATTTCAGTCTGGTTTTAGGAAAAAACATATTACGTCAACAGCTCCTTTAAAAGTAGTAAATGATTTTATTGAATTTTTAGACAATAAGCAACACTGTGCAGCTCTTTTCGTTGACCTATCAAAGGCCTTTGATACTGTGGATAATGCCTTATTGTTTGAAAAACTATGCAGCGTCGGTTTGTCTAATCAAGCTGTCTGTTGGTTTAAAAACTATCTGTCAGGCAGATCCCAGTGTGTGCGAGCAGAAGGTATTACTTCTAACTCTCTTAATGTATCAAAGGGTATGCCTCAGGGTTCGGTTCTTGGACCTTTATTATTTACTATTTATATCAATAGTCTACATCATAAAGCTCTGAATGCAAATTTTCACCTTTATGCTGATGACGCAGTGATATATTGCTCTGCGTCTACCCCAAATCAGGCTCATTGTCAGCTCCAAACTGCTTTTAACACTGTGCAACCTAACCTGTGTAATTTAAAACTTGTTTTAAATGCTGACAAGACAAAGCTCATGCTGTTAACTAAAGCTAAGTCAAAGCCCTCTGACCTCCCTCCTATGCAGAGCTCAGTGATTGAAACTGTGTCTCAATATAAATATCTGGGAATTATAATTGATGATTCTCTTTCTTTTAAGCCTCATATGCAGCAACTTGTGAAAAAACTATAGATAAAATTTGGTTTTTACTTTAGAAACAAATCTTGTTTTTCTTTTGAAGCCAAAAAAAGACTGGTTGCTGCCATGTTTATGTCTGTGTTGGACTACGGTGATGTTTTATATATGAATGCATCTTCAAAATGCCTACAGTCTCTGGACACGGTCTACCATGGAGCACGGCGCTTTACCACCAATTTTAAAACCCTCACGCACAATTGCTCCTTGTATGCTTGAGTTGGATGGTTTGCCCCAACCCGCAGACTCCATCATTGGCATATAAGACTATCCTTGGTGTTCTTCCTTCATACCTGCAGAAATATGTAATTCGAAAAGGCACAGGAACCCATCAGCTCTGTTCTGAGGATTTGATCTTATTAACTGTACCTAGAGTCCGAACTGAACTGGAGAAAGGGGCATTCAGTTATGCTGCACCCTCCGCATGGAACCAGCTGCAGAATGAACTGAAACTGAAGGAGCTGGTTTCTCTAAACAGATTTAAATCCCTTCTTATTGATGTTGAAACAGACTCTTCGGTCTGTACATGCTTTGTTTGATGATGTTCTGATGTGACTATATTTATATGTTCTCTGTTGTTTCTAACCTTTGTCTGTAATCGTGGAACTGTGTTGCTGCCTGTCTTGGCCAGGACTCTCTTGTAAAAGAGTTTTTTAATCTCAATGAGGCATTTTCCTGGTTAAATACAGGTAAATAAAATAAAAATGAATAGAAATAGCAGTAGTAATAGTAATGGCAGAAGAAAATAGTAGAAAATGACTCACAGCAGCAGTGGATGTAATATAATGATAATAATAGTAATAGCACAAACAGTAGCATAGTAATAATAGAAATATGACTAATAATAGCAGCAGTGGGTGTGAGCAGGGCCATGGCAGCAGGGCCACGGCAGCAGGTACAACCGCGGTCCAGCTGCACCTGTGAGGCGAGAAAGCACAAAGATTTCTGGGAAGAAGTGAAGTTAATAAGTGGGAGAGAAGGATCGCAGAGCTCAGTGTATCAGAGGTGCTCCATCAGCAGCTTAACTTGGGGCTGGTCCAAGACCAGGTGGGTTTATTTGTAGACACCATTCATACACGAGGCAATTCAAAGTGCTTTACAGAGGCAGAGACATACATTAATTGCAGACATTAAAATTTAAAAAGTGACATTAAAATAGAATAAAGGCAGTGAAAGTGTGATTTAAGATCAATAAAACAAGCAGGAGAAATAGCTTAGCTATATTTAATTATTTAATAATATATATCATGTTTTCAGGTTTGTGATAACACAATTATGTATCATGTTTGTGTTATCAAAGAGGAAGTTTCAAGCCTACTCTGTAATGTTGGGAAATATGGGGCACTGAGGCTGCTATTCTTCTTTGAAGGTCTCCAAAATGTAATGTTGAAACCTGCTTTGGCTTTGAATATGACAGATTCCTGACAGACATGTTGTGCCAAGAGCAGAATGGTATTGCATTGTTCAAAGCAGAGGGATGCTGAAGGCGAAGAGTGTGAAAAGTTAATGGCATGATCTCAGTGGCAGTAAAGCTTTACAACCTAAAACCCTGTCATGGAGCCACACAGCTGCTCCACCCACATTCACCTGATTAGACCTCTGCTCAACACTGTGTGTGTGTGTGTGTGTGTGTGTGTGTGTGTGTGTGTGTGTGTGTGTGTGTGTGTGTGTGTGTGTGGACAGAACCTCCTGGACATTTGTGTTCTGGTGTACTCATCAGCAGACCTTGAACCCAGCTTCAAGCTGAGCGCATGTCTGATCAGCCAGAGGAAATGAAAATCCACCTGAGTGGATCTGCAGGGCCTTTGAGATAGAGACGCTGTGTGGGCATGCTCCAGGTCAATATTTTTTGGCTTGACTTCGTTTTTAAGGGGTTGACCCCGGCAGTGTTTGTAATGTGAAATGTAAATCTGGAGAACACGTCTAGAACACACAAAATAAGGTGGATCAATAAGCTAAAGAGTTCACTGTTAATCAGAGCCTTAAAGGAAAACACCACCGCATTTCCATACTGAACTATGTTCTGCCCTGATCTTAGACGAGGTGATGCCCTGATCTTAGACAAGTAATGATATTACTGCGCCGACGTCGAAGTGCTTCCAGTTGTTATTCCGCCATACATTATATAGTTATCCTTGTTATCCGCTTAGAAAAATTGGCATGTTTCATTTTGTGTAACCAAACTTGGGTCGTGTAACTACTCACGTAACCGTATTTAAATAGGGACAACGTGGAAGTGCTTGGTCGCTTCTAACTTCACCCCCCTTTGGATCCTAAGGAATATACTGGGCCAAGCTACATGCTAGCAAATTAGCGCTGCGTGGAGTGCGCGCAAGAGCCATTGAGTGCACGCACAGAGGAGAGGGAGGTATGTATCACCTCGTCTAAGATCAGGGCAGAACATAGTTCAGTATGGAAATGCGGTGGTGTTTTCCTTTAATGTTAAATCCCCCACAGCAGCCGTAGCTAAGTGAAGGTAATATGAAATATGAAGGTAAAATCAAAAGTAGTCAAAATCGGCAACATATACCCTGGACTCCAGAGAGTTAAGGAGCGGATTAGACTTCAAAAGCATAAATCATCCTTTTAAAATAAAATAATAAATAATAAAATACAATTTAATTTTAATGAATTTATTTATTTTTAAACTTTGTTCACATATGAAAAACAACATGAACATAATAAGAGTTAAAATAATTAATAATAATGATAGTGTTATCCTTATTTTCCCCAAATGAAAACGGCTTGTTCAGTTTATTATAGTATATTGTGGCGCCCGCCGGGTAAGGATGGGGAAAAGGGAATGTGGGCAAGTGATCGATGGTGTGTACATCGCGCCCTGGCATGCAAGAGCAGCGGGGCACTTTGAATGCTCTCCCTCCGCAGAGGACCAGATAAGGAGTTCCGATGAGGGAAGCGGTCTCACCTGTGCGGCGAAGGCACAGCTGGGGAGAGTTGGCGTAACGAGAGGGGCGGAGATAAAAGGAGGAAGAGATGCCCAGAAACGCCGGAGTAGCTACGGCGAAACATCGGAGAGGTGAATGTGGAGAGTTTAGTTGGAGAGAGACAGAATAAAGCGCTGTGTATGACCCCCTTAGGACGGAGAACCCTGCTGGCTGCCCGACCCCCGGATCGTCTGAGAACCCCCCTGTGTACCGACCCCCGCCTGCCTGACCGCCATTCCCCCTGCCGAACCCTGGACCGTAAGACTACCCGAGCCCGGACACCGAACCCCGCACTCGCCCAAAGACGCCGCCTCATCTGCCCCCGGCCCCGGATCTTCGCGCCCCTCCCGACGGCGCCGCCCGTGCGCAACCACCACGCCGACGGCCACGAGGACCTCACGGCGGCCCCCACGCTGCACAGCTCCAGCCCTATTCCCTTAATAAACTTGCAAAAATCTGATTGTAGTGTGGACAGTGATTTGTTTATTGAGATTGGTCACGTGGCATCCCTCCCCACACCTGAGGGTGCCACAATATATATATTTATGTATCGCGTTTTACAAATAGGATTTCTATAATCTGGGTGGGACTGAATCAAGTGACTCAAGTCACCCGGATCAGTTTGGTGATTGACCCAGAGATCTGTGAGTCAGCACACTGACTTGGATTTACCACCTCTAATACGTTGGAGCTATAGGGGACCACTCAGACAAAGCATGCAATATTGTAGTTTACCCTCGAAATGAGAAAGATAATTGTGATAGTGATGGGTCAGATATGGACTATGATTATTATCTCGGAATTATGAGAAAACAATATTTTGAATTAAAAAAAAAACTCCACTGTTTTTCTGAATTAATGAGATTAGTATGTCCTAATCACCAGAAAAACGTTTTGTGATTACAAAGAAAATCTAGTTTTTGTTGCAGTGTTTCTCCAGGATGAGCAGAGCCAATATGGCAACTTCATCGAGGCTTCATGGACATAAGATGATGCATCTGAAATGCAGGCTGCTTCGTGGTGGTGACCTGGATATTCACATTCATGGTAAATGCATTCAGACGGCCCAGATCAGGAGCAAATGTGGGGCAGAATAAAGACATTTCCTCAAAATGATGTGGCAGTTTCCTTTCATAAGAGACACAGATGACATGTTTTATACCTATTATATTGTGATTAACCCGTTTAGCCCCACTGGCCGAAGTGTATCACTGTCATTTTCTACTCACAATAAAAAATCTCAAAGGTACTAATGCAACTTTTTCCACTTATATGCTAGTAGACAACTTAAACAAAGGTTTTGATTTATAAAAAATAGTTTCCAAGTGCTTCTTATCGCATGACATCATCTGCTTCCTGCTCCTTCCAGCTGAAGACATGGCGGGTGCAAATCCATGTGGAAAGAGGTAATTTTCATAAATTTCTTATGATTTTCCCCCCAAACATATTATAATTATTTAATCATTCAAGTCTCTAGAGTAACCCTCCCCCAAAAAATTGTACCTGGGATAAATATTTTTTTGTTCATGGGCTTATTTCTGTGAGTGGCAACAAAAGTTGCCAGTGGGCACATAGCTAGTCGCTAACTAAAGGAAAACACTGTCTGCAGGATTGCTCATAATTTACTTATTTCAAATTGTAGAATGATGTACAATGGCTCATTTTAGTCCTCTTAGAATACTCTTCCTAGCTAAATAAATTCACAGGTATTCAAGGCCTGTGTCTATAGGATTTTGATACGTTACCATACATAATTTTCTTGCTAGCTGCTAAGCTAATCTTTCTCTGTTAGCTGACCAGTGGATACAACACAGTCCCAAGGCAGCGTCTTCTCTGGTCAGATGATTATGATGTCAGCAACACTGCTGTAAAAGATGGCATGCGGAGGAACAGGTTTGATGAGATTATGTCTTCTGTTCATTTAGTAGATAACATGAAGATCACAGCTGACCCGTTCTTCAAGGTGCGTCCCCTGTTCGAGCATCTGAATGACATCAACAAGGCAATCCCGATAGCAGAATATGTGGCAGTAGATGAGATGATGATAGAGTATTTTGGAAGGCATGGGTGCAAACAGTTTATTAGAGGGAAGCCCATTCGTTTTGGGTATAAAATATGGAGCTTAGCATCCTCCTCTGGGTTTGTCCATCAGATGGAGCCATATGCAGGAAGCCACACACGTCTGGTGGAAACTGGACTTGGTCAGGGTCCAAGTGTGGTTCTTGGCCTGGCAGAGAAAGCTGAAGTGCCACCTGGAGTCAAGTTTTACCACGACAACCTCTTCACAACCCTGTCCCTGGTGGATGAGATGACCCTGAGAGGCTATGGCAGCTGTGGCACAATGCGACAAAATCAGCTCCATAACATTCCCTTCACAGCACCCCAGACCTTCAAGAAGACACCCAGAGGAGATGCTGAGTATCTGGTTGAGGGAGAGAAGCTGATTGTAAGGTGGAATGACAACAGCGTGGTCACTGTGGTGTCGAACATGGAGAGGGAGTTCACCGAAACTGAGGCGAAGAGATGGAACAAACAGAAGCGGAGCATGGACAAGGTCAGACAGCCCAAGTGTATCCAAGACTACAACACACACATGGGAGGAGTGGACCTGCATGACCAGTTTGTCAGCCGCTACAGAGTCAACATCCGGTCCAAGAAGTGGTGGTGGCCATGCTTCAGCTGGGCCCTGAACACTGCCATGGTGAACAGCTGGTTCTATTACAGGTACACAAGGCTGTATGTTATTTAGCGATATCACAATCGAGTTTGTGATGTTTGACTCGAGGTCATCGCTAGTGCTCTTCAGTCGACAAAAGCAACAGTGATATCCAGACCAACATCACAAACTCAAGTGTGATATTGCTTTTACAGAACATTCTACATATGGGGTATGATGCTGTAGAAAGGATGATATTGATGATTCATCAATAGCATCATATGCAAACAAAAACATGGCACATTCATGCATCTATCATGCTTGTTTTGTCATTCATTTAGGTCCTGGAAAAGCGGGGAGAAGGATCTCCTCTCCTTCCAGAGGCTGGTAGCCCAGACCCTCCTCCTGCCCCATGGAACAAAGCCAAGTAGGCAGGGCAGAAGATCTTCGATGGCAGTGGCGATAACTGATGCCACCAGGTTCGATAATCTCAACCACTGGCCCTGCAACACTGGTAGCAGGTACAAGCGATGCAAGAAATGTGATGGACGCACATCATTTGCATGTGAAAAGTGTCATGTGGCACTACATGTGGAGTGCTTCAAGAAGTACCACACTGCGTAGAACATGCATGAAAGATAATGGAATGTATGGGAAGAAATTCGTTTTTAGAGGTTCAAAGAAAAAACAGTTTTTAGAGTTTTTGAGTATATGGGTATTTGAGAATATGTAGGTTATCTATTTCATATGCATTGCATTTCTGTGACATAGAAATGATTATTTCTGTTCTGTTTCATTTGCAAAATCAGCAACAACATATGATTTTATTTCCACCAACTTGTTCCCACGCTTGTTTGGCGTTTTTTCGATTGGCAGTATGAATTCAATGTTTGAAACCTTTTGTTGTTATGTTTTAACCTGTTGGAGATTGTTTTTATATCATACAGACTTGGTCTGAGATGTATATCTGATACAAAGGTTATTTATGAATAAAGAAACCAGTTCAAATTGTTTGTTGTTTTGAATTTTATACAGGGGGAACCAAGGTTTGAACCACGATCATTAGCTACTTTCCTGGGATGATAATATCCATTGATATCCATGTACAGTTTTACATTTTTTTGTTTTTGTTTTACACCCCCCACCCCCCCTCCACCTTTTTGTTATTATTTATTATGACTATATTATTATTGTGTTATTACTATATTATTATTTCTATATCATTATTAGGTGACATTTGACCTAGTGACAAGCTGTGTGACTACTGGCAACAATTGTTGAAAATGCTATTTTCTTCAAAACAAAGTACAAAATGGAAAAAAATAAATACATAACATGATTCAGAGGGACTCAACTGATAAAATGATATGCCTTACAACTCCGAAAAAAATCTGGGCACAAATGGGTTAAATCCAATTGCTCACATATTCTTATATTTCTTTTATATATATATATATATATAAACTTTATAGAATAGTGACCACTATTAATAAATTAACAATCAATATAATTTTGATAAATCAATCTCCTTTGATTTTCCTCAGATCATAAGCCCTTGAAATAACAGCAACAGTGGTTATAATATGAGGGTATTTATTGACTAACTAAAGATAAAACAAAGTGAATAAAAGCATAACAGAGATGTTACAGAAGCACCATGCACAATCTTGTGGCTGTCAGTTGGTTTAGAGTTTAGCAAAAAGATTCTTACGTGAAAAGAGTAAAAGACTAAAAATGCAAAATGGAAAAACCAAACGGCGAAACGAAACTAGCTACTAAAAAGTAGAAAAGGAGTACAGTTTTGAAAAGGAAAACATTTATTTGTATAACAAGTTTGAATGAACCACTCTTGATAGAATTGAAAGGAAGTTTGTTTCAACATAACACCGTACACTTAATCAAGCTAGTCTCACGTAAATTGGTTAATACACATGTCTTTGTATATCGCTATGTGTGCCTGACTCGATATATTGTATATATGTTCCCTTTATGATATATCGAGATGAATGAGAGATGATCATTTTACCTCTTGAGGGCAGATCTGCGTAACTTCTGTGGACGAATCACATTTTCTTAATTTCGTACTGAAATGCAGAAGCACTGGATTTAAACAGAATGTCATAATTATCATGTATTAAGTAATAATAACACATCTAGACCATATTTGAAGCATAAATGATCATCTTCTTAGCTTTGCTCCAAAAGGTGTCTTGACTGGTTTTAGGTATTTCTGCTGTTAACTGAAAAATAACATCTGGCCCCCTTATCTGCATGTGTGATTTAGGAGGCAGGGAGGGAATAATTTGAAACATAGCAGACGCCCCTATAAGCATCTTAAAGGGTTATATCCTTGGGGAAGCTCCTGAGAGGAAGAAGGAGGTCGTAATCTTTTACCCGATCAGGGCTCTCTGTGAAAGGAAGGTGTTAATCAGGCTCAAGCCGTGTTTGTGATACTTTCAAGTCTGGTGTTTCTGAAGGTCTGTGTCCTAACACTTGGAGATGCGTGGAGATGTGGCTGAGGCTCAGATTTAGGAGTTCATGAATCTCCTAATCAGGAAGGTGTTGAGGCCGTAAAGAGGCCTTTCACGTTCCGGGTCAGTCCAGTGATCTGGACATGAGGAGACTCTGGCCTGTGACTCCTCTCCATGTTGTCCAGTTGTGGAAAGCTCATTCTCTGTTTATTAATCAAATTAACATCCGAGTGTGAAAGAATCAGGAAGCTGTTGTTCCTACAATAACATAATGTGGTCCTCTCTCTCTCTCTCTCTCTCTCTCTCTCCCTCTTCTTGCTCTGTCGTTAGTTTCTGTTCAGTTTTGTTAATGTCCTCAGTCCTTCCCCTTCAGACTACCAGCTACTCTCTGTGCTGTGTGTGTGGTTGAATTTCATGTTATTTGTAATTGAGTGTCCCCCCCCCCAACACACACACACACACACACACACACTGAGGTAGACCACCAAACATTATCTCTCAGTAGGCACCCTCCCAGATATCAAAGGAGAATAACTGAGTCTCTGCTGAACATGACAACGCTGCATGAAGTCCGGTTGCAGACTTCATTCCCTTTGAATACACAAGACCATACACACACTGTGTTATATGGAACAACAACAAAGGAACACACACATATCTCAGTTTATATACCAATAACTTCAAAATCAAACACATCTCCAGTCCATCAGGGAGCCCGTAACACGGAAGAAACACATGTGTTTTGCCATTTTGAATTGCCTCTCTTTTTCATTGTCCTTTAAATGACATCCAATTGTGGTACAAAATGTTAGGATGACCCAGTTCTCAGGCCACAACAAACAAGGGGATACAACATAAGAACCTTTAACAAAATTGATGATCTTACCTTATTATTATCTTATTACAGGATCTCAGGGAGAGCTTTAAACACCATCAACAAGACCTTGAAATGGATCCTGTGATGTACTGACAGTGAAGGGAGGCAAGAACAGCGGTGATGTGCTCCCGCTTATTAGAACACATCAACAGGCTTGCAGCTGCATTCTGGACCATTTGGAGGTGTGATATGAGGGACTGGGGGAGACCAAGGTAGAGGGAGTTACAGTAATCCAGCCATGATGTTATAAAGGCATTAATTACATTTTACAGATCATGATATGACAGAGAGGGTTTTATTTTAGAGATGATTCTGAGCTGGTAAATGCTGTTCTTTACAACAGAGGAAATGTTCTTATTCAAGCAGAGCTCAGACTCAAAGGTGACACCCAGATTTTTTGCAAAAGGTTTTGTGAATAGGGTTAGATTACACATGTAATTTATGATGGGGTTTCTGGATTTGGTGGAGCTAAAGATAATCACTTCTGTTTTGTCGTTGTTAAGATGGAGGGAATTATTCCCCATCCAGACATTAATCTCCTTGAGGCACTATAGGAGAGTCTGAAGGGAGTCCCCAGATCTCAGTGGGAGATACAAATGGGAGTCATCAGTATTATTATCAGATTATATTGCTCAAAGGCAGCATATATAAACAGAAGAGCAAAGCTGTTTCAGTGCTATCGTGTGCTGTAAACCAGGTTGAAAGGGATTTTAAGACATACATACAAGTACTTGAGAGAGGACTGTTTTTTCCAGAATGTTTTAGATAAATGGTAATTTAGATATGGAACAGTAGTTTTTTGGACATCCAACATCAAGGTTATGTTTTTTAAGCAACGGCTGGATGGCCGCATTCTTAAAGGGAACAGTGTGTGTTGTATTTGTGTGTATGTATGATAATGCTGCTGCCTGTCTTGGCCAGGACACTCTTGTAAAAGTGATTTCTAATCTCAATGAGTCTTTTTCCTGGTTAAATAAAGGTTAAATAAAATAAATTAAAAAAACACACCCCTTCATGAACAACACATCAGGTGAACAACAAAGCTGAGCGTTATTTAGCTGCCGTAAGTTGTTTTCAACAAAGCAAAATAAAATCTGTCTGCGGCTCGCAGCTCCCTCTCAAGTGCCAAGACAAGGCAGGTGTTACCAATGACCAGTATGTTCGGGCCAATGGTTTCAATGACCTCTTTTATGATCTGAGAGGGGATAGCATCATTGGGGGATGTATAGGGTTTCATGTCTCTCAGGTCATCTAGGGTCACTGCTGAAAAGTGATCAAACATGGCTGCAACAGCGGAACGCGGTAAAGTGCTGGTAAGAGAGGAGGTGACAGACAGTTTGATGAAGAAAGACAGCAGCAAAGCAGACAAAGAGAGACTGCTCATAACCTAGGGGCTTTATAGACTGGGAACACTGGGCCTTAATGATCAACGGCCACCAGGTATGTGGAAAAAAGTATCTAAAAACATGACAGATTGACAGGGAAGGGCACGGGCCTTCAAATTGATATTTATTTAGATTTTTCATTTTAGTTTGACCATCAACAGTGCAGAGTTTTCACAAGCAGCGAAGGAAGTGACCATAATTGGAATGTGGAAGAGCGGCGGTTGGATCTGATGAACACAGGTAACAACCTTACTGGATCTGGAGCCCTTTTAGTCTTGTTATGTTTTTAAGGTGAAAGCTGGACAATTTTGTTACCGATTTGATAAGGCTGTCGAAATGTAGATCCAAATCCATAATAACCCCTAGAGATTTCTGGCTTGGTTTTTGGTCTTCAAGGACAGAGAGTGAAGGTGTTGGGTAACTTTCAGCCTTTCCTTTTTAGCACAAATAGCAATGATCTTGGCTTAGTCCGTATTTAATTGGATAACATTTTGGCACATCCAGTCTTAAACTTGCTCAATGCAGTGGCACAACAGATAGAGTGTTGTAATAACAATGATAATCAATATTAATATTTTTGCATGATTAGCCCTAGCGGGAGCATGTAGATGTTGAATAAAAGAGGCCCAAGGATTGAACCTTGGGGGACTCTGCTCGTCATGTTCCGATACATGGAAACAAAGTAATCCCTGTCTTGTATATGCCCTGAACCAACTGACTGTCCCTGTGCCTGTGGGGCTACACAGTTTTCCAACCTGTCCAAAAATATTGAGTGGTAAACCGTGATGAATGCAGCACTGACGTCTAATGACAGTCGTGTTTAGACGGATGTCATTTATTAATAAGAACAGTCTTGTTGCTGTAAAGAGGTCCAAAACCTGACTGGTAACCACGACCACTGAGGGCTCCACAGAGTTACTAGAGAGGATCCCCGAAATGATTTGATCCCAAATTTGTTTTCTTCCAAAATATTTTTTTTATATAACATGAATACAATCTATTATAAGCAAATATACATCTTTCAATTTGTTAAATGTTGTTTGTGTGAAATTGTGGTGTAGAAATGTTATATGAATCTGCCAGCAATTATTATTATAATGGCCTAGCATTATATACATAAATGGCACTACAGGCTGCACTACACATTATTATTTACCGGTTTAATAAGCAACACAATTTTATACAATATGTTATAGGGGGTCCCTCCACCGTGTCACTATAAGCCTAGGGGTCCTTGGCCTGAAAAACATTGAAGATCTCTGCCCTAAAGCATCCCCTGCTTTCTGGTCTGTTGGACTCTAAATGGACCATAATATACTAAATGAACATCATGCTGGATTTAAGAAGACTGAGATAATATATCAAAAGAGAAGTAGGGTCATTTTCTCATAGACTTCAATGCAATCTGATTTTTTTCGCCCCCTGATGGCCAGTAGTGCGAATGCAAGTTTAAGTAATTACATTATTGCGCTACCATGTTATCAAAGCAATGCACTTCTAAGATTACTTCAACAAATAAGTTACCTCCATCCATCCGTTGCTTCTCCACAGTCCAAATATGGTCACTCAACTCAAAGCTTCACGTCACCATGACTACATCTACTTATATACATGCAGTTCCTCTTCCAACTTGTACCTGACAGGCTACAGGTCTTTGGATACTGTCCGTCTCACTAGTCTAAGAACAGCTTCACATGGTGAACAAGTTCTTACAAGTCTTTACATTTTCTCCAAAATAAGAACTCAAAGTGTCCCAAAGAAAAGTCGCACAGTCGGACACAGTCGGTCAAAAGTGATTATTCGTCACACAAAGAAAACATTCAACTGTTTATCCTTATTGTTGGTCCCATTGTTTGATGTTTTCAGATCCTTAATATAAGTAGAAGCAGCAACAACAAAAAAGTAGTTAAAATTGCTATGATTACTAAAACAAAACGAGCCATGGTTGGCCTGAGGGTAGAGGAAGTGACTTGACTTTATATCAGTCAGCTGAAAAAAAGCTGACAATAATTTATAATTGCGTTTATAATTTAGACACTTTGCAATGAAATTCCGAGCGGATGAGAGAGAAAGGACACTAGAGGAAGGGAGAGCAAATCAGTCTAACAAGCATAGTTCATGTCGAAGATTATTGAACTATTATTATTGATGGCTTGAAGTGGATATAGCATGATTATGAAGTAGCTGATCTAGGTGGAGCTAATTCCAACAAATGAATATACTAGTTTAATTTACTACAGGGCATCATATTTAATATGATAACTGGACTGTAGGTTAAAATAATCTGCACAGTAACAAGTAACTATAGATGTGAAGTAAAGTTATAGAGTGATGACAGACAGCTAAGTGCCGTTGTTCAGTCTGTCCCACCAGATGGTTTGTTAAACAAACAATCTAATGAGCGTTATTGGAACCTGACACGTTGATAAAATACAGTCAGATTGGATGAACCCGTCAATCAACTCTTATGGAAGCCAGTCGGGAGAAAAGTAGGCACTGGCAATACCACACTTTTGATAGAATACCAATACTTTTTGTTATTTTACCGATACTGATACTTTCTGAAGTTTCATGTTTAAACATAAAATCTCTGAAAACATACAACTGTTGAAGACTGGTGGTGATATTTATTTATTAAGGACTCTATGAAGCTGAAGTGATCTGGCCTTAAAAGGAGATAGTGATGATGATGTTGAGGATCACAAACATGAGCTCATGGTTCATAGCGGTGCCACCTGGACCTGGATGAGCTTTACTCTCCTGTAATGTCTTGTGATGGACAGCAGGTGGAGCACAAGACTTCTTGTTTCTACTGATCCATTTCCAAAAAAAGTCTTTCTTCTCTTTCCCTATATCTCCTTGTGTTCACTACCAAGTCTAAAACCAGACACCTGCTGAGGTTTTCAGCTGAAAGTCCAATCACCAGTGTTTGAAAGTCAGCGGGCTGAAATCATCCTGTGTTGAATGTGAGGTTTACAGTTTAGACAGCGGTGTGTTAACATATGGACAAAGTGCTGTAAATCCACAGTGTTGTGAAGGTTGTGGTTAAAGCCAGGAGAGAAGTGTGGAGAGTTTTGGAAAAGGAGTTAGAGTTTGGTCTGCATGAACTGCTGCTGTGCAGACTGTGTTAGAGTTTTGCACATTTGGCTGCAGCTGTGCTGGCTGTTGTTTAGCAATTGAAGAAAACTGTAATTGGAGCAGAAAAAAGCAGCTAGTTGAGTCAGAAGAGTGGATTTGTAGTTGTTTGTTTTTTCTTATTATATAAAGAGAGAGGCATAACTGCCACACCAGATGACTGAAGGGCTTTCCTCTTAAAAAATATATATTTTTTTTGCATTAGATTTTTTTCCTTTAGAAAATCACTTTAAAAGCAACAGGTGAAAACCAGATAATATTTATTTCAAAAGCCTCAGCTTGTTTTTTTTTTAATGACAGAAGAGAATGACAGGGGAAGCTGGTGGAGTTGGGGAGGAAATGACACATGATAGCAGCTGTCGATCATGCTTGGTGTTTATCACACTGCCGCAAACCCGATGTCTGCAGAAGACAACCGGCAGAATTGAAAAAACTCCACACAACAACCAGAGTACAAACAAACACACACTCTTCTTTCATTAAACACAATACAAAGCGAGTATTTCTTTCACAACAGGACAGAGAACAGCACTCATATACAACAGGGGCTATGCCACAAAAGCAGAATTCAGACAAACAGGATAACTATAAATGTGCGTTCACGCTTTTCTTCAAGACTACTAGGTCGCTCACTGATTTACTGTCGCTGAAATGGAGAAGATGCGTGCAAAAAGTATGAAAATATACATTTACTGGTCACTGAAATGTCATAATAATCATTCTTTTTTTTTCTACATGCATACACAACCCCACTCATACACAACAATATTCATCTACAAAAATACTCATACACAACAACAATGATACATAACAACGCACATACAATCACTGCCTGACTTAATTAGAGGTGGTAAATCCAAGTCAGTGTGCTGACTCACGGATCTCTGGGTTAATAACCAAACTGATTCAGGTGACTTGAGTCACTTGTGTCACGCCACGGTGAGGGTAGTCTTGTCCTGGGTTTTGTGTCTCGTGAACTTCCTGTTTTATTTTGAAAAGTAACTCTCCTCTCGTTTCAGGTCCCTTGCCCTTCCTCATGTGTCACCGGTGATGTCTTCCCTGATCCCTGATTGTTTCCACCTGTTTCCTATTATCCTCATGTGTCATGGCTTTATCCTTCTCCCTACACTGCTGCCCATAGGTTTAGCATAGTTATAATGGCGCTCAACGGCGGATTTATGCGGGTTGAAAGATGTTGTGTGCACAATGTTATTTTAGAAAACGGGGGGGTGGGGATATTTGTTTCTCTAAATACCCTGCTACGTGTAAACGTGGCCTTATAGTCCGTGTCTCCCCTTGTTCTGTGCCAGAGTGTTGTGTTTGTCACACACCCCAGCGCTTGTTTCCTACCTTGTCCATGCCATGATTCCAAGTTTGTATTTCTTTTCCTGATCCTCCGAAGTCAATCATATTTGTTTGTAATTTTGCCAGTGTAGTTTAAGCCTTAGTTCATTGTCTGCCTCCGGTGGAGTGCCTCTTTTGTTTCATTCTTTTATTGTCAGTCAAGTTGAGTAATTTGTGTTTATCATTTATAATTTGTGTTCCTTCTTCCTCCGATTGAAGCAGTTTTTGTTCAACATTTTCCTAACCAGAGTAGTTTGAGTAATTTGTGTTTATAGCCGTTTTCTTCTTCCTCCAAGTGGAGAGATTTTTGTTATGAATTTTCATAGCCAGAGCAGTTTGAGTATTTTGTGGTTCATAGCCCATTTGTTTATCACTCTACTTAAGAGGTCAAGAGAAGAAACCAAGTTCTCAATAAAAGCCTGATCTATTGCCAGGCCTGACAACATGAGTCAGTGCAACACGATATATAAATACAGTATTATATATTACAATAAACTGAACAAGCCGTTTTCATTTGAGGAAAATAAGGATAACACTCAAATTATTATTATTAATAATTTGAACTCTAATTATATTCATGTTATTTGTTATGTATGTGTATGAAGTAAAATATATATTTCATTAAAATGAAATTGTATTTTATTTTAAAAGGATGATTTATGCTGTTGAAATCTAATCTGCTCCTTAAATACCAGTGGTTTAAAGGTCCCATATTATAATGATTTTCATCAACTTCACACAGCTGTCAGAGGTCCAACAACACTGTATTCAATATGCATTGCCCCAAACCCATCTGTGGTCCTGAATTTCAGCTGTCTAAAAGTTGCTCAAATGAGCTCTGCTGAGAACAGGCTGTTTCTGTGCCTGCACCTTTAAATGCTTATGAGCTCCGTCTGTCATCGCCTACTTGGGGAGTCACGAGAGGATGCCACCTATGCTAGCGGTAGCATGCGTCAATGTTTACGGTGGATGTATCGCTATGGCTCACCTATGTGGCTCAGGTGAAGTTGCTGGGTCCCGTATGGTTGGGACAGATCCTTTTACGAGGGTCAGTGTCGAGGCAAAGACAGCTTTGTACTGACCCTATTACTGAGGCAGTCCAATGTGAAGTAGTTAGCACACACATACAAGCTAACATGGACCGTAGCCGGCACATTGTCATTAAAAATGAAACGCAACCACAGTCTCTTCTGTTCTTCTGTAGCTGGGACAGAATATAAGCGTTTATGTTGATTTGTACAACCAACAACAGAACAATTTGCGTGTCTAGCTCTGAGCGACGACATTGTGAAACACCACTATCTCACTGCTGTCTCACCGCAGGACACACCGAACTTCACCTCGGTGATGATAAACGCCCCCTCCTGGATATCTCCTATCATCAGAGGAGTTCAGCCTATGCAAATGACTCCCTTCGTTACGTAACGTCAGGAGCTGAATCTGAACAGCCGTAGGAGTGCCGTTGTACCAGTGGGGGGGCTGCAGAGACCATGCAGGAGTCGCTTGTTTTCCTCATTCTGGGAGTTGGCAGGCTCACGGAGGACCAAGTGGCCGCCATGATAAGAATTTTCAAAATGCAAGGGAAAGGAGCTCCAATGCTTCCTTCCAGATCTCCTTTAGCATAGGATACAATGGACCTTCCTATACGAAAGGAAAGGAGATTACACCGACCCACAATTCTTTGCGAGAGCTACATTTTAAGTGCCACACACCTCCGCCGTTCATGAAAACAAATGATATGCGCATTTACATATTTAACAATTACTTTAATGCAGACATATAGTAATTGGAATTGTGGTACTAAATGTGTGTGGACAGTGATAATAATTTAATGGTATTTTATTTCAAACATGTTACAAATGTTTGACAAAAACAAAACTAAAACCACAAATGAAATGTAAATACAGCAGTCAAACAGGAAGGAGAAGCTGTTGGACTGAAGCCGGTCAGTGAACAAGCTGCTTATAAAACCAACAACATGTGGAGAAGTGGACAACACACTTGTGTAGTCCATTATTGTAGTTTCTCCAGCGGAGATGCACGTCAATCACCGGTGCCGATCATCAGCTATTTTGACTGGCATTAGCAGCAAGTGAACCGGGTGAATGGAGACAGCAGACTCGGCTCACCGGATCAGTTAAAGGATCCGGGTGATATGAGTGGGTAGGGAATCTTCTCCCAACTCTAGACTTAATACATATAACTGAATTAGACAGTAAATTTATCTAAAGTTGATAAAGTTTCATTTTCAGGTACGCAGTGTGACACTATGGTGTAACGGTTCAATTCAATTCAATTCAATTCAATTCAATTTTATTTATAGTGTCAAATCACAACAGAAGTCATCTCAGGACACTTAACACATTGGGCAGGACTAGAATACGCTAAAAATTTCAAGAGTCAACACAATTTCAAATTCCCAACATCACCCAGGGGCAAGCGTTACAGCGACAGTGGTGAGAAAAAACTGCCTTAATAGGCTTTTAGGCAGAAATCTCGTGCAGCCCAGGCCCTTGGGTTCCAACTGCATTTGGTGTTGGTAGTATGGTAGTATGGTAGTAGTAGCATTAACAGTAGTGGTGGTATTAACAGAAGCAATAGTATCAACAGTAGTAGTCCATGGCAGCAGGCACAGCCACGCCGAGATGGATCCATCCCAACCATGTCGCCGTAGACCAGAACGCAGGAGTAGTTGAGCAGTCACACAGCGGGCAGGTGGAGCTACAATGTGGTGTTTCCAACATCAGGCCAGTTAGCAGTCTGCATCGGTCAGGACCTCAGTGGACTCTGCTGGACCAGAAAGCATAGCCAGACTCCCGGGAGTGATCCCGGGAGTAGTCAAGTTAGTGACAGTAGAGATGCCGATTTTAGTCAATTACTTTAATTAAAAATACTGGCAGTAAGAGGCAAACAAGACCACAACATCGGTGCAGTCCGGATCAGGTTCCACCACGGTCCAGGGAGACCTGCTAGGCAAGAGAGCACAGGGACTCCGGGGGAACATACACAGAGAGAGCGAGCGAGAGAGAGAGAGAGAGGCTCAGTGTGTCACTATAATCCCCCAGCAGTCTAGGCCTATAGCAGCTTAACCAAGAGCTGGCTCAGGGCAAACCTGAGCCAGCCCTAGCTATAAGCGGTGTCAAAGAGAAAAGTTTTAAGCCTACTCTTAAATGTGGGAACAGTGTCTGCCTCACGAACCAGAACCGGAAGACGGTTCCACAGAAGAGGAGCTTGATGGCTGAAAGCTTTGGCCCCTGTTCTAATTTTGGAGACTTTAGGAACTACAAGTAACCCTTTATTCTGAGAGCGTAGTGCTCTAGGCGGACAGTAGGGTTTAATGAGCTCTTTAAGATATGATGGTGCCTGTCCATTAAGAGCCTTGTAAGTGAGGAGAAGGATTTTAAATTCTATTCTGGATTTTACTGGGAGCCAGTGCAGAGAAGCTTATACAGGAGAAATGTGATCCCTTCTTATGGTTTTAGTCAGAACACGAGCTGCAGCATTCTGGACCAGCTGGAGAGATTTAAGAGATTTATTAGAGCAGCCTGATAATAAAGAATTACAATAGTCCAGCCTTGAGGTAACAAATGCATGGACGAGTTTTTCTGCATCTTTTTGAGAAAGCATTGGCCTAATTTTAGTAATGCTACGCAGGTGAAAGTAGGCTGTCCTCGTGGTTTGTTTAATATGCGAGTCAAAGGACAGGTCCTGATCAAAGATAACTCCATGGTTTCTTACAGTAGCATTTGAGGCGATGGCAATCCCATCAATAGTCGCTATTGTTATGTGTGGCCAGGTAGTGTTTCTTTTCTTGTTGCTGTTTCCCCTCCCTCCTCCTTCTTCCTGCTCTCCAGGCTGGTAGACTATTTGTAATCAGCCTGGGGATAAAAAGGGGGAGGAGGGAGGCCTCGGGTTCTCACTCTGGGCTCAGCAGGAAAAGGGGAAGGTTCGTTTGTTGGCAGTTAACCCTGGTTTTTTCCCCCACTTCTGTCTTTGTCAGAAGTTTATTATTTTAGTTTGGGTTGGAGATCCCTGGCAGCCCTGTTTTGTCGTATTTGTTAAACGGCTTAAAAATTCAGAGATGTTGTCAAAACTTGATGAGAATTATCTCCACTTAGATGAGTCAAAACGCGAGGACGTGCTAAAGCTAATTAGATCTCATGTCTCTTTGTTTTCAGACGTGCCTACGCGTACACATGTGCTTCAGCATGATATTGATGTGGGTGATTCCCCCCCGATAAAACAGCATGCTTACCGCGTGAATCCTGGTAAGCGCCGCCGGTTACAAGAACAGGTTGACTATATGGTGGGCAATGGTATCGCCGAACCGAGTTGTAGCTCTTGGAGTTCACCATGCCTTTTAGCGGACAAGTCTGATGGCTCTGATCGGTTCTGCACAGATTTTCGCAAGGTCAATGGGGTTACTAAAGCTGATTGTTACCCGCTTCCCTGGGTTGAGGATTGTGTGGACAATGTTGGCAGTACCAATTTTGTATCTAAACTTGACCTTTTTAAAGGGTTACTGCCAAGTGCCACTTACTCCTCGGGCTAGAGAAATCTCTGCGTTTGTGACACCCGATGCGTTCCTGCAGTATACTGTGATGCCATTTGGTATGCGTAACGCTCCTGCTACATTTCAGCGCCTGGTCAATACTGTTCTGTGTGGAGTAACCGGTTGTGAGGCTTATCTTGATGACATCGTGGTGTATTCAAGCACATGGGAAGAACACATTGAGCAATTGCATGTGGTTTTTGATAGACTTCAAGCTGCCAATTTGACGCTAAATCTTACTAAATGTGAATTTGTCCAAGCTACTGTCACCTATTTGGGTAAGATTGTGGGTCGTGGACAGGTTAAACCAATCCAGTCCAAAGTGGAGGCCATTCTGTCATTTCCTGTTCCTTCTTCCAGACGCGAGTTGCGCCGATTTTTTGGGGATGGCAGGGTATTACCGCATTTTTTGTACTAACTTCTCGGCTGTTGCGGCTCCACTCACTGACCTTCTTAGCCCAAAAAGGCGTTATCACTGGTCTGAGATTTGCCAGCATGCGTTTGACTCTATTAAAGCTTTGATGACTCATGCGCCGGTGCTTGCTGCTCCACAATTTGACTGACCATTTAAGTTGTCTGTGGATGCAAGTGATGCAGGGGCGGGGGCAGTCTTACTCCAGCAGGGGGATGATGGGGTGGAGCACCTGGTTTCTTGCTTCTCAAAGAAGTTTAACCATCACCAACGGGTGTATTCCACCATTGAGAAAGAGGCCCTGTCTCTTGTGTTGGCACTGAAACATTTTGAGGTTTATGTGGGCTCTGTTAGTGCACCGACAGAAGTGTATACAGACCACAATCCTCTGGTTTTCATTCACCAGATGAAAAACTCAAATCGACGATTGATGCGTTGGGCACTGTTTCTGCAGTCTTTCAACATCATTGTTCGTCATGTTAAGGGCACTAGGAATGTCCTGGCCGACACCCTGTCTCGTGGATTTAGTGATGTGTGAATAATTCCCCCATTATTCACCATCTTAGGGTGGGGGTGTTATGTGTGGCCAGGTAGTGTTTCTTTTCTTGCTGCTCTTTCCCCTCCCTCCTCCTTCTTCCTGCTCTCCAGGCTGGTAGACTATTTGTAATCAGCCTGGGGATAAAAAGGGGGAGGAGGGAGGCCTCGGGTTCTCACTCTGGGCTCAGCAGGAAAAGGGGAAGGTTCGTTTGTTGGCAGTTAACCCTGGTTATTTTCCCCCACTTCTGTCTTTGTCAGAAGTTTATTATTTTAGTTTGGGTTGGAGATCCCTGGCAGCCCTGTTTTGTCGTATTTGTTTTAGGTTCGCCCTATTTCTTTCTTTTTCTTAGCGGGGAAAACACAGGGTGCGACGGCCCACAGCGTGGCTGGCCCTGCGTTTTCCCCTTTTGTTCTTTTTGGCCGGGATCTCCTTCTCCCTTTTGGTTGGATACTTTGAATGCTTAAAGGTTAACTCTCTTTTTCTCTTTTTTCTTCCCCAGTAATTAAGTTTAATAAATAAAGTTTTGCAACTTAATTCTTGTGGTGTCCCTTCTATGTGCTATGGTCTCATCGAGCCTAAGTCAACTAAAGTCTATGAGGCCGTAACAGCTATATCTTTAGACAGCGAGCTTCGGAGGAGTTTAGGCCCAAGTACAATAACTTCCGTTTTATCGGAGTTTAACATCAGGAAATTGCAGGTCATCCAGGATTTTATGTCATCAACACATGCCTGGAGTTTAACTAACTGATTGGTTTCTTCAGGCTTGATCGATAGATATAGCTGAGTATCATCAGCATAACAATGGAAGTTTATAGAGTGTCCTCTAATAATGTTGCCTAAAGGAAGCATATGTGGCCCGTCTAACTGTGAGCAGCAGATCTAGAGAATCTATATAACACCGACAACGCCACCTTAGGACTTTCACCTAAGAGTATACTCCTTTAACTTTAATATCTCAGAGGGGGTTTCACGAAAACATCCCATACACAGGTCCGCACACAAATGAATACAGGCACGTATGATGTATAAGTTAACAATCTTTATTTCTTGCAGTAAACAATTTTAGTAAGTTAGCTCTAAAACATTTATATAGTTCTTTTCTTTAATGTCAGACAAAATATGGTGTTCCACTTACACCCATCCGTAGTGGTCCAGCTAAGAGGAAGGGGGCCGATAAACGGCTAGCTCCAGCAGCGGTCACTGCTCTTAAATAAACTCAAAAAACAAAGAAACCAATCAACTAGAAACTCAAACGAGAAAACCAAGATAAACCATGCAACATATATATATTTAGCAGGTCCTTCACTGTCACTGCTGCAATATTTTCTACCCTCTCTACCCTCTCTACCCCCCCACTGACAACTCACGGTCTGATCTGAGCGGACAAGATTGAACTCCAGTAGCTTCAAAGCTTGTCTATGCGACAAGAGCAGCGCGACTGGTTACGCTAAGTACGCAGAGCAACGCGACTGGTTACAACTAAACAGAGCAACGCTAATTAAACAAAGCGAGGCTAATAAAACAGAGGCTAAATACACAGAGCAAGGCTAGTAAAAGGAGAGGCTAAATACACAGAGCAAGGCTAGTAAAAGGAGAGGCTAGGCATTAAAGGCAAAAGTTTGGAGGCAAGACAGGGCACACAGCAGCCAGACAAGCTGCGTCAAGCCCGCATCAGCGCAAATAGCTGTTAGCAGCTACGGCGGCAGCAGCGGCAGCTAACCGGACAGGGGGGGGTACACACACGCACACACACCATCCCGGCCCACCGCGCCGACCTGCGGAACACTGCACAGACGCCGGGATACGATGGCTCGGCGGAGCTGCCAACACGCAGCACCCGCTTCGGCAGAAGAGAGAGAGAGACTAAATAACCGGGGGGTATATAAACCACCCCGCATTAGCGGCCGAAGCCACGGCGGCACTACAGGTGCCGGAAAGGGGCGTGTCACACCTGCCGCGATCGCCATACCTGTCGCAAAACAGACTAACGAGGACACCAAAGAACCGAAATGAATAGATACCATATATCATCCGGTTACACATATATAAGTTGAAAAGAATTGGTCCGAGCACAGAACCTTGAGGAACACCGTATTTAACTTCAGTGTGCCTGGAGGATTTTTCATTGACATGCACAAACTGAGATCGATTTGATAAATAAGACTTAAACCAGCTTAATGCGGTTCCTTTCATGCCAATTAATTTTTCCAGTCTACATATTAGAATCTCATGGTTAATGGTGTCAAATGCAGCACTAAGATCTAGCAGAACAAGTACAGAAACCAGTCCTTTGTCAGAAGCAATAAGAAGGTCATTAATAATTTTCACCAGAGCTGTCTCTGTACAATGATGTACTCTAAATCCTGACTGGAAGTCCTCAAGTAGACTGTTATTGTTGAGAAAGTCACACAGCTGATTGGCGACTACTTTCTCAAGGATCTTAGAGAGAAAAGGAAGATTTGATATTGGTCTGTAGTTTGATAAAACCCCTGGATCTAGAGTAGGCTTCTTAAGAAGAGGTTTAATTACAGCTACTTTAAATGACTGTGGCACATAGCCTGTTAATAAAGACACATTGATCATATCTAATAGCGACGCGCTAACTAAGGGTAAGACTTCTTTCAGTAGCCTGGTTGGTATCGGGTCTAGGAGACAGGTTGAAGGTTTAGAAGAAGAGATCATTGACGTCAGTTGGTTTAGGTTGATTGGAGAAAAGCAGTCTAAATATATATCAGGTCTTAATGCTAGTTCTAAAACTCCTGAGTTTGAGGGTAATGCGGTTCCAATTGAAGGCAAGATGCAAGTAATTTTGTCGCGGATTGCTAGAATTTTATCATTAAAAAAGTTCATAAAGTCGTTACTACTAAGCTCTCTAGGAATGCATGGCTCAGTAGAGCTGTGACTCTTTGTCAGCCTGGCTACAGTACTGAAAAGAAATCGAGGGTTGTTTTTATTTTCCTCTATTAAAGATGAGTAGTAGGCTGCTCTGGCATTACGGAGAGCCTTCTTATATATTTTAAGACAGTCCTGCCAAACTATGCGGGATTCTTCCTGTTTGGTGGAGCGCCAGATGGTTTCAAGTTTACGCAAATTTTGTTTTAATTTACGAGTTTGGGAGTTATACCAGGGAGCTAACTTCCTATGCTTTATACTTTTCTGTTTTAGCGGAGCAACAGAGTCGAGAGTCGTTCGCAGTAGGCTTCCAGATTCATCTATAAGAGAATCGATCTGGGAGGGACTTAGATTAACATAAAAGTCCTCCGTTTCATTAAGACATGGAAGTGAACTCAAGACTGGCGGAATTACTTCCTTAAACTTAGCTACTGCTCTATCCGATAGACACCGAGAGTAGTAGCTTTTTTCCTAGAGGAGCGAAGTCCAGCAGCAATACGTCAAAGGTTATCAAGTAATGGTCAGATAAAGAAGAATTTTGAGGAAAGATTATTACGTTTTCGATTTCAACGCCATAAGATAAGACGAGGTCGAGAGTGTGGCTTTGACAGTGAGTTGGTTTCTGTACACTCTGACTGAAGCCAATAGAATCTATTAAGGAAGTAAATGCTACACTAAGGCTGTCATTTACAACGTCCACATGGACATTAAAATCCCCCACAATGATTACTTTATCTGATTTAAGGACTAAACTTGATAGCAACTCAGAGAATTCAGATATGAATTCAGAGTATGGACCAGGAGCACGATACACAATAACAAACAGAATTGGCTGCATTTTTTCCAGTTTGGGTGCGAAAGGCTGAGAATCAGACTTTCAAATGAGTTATAATTTAGTTTTGGCTTAGGATTGATTGACAGGCTTGAATCAAAAATGGCTGCAACTCCTCCTCCATGTCTGCTGCCTCGAGATATATGAGTATTAATATGGCTGGGAGGACTAGCTTCGTTTAAGCAAACATAGTCTTCATCATGCAGCCAGGTTTCAGTCAGGCAGAATAAATCAATATGATTATCTGATATTAAGTCGTTGACTAATACTGCTTTGGATGAGAGAGATCTAATGTTTAAGAGTCCACATTTATTTCTCTTATTTTGTTTTACTACATCGGAAGTGCTAATTTTTATTAGGTTTTCATGTGAAATCTCTCTTCTGTTTGACCTAATTAATTTGGTTGGTCGGGGGACGGACACCGTTCTTATGTGGTTTTGGTTTTGGGTGGGTGACTGCTCTAAAGGAGGCGCAGAGAAGTGTGTAAGACTGCAACTCTGCTTCCTGGTCTCAACACTGGTTTGTCATGTTCTAGGACTATCAATGAGATCAGCGATGTTTCTAGATCTAGCAGCTCCATCCAAAGTGGGTTAGCAACACTACCTACAGTGCAGGCAACTATGGTGCTTAGATGTATTCTTATGGCGTGGTGTATGACAATATCATGTGGAGGAGCTGTAGTGTATATTTGTGATTTTAATACAAGGTGTATTAAAAATGACTGCATGGTTTAGAATCAGGCGAGAGAGCAGTTGCTAAAACAAAGAAGACCACAGATTCTAGAGCAGAAGCGCTGATGTTTATTGCAGAATAAAATCAGGTTAAAACACAGGTAAGAGACTAAAAATGGTAAGACAAATTATAAAAGGGCGTTAAAATGAGGGAAGCTAAAAGCTGAGGGCCAAGGGAATCTAATGAAGCACTCTAGAGTCTTATCTGCCAAGGCAGGGGCTGCAGCACACACTCCGTTGCCGTAGGACGCGTCGATGCAATGGTACGGCTGTTCATTCTTTCAGTTCCTGTCTGATGAGAAAACTAGGAATCTTGGCTCAAATTGACGGATATCATTCGCGTCGAGAGCAGCGAAGAGCTGTAGTTCACAAAGCAGCCTCACACAAAACCTAGCATGATCAAACTTCTTTGCGATAAATCATAGTTTTTTTGCATGAAAACCACAAACAACATATGTGAAATTCATGGCGAAAATAATTTCGATCTAGCCATAGGAATACGGTAGGCTACATGCATCAGAAATTCATATTGCGGTCCCATGTACAGAAATAGAAAGGTGGGACTTCGCCACTTTATGGTGATGCCATTTTCCAAGAGAGATGACAATAGGCGGTGCATTTATACATGTTGATCTCTTATCTGGAACATAACCTGCTCCGGAGCAGGTGAGCTCTGCAGCAGAAGTTACCGTGGCGATGTACCCGGTAAGAAGTGAACCAGCACCGTAGGACGGAATACCCAGAGTTAACCCTGAAGTTACCTCGCTAAGCCCAAATCCTGCTTCGTAGTACAGGCCTCTGAACTGAGACCTTCACAGTAATGATCCAGTAATTAGCCAGGGCCAAGAAGAGCAGCTGAGTATGGCTATGTGTGGACACCCATCCAGGATGTATTCTGTGGCTACAGAAAGTTAGGATGACATATACAATCATGTTATATGGTGGAGGTGATAGGAAATAATTAACTGTGTTGTCCCTCTATATCCTCACTTATTGATGACCTCCTTATGGTTTATCAAAACTTAACCTGGAACATTTTAATTCATCACTGACATTTCTGTTTCTAACATCACAACAATATGTATCTTTATTGATTGCTCTTTAATTAGTATCATATTGATACATCATGAATTAAACCACCTGTATCTTAAATGTAGCAAATGTTCGACTGTGGCTACTCAACATTGAGTTTTCTTCAATATATTTCTCATATTAAAAGAACGATGTGACAGGTCTTCCGGTACCCCGCTTGCTGGTTTTAGTGGAACTGAGTTAGTTTGAAATGAATACAATTCAGGAATTATGCATGAATAAAACAGCATGGGTTACTGCTACTATAATTGGAGAGCAGTTTGAGTGTGTGTGTGTGTGTGTGTGTGTGTGTGTGTGTGTGTGTGTGTGTGTGTGTGTGTGCCCCTGTCACCCTCTCTTGGGGACCCCCGGCCGTTCCCAGAGCAGAGATGAGATGGATAGTCCCTCCAGCATGTTCTGGGTCTACCCTGGGGCTTCTTACCAGTTAGACATGTCTGGAAAACCTTGAAAGCAAGGCATCCAGGAGGCATCCTGATTAGATGCCTGTGCCACCTCAGCTGGCCCCTTTTGATGTGAAAAACCAGTGGCACCCTATCTCTGAGCCCTTTTTTTCCAGAGCTGGATATATAAACATAATTCCAACTTTTTCAAAAATGCAGTCCGATAAATAATTTTGACCAAAAAATACACGCAAACAAAAATAAAAATGCTCCACAGGCATTCAGTGTCTGAGGAGTCCATTTAAACTGTGGTTGAGTTTAAAAAAGAAATGTAGTTGTCTGTCAAAACATAATTAAATGGTCCTATTGACCCGTGACTCACTAAATAACAAACATACTCTCAACAGATTATTATCACCCTTCAGCAGGATCTCTTTTGTTTAGACTATCAAGAAAAATATATTTGAACTTAACATGGATGCTCAGTCAGCATCCATCGGCTGCTCATTTGAACTGACGGATCCACAAAAGGAGTTCCAACAACTGGCGAGGAAGTTTGCATGTGAAGAGATTGTCCCTCAGGAGTGGTGAATATTCTCTATCATCATCAAGAAAGGGAGCTCGGCAGTCACATTCCACAGGAAAATGTTGGCCATATATTGGCCTCATCACACAAGAGTTGGCTAACTAATGCCTTTTAATTTAGCTGGCAGTGATGCGCATAAGAAGATGGGGAGGATGACTGAGAAGCATACAGCATGTGAAATAAGTATTGAACACATCACCATTTTTCTGAGTACATATATTTCCAAAGGTGCTGTTATCATGACATTTTAACCAGATGTTGGTAACAACCCAACTGATCCATACATACAAAGAAACCAAAAAAAATATGTTCAGAAAATAAGTTATGTGTAATAATGTGAAATCACACAGGGAAAAAGTGTTGAACACGCTTACTGATATTTATTTAATAATTTGTACAAAAGGTGGTAATGACAGCGTTAAGATGCCTATTGTATGGAGAAACTAGGCTTGCATTGATCTGGTGTGATTTTGGCCCATTCTTCCACGCAAACATTCTTCAAATCTTGAAGGTTCCGTGGGCCTCTTCTATGAATCTTGATCTTCAGTTCTTTCCATAGATTTTCAATGGGATTTAAGTCAGGTGTTTGGCTGGGCCATTCTAGCAGCTATATTTTCTTTCTTTGAAACCAATTGAGAGTTTCCTTGGCTGTGTGTTTGGGATCATTGTCTTGCTGAAATGTCCACCCTCGTTTCATCTTCATCATCCTGGTAGATGGCAGCAGATGTTGGTCAAGAATGTCTCGGTAAATTTGCCCATTCATCCTTCCTTCAATTATGTGAAGTTTGCCAGTACCATTTGCTGAAAAGCAGCCCCACACCATGATGTGCCCACCTCCAAACTTCACTGTTGGGATGGTGTTTTTAGGGTGATGTGCAGTGCCATTTCTCCTCCAAACATGGTGTGTATTATGGCATCCAAACAGTTTAATTTTGCTGTCATCTGACAACACTATTCTCTCAGTATTTCACTGGCTTTTCCAAATGTTGCGCAGTAAACTTTAAACAAGCTTCAACAGGATTTTTTTTTCAGCAATGGGGTCTTGCGTGGTGAGCGTGCATACAGGCCATGGCGGTGGAGTGCTTAACTTACTGTTTTCTTTGAGACAACAGTACCTGCTAATTCCAGGTCTTTTTGAAGCTCTCCACAAGTTTTCCTTGGCTCTTGAACAACTCTTCTGATTATTCTTTTCACTCCTCTGTCAGAAATCTTGCGGATAGCACCTGAGCAAGGCAAATTTATGGTGAAATGATTGTCTTTCCACTTCCGTCTTATGGCCCCAACAGTGCTCACTGGAACATTCAGAAGCTTAGAAATGCGCCTGTAACCAATGCCATCGTTATGTCTTGCAACAATTAGGTTGCGAAGGTCTTGGGGGCCATCCACACGTACTAAAATGAACTTTTTTTTTCTGTTTTGCCTTGGCGTCGTTTCAAGAATATCTGCATCCAGACGAATCCACTGAAAACGACTCAGCGCGCTGTAGTACATAGTCCAGGCCTATATGTGGTGCTGTTTCTGCTACAAAAATGCAGAAGAAGAGATGGAGCTTGACCGGATGTTTGCCGTTGCTATGGCAACACGTGAGAGCTGGCTAATCTCCACCGACCACCCGATCAATAACACCCATAAGATGACAATTCGGCCCATATAAGTAAAACCAACAATAAGCATCAAAAGCCGTCACCCTAAGGGCCGTGACGAGGCGTTGTCACATGTTGTGATGGATTAATTTGACACATAAATGCCTACATTCATGGGAAGTTAGCTAGCGGTTGTTTGTTAGCATCGTAAAAAAGTAGCATATCTGCGACTTTTTCCCTGGAATATTGCCCCCCTCTCTCGGCTCGGGTTTTTTCATACAGTGGCCTTAAAACGCCGTCGTACAGACGAGCAGAATACCTGCTACAAGCACGTAGGCCACCAGATCCATGTGGACGGCAGGCCGAAACGCACAAGAGTTGTGCGTTTACCCTCAAAAAAACGTCTTCGTATGGACACCCCTTGAGACAGCTCTTTGCTTTTACCCATCATGAGATGTGTCTTGTGTGACACCTTGGTAATGACACCTTTTTGTAGGCCATCAGTTGGGACTGAACCAGCTGATATTAATTTGCACTGACAAGAGGCTGGATTGCTTTTTAATTACTGATAGATTTCAATTGTTGTCTTGGCTTTCCATGCCTTTTTGCACCTCCCTTTCTATATGTATCAATACTTTTTCCCTGTGTGATTTCACATTATTACACATTACTTAATTTCTGTACTTTCTTTGCACGTATGGATCACTTGGGTTGTTACCAACATCTGGTTAAAATGTCATGATAATAGCACCTTTGGAAATATATGTACTCAGAAAAATGGTGATGTGTTCAATACTTATTTCACATGCTGTATGTGTGTTTCCTGAGTCCAGCAGCCCATTTCAGAAAGCAGGTTAAGTGAAAACACTGAGTTAGTTAACCCTGAGATGAGGGAAACTCTGGCTTTTTCGGTTTCACAAAGCCACTTGAGCATAACTCTGACTCAGTTACCCAGTGAACATACTAACTAACCTGCTCGCTGGGAGGTTTGCTTCAGCAAACCCTGAGTTTCTCCCTACATGTTTCGGCCTTTCTCTGGAATCTGAAACTATGAAAAAAATTGCCATCCTTTCCTCGTCAACCTAATCGATATGGAAGCAAAAGTGATTCGAGTAGCTTTACGTCAGAAGAGGATTATGATTACCATTTTTCCTACCGATCACATATCTAATCAATATTCTCCAACATTTTCAACATTTCATATCAATATGAGGCATTCTGCCTGAGAAGTGACCCAGTGAACACCTTCTACACTCCACCGTCAAGGCCATCACTTGAGATATCACTTGAGATATCACCAATCAGGTGGCCACTGATGCTTTTCATGTATTTGGAGGCAACGGCTTCAACAGTGAATACCCAGCCGAGAAGCTGATGAGCAATGTCTAGAACTACCAGATTTATGAGGGCATAGCTCAAATCCAAAGACTCGTCATTACTCAAAAATACCTTTACGAGAAATGAACTCTGCACACCGGACTTGTCCTCATTCAAACGCATTTTGGTGTCACTTTTCTGCACATATAAATAAATGTGTTCCTGGAAATAGATTTAGATCGTTTCATTTTCCAAATGCGGCACAGAACTGTGGCCTTATTTTGTGACGTGGCGAGTTGACAATCAGGTCTGGTCACTCCGCCAAATTAGGCCAGTGGTTCCCCAAATATTTCCTGCAGGGCTACCCCTTTTGTAAATAGAAAAATCATCATCACTGTAAGAGCCATATAGTTATTGTAAAACCTTTGGTTAGTCATTTACGGTAATTTATGATCACGTGGTGCGGGGTTGTAGGAAGTAAGCTTTATCAGCTGTTCACCGGCGTTGTGTTTGTTTGTTTGTATGAATGGAAGGAGAGGGGGTGTCGGGAGGAAGCCTACTTTTTGCTGACCGCTATTGCACACTTTGGCTATTGAAACATTGCACTAGTTTAACTGTTATTTTCTGTGTCATGTACCATTGAAGACCTGGAACAATAAAATATGAAACTCATACATACGGATTCAGTGCATGATTGACAGCCAGCGCGTCAAGCAACTTTCCCCCGTTCAGCCTCTCGGTGACTAAATACGTTTTTTGTTCGGATCGTCACCACTATAATCACGATCATGTGGCGGTTAAGAGAAGAAGTGCATTTCAAAATAAAGGCGAGCGAGCGACTGTTCATTCGTTCGCCACACTGATCTCTGCTCAGAACGAAGACATTGTAGCCAAACTAAAGCATTTATTAACAATATGTCAGCCTCAGCGGGGATCGCCAGAACCCGGTAGATTTACAAAGACTGGCACAGTTTACACTGCATTTGTTGTTGTGAGTTCGCAAAGAGCGCACGCTGTGCTTTCTCATTTTACGTAGTATTTATCAAACCTGACAGTTATCGGGCAATCAGTGCATACACCGCCCACTAATTAGCGCACCTCTGAGATAGCAATGAATGGGTCCACTTGTATCTAACATGGATCTTGCAAAGACAAAAAAGGCACAAAAAAGCACAAAGCGGCGAACTTAGAAAAAGGTAGCGTACAACAGGGCACAGGCGAGGACAACCAGCTCAGGTCCACCAGAAACTGAAGAATTCTCAACTATTGAAGAGGTAGTTCAACAAAGACGACATAGACACTGCTGAGATCTCTGTACAAAATGAAGGTAAATGAAGGTCTGTTACGATTCTGTTTTAGTGCATATACTGCATAATTATATGATTCATGTGGCATAAATCCTGTGTGCTCGTCGCCTTGGCCTGTCTTCGCCTTGCTTGGATGACTGCTGCCATTGAACAAAGTACATTTTTATACACAAGGAAACGCACATCCTGGTTTCGACCTGCTTTTAATAGGTGGAGAATTTCCTCGCGCTCTCACTGACAGTTTTTGTAAATACCGGGGAATATATAATTAGGCGCACTTTATCCACCCATCTTTTTGCGGGGAACTCCCACTTTCCCATGACCCTCCCACGAGCGCATATTAAAAGCTTGTAAATACCATGCCATGTATTTTTGTGCTTGCCGCGAAGGAATTGCGCCTCAAATGCGCAATTGTGTTAGTAAATCTAGCCCTGAGTTTGTTAACCCTGAGAAGAGGGATACTAAGGGACACTACACAATCTAATCAGTGTGGCAAACAAATGACCAACAGTCACTCACTCGCCTTTATTTTGTAATGTGAGGTCAAGTTAATAATTGAAGTAGAAGAATTACGTTTGATATAATAAATAAACACATAACTCCTGGGAATAAATGGATTCATGCTATCTAACAGCGAGGGGATATCTTAATGGAGATTTAGTTTTCTCTTATTCCTGTGATTGCTTCCATCAGCTTACTCCAAACATTGTACACATGGTGTTCAGGTGCTCAGTATCAGGGGAACGTACTATATTTAGAGTTTAGAGTGGGATTAAGCCAGCACTGCAGCATGTAGTGGGCCGAGCCAGTATCAGGCGACTGCAGCCTGCATGAGTTATGCTGAGGCTGGAGATAGAAACGTTTTTCATGACACTGTGTATGTGCTGCAGGACTGTCAGTCAGATAACTAACTATTCCACCCAATGTTCAACTTGATTCCAAACTTCTCTGTAAATTTCCTCAATACAGGACTGCAGCATATAGTTGCCCATAGTGTTGAAAGGGAATACAGTGCAGATCAGCTCAACTGTCCGTATGCAATCAACAGTCGCAGCCGTTGTTGTATGAGCTGTGTACAACATACAATATGTGCACACAGTGATTTGTACGTGGAAAGAGGTCCTGCTTTGTAGCGCCATATCTGCCAATTTAAATACATATACTTACATTTTTGGTGAGTTTAACACATTAAGAATAAAGTACATGTAATGTGCAAAAGCCTGTGGCAGTATTGTTGTCGTCTCAGAAGTCTCAGAGTTAAACCACCAGCAGAAAACCACCTCCAAGGTCTCATTGTCAAAGTAAAAAAGAAGGGAACATCAGGTACTGTGACAACTGACAAAGTCTTCCAATCTCAGCAAAGTCTTCTCAAGGAAACTCCTGCAAAGGATTGACAGCGCTGTGAATGAAGAACTCAGACAAGAACAAGCCCAGTGGAATACCTGCACAGATTATACATCTTATTGGTTCTGCCTTATAGTTCTGTCGAGTCAGATGCAAACTCTCTCCAATCCTCAGTATTATTTTTTTGGTCCATTTATCTCTTTAACAGAGGACAGAGTCACCAACTCAAAGCGCATTTGATTGTGTCAAGTATATTAACTGTTTATGAGATGATACCTGAGCCATTAATATTACTATTATATTAAAGTAATATTAATGTATTAATGTATTATTGTATTGTATTGTAATATTATGATGTAGCCAGCACCAGCACCCCACTCTTGACTAAAGGGGAATGCGCCTCAGATCCAACCTCCACAGTTTTGGGGAGAGAGCCTCCTCCAGGGCAGCTCCCAGGCTCTGGAACTCCCTGCCCCAACCCATCTATACTCTACTAGTACTACTGTTAATAATACTACTACTCTAGGAGCTATTTCCATATGTATTTATTTTTGTGTACACTAGGGGGCACTAAGACCACGACCAAACATGTATTGGGCATTGATAAAGGGAGCAGGTGGTAGTGACAGGAAGAAGGCACCGGACAGGACACAGTTTGTAACAGAGCAATAGAGAGGCAGCATGAAATGTTTGTTTGCTATGAACTGGAAATTAAATCAACCAAAACATGAATCCTACATGGACATCTCTTGCCTGAGTACATCCTAATCGAACTGGTGCATCAGTGGCCTTTTGTAATACTTCCAACTTCTTCACAGTCGACAAGTGCAACTCCTTCCTTTCATTTTTCCAAACAAAAATTTACACTATCTACACCAATCTGACCACCTCCCCACCTCTCTCTCCCACCTATACCACAGATCCCCTGTCTCAATTCTCCCCTGTGTCCCCTATGGAGGTACCCAACTTCATGGCTAGCATAAAGAAAGAGAGGTGACAACCTCTCAGCTTTGAGCTGACCTTATCTCCAACGATTTGTTTGAACCTTTCCAATCCAGTTTCCGCCCACAGCACAGCACAGAAACAGCCCTCCTTAAAATCACCAACAACCTCCTCCTCTCCTCAGACTCTGGTAACTTCAACATCCTCAGCCTCCTCCACTACACGGCAGCACACAATAAACCACAACACCATGCTCTCCCGCCCTTAATCCTCCATAAACATCACTGGTACTGCCCTCTACTGGCTAAAGTCATATACCACAAACAGATAACAGTTCATCAACATCAACAACTGCACCTCCTCCCCCGCTCATCTCTCCCAATGCGTCCCCCAGGGTTCGGTGTTTGGTCCTCTCCTGTCATCCTATAAATGCTCCCCTTTGGCAATATCATATGCCGTCACAGCCTCCTCTTCCACTGCTATACCAACGACTTGCAGCTCTACATCTCCACCAAATCCATTACCTCTGCATCTCACTTCACTCTGACCAACTGCCTCACAGAAATAAAATCATGAATGCAAGCCAACTTTCCTCAACTCAACTGTAATAAATCTGACATGATCATCATAGGCCTCAAATCTCTCACCAAAAGGACTTGATTTCTGCCTCACCATTGACAAATCCACTGTCTTCCTTCCCTATCTGCAACCTGGGAGTCATTTTCGACAGCAACCTTTTCTTTGAAAAACATGCAAGTCAAATCACAGATCCAGAGAATCCCGATCCTGAAGATCAGGATTCAGCTTTGGTAAGCCAATCCTCCCTTGAATCCAGATAAAGGGCTGGATTTGGGTATTTCAAAACGTAAGGCAGAGATCTGGATCAGCTTGATACCAAAATTTCAGGATCATTTGGATCCCACCTCAGAGGTGGATTTGACTTGGATTGACAATGTCTCAGCTCTGCTTCTCCTAGATATTGTTACTCAAGATCTTCATTACACTTAATCTAAATTGTCAGTGCATTACTTGAAACAAATTGGAGTAATTTAAGAACATTTAAGGTGTAGCAAAAGTGTTTGGCTATGTTTGTGTACAAACTGATTATTTTACTTAACCAAATCAGATGCTATTTTGCTTTAAATTACCACAATTATGTTTAGTGAGAGACAGATTAGGATGGAAAATCACTGATCAAGCTATAATACATGAAAATAATACAACTACAATTTCAAACACTTTCCAGCACTTTATTCAAAATCCAACAACTTATCACTGCAATTGAAGCATTTCCAAGGATTTCCAGCACTCATCCAGACCCTGTCCTTAATAGCTGAGTGGGCTCTGAAAGTAGAAGAAAGGGAAGGAGTATGAGTAATATCTTTGTCTTCATTTGGAATCCACAATAGTCACAGAAATCGTGTGCATGATGATAACAGCATGATTTCCCCAGCATTACTGTAGCATTCTGACACTTCTGAATGAACTGCATAATTCATACACAACACACATATAGTGTGTGGTCTGTACACATGTAGCCTATTTTCAGTTTCCTGTGTTGCCAATGACGAAACGCTAATAAACTCCGAACAGGTTGATGTTAGTTTAAACAGTTATGGTATAATGTACGTCAGATTAATTACCTTGTAAATCAAACCATGGACCGCAAAATTTGTAAACAAGCTAGCGACCGCTAGCCCGCTAGCTGCTTAACACACAAGTCAATGGAGCCAAGTTAGCTACCGTTAGCACTGCCGCGGCTCAATTAGAGATCGCTACAGCCTGGTTTTAAGTACGTGACAATTCATATAGTTAGCTAGCACGATATGTTGGTTGGCGTTCATGTGGTCCTTAAACCGCTCAACATTAGACGACGGTAAACTTACATTTTTTACGTGAAAGTCATGCTCCCAGCTGCTCCTTCCGTGAAGTAGTCCGCCATGTTTCAGATCCGGAGGCGGAGACTTGAGATTTGGTAATCCGTATCCAGCCAGGTCGGGATCACGGTGATCCACCCGGCCAGTGTTTTGAAATACTCAGATAAAGTCAGCAGGATCACCTTGATCCATGACTGAGAAAAGGAGGATTTCATTATCCGGATTATTCTGATCCGGATTACAAGTTTTGAAATACTGGGCCCACAACAGCCTTCGTCCACCTCAAACTATAACTCGTCTCCTCCCATCACTCTCCTTCTCTGCTGCCGAAACCCTGATCCATGCCTTCATTCTCTGCGGTTCATCATCCAAAGTCCTCAATAAACTCCAGTACATCCAGATCTCTGCTGCCCATCTGCTCACCCATTCCCGTTCCCATGACTATATCACCCACGTCCTCAAGAAACTCCACTGGCTCCCTGTCCCACAACAAGTCCGCTTCTTCTACTCACCTACAAAGCCCTCCACAACCAAGACCCCTCCTACCTCACCGTCCTTCTCCACCACCACACTCCTCCTCGCAGCCTTCGTTCCTCTAATGCAAACCTCCTGTCTCCACCACTTTGGACCAAGCACCGTACCTGGGGAGACAGAGCTTTTTCCATTGCTGCCCCCTCCCTCTGGAACTCTTTGCCCAAACACATCCGTGTCTGCACCAACATTCAAATCACTGACAAAAACCCACCTCTTTAGAACTGCTTTTAATGTGTGATTTTAACCCGTGTTTATTACTGTCAATTTTTGTTTTTATTTTATTTATTTATACATTTTATTATTACTACTGTTAATGTTACTTCTGCCATTAATATTACTGCTACTACTGTTAATACTACTATAATACTAGTACTACACAGATGGAACCCAAGATCTGTGTGCTCCAGATTAAGGCAGTTTTTGTAGTGTTACTTTTATGTTATATGGATGTTCCCTGGATCCTTCATTCCCCACTTTGTATGTGACCAGGGAACATAGGGATGACCCCAAAATAGGCCTGGACTGTAGTTTAGTGAAAAGAAACATGCAACGGTAGGCTGGCTGGCCATGCAAAGAGCCTACTGTAATGATTGATAAAATGTAAAATACAAGATACAACAATTTACACCCTAATCTCTCCTCATCGTATTTGGATATGTGCGTCACCTAGGCTGTAAGATACTGTAACAAAATGCTGAATTTAATCAACGAAGGCATAGGCTTATGTCATGCAATTCTGCAATTATGATAGTGGATAAGCCCTTTCTATATATTATTAGGACCAGTTAAGGAATTGCGAGGAAAAATGGGGAACATAGGATCCGGGGAACATAGGGACGACCCCTTTGGGGTCAATTTTTGATGTAAACATATTTTTAACATTGCCGGTTAGAGAGTTTTATCTTTGCACAATATGTAGCATTCGCTCCGTGAAACTCTCCTTCATGATCAGGCAAAATTTGCATTGAAACAAGAAACATCTCTAAATAAATTGATATTTAATTTAATTGATTCACGAAATCAGTAGCAATACCCAAACCTAGTCTACTGACTAGGTATTATTGAGATACAGCTTTTATAACTTGTTGCCAGAAATATAAGTCACTTAAACTTGTGAAAGTGAAGGAAACATTATTTTGGAAACAGCCTATTGGATTGTTGGGGCACTGAGAGGGGAACGGGGGGATCACATGCTAGTCCTTCCTGCCGCAGCTGGTTGCCTGTGTACCAGAGGGCGGGACAGATGCAGCTATGACGAGGGCATTCCCTCTGCAGATAGTATGATCTCAAGCTAACCGCTAACAGTTCAATGTCCTCCACAATGAGATCCACATGTTTGCTCCTAGTGAGAGTAAGTGACGATAAAAAGAGGATTGTAGATATAGAACAGTATGACAGGACAGACGCGGAAGCAGCGGGACATTATTTACACCACCAGGGTGAAAGTGAGAAACATATATTATGTTTCTCACTTTCATCCTGACGGTGTAAATAATACGGGAATCAATCACATAGAATATTATATATCTATGTGATTGATTCCCATGCTGCTCAGCGTCATCTGAGTCAGCAGCTCTTTGGCAGCACAGTGTCTCCACCTCTCCTCTCACACCGTAGGAGTGAGTTACTATGGTTATGTGCACACTCCCTGTTTCTGTCGCTCAGGAACATTCTGGTGATACCTTCACCTGTCTCTCGCCAGTTTTTTGTATATATGTTGTTTCTGTATTTATAACAGAAACAACACACACACACACACACACACACACACACACACACACACACACACACACACACACACACACACACACACACACACACACATTATTGTGACAGTCAGCCATGGAGGAGCATAAGAGGAGAAGTACGAAACCACCATTATGTTCCATTTCCAGTATTTACACTCCAGCCCCTAGAGGGAGCCCATGGGACACAGCCGGCTAGACCTACAATTAAGCCTATGCCCAAATATGGAGTTCCTGTGACATCACTTTAATCAGCCAGATGGAAAACACCTGAACCTCATTGGAGAAACTCTGCCAGCCAATCACCGCCCAGATTACACAGCACACAAAGGGAAGTGAAACACACACACACACACACACACACAGACAGGAGAGTACCTTTGGGAAAAATCAAATGGTGGAGTTGGGGGAGAGAGTAGGAGTAGGTTATTGCTCCTGCTCGTAGGAGAAGTCTGCTGTGTGCCACTGCCCTGGAATGTCGGAGATCCTGCTTCTTGTATGACCCTTGCCTGCTTGACTACCCCCCCGCCTGCCTCGCTCTGATCTACCTGAGAATCCGCCCCGGTGTGCTAGACCCTGCTTCTGGACAACGACGATTCTATTGGATTTGGCACTGACTTGACACTGCTGCTAACATTCACCTCTCACACCCACAAACTGACAATAAACTTTTGCATTTCATTTTGTTTTTGTAACTCACCTGACAGGTAAAGTACACACTAGGTTTGTAGGCAAAGTAATTAGAAGGAATGAGACACCAAAATGAGTAAAGGGAACACACGCTTAACTTAAGCAAAACACTGTATTAAGCACAAATAGAAAATTAAACAGTTTACAACACTGCCGGCAGTTCGTTTTTGTTCTCTTTTGTAATGTCTTAACTGGGTGCCCCTAATAAAATAAAATGTCCTTCTCAAAATAAGAAATAGTTCACTTGAATTGTCCTGGAAAGTCCTTCCCCACAGCCCTACCACGCTGACAGGACGGAAGATGATGAATGAGAAGGCCCCTCCTTAATCCAGATGCTGACATGGGTAGCTCGCCATCTCCTTTGTCAAGGAGAGAATCACTCCAAATCCAGGGCCCAGAATCTCAGGATATCCAAAAAACCCAGCCTGTATAACACAACAGGGCTGATATAAATCTGTTCAAACTTCCTTAACTGTACAGTTTAATTTGATCAATATCAACGTATAAAGCAACCTTTCACTATTAACTTATTAAAAGGTTACTGCTGCGTTGCAATAATAAACATGAAATGTCAACTTCACTGTTTTATATTAAAAACAAAATCATCAAAGTAATAATAAACAATCAGGAACTTATATGCAAACGATTATAAAACCACTCACAGTTCATCACAGGATACTCAGATTGGATTAAGATGAGTAAGGTAATGTAACATAAATGTGACATGAATTTCTTTTCACAATACTGATACCTTGTACCTCCACACGCCACAGCGCCGTAACATGCACAATGCGTAGCTTCATGACCTATGAAACTCAGCTTAGTGGTGTCTTTCTCTCTTTATACAATTTAAACAACATGTACACATACTCATTTCACACACATATTCACATTTTCCCTTTGCTAGCATTAGGAAAATACCACAACACCGTGACCTATGCTATTGCGCGGCAGCTAAAACACCACGAGGCTAAGCTAGCTCAAGGAGATATTTGCTCATGCATCACAGTAATCACCGAGAAAGGAAAATAATAAAACAACATGTTCCCAGGGTCGCTTCAGTGGTTCACCGGACTTCTATCTGCTTGCAGAGTTCCTCCTTCCAAGTGTTTTTAACACGTTCAATCACTCCTAAAACTCAACTTGTGTTTATATGGCATTATATTTGTGCCACATTTATGGAGGAGCAATGTGAGATTTTAAGCGCAGAAAAATATATTTTGCGAGCACAGAAATTATATTTTGAAGAGAAATGATACGCGAGCAAAACATTATGTCATTTGAGCAGGCAAAAATATATTACTCTCACTCAGTTTTACTCATGCCCTCTCTCAAACTCTTGCTCGCTGCGCTGCAGACTGCTGCACACGCGCTCTCAATCTGTCCCTTCTGTGCGCGCTCAACTTTGTCTGTACGCTCGCTCAACTTGGCACACTGTTAAGGTATGTGTCCACAGGCAGCGGTGTTTCCCCGCATCCCATTCATTGTCTATGTGAAAAGCCGTGCAATGCATTCTGGTAGCATCGTGGTGAATGTCGAGACGGCCGCTCCTCATTTGCATAAAGTTGAAGTCGAATCTACTTTATGCTAATCAGAGGCGCCGGGCTCGACTCGCCGCCTCGGGAACGCTCCCGAACGCTCGCGAAAATCTTCTAAACTGAATGTTGTCGATCTAAAATAAAGACAGATTCAGCAACTGCATAGCTTATTTCTCGCTTAAAATGTTTTCAGAAACACCTTTCGGTGAACTATTTTCGTAAAATAAGCGAAAGTTTCCAAACGAGCCGCCATGTTGGTCTGCGTGAACTCCGGAGCAGACAGGACAGCTGTGAAAGCGATCATCCAATCAGGTGCAGCCATGAAGTGTGCGCGTGATTGTATGAAGGAGAGCGCCTGTCAATCATCCTCTAGTGGCAGCCTACCAAGCGTTCAATACTGGGAAGCGGCGAGTCCACTCGCGTTTAAAATCGCCCCTGTGGACACGTACCTTTACAAATGTGCCACAATAGCAACCAATCAGAGACTTGGAGAAGCTCAATTCTGATTGGGACCAAAAATCGTCCCGGGCATTTTCAGCCGAGACCGGCCCACCAGGTATCGATGGAAAGACAATGAAGCCTATGAATGAAAACAAACTTTTTTGTGACAATAGGCGCATTTCGAATCATGCATGCGCATGCATTTGCCTCGCAAAACCAGGCATTATGGGGAAAAAAACGTCACAATTGCTGGTGATAACTTCCCTTTGCGACATGTCACATGGCTTCAAAAACTTGCGGTATCTCCAGGGTACCTCCCTTCGCATGCTTTTCTGTGCAGTTGGTCTGAAATAAGTGGGGACATAAGACACTCCCCTCCACGTTGCCCTAGTTGGTTAGAATTATCACGTGGTATTTCCCACATGAGAAAATTCTTTAGCCTCCGTCAACAAGAGAAGTTCAAATGCCTCGGCTCGAATTCATCAGCTACGAAGACAGCCAGCCCCACTGGGTAGACCATATTCTTTGTGCAAAGTCCATGAAGTTTCCCCTGGCGCGATAATTTTTGTTATGTATATAATTATTAATAACGTTTAAATAAAAAAAAAGAATAAAAAAAAGTCAGTGAAGTGCACCTGTGTTCGACTTGACGTGGTGGGAACTTGACGTGTTTATGACGAGTTCCGGCGGATCCTCTCAAGTCTCGTGCATGCATCGGCGCAAATGCATGCGATCCGAAACGCAGCCAATGCTTGTACACTGTCGGGCATCGCCCCTCAGCTGTAATTGGTCCAGCCCAGAATCAATCATGACTAAGGGGCCGATCTACCACTTTTGTGTACCAATAGCAGTGTTTCCCACAGGATTCTATCTTGGGGGGGCTTGTGATCTTGTAGGGGGGTCCAGGGGCATGCCCCCCCGGAGAACATTTTTAATAGATTTCATTTAATGCATCAATTTGGTGAATTTTGAGAACCAAAATATGACATCAATTACTGACCAATTTCTTACAAACTGCTGGTACTGATACAAATGTTGACATACTAAATGGGGTTGAGGAGTTTAAGCATTCAAGAAAATATGAAAACAAAAATGACTAAAACACAGTGCTGAGCCTTCCAGGGTTCCCCAATTAGTTTTCACTGAGGGCCAAATTATGTCCAGGATGCGCCGTTTTAACCAATACCAATTGAGCTAACCGAATTGAACCAATAAAATCGTCTTTTCAAAATGTTCCTTCCCAGGACCACCAATTGAATCAAAAGACCTCTGGGATGAAATGAAATGATAAATGAAATGAAGAATAAAATAAAGAATGTCGTTATGAATTAAATAATAAATGTATGGATTAAATTAAAAATAATTATCAGTGATAACCATATTTTTTATCATATTTTTATGTAATTTAGTAACAGTTGGGTTTCTTTTTCCAACCGGTTACATTTTGGACAGTGAATTTATTATTTTCAGTCTTGTGACCACTCGTGTGTGTGTGTGTGTGTGTGTGTGTGTGTGTGTGTGTGTGTTACATGTGTGTGTGTGTGTGTGTGTGTGTGTGTGTGTGTGTGTGTGTTATATTTTATGGTGTTCCAAAAATAATAAATGGGTGACATGACACACCTGGTTCTATGGAGCTAGAACAGTCTCATAATTCATAAATGCACACAGAAATTCATAAATGCACAAAAAAGATTTACAAATGTATTTGGGGATTTGTATATACATGTGACTCAAAACACAAATACATTTTCAATGCACACACAAATATGTTTCATTTCATATGTAAGTAAAAATTATTCACATATAAAAAACAAGATTCATAAACATATTTCCAATGCACTCACAAATCTAAAAAAAAATCACAAATACATGAATGTTAAAGTATTTGCAATCTTCATCAAATACGCATTTGGGGCTTGTTACATTCATATATGAACTGTTGGACCTGTATTTACAAAGTGCTTTTAATTTGTAAACCTCCCTGCATTTGTGTGTGAAACTTTTGAGACTCCCCTGACGTGACTCTGATCCACAAATGCGTTTTTTCTAAGAGGAGGTTGTCTGTAGCCAATCAGATGTCTCCCTCCTTTACAGCCAATCATGTGAGTGTCTCCCCTCCTCCGGACGGCGGAGACGAAAGATGGCCTCTGGCAGTTCAAATGTAAGTAAAAAGTACTCATTTCTTGTGAATCTTTTACATAAGTCATATTCCAGAATTATGAATGACTGTTTAGCATGAATCGTGACGCTAAATCAGGTCTGAAACCTGTTTTCAGTGACAGAAAGTAAATGCATTCAGCTGTATTTTTTGTTTGACACTGAAATATAACAGGCGAAACATCGGAATTAATTTATTCACGGCCACATTAAGTTAAATTATTAACTTAACCGATTATCCATCTGATTATCCGTCCTGCTGCGAGCGAACAACTTCTATCAGTGGTGACTGACTGTATATAAAAGTAAAATATAATCTAATATATAATGAGCTCCTGACGCTCAGCTCAACGGGTGAGGAGAACACCTGTAGGCGGAGACGCTCAGAGATAAAGTCAACAGCAGCGGATCAGCTGATCTCTCCCTCCGTACAAACCTTCCGTTCTGATCCAGCTCCACTGGACTTTCAAAGTAAAGGTGCCGCAAGCTGTAAATTAGTTAAATAGTGAAACAGCAGCGCTTTTATAGCCGGTTTTATGATTAAACTCTGAACATAACCTGGTCGGGACCAGGTTATGAGCTAAGCATAAGTTACCGTGGTGATCTAAAAGAGAGCCACCTTTGTAGTACAGCCTGACTGACTGACTTGTAGTACAGACTCAACATACCTCGCTAACCCACTAAACTGGCTTCGCAGTACACAGGACAGAGGAAAGATGAACGTTAGCGGAGCCGTAAGCTACGGCCGATGACGCCGCTGCGTGAATGACTCCTGACACTTAAACCTAACTTGCTTCTGTAATGCTAACTCTAACATGTCAAACTGTATGATGTGTTTGAGGACTAATTTATCTAACTAACCAGCATACGGTAGCACCCGAAATGGTAAACACAGCCGATAAACAACCAAACAAAAAATACAGCTGAATGCATTTACTTTCTGTCACTGAAAACAGGTTTCAGACCTGATTTAGCGTCACGATTCATGCTAAACAGTCATTCATAATTCTGGAATATGACTTATGTAAAAGATTCACAAGAAATGAGTACTTTTTACTTACATTTGAACTGCCAGAGGCCATCTTTCGTCTCCGCCGTCCGGAGGAGGGGAGACACTCACGTGATTGGCTGTAAAGGAGGGAGACATCTGATTGGCTACAGACAACCTCCTCTTAGAAAAAACGCATTTGTGGATCAGAGTCACGTCAGGGGAGTCTCAAAAGTTTCACACACAAATGCAGGGAGGTTTACAAATTAAAAGCACTTTGTAAATACAGGTCCAACAGTTCATATATGAATGTAACAAGCCCCAAATGCGTATTTGATGAAGATTGCAAATACTTTAACATTCATGTATTTGTGATTTTTTTTTAGATTTGTGTGTGCATTGGAAATATGTTTATGAATCTTGTTTTTTATATGTGAATATTTTTTACTTACATATGAAATGAAACATATTTGTGTGTGCATTGAAAATGTCACATGCAAATCCCCAAATACATTTGTAAATCTTTTTTGTGCATTTATGAATTTCTGTGTGCATTTATGAATTATGAGACTGTTCTAGCTCCATATGGTTCTCATTATTTGTGCAGCTTGTAAAGAGATGGATGTAATTGGATTGTTTATGCTGTGAGTGTAAGGAAAAGGCCTTGAACATTTTAAATACTTTTATTCAAACAATTTAGAACAGGTTATGCAGAACACAAATGGTAAAATAAACAACGGTATTGCAACAATACTATACTCACTCTACTCCTAGGGATGAAACCTGTATACTGTCCTTGTGGATCTGGGTAGCGAGCATGTATCTTAGGGTCACAGCAATTGGGTACAATGACTGTGAGCCTGTCTCAGTGCTCCATGGTGCCACACAGTATGTTGTTGGTTGAGGAGCATCAGCTGATTACTGCATTTTTACAGTAAGTTAAACAGCAGGCTTGGTGTTTGTGTTTCAGGCAGAGGTCGAACAGCTGGTGTGACTGCTCCAAGCTCAGTCCTTGACTCTGGCCTGTAAAGTACAGACTAAGTGAGATGTTTTTATTGAACAGAGCTTTATTGTCCTCAAAGAGGCCTTTTATCCGTATGTCAGGTAGACAACTACACAGAGAACCACTGACCAGCATATCAGCAATAAGCTAGGAATGTACTGCAGCTGTTACATAGTCAGACAATATGGCTGAAATGCGCTGAAGTTTAAAAATAAAGCTAAAAACAAACGTATTGCTCACCTTATTGATATTTTAACATTACATGATTTAGCTGTTAGCATTGCCAGCTGTTGCTGCATCAGAACCTTTTCAATGACATTGCCTAATACTACAGTTTTTCTCAATTGTTTACACACAAATACTGGTACTTGAGACACAATGACCACAACATGTAACTCATGCACCAACACCCTGAACTAACTGTGACAGGTTGCCGTCCTCCTCACCACCGTGTGGCATTGTGCCAACGTGATGCTCATGGTGATGGCAGAGCAAGCTGGCGCACTTATAAATAGGAGCGACCCCTTCCTTTTTCCTCTTCCTCTTGTTTTGTGTCGGTCATTCATCTGGCGTGGCGCGGTGGGCTTCCCAAACCCCCCCCCTTCCCAGCGTGGCTGTCCGCTGGCTGTTGTGGTTGGGTGCTGTGCGCTGTCCAGGGCTTCCCGGGGTGCGATCACTTGTTTCCCCTTCGCGGGGTGGCTCGCGGGGCGGAGCTGAACAACACCTGGCTCCCTGGTGCCTGCCGTGGCTCAGTAAAGTGTGTGGTGAATTGCCGCCGGCCTGGACCCGCCACCACTCCCTAGGGACGCTGCTGCTTTGGCTCCCCCCCTATTTACTGCGTGGCACTTGGATTCTTTTTGGTTTGGCCTGCGCTTGGTTGGCAGTCGTTATTCTTTGTTAATTATTTGCCGTTAGATTATTATTATTAGTCATTTCCCTGTTTGTTGTTTTCTTTAGGTTATTGTTTGTTGCCCTCGTTGTTTACTTTTGTTTTGTTCTTTTGCTTATTTGTGTGTGTTTTTGCATGTTTTGATGATTTGTTTGTATTCCTTATTGTGTTAAATTATGTTATGTTTGCATTATGATACTTTTGGCCTCATTTAATTTTGATTTGTTTGCACAGGTGCCGTGAGCGGTCGGCAGCAGTTGTTTCCTGGTGGTGGTCTTCCCTTCACGAGTTCTGCTGCAGTGTGAGTGTGGTATCACGGTTGTTATAAGTTGAAGTCCTCTTTGGTTTGGTTTGTCCCCCTGCTGTCCGGTACGTCACGGCCCTGTGCCACGTTATTCCCCGCTCCTGCCAGTGCCATTGTTTTAATTGGGTATTGTGTGTCTATCTGGTTTTTTCAAAACACTACACACAATTCTCTGCATTTGGCACACTTTTCATGAAGAAAATCTCTTGTTTTCACAAGGAACACACTGCCATTCAAAATTCTAAAGTTAATTTCCCTACTATGCACACTGACTCATCACATGGGAAAACACCTGCAACACAGTTTTACAATTTGCAATCAGAGCATTAGCATAAAAGTGCAACAGGTGAGCTCTTCTGTTTTGGAGCAATGGATGCCAACATTGGCAACAGAGGCAGAGCCAGAGGAGGGAGAGTACGAGGAGGAGCCTAGCATGGATTTGCCATGCTAGGCGATGTGGGATAGTTTTTTTTTGTAACTGTATACAGTAAATTCTTCTGGTTTTGTATGTAGACCACTGTATATGCAACTTTGTGTTGGTTGGGATGAACACTGTGTACATTACAGTATTCTTGTGGGAAAAATAAAATATATAAAACAATATTCTAAAATATTTTACAACACATTTATGTATGTACTGTCTGTAGTGAGTGTAACGCTGAACAAAAAAAGGCCTAAGTCATTATGGTAAATGGAGAAGAAGTGTTCATCATGTTTTACATTGAGCACATCAGTGTTCAACTGGTTCTTATAAATGTCTATTCATATGATGGTTTGTGTGTGTCATTTGAAAACAAAATACCATTTTGAGAAGAAATAACATTGTTTTGAATGTAAAGTTTCCTTTTGCAGGAGAATTGAGGGGTTTTGCCCATTGTGTGTGTTCTTTGATTTGTGTGTAGAGTTCTGAGAGTATGAGGCATGCGTTCAGAAAATGTGTGCAAACAATCGAGAAAAACTGTAACATGCTAGCTTGCCTAGCATGTTACAGCCACAACAGCCATGTTATTGTTAACGTTTATTATGATAATGTTAGAATTGGCTTTTACTTTGTTCACTTTAGACTTGTACTTTTTCACTGAACTCATATAAATCACTAGTTGTGCTCATTAGAACAGTGTGACAGTTAACCTGATAAGCAGGAACCCGTTGAATCTTCAAGGCCGTCTTTGATCTGACAGTTAGGTTTGCTAGAATAGATACACGCCTGAAGGACAACACCCATACATGTTTCATATTATATTTCTGTAAGTTCATATCAGAGATAACTGACCAGTAAGACTTGATTGCGTGAAAGTTCAACCTCTGTACGGGGCAGACCCAGCCCAAGAAGATAAAATGTAACTAGCACCCAGAAACGGGGCTCTGACTGAGATCCTGCGGGAGCTCTGCCATTCCGAGCCCAGCGCTGCCATACTTTACCTGTGACCTGAATAAATACTATCTGTGAACCAGAGCCGTTTCTTGCTATAAGCGGACTATGCGAGCGCATAGGGCCCCCGCGCCACCAGGGGGCCCCCTCAAGTTTCAAGGCCAGCTGCAATACCTGTGGAAGGACCTGAAGGAAAAGGTGCGAAAAGTACCTGGCACCTGGCCCGCTGATTGGTCAGATGTGCTGTCTACCAAGCAGCGTTGACGACCAGTAGGAGGGGGAGGGGAATTGCGCCGAGCCGTAGGTTCAGGTCATTCACGGCATGGCGTCCAAACGAGCGTATTCGTCTGGCGCAGAAAAAAGAAAAAAGAAGAAACTAGAAGAAGAAAAACCCTCGCAGGATAAAGGTAAGGTTTTTTTTCATTATGTGGGGTGGAGGGGCTAGCTTAAATGCTGAATTTTTCTGATAGCTTAAGTGTTTGCTTTAGGAGAAGGCGAAAAATAAAATGTATGTCACATGTGAATGTCATAACACTGATTGACTAAAGTGACACCCGTTTTGGTGAATTATAGCAGGTCCAGCATGTTAGCATTACATTAGTGAGGGAGGGTGTGTTGTCAGGCAGATGTCTGTCATGTCTGCTGGATCCTCGTCCAGTGGGAGCTGAGCTGTTCCATCATAGACCTCCTCTGCTGTTCAATATTTGCCACTTAACATTACTTCAGGATTGTTTTAGTGTGTCCTCAGTTTATAGGTCTCTAATGTGAAGTGTGCTAAACAACACTAATACATATTAGGCCTATTGTAGATTATTATGGACTATTGAAGCAGTGTATTATTGCTCTGAGTGGATTATTATTAACTCTACTGAGCTAGTTGTGTCTTTCTTTACCACATTTATTAGAATATTTATTGTGACAATATAATTTTAACAAATGTACCTACATTCCTACAGTTTAGTTATGTTTTTGATGTATTTTTTTTATTCAAAAGAATCATAATAACGCAAATTAAAGTCAATATAAAGCAAACAGACTGTTAGGTCTGCCCAGAGAACAAAAGTTAAGACCAGATCATCAGTTAGACAAGTAGTAACACTTTGTAATACTGTGTGAAATATAAATAAAAACTATAAATAAATAAAATATAAACTAACATATTCCTTCAATATCACATAGTGCTCATCAGTCATTTGTCTTTGTTTTATAACTCTTTGAAACTGCTTAAAAGTGACAACTTTGAAATTGGATGCATGCTTTAAAGGAACACTGTGCTGTATATTGCAGGGGTTGATGTAAAAACAGATTATGAATTTCTCCATTAGTGTAACATAACTCAATTATATAGTATGAATATTTGCTAAGGATCTATTTTGCTTGGTAACCTGAGGAGTTTTGTCTTTGCAGGAGCAATACTCAAATATTTTGGAGCCACCGACCAGGAAACAGCGGGGCCATCTTCAGCCCCACCTCATGAAGGAGCAGCGGGGCCATCTTCAGAACCACTTGACCAGGGAGCAGCAGGGCCATCTTCAGAACCACCTGACCAGGGAGCAGCAGGGCCATCTTCAGAACCACCTGACCAGGGAGCAGCAGGGCCATCTTCAGAACCACCTGACAGGGAGCAGCAGGGCCATCTTCAGAACCACCTGACCAGGGAGCAGCAGGGCCATCTTCTTCTCCTGCAGGCTTACAAGGTCAGCTGCCAGTTTTTGGTCAATCAATTGATCCAGCTGACTGGCCATCAGTCCTCTCAGATTCATCCAGGGCAGATTTAGTGGGTAGAGGACCATTTCAGGTTAGCCCAAATTTCACATTTCCCAAGAGAGAAGGTGGTAGAAGTTTGCATCATCATTATTTCTACAGAACATTAATTAATGGAGAAAAGATAAAATGGACCTGGCTTAGCTACTCCAAAATGACTCCCTGTTCTGCTTTTGCAGGTTTTCACGACTCTAGCCTGTTTTCCTCTTGAAAATGTAATAGATTGTTGCTTCTTTATTGATCACCTAAAAGGGTTAGGAATCTATCCATCGTAGTTTGACAAAATAGGGCCCCCCGAACAGCATCTTGCATAGGGCCCCCAAACAGACAGAAACAGCCCTGCTGTGAACTGAAGAGTTCTCCGGTTTATCCTTGGGCTTCCAACAAAAGAACCGGGGGTTAATAATAATGTTAGGTTTTTTATTACTTGTGAACATCAGCTAATGATGTTGTGCTCCTCTTCCAAGTGATCTTTCGTGTTGTACTTTCCAGTACAGGCAGTGCACGTTCACACATTCCGGGGTCATTGCTTTTAACTGAGGTCTTAACGAAACTGGCAGGATCTTTTTGGTTCGCCGATGCGTTCAAAGTCAAAATCTCTGTGGTTTTCCAAATTATTTCAGGCAGACGTAGCTCCAGAGTTTGACTCTTCTCGTATGAACTGGTCTTTACAGATCTTGCCGTGTATTTTCCCTTTCAGAGGAACAATCAGTGATTTCCCTGATGGCACACAGCCATAATGAACACCTGTTCCTTGTGTGTTCTCAAACTCCCAGCTGAAATATGAACCTCCTTTGTGCTCATTTTTCTTGACATGAAGAAATATGAGGTGCAGGCAGTGATTCGTAAATACTGGCTGTCAGACTGATTAAGCATTCTGCTGACATGGCTGCTGTTGTTTATACGCTTCAGAAAATGTTTTATAGAGGCATTTAAGTGTTAGAAACCTAGCATAGAAACATGTTTTGAGTTCCCATTAAAATGTTCAGGTAAAAGCCGTTCATATGTTTAAAACAAATGACAAAAAAGTAGTGGTGGGCATAGATTCTTTTTTTAAATCTAGATTAATCTTGCTGTAATCTTGGAATTAATCTAGATTAATCTAGATTAAAATGGCTCATTTGAATTCTGCCGAAGGCATTCATAATATGTGTGTGCTACCTAAATAATGACTAACTAACTAATTCCGCATTGCACAAGGTGCATTGGGAAGCTTCTTAAAAATAAATTTTCCCTGAAGCAAACCTTTATAGCTGCATCCATGTCAGCACGTCACGTTTGATGTGGTCATTTCACAGTAGGCATACACAGGTTCGAAGTCTGACTCTTTCTCGCCCCCTACAGTGCAATTCGGCCAGGTATACATCCGTGCTAAAATGAAAGTGAAAGTCATCATAGCTTGCTTAGTATAGACCAGGGCTATTCAATTAGTTTTGAATGAGAGCCGGTTGATGGAAATTATCCAAAATGAGGGGCCGGAAAAATATGGCTTGAAAATGATGAGCATCGCATTAATAGCTACAGATACCGTAAAACACTACAACGACATATGAGTGCATATATTGCCTTATTTTATCAAGTAAAATATAAGTTATAGGTTTACTCAACAGTTCACAGAAATTCAGGTTGAAATAGGTTAACTCCTATTAGAGTTCCATAGCTTATCAAAAAACAATCCTTATTTTATTAACATAGGCTGCCTAAGGGCGCACTCACACCAGGGCCATTTGATCCGTACCGTACGACACGCATGGCTTCATGTTGCTTTCAAGGTGTGCCGTCTCATCATATATTTCTAGTAAACACTCGACCTGCATCAGCGCATGTGAATGCGAGCGGATATGTGCGAGCAGGCAGCGTGAGTGCAGCGGATTTTGGACGGAGACACACAGCCGCGTTTTTATTAGAAAAGTACCGGTCCGGTTCCGCTCACACCACGAGTCTGAAGAGTGCAACAGCTTATCAAAATACAGTCTTTTCTGTCTCAACTTTCCATGTTTTCAAAGTAGAAAGCGACATTGTGGTGGTTCAACGAGGCAGAACGGTCATCAGAACAACATCAGGCGCGTAAAGTACATGAAGAAAAACGTAGCGGGGGCAAGTCTACACTGCTGCGCAGAGATGAGAGAGGCCAGTTCATATCGGCCACTATACGGCCAGCATTTTTTTAATGATTTTTCCACTAAAAGGGCCAGTAAATATTCCTCATCCGGGGCCTCCAATTGAATAGCCCTGATAGACCCAGCTCCCAACCCAACTTTGAGAATAGATTAACGGTGATATTTTTTTTATCGCCCGATAAGAGTCTTGCGTTAACGCAACACGTTAACGCCGATAACGGCCCACCACTACAAAAAACCTGTCAATCACAAGCAAGAATAATTCAAACTAGAGATTGAGACCATAAACTCATGCTTACAATGTTTATTGAGATAATAAATCACAATCAGGAGTGAGGAGTCACCCCCTGGTGGCCAGAAGAGAGAATGCAGGTTTAAGGCACTTCAGCGGTGGCTTTACTTGTCACAACAGAAGGTTGCCTCCTAGTTACAACCAATAGTTTCAAGACATGAATCCATCTGCAGCTTTTAGCAGCAATGAGCTTGAGAAGGTTGTGATCTAATCTTTTCAACCATCAAATGATGGTTTCTGCTCCACTTCAAGTGAACATAAACCACGAACACAAGTCTCCAGTCCTTCATTGTGTAAGTGGTCTATAGAGAGCTCCACCAGATGTAATAACAAGCTAATACAGCAGCGGCACCTTGGGACACCCAAAGAATAAGCCTGGATTACTTTCCCCCTGTTTCCCACCTCTCCAGCCTATGTCTAGGTTTTGCTACAAAGTGGTAAAAATATAAGAGACTCTATTACATCTAGAGAACCTGTCATGAAAACTTACCGGCTCTGTAAAGAGGTGTAATTATAGACGTGGCTTAGGGCTGGGCGATATGAACCAAAAATCATATCTCAATATTTTTTAGCTGAATGGCGATACTCGATATATATCTCGATATTTTTGTACCAAATGTAACACAGGGACTTTTATAAATGGCTGAATAATATCAATATTTACTTGCTTTTTAAATAACAATAAATAATAATATTTAATTAAAATGTTCCTTAAACTTTAACCTTGTCCTATCTTGGCCATTTGATGAGTTGTCTGCAGGCTACATTCAGCTCAAAATTGAGGCACTTTTAGAGGCACTTGGAAAAAACCCAAACACCTGAATATGTGACAGAGGGTTAAAGGGTGCACACAAGGGAGCACGAGGGAGCATAAAGTCCGGAACGCTTCCTCGGCCCCGGCACGCTTGGAAGAGGTGGATTTGAGTAGGTACGATTCATGCACGAGCACATGCACGGGTACGCAATGTGGACATGAGGTAGGCTGTAATGGATAGGCCGTCCCTCTCATTATCTCTCAGTGTTCAACTCGGATCTCCCCTGCTATGGAGCCGATGTATGACTGAAAATACTGTTGATGAGTGTGTAGGACACAGATGGATTCTGGGTTGGGCTTCGTGGTGTGAGCGGTACCGGAGCGGAACCGGGCCGGGACTTGAAGGATAATACTTGCTCTCCGCTCTGTGCAAAATCCGCTGCCCGCTCGCTCAGCTCGGCTCACAAGCTATGCAGGTCGAGGAGAAATATGTGCTGACGTGACTCGTAAAGTTTCAGTCATGTTCTCTGTGTTGTTACTTTGAAAACAACATCAAGCCATACTCTGTCTGCCATGTTGTTGCTGCATGCAGGACTTGTGTGTGAGTGAGCAGGTAGGGGAGGGGCTGCTATTGGTTTCACAGAGAGGAAGAGAGGCGGGGTTGTGTGAGGGACAAACACGGGGAGAGGAGAAATAGGTGAACTGGCAGCTCCACGAAAGTGTTTGAAAATATATCGATATATTTTAAAACTTGATATATCGCCCAGCCCTAACGTGGCTTATATATACATTATTCTAACATGTATGATATTAAAGAGTTTTGCCATCCTCACACTGCCTAAAGGTGTACGATCAAGAGTTCATCAATTGTATGTCTAGACATGTCTTCTATATGCTGATGTGTTCATGTGGCCAAACCAAATGTCATCTGAAATAGACAATAGCAGAAAATAAGGCAGCCATAAGAAATGAAAACATGATTTATGTTATTACAAGGCCCTACAAGTAAAGAAAGCTTGGCTCTGCTGCTTCCCTTATATTCATTGAGAGAGTCGTTCTAACTATCATTAATCACACAGGCATATACTCAACTCCCTGGATCCACATGAGTAGAATGACTCATTGGATTTGTTTTTCATGAATGTAACCTAAAATGTTTCTTTGTACCTGTGAGTGACCTCTTAGGTTGATAAAGATGCACCACTAAAAGAAGAAGAAAAAACTCTTAGCACTACTTTCTCTCTCTAATATTCTTCTTTTTGTATCTTTTCCCATGTAACCGGGTGGTAAAACCCGGCATGTTTGTGTTTCCACTTGGGTTGTTGTGACAGTTTGACCACTGTCCCTGGCTGTTTAACTGCCTATCAATAGCGCGCATTGATCGATAGTGTAGGAACAGAAAACCTCCAAGCATAAAGTATATTCAAGCTCTGTATTCAAGCGACAAACAATCTCTCCCTCTCACCATGGCTCGGTACTGCAGACTAAAAGAGTCAGGGTGGGGCTGAGGGCTGTAAATATGGTGTCAGGAAACACCTGCTGCCACTTATTGGCCCAATTTGGGCCAAACCATTTTCCCTTGTGTCAAAGGAGGACACTGGACATTGACATCGGACATTAATGAGCGACAGGCCTAAATACACTAGTGAAAATCACTAATCTACAAAATGAAATGAACTTTAACATGCATGCTGTACTTTGGATGAGTTTATTCATGGTTGACTTGCAAAATGCCACAGTGTTATAATCCCCCTGTTGATTGGGCCTGTCTAGTGGGAGGGGCCATGGGGTATAAAAGGGGTGAGCTGCTGTCCTTCGGGCAGTCTGCTGTATGCTGTTGCCAGAAGAGGTTGTCTGTGTTGAGCAGGGTGCTCAGCTCTCCACAAGATGCTAAATATCTACTGAGGTGATTATTCCATTATGTTGTAAATTATGGTTAAATGCATTCAGTAATTGAGTTTAATTTGCATTTATTGTGCTAATGGTTTATTTGATTTATTGACATTGATTATTTGAAGTACCGGTATTTGATTTTGAATATGCTTGATTTATTATAGAGAATATTTGATTATTGATTATTTGAATTGATTGAATTATTTGATTTTGGAATTGGTTTTGAATATGTTTTATTTTAATATTTTCAGATATTTGGGTGTTGGCCTCCTCTGTATGTTTTGGCACTTATCTGACACTTTGGGGGAATAAATGTTGTTGAAAACCGATTTGCAACTGTGTGCTTTGCCATCCTTTGGGTTTGAAAGTCCGGTGTATTGAGGTTACATTACCTTCACCCGAGGCGGGGTGTGACAGTTGTTAAATACCTGAGAAATGTAAAGTTTATTTCATGTCATTTGTTGATTTATTTTGATTGTGCCATTTCTATTTGTTACGGAAGCCCTCAACGGCAATGCATACATACATTTTATTTCCACCGTTTTCCCGTGATAACGAGATCATTTTGATCCGTTTTCCCTTGATAACGAGATCATTTTGAAGTTCGGTAAAGTTGGAAAGATATTCAGAGTCGAACTTCAATGTTCAATGTTCTCCGTTCAGCTCAGAGTATGGCTTATTTATGTAAAAAATCAGGGGTTTTGGTCCTTGTAGCTCGTAGTCTATGATATAACGGTGGGACAGAGGCATCATTTGTGTTTGAAAAACGTTTCACTTCTGATTTATTGATCCCGGAAGTTCGACTCTGAATATCTTTCCAACTTTACCGAACTTCAAAATGATCTCGTTATCACGGGAAAACGGATCAAAATGATCTCGTTATCATGGGAAAACAGAGGAAAATTATCTCGTTATCACAGGAAAACGGAGGAAAATTATCTTGTTATCACAGGAAAACGGAGGAAAATTATCTCGTTATCACAGGAAAACGGAGGAAAATTATCTCGTTATCACAGGAAAACGGAGGAAAATTATCTCGTTATCACAGGAAAACGGAGGAAAATTATCTCGTTATCACAGGAAAACGGAGGAAAATTATCTCGTTATCACGGGAAAACGGAGGAATTATCTCGTTATCACGGGAAAACGGAGGAAATAAAACGTATGTATGCATGGCCGTTTAGGGCTTCCGTAATTTGTCAAAACTGTGAAGGAGATTGTAAATGTTTCGCCACAGTCAGTTCTTAAATATGGTCACTAGAGGGCAGCATTTAGCCAGGGGATTTTTTACTGCGGAAAGTGCATTATGGGTTTTGTTTTGTTTGCGTGAGGACCACGGAGAGATTTCAGCCAGGAAGGACGGTGATGTGATGCCATTGTGTGAGGAAGAAGGTAAAAACAAATTGTGTTACATATCGCTGTATAAAACCCTTACTGTTATCTGCGGATTTTGGGCACGAGTCGCCGATGCACTAATGTTCAATGTCATAAGCATGCTAGCTAGTGTAACGCCGTGCGGTGTGATTTTAAGTTTGAATGTGAGCAATGCGGTTTTAACTACAGTTATTTTGTTTAGAGAAAAGACTAAAGACTGGTGAAATCTATGGTGAAAGGTCCATGTGGCGCTAAGGAAGAGTATTGAAGATGTAAGTGCTTTTGAATTCATTAAGTGACGTTTTGACATCACCTAAGGTTTGTGATTTTGAAATGTATGTCTTTTTGATTGATTGTGTCCTCAATTTGCAGTCGTGGCCACTGTCGTATTTTATCATGTTTTATTGTACTTTATTTTATCACATTTTATTGTATTTTATTTTAAACAACACCCTCTGTCATAAAGGTGGAAAATTGTGTTCAACAAATAAAACTAAGGCTACAAAAACCCCAGAAGTAATTGTGTCCTGTGTGGCATCAAATTCCACGGGCTACATAATTTCACGCCTCCAAAGGAGTGGTAGATTTTATTTTAAAGAGGCCATTTTTCTGCCCTGTCGCTTTGAGCTGGGGTGGTGGCCCTCACATTGGCGCCGGTCACGTGAGTATGAGGTTGCGACTCATCCAGGGGAGTTGTGTGAAATTTTACTGGCGAACCCAAATGTTAAATTGGGCTGCTCAACACCCGAGCAGAAAAGATGGACCAGGATTCATGCACCTGGTTGAGGTGTGAAGCACGTTTCGCCAGCGCTGGCTGGTGTGGACACTAGGTTGGTTTCCAAGTGTGGGACTTGTTGTTTGAGAAAATGAAGGGACGGAAGTTCAAGATGTTGACGTATGAAGAAGGAGTGGCTAAGCGCAGCCTCGGGTGGCTTAGCGCATAAAGGATGGGAAGATACTTTAGAGATGAAGCAAATAGTGGAAGTTGGAGGAGCAGAGTGGCCAGTGTTGATGGAAAACGAGGTGACAGATATAGCAGTAATCAGCAAGAAAGTGGTGCCCGTACTTGGACAAGCGATGACAGGAGACGTACTCTTTAGTCCAAGAGTCAAGTGTGGATGGTTTGAGTATTACTCTGAAGCAACTTATGCAGGCATTATTAATGCCGTGCAGCCGGATAGGACTTTTGATATACAGATGCCACACACAGTCCAGGGTGATAGTGGACTGCCCCTTTTTAAGAGAGGGAAATGTGGTGTGGAACTGGTGGGGACCATAGGATGGCCGGGAGGAACAGGGACAGACGGAGAAAGTCGCTAACCTTACGGGTATGGCTAAGGTACAGATCGAGGGTTCATGCAGATTTATCAACGCCCCTTGTGGGAGTGGGAAAACCAGGAACCAGATACCCGCAATGGTGAAGAAGGGAGCCAGGACAGAAAGCTTTTATATTAGCTCCTAACCGAGTGGTGGCAAGAGAGTGCTACAATTCACTCAAGGTGTCTTTGGGAGAACAGATTTCTCTTGACACGTCAGATGCCACAAGAAAAATCCTGGGATCCGTTGGCGGTGTTAGCACACGCCACAGCTTTACATCAGATCCTTAGGGGGAAGATGAAAACAAAGGGAACATTAGTGATAGTGGATGAATACCACATGGGTCAGGCCGAGACGGTAGCCCTGGTCAAATGGTTGAAAGGGAATTGTGAGAAGGAGAAAATGGATGTGACACTTTATAGTGCGACCGGAACAGACTATGTAGCAACCTCAACACATTTTACAGTGCGCAATAAGCAAGTGGAAGAGAAAAACATCAAGAAGCTCATCCTCGACAATCAGGACAGTCTTTAGTCTTTTCTCTAAACAAAATAACTGTATTTTAAACGGCATTGCACACATTCAAACTCAAAATCACACCACACGGCGTTACACTAGCTAACATGCTTATGACATTGAACATTAGTGCATCGGCGACTCGTGCCCAAAATCCGCAGATTTCAACAGTAAATACAATCGGTTACAAATATCAACAGGTACCTTTATTGCCTCTAAGGGTTTTATACAGCGATATGTAACACAATTTGTCTGTTTTTATGTTCTTCCTCACACAATGGCATCACATCACCGTCCTTCCTGGCTGAAATCTCTCCGTGGTCCACACGCAAACAAAACAAAACCCATAATGCACTTTGCGCAGTAACAAATCCCCAGGCTAAATGCTGCCCTCTAGTGACCATATTTAAGAACTGACTGTGGCAAAACATTTACAATCTCCTTCACAGTTTTAACAGATAGAAATGGCACAATCAAAATAAATCAACAAATGACATGAAATAAACTTTACATTTCTCAGGTATTTAACAACCCAAGTGGAAACAAAAACATGCCGGGTTTTACCACCCGGTTACACCCACTTGTTCTGATCTTTTTGTCTTTATGCAACTCTTTGTTGTACTTACACTTAGTTAAACTGACATTTTCTAGTTTATATTGTAATAATCATAATACGACTTCTGACTAGTATTACTTTAGTCTAATAGAGCTGGAGAGGTCTGTGTGATTCTTTGCTAATTCTTTGCTAACAGATGATTTACAGTATGTGATGACAATAAAGTGAATCTGATGAATCAACATGCAACTCTGGTGACTGTACCTGATGTCTTTTTATCTTTACAGCATAAAAACAGGAAGAGGAGGAGGAGGAGGAGAGTCCATGAGTCAGGAACAGACAGAAAGAAGGGCACTCCTTATTCCCACTGAGGCATGAACACCATGAGTAATGGCCATTCTGTCACACACTGTAACGCCTCAGAAATCACTGGACTTGAATTGAATTCTAAAAAAGCAGCTGAGTGTCCAAAATAATTTTAATCATAAGCAGACCTCAATAAGCAGGCAGGTAAAAAAACGGAGGTGGATCAGGAAGAACGTCGAACTGGTAAACAGGCTGTGGAGCGATGAATAGATAGGCCTGTTGATGGACTCTGGCGTGTCTGGAGTGCCTGATGAGGATAATGAGGTCCAAGTGTGTGGATATGGTTGGCGGGGCTCAGGTGAGGGCAATTAACTGATTATGGGGCAGATGAGAGTAACAGGATCTGTAATGACAGGAGAGTTAGTGAGAGTAGACTGTGGCTGTGTCCGAAATCACTCCCTACTCGCCATTTTCTAGTGGTGTCCGAATGTGTAGTGAGCATCACTATTCCCGATATAGGGCACCCAAAGTTTCCCACAATGCATCATGAAAAGTAGTGTACAACTGATGGTCACTCGCCGAGCAAATTTAACCATCATGCATTGTGCTGAAGGGGAAATGGCGAACAGAGCGAGAGAGCATCAAAACGTGCCGTATACAGGGTTGCTTACTTTGGGACTTTGGCTGGAGTGAGACTCTGGAAAACGGTAGTGGGCGTACACAGCAATTTTTTAAATTCCTTAGTCCAGGCACTGTTAAATTTGGAACTGACTATGTGAGCACACTTATTCTTAACTATGTGAGCACTGCTTGTTTCATCCTCCTCCTCCAGCACCTCCTCCCCTTCCTCCTTCACCAGCACCTCATCATCAAGCATCACCACTTCATTGACTTTCTCCACTCTTTCCTCTATCTAAAACAAAGGTAGGCTGTGTTAAAAAAGCACCTGCAGCCTTATAATGAAATCGTAGCCTAATCACAATGACATGACATCTCCATTAAAATTACATGTAGGCCTAGACCTGCTAACATTGGTAAGACAAGTTCATATTTGAGTGAGGCATCAGGTGGAGGGCACACTGTCCATCTTTAATAAAGAGGTAGCCTGGGGTAACATTTTTCTTTTTGCTAACAAACAACTGAACATAAATCATTACATGACCAGCTTACCTGCTGAAGCTCTGCTTGATTCTTCTCCTCTCCATGTCCATCATCCGTTTTTCTTTTGAGATATTTCAGCAAGCTCATCTAACAAAATGTAATTTGCACCATGAGCCTTTTATTTAGCAATTAGCAGCTACCTAGCCCTCATAACGCATGTGAGATAATGTTAGCAACTAGTTGAAGTCTGTACTGTCTCCTCAGCACATTTAGACTAATATTGGGGCAGGCTACTATGACAAAGCACACAATTGTATTAGACAATTGATAATTCGATTTGTTAGGCTATTTTATCAGCTCACCTTGATTGATTGTCATCAGAGAGTATTAAGAAATGACAATAATAAGGATCTTCGTTGTCATCCAAACTTTCTAACGCGCATCAGTGGGCTCCGACTTCGAACCTATGTTTTGAACTTTCTTTCACAGGCAGCTGTAGAGACCTCACCATTGAGACTACAAAATGTGGCCTACACAGAGACCAAAAGCCTTCACATGCGCCGTCCTTTCATCGTCAACCTAATCGATATAGAAATAAATGTGATTCTAGCAGCTTTGCGTCGGGAGAGGATTTTGATGACCTTTCCTTTCAATCACATTAGATATTATCTAAACAATATTCTCCGACATTTTCAACATTTCATATCACGGACATAATCCGCAATCAGATTCTTTGCGGAGCTAGCTTTTTTGCGAACAGGAGATTTATGAAACGTTTAAGTACATTCCCGTGTTGAAATACCTGCTTATATTTACATTTAATATGTGAAATATGATTCAAATCATATGCCTTAGTCAACGTATTTGCGCAATATTCTTATGCTTAATTTTCAACTGAAGCCACTTTCTTTCTGTGCCTGGGGGGATTACACCCAATGAAAATTATAATTTATTCATTGCGCTACTTTGTGAACTATGGGAATTGAACCGCTGTCGCCTGCACAATCGGCAGCGTTGCTAACCATTACACCACAGTGTCGCTCTGCAAAGCTGAAAATGAACACTTATTACCTTTAGATCAATCGATTGTTTCATTCAGTTATACACATTAGATCGGGCAGTAATTGTCTGCCACGCCAACTATCGCTACTTTGCTGCAGTTACGTTGCTCCGCTTTCTCAGGATGACCTCGTTTTCTACATAAACACTCGGTAATATCTAATAACGCTCTCCCGGTTGCCATGGTGAATCGTAGTATCGGAGCACCATTGATGATGGCTTTGTAGAGTCGGCAGGCACGCGCGTAACTCAGAGTTTACATACTCAGAGTTGACTGAACTAATTCAAAACCGCTGTTCTGAAACCGAAAACTCAGAGTTGCCCATCTCAGAGTTGATCAACTCAGAGTTCAGGGTTAGGTTCAGAGTTTGTTGAACCTGCTTTGTGAAACGGGCCCCAGCTCAGTGACCTCAAAGTGCTACAATGCACATAAAAAGGATATAAAACAGCATAATAGACTTTAAAACCAGCAGAGTAAACATTAAAATAGCAGTTTAGCCATAGGCTTTTCCAAAAAGATGAGTTTTAAGGCCTTTTTTAAAAGAGTCCACAGTCTGTGGGGCCCTTAGATGGACAGGAAGTGCATTCCACAGACTGGGTGTGGCTGAACAGAAGGCGCGGTTGCCCATTGTTTGAAGCCTTGTCCTCAGAGGCTGGAGGAGGTTGGCTTGTCCAGAGCGGAGATGGCGTGAGGAGGAATGGGGGGTGATCAGTTGTTTGGGGTATAGGGGGGCAGTGCCATGGAGGCACTGGTGGGACAGAAGGGAAACTTTGAATTCAATCCTGTACTGGACAGGAAGTCAGTGGAGGGATTTGAGGATGGGTGTGATGTGGTGGTACTTCCGCACCCCCATCAGGATCCTGGCAGCACAGTTGTGTATGTACTGCAGCTGCTGGATGTTCTTGCTGGGGATCCCGATGAGGAGTGCGTTGCAGTAGTCCAGCCTGGAGGAGACAAAGGCGTGGACAAGTTTTTCGGCATCGGGGAGAGTGAGTATGGGGCGGAGTTTTGCAATGTTCCTGAGGTGGAAGAAGGAGGTTTTGCACAGATGTTTAATGTGGGCCTCAAAAGTCAGGTGAGGGTCCATTCTGACACAGAGGTTTGTGACTGAGGATGAGAGGTGGATGTCGTGGCCGGAGAAGGTGAAGCTGGTGATAGTGGATGACCGGGTCTGGTGTGGAGTGCCAACAAGAATGGCTTCCATTTTTGAGCTGTTTATTTGCAGAAAGTTAGCTGTCATCCACGCCTTTATCTCCTCCAGGCAGGTGGAAAGCGTGGAAAGGGCTGCAGAGGGGGTTGGATTTGTTTTTATATAGAGTTGGGTGTCATCAGCGTAGCAGTGGAAAGATATTCCATTCCGGCTGATGACACGACCAAGGGGGAGCACAGCGTTGTACAGCGTGAAGAGGGTGGGGCCAAGGACTGATCCTTGAGGGACACCACAGGTGACAGAGTGTGTGTCCGATTTAGCCCCACCCAGGGATACATACTCTGTTCTGTCCGTGAGATATGATGTGAACCAGGCCAGGGTAGTGTCAGAGAGTCCAATGGAGGAGTGGAGGCGGTGTAGGAGGATGTGGTGGTCCACTGTGTCAAATGCTGCGGTGAGGTCGAGAAGGATGAGAAGTGATGGAGAGCCAGCATCAGCCGTCATCAGCAGGTAATTTGTGACCCTGACCAGGGCAGTTTCTGTACTGTGGCCAGAGCGGAAACCAGACTGGAACATCTCAAAAAGACTGTTTGTTATGAGGTGGTTATGGAGTTGGGCAGAAACTACCTTTTCCAACACCTTTGACAGGAAAGGGAGGTTGGAGATGGGGCGGTAGTTGGCAGGTGCTTCGGGGTCAAGGCTGGGCTTTTTGAGTAGTGGTTTGATGACAGCAGTTTTCAGAGATGTGGGGACATGGCCGGACCAGAGGGACTGATTGATGATTTTGGTGATCATGGGACTTATTGCAGAGGAATTACTTTTTTATCACGGCTGAGGGAAACGGGTCCAGGTCACAGGTGGAGGGCTTCATCTTCCTTAGGATGTTTTCAATCTCATGCTGAGTGAGTCCGTAAAACAGCAGAGGAGCTGAGTAATCCCAGATTGAGGGTCAGTGGATGTGACTGGGGGGGCAGAGGAACTGGGGAGAAGAGGGGACGGGGGCGGGGGAGCAGATAGAGCGGGAGGGTTGGAGAAAAGGGGGGTCGGGGAGGCAGGGGTGCTGTAGGGCGGGGGAGGGGGGGCTGGAGAGAAGGGAATGGATGTTTTCTACTTTGGTTTTAAAGAAGGAGAGGAAGCTGTTGCACCGCTCCTGCGTGTTATCTGAGTGTAGAGGGGTCTGAGGTTTGAGGAGATGATTTATGGTTGAAAAAAATTGCTTGGAGTTACCAGGGCTATTGTTGATTATGTGGGAGTAGAACCGGGACCGTGTGTCACTGAGGGACTTTCTGTAGGCCTTTTGATGTTCCCGGTAGGCTAGCTTGTGAACAGCAAGTCCTGAGTCCTTGAAACAGCATTCAAGGACACGCCCTGTTCTCTTCTGTAGCCGCAACTCACTGGTGTTCCAGGGGGCTGAGCGTGTGAAGGTGATGGTTCTGGGCTTGACTGGGGCATGGCGGTCCAGGAGGGTGCTGAGTGATGAGTTGTAGAGATTCACAGATTCAGTGACTGAAGGGGGGTTGGCAGTGGAGAGATGGCGGAGGTCAGTAGTCAGGGTTGATGTTTTTAAGGTTCCTGAAACTGATTTGTCTGCTGGGCTTACTGAGGGGGGACAGGGTGGGTAGCTCCATTGAAATGGCCTTATGGTCAGACACGCCCAGGTCGTGCACTGCGAGATTGTTGACGGAGGTGGAGTTGGTGATCAACAAATCAAGAGTGTGGCCTCTGGAGTGTGTTGGGAGATCGACGTGTTGGGTGAGGTTGAGACTGTCAAGAAGATTAATGAATTCAACTACAGAATAGGAAGGGGGGTTGTTAACATGGATATTAAAATCACCAAGTATGATGATATTCCCTGGGGTTGTGTAGAGTGTGGTGAGGAGGTCATGAATCTCAGGGATGAAGGCTGGGTTTGGTTTGGGGGGCCGGTAAATTAGAAGGATTTTAGTGGAAAGGGGCGGTTTGCATTTGAATGCAAGACATTCAAATGAGGAGTGGACAGGCAGGGGCAGGGGGGACAACTGAAAGTCTACCTGGTGCACAACGGGACATGCTTCATTAAGACTAGTGTAAACATCTGGTTGTTGCCAGGTTTCAACTAGGCACATGAAGTGTATCTCCTCGTTGATAATATGGTCATGAATAAAAGATGCCTTATTATTGAGGGATTGTGCATTTAAAAGTTCAATTTTAACAGGGGGTGCTGGGATGGTGGTAGTGGAGTGTCTCTGTAGGGGCCGGAGTAGGCTGTAATCCACTCCACGTTTTCTGTCCAGCTTGGAGTGAAGTAGTCTCTTGGTGGCAGCGCTCTGATGACGTGTCAGTTGTGCGACGGGCGTCCAGATTGAAGGAATGCACTGCTCTTGCTGCTGGTGGTAAACAAAGTATCTGCGTGTACTCCGGTGGGCATAACGGGGGCGACGCAAAGTTCTGAGTTAATTTATGATGGGGATGTTAAGTCCAGGAAAGACTGCAGCGTTGAGTTTGTGGAGTTGTGCGGAGGAATACCTGAACGCCATGACAATGAAGGACGGATGCCACCTAGCCTCGCTAGCCGCTGGCCGAGAAGGTAGCCAGTTAGCCGATAGCCCGCTTTCCAGTGTGCCAGCGCCGCTAGCAAGCCCCGAGCAAGGGTCCAATAGAGGGTCCTCTCACGGTGGACTCCAGTCAAGTTCGTGGAAGTTCGTGGAAACGATGATAGAGGGCTTTTCAGGTTGGTCAAACTTTGATGGGTATAAACAATCCAAATGACTCCAGTCCAGTTCGTTGAAACGGTGATAGAAAGTTTTTCAGGTTGGTCAACATGGAAGCATTGGTATAAAACAATCCAAATGAGGGCTGTAATCCCAAGTAAGGGCAATGTCCAGATTGGCGCGTTGTCCTTATCATTTGACATTTTGTGTATGAGATTAATCTCCACCTTTGCTATTTGTACTGATTTTTCATCCGTGTCAATAATTTACTTCTCAACTAGGTTTTGCACATTGTAAAAAATTCAATCAAAAACAAAAATGAGTAAAAAGATAAAGAATAAAGTATTTATAGAAACAAATTGCATTGGTAATGGGACAGGAAGGAGGCAGCCACGCCCTAAAGCATCCTTGCCACATGGTTTATCCCTTAATATAGTTGGACTATTTACACTATCAGTGCTGCTTCCAGAAAAACAGTCATCCAGCCAGTAAGCCAATGATGCATCAAAGTCCATTCATCATCTTTCGCTTGTGCGCGGGGTCGGGTCACGGTGGCAGCAGGCTAAGCAGGGCATTCCAGATGTCCCTCTCCCCAGCAACATTCACCAGCTCCTCCTGGTGGATCCCAGCCAGGATATAAATTCCCTCCAACAGGTCCTGGGTCTGCACCAGGGTGTCCAACCAGTTCGACGTGCCCAGAAAACCTCAGAGGGAGGTGTCCAGGAGGCATCCTAATCAGATGCCTGAACCACATCAGCTGGCTCCTTTCGATGTGAAGGAGCAATGGCTGGACTCCGAGCTCCTGCCTGATGCCTGGGCTCCTCACCCTATCTCTAAGGCTGAGCCCGATCTCGGCCGATTGTATCCCCGATCTCATTCTTTCGGTCACTACCCAAAGCTCATGACCAGGTGAGGGTTGGGGCATAGATTGACTGGTAAACAGAGAGCTTTGCCTTTCGGCTCAGCTCCCTCTTCACCACAATAGTCTGGTACAGAGCCTGCAATAGTGCTGACGCCGCACCAATCCGCCTGTCTGTCTCACACTCCCTTCTTCCCACACTGGTGAACCCTAAGATACTTGAACTCCTTCCCTTTGGGATGCATTAAAGTGAATAAATAAAGCTGGTCTACAACTTCGGATATGACGATTTCATTAACACTAATTAAAGAAAAAATATTCTTGTCATATTGGTATCTTATTGAAGGTATTGGTATTGGAATGAAAATGTTCAATCACCCAGCCCTATTCCTGACACACACACACACACACACACACACACACACACACACACACACACACTTAAATTAAACATTTGTAAGGTAAATGCATTGACTTGCATTCATGCCCAGGGGACTACTAATACCTACTAGGATACTCAATAAATAATCAATACTAAAAATAAGTATCAGATTCAATAGAACAAGATCAGGCTGTCTGACCATCAAGAGCTTTGGGGGTCAGCAGACTGAACCGGCCACCCGGTGATTAGTGGTGAACCGGTACCTGCTGACAGAGGAAGGGAGAGCAAACGACACAGAGGAAGATAAACCTGCCAAACAGAAGAGAGGAGACAGTGAGTGGAGGTTGAGAAAACACTACTCTTCAGGCCTGACAGCAACACAGCAATCCTCACATGCTGCTTGTTCTCTGCCTCATCAAGTTTCCACTCGGAACCAAAAAACAGCCACAACCAACAACAGCATCACTCAGAGCATCTCTGTGCTGCACTGCAGTCTCAACACCAACCATAAAGCTGATTTATTGACATGTCAGGCAAAAGTAATCTCTTTAATCAGTGCAATATCATCGCCTGATGAGGAAGTCGTAGCGCACAAAGCACAATCGTTTATCCTGCCGTTGTGTGGGACCCTGAGCTGCTGACGGGGGAAGCCAGGAGTAAAATTGAATTGGGAATAGAGATGAGATAATAAAGCTGATTATAATGCATGGAATAAAGCACTTAGATGTTGACATTATTACAATACCCGCTACTAATTAATTACATCCTGGGAAAAACGTTATATTGTCAGAGGAGCACACACACACACACACACACACACACACACACACACACACACACACACACACACACACACACACACACACACATACACACACACACACACACACACACACAAACACTTCACAGACTGCTTAAGAGATACTGTATGTGAGAAGCAAGGAGCCATTTACATCACACGTCTACTATTTCTGCTGTAAAAGCACAGCAATTAGGAGCTATCTTGAATTTTGCCTGTTGCTATCTTGACATTTTTGCAACCAGAAGTGACCATATTTGAATTGTTGAGGAGCGATGGTTGGATCTGATAAACACAAGCAGCAAAGCAGCAACCTTACTAGATCTGGATCCATCTGGATTCTGGTGTGAAGCTGCTAACAAAGTTCATAATTCAAGGTCAACTTTACAGCTAAGTATTAAAGTCATCTTAGTAGCTAACTGCATTAATAGCGACCTGTCAATCAGCAGGTAGCCCCAGCCCTAAAGCAGCGTGAGATTTTGGCTGAAGGTACGTGTCCACAGGCAGCGTCATTTCCAGAAAGTTTCCAAACGAGCCACCATGTTGGTCGGTTTGAAATCCGGGAGCAGACAGGCCACCAGTGAAAGTGTTTGTCCAATCAGGTGCAGCCATGTTTACCGTAATATGGCAGCTGCCGAGCCAAAGAGGAGACTTTTTCAATAAATGAACCTAGTATTTTATAGGTTCAAAAAGACATAAAATCTTGTTTTATTAATTCTATTGGTAGTCAGTTTTGCTCAAATAGAAATAGGGGCCTGTCTCTAATTCTGGCCTCCTTCCAATAAAGGCCTGGGCAGCGATGTGCTTGAGTAAATAAAGGCCCGGGCCTATATTAGAGGATTTATGGTAAATCAACAAAGTAATGACTGTCAAATTCTTTAAAAAGGTGCACAACACGTAACATCCTAACTTTATGTTCTAATACTACCATTCTAATATTTTATTGATAGTGTAAAACAATAATAATAATAATAAACAATGCTTATTGATCTAGACTGAAGATAAATGGTACCCACATTGCAAGAATTTTTAATAAAAAAGGCTCTACCAAATGTTTTCTGATGTCTTTCAAGTTTCTATTTTATAAGATTCTTGGGCAGATCTACAGTAGATATCCAAGATGGTCTCAACAAAAGAGATACTGATGAAGGCAGTTCTCGAGTTGTAAAAAAAAATCAGGGGGGATGGTGGATTTTAACGTTGGACAGATAATTTGTGTTGATGACACCGCATATGGTGGGAGACCAACGGTGTACCCTTTTGATTATTGTTTAAGCACAAAGATAATTATTATATTCTATTACTCTAAAACAACATGCATGTTATGGATATATTATGTGTCAAATATGCTTGGTCCCCAGGCTGGCATGGCTACCACTGCTCATTCATTGTTAGGGTAAATGCAGAGGACACATTTTCAACAGGGTGCAAGTGCAACTTCATACTCATGGTACCTATAAATCTATTGGGAATACATCTATTAAATGTTGAAACAAAACCTTATAAAACATTGTAAATGAACATGAATCCTCTCAAGTGTAGTTCATTTTAATTTAAGTACAAGAACAAATGAATTAAACAAATGTACCATTTACAAAATCTGAAAATAATACATATAATACAAATACATACCACCACCTGACATTTCTTAAACTTGAGGTGGCCAAACAAAAGACAAAAGAGGGGAAGCAAAATGAATAACTGACCAGTTAGGGTTACATTTCCCCTTCTTCGAAAAAAAGAAAAGTGTTTAGAATGATCAAACCTGTTCCTCCTCCAGCTCTAGGCTCCTCTTCTCTCCGTCCTGCTTGCTCCCCATGGTAATCCTCTATATGAAGAAAACAATGACATTATGATTTTGTTAGAAGGAGCAGACAGTCAAGTACTGTCAAATTATGTTTTTTGGATAAAATAAGAGGGCATTCATCTCGCCCCATATTCAATTAGAGAAATGTTTACTGTTCCAGTAAGATATTCCAGCTGAAACCTTTTAACCTTTCCCTTTCTATTTTGTGGCTATGTATGCAAGTTTATTTCACCAAAATCTTGTAATGTTCAGCCATTTCATGGTAAGTGCGCCCTCTATTGGATAGTGGTGGCTATGGGCTGCATTTCGCGTTCCTCCGTCTGCATTCTACTTGACTGAGCCAGGCTGCTTCTGAATAAAGACAGAATCCTGAACTTTTGCTCTCATTGAATTCGTCCAGAATAAAGTGCCTACCTGCTAAAGAACGTCAGCGTCTTCAATGCACCGGAACACAACGCATTAGTCAGCGAAGTGAAAAAAAAAAAACCTTGTCCACGGTATTTTTAGCATATTCAATATGCGCAAAAAGTAAATATTGAAATAGTGGTAATATTTCCACATTGATTGATAAAATTATGCAGGGATGGCCGTTTCAGAAGGGGGATGATTTTGACCATATTTATTCAAAGGGGGATGCCATCCCCCCGCATCCCCTCTCAACTCGAGTACTGGATGAAGGATAAGAATTGTCTATTAGATGTTAGTAACTTAGTGAGTCTGGGGGACATATTCAGGCTGTGCCTTGGGACTGGCTGAGCATAAGAGACAGGAGTCAGCTCGTGAACTATGGATTTATGTGCCTGCTAACATACAATACTAATCATTTAGTATTGTATCTATTCTCTGGATGCGGGGACGGGACATTTCTTGTTTGATGGCCATGAAGCATTGAAATGATCCAGATGTCGGATAGTGTTAAGTCTCTGCATCTGCTGAGTGCATCCTAGATCACAGGAACACAGCACATCTATAGTGGTGTGGCTGCAGGAGGAGGTGGATATGTTTCAGACACCTTCTGCTCAACCAGCACCACCTCCGTAATAAATGGTGTTAATTATTAATTAAGACCAGGTGAAACCTGGTGTCTGGCTGCACCGTGTGGTCAATGCCCTTAGTTGCAGATCACAAGACCTGGTTAACCTCCATTTGATTCAAAGGCCTTATAGGTCATTCTAAAAATGGTAAACAACTAACATGGCTGTTGTTGCTAGGCACATACACTATATTGCCAAAAGTATTCGCTCATCTGCCTTGACTCGCATAGGAATTTAAGTGGCATCCCATTCTTATAGGGTTTAATATGACGTCGGTCCACCCTTTGCAGCTATAACAGCTTCAACTCCTCTGGGAAAGTTTTGCACAAGGTTTAGGAGTGTGTTCATGGACATCTTTGACCATTCTTCCAGAAGTGTATTTGTGAGGTCACACGCTGATGTTGGACAGGAAGGCCTGGCTCTCAGTCTCCACTCTAATTCATCCCAAAGGTGTTCTATCGGGTTGAGGTCAGGACTCTGTGCAGGCCAGTCAAGTTCATCCCCACCAAACTCTCTCCTCCATATCTTTATGGACCTTGCTTTGTGCACTGGTGCACAGTAATGTTGGAACAGGAAGGGGCCATCCCCACACTGTTCCACAAAGTTGGGAGCATGGAATTGTCCAACATCTCGGTATGCTAAAGCATTCAGAGTTCCTTTCACTGGAACTAAGGGGCCAAGCCCAGCTCCTGAAAAACTAGCAGGTTATTTGCATGAAAAATAAAAATACAAACACCATTTACAACATACAAACACCCACCCACATTGTTCCACAGCTGTGATCTTCCAAAACACAGGACCTTCAAGTACAAATGGAGCACTTTCCCATCTTCTAGCTATTGCTCTAGGGATATGACTGTAAGAACTGTGACAATGATCCAACAGTGTCTGATGATTCTGGCTGCAAACAGATTAATTATTTCCAGAGCGCTTTCTTATTTATCTTCTCCCTCATCAAAAAGTAATAACTGGAAGAGCATGCATAATTCAGCATGAATCAGGTCTTCAATTACTGTCTTATAAAAGCTGTTAAATGGTCCAAATCATCTCCCTCATCGCTCCCACAGGACTCACCAAGAGCAGCGAAATACTGTAAACACACTGCTTGTGTTGTATGTTGTATGTATGTATGTATGTATGTATGTATGTATGTATGTATGTATGTCCTGACCTCAACCCGATAGAACACCTTTGGGATGAATTAGAGTGGAGACTGAGGGCCCTAGTTTCCTGGCCCAGCGCAGGGTGGCGGAGCTGGCGCAATGCAAGTTTTGATCAGCGCAGCCTTGTGCACGGTCAGTTTGGCAGTTTGGTGGATCGGCTGCGCCAAGATGGGTGTGGTGGCGCAGCAGGGGGAGGTGTCACAGATTCAGCTTGGCGCAGCAGAAGGTTTGGGGCAAAAAGCCTCGCCGAGACTGCGCCGAAAGCCCGCCAGCTCCAACCTGGTCTACTCTCGGCGCAAGGCGAATTACAGCTGGCGGAGTGGCAGTTTTGCTCACCGGCGCGCAGTGTGCACACGTCACCAAGCCCTCACAGGCAGGTTTCCACAGTTCCAGGCACATTTAAATGCAATAAATAATCACAACAAACACTATTTAATGCAACTAATTTAATCAACACGTGAATTTATATCTATATAGCTTGTCCCGTCACACCTGACGTCAGATCAAAGGCGGATGGCACGCGTAACGGAAACTCAGCCTGACTGACCTGAGGTCCCGGTGTCTCGCCGTTCTGGTGTTGGACAGGTAATCCGGTGCAGCTGTGGAGCGCAGATGATGAAGACGGTGATGATGATGATGAATGGCCCGGCCGGCTCGTCTATTATGTCTACTGCTGTGCGCCCTGACCCTGTTTTGTGATAGACGTGCCTAAAATGTGCCTACAATTTCTATAGTGATATAATATCTGCATTATAATTATTATGACTATACGCACGCACAGCGCGTGATGAGCGTGGTGGGAGCGGCGGCGCTGCTTCTGTCATTGGGTTGTCAAGTGACGAAACTTGCACTGCACCTCGCCTGGCGCATTAAAGGTGAGGAGAGGAGCTCATTTGATTGGTGAAGATCTGAATCGGCTGTGTTAATCCCAGTCCACTCCTTGTCTCCTCCTCGTCTCCCACTCACGCCTTCTTCTCCTCCCTCTTTCCCACTTGCGCGGGTGGGAGTGACGGGAGGAGTGCCTGCGCTAGCCCGCGCGGTGCACGAAACTTGCAAAGTCCAGGTGGACGCCTGGTCTACGAAAACTAGGGCCTGAGAGTCAAGGCAGGTGAGTGAATACCTTTGGCAATATAGGCAAGGCAAGGCAACTTTATTTGTATAGCACATTTCATACACAAGGCAGACTCAAAGTGCTTCACATCATAAAACAAAGTGAGAAGAAAAAGAAAAAAAAATTGAAGAATTAAAAGAAAATAATAAAAAAAAAAATTAAAAATGCATTACAGAAAGAAAAGAGAATAAAAACATATTTGCAATAATTAAAAACAGTGCAGACATTAAAAGATTTAGCAGAAAGCTATGGTGAACATAAAAGTTTTCAGTCTAGTTTTAAAAGTGGTCAGAGTTGGGGCAAGTCTAACATCTTCAGGAAGTTTATTCCAGCCATTTGTTGCATAGTGACTAAATGATGCTCTCCCGTGATTGTTGTTTACTCTGGGAATCACTAACAGATTGGTCTCAGAAGATCTTAGTGGTCTAGAAGTCTTATGTAGTGGGAGCATATCAGTGATATACTTCGGTCCTAGACCATGTAGTGATTTATATGTGAGCAGGAGGATTTTGAAATCAATCCTCTGACATACAGGGAGCCAATGTAAGGATTTAAGAATTGGTGTAATGTGCTCACATTTTTTGGTCTTTGTAAGAACTCTAGCAGCAGCGTTCTGAACAAGCTGTAGCTGCCTGACAGTTTTTTTCGGAAGACCTGCAAGGAGACCATTACAGTAGTCTAGTAATAAAGGCATGTACAAGTTTTTCTAAGTCTTGAGCTGACATGAGCCCTCTAAGTCTTGCTACATTTTTTAGGTGATAGTAGGCTGATTTTGTTACTGATTTAACGTGACTGTCGAAATGTAAATCAGAATCCATAATAACCCCAAGATTTCTGGCTTTGTTTGAGGTTTTCAGGGACAGAGAGTGAAGGTGTTGAATTACTTTATACCTTTCTTTTTTAGCACCAAAACAATTATCTCAGTTTTATCCTCATTTAGTTGTAAGAAGTTTTGGCACATCCAGTCTTTGACTTGTTCAATGCACTGGCACAGAAGATCTATGGGGCGATAGTCGTTTGGTGATAGTGCTACATAGATTTGGGTGTCATCGGCATAGCAATGGTGGTCAATGTTATTATTTTGCATGATTTGTCCTAGTGGGAGCATGTAGATGTTGAATAAAGTCGGCCCCAAGATTGAACCTTGGGGGACTCCACACGTTACATTGGTAGGTTCTGATACAAAGTCGCCAATGGAAACAAAATAGTTCCTATCTTGTAGATATGACTTGAACCAGTTTAAGACTGTGCCTGAGAGCCCCACCCAGTTTTCCAACCTGTCCAGGAGTATTGAGTGGTCGACAGTGTCAAATGCAGCACTGAGGTCTAATAGCATTAATATTGAAGTTTTGCCAGAGTCTGTGTTACAACTTTAATAAGGGCCGTCTCGGTGCTATGAAAAGGTTGAAATCCTGACTGGAAGTTGTTGTGGCAGCCAGTTGAAGCCAGGAAGTGATTTAGTTGTTGGAGGACAACTTTCTCAATTATTTTACTTATGAAGGGTAGATTTGAAATTGGTCTGTAGTTGTTGATAATAGAGGCATCTAGGCTCCGCTTTTTTAGAAGAGGTTTAATGACTGCAGTTTTGAAGGCCTTTGGGAAATTGCCTGATTGAATGGAGTTATTAACTATTTGCGATACGTCTATTGATAGGCAGTCAAAAACATCCTTAAAAAAGTTGGTAGGTAAAGCATCAAGGCAGCAGGTGGATGATTTTAGATTTGTCACCGTTTCCACTAGAGTTTTAGAGTCTATGGCATTAAAGCTTGCCATCATTGCTGTGTTACTTTTGCCTGAACAGGGTGGTGATCCAACTTTTTTGTTTGAGATATTGATGGCGCGTCTGATGCCTTCAATTTTATTAGTATAAAAGAATGCAAACTCATTGCATATAGTGTATATGTGTATATATTCATCCTTCACTTATGAAGAGGGTCCTTTTGATTTCTGATTACCATATTAAAGATTGTTTTTGCTCGTTTGTCACTAAAAAAAGATAAAATATCGACAAAATATCAAGTAATTTCAGTGTGTATTGGTGCCATTATGTAATTTAAGCATATTTTGATGATTATCGTGATAATAATGTTAATCACCATTTTTTTCATATTGTCCCAGGCCAGATACAAACAATAGGTGACGATGCCGCTCAACCACAGCTAACATCTGTACTGACAGAGGTGTGCCAAAACAAGTAAATCCACGCATGCTCTTTGTTTATTATCACTGGATCTGTAAAATGGAAAATACTGTGTCAATGTATGTAGTTCATGATTTGAATTTTTCTATGACTTTAAAAAAAACATTTGGGTGAAAACTACGTGTGGACTTCTCTGTTGGATTTGAAGTATTGTAGCAGTTCTTTACCTCACAGCCGTGTGACATGAATATTGAGAAGATTTGGACGGTGGGGAAGTCATGAAGATTGTTGACCTCTTTGTTGATCTCGGTCTTCAATGGGAATCAAGTTGTTCTGCTCCTGACTTGACAATCTTTGGACCAGATTTCGTCTCAAGCCATGACCTGGCGTTTTGGACTGGCGGTGCTTTGATTAATGGTTCTGTATTCTTCACTGGGACCCCGTTGTGACGATGGCGTCTCTCTGCATCCTGAAAACACACTGCCGCTGATGAAATGTGTTGTAAACAAATAGACTTAATGAAATCTCTTTATCGGTGCAGCTCACTCGCCACCGGGGACACCCAGCATCTAATACAGCAATTAATTCCGCAAATGACTTATGAATGAGTTATGCAAGGCAATGTTGCCCATTACAGCTGGGCTGATTGCATTACAGCTGGAGTATAATTGAGATGGCAGACCCACAGAGGAGAAAAAGGCCGAGGCTGTTCTCACAGAGCAGCCTCCATGCTGAGTTCCTGGATCAACGCAGCTCAAACAACAAGCATAACAGTGACAGCAAAGTTGGAAATCTACAATAATAAAAATGATACACTTGTCTTTTATAGTGGCAATATAATCCTTCATTCATTTATCTGTATTCCCGCTGTTATGTCTCCTTGTCAACCATGTTGAAGCTGGTTCATCTAAACAGACATGTATCTGACATGTATCATGCAGACAGGTACTGTCACTGCAACGCTGCCAAATTAACCTCCAAGCATTCTCATACACATTCACATCAGTGTTGTGCATGAATGAGTTCAAAAGAACACGTTCATTGAACACGTTCATTGAACACGTTCATTTTTCTGTGAACTTTGAACTGAACGCAACATATTTGTAAATAAAGAATTTGAACGTGAATTAGTTCAGATTGTATGAAATGAACAACAAACGTCAATGTTGAGGTCCAATTAAATGTTACAGAATTTGTTTTCTCCCGATGAGTCGAGTGACACGACCTGCTCGCACTTTAGAAACAGCATGTCGTTGTTAGGAGTGGGCGGATCGATCCAAATATCGATAGTATCGATACCAAGGTGAGTATTGGTATTGGATCGATACTAGCGTGATGAGATCAATATTTTTGTTGTAGTTTCTCTTCTATAAGTTCAGCAAATCACTGGGATTTCTTCACAGAGTTTCTTCACAGAGTGTGTGAGCGCAGCGCAGCGCTCCTCTCCTCTCCACCTCTCACTCCTCTCACTCAGGTCCACTAGGCCCCTCCCCTCCTCTCCCCCTCCCCCGCTGCCTGGAAAAGGCAAACATGTGAACATGTTATTGTTTCTAAACAAAAACATGGTTCAGTAGTAGTTTGCCCTGCAGTTGAACAGTTTTAGAAGGTAGGCATAGTGATTGAAGTCATAGTCTTTCATTTTAATTTCTCACCTCTAAAAAGTGAACTGAACTTTGAACTAGCTCAGAATTGAAATGGTGAACTATGAATGTGAACGGTTCACTTTGAACATGTGTGAACTGAACTTTGAACTAATTCATGAAAAGTGTGAACTTGCACAACACTGATCACAGCTTCACGTACCCATGTGAATTTTGCCTCGGGTACTTTAGTCTGCAATCCCCGGGTCCTAAACCAGTGTTAAAAGAATTTGTCAGTAAACAAATAAATTCACCCAAGGAGGAGATCGGAGACAGAGGAGTAAAGTCGACGTTGGACTTTAATCTTGTACAAGAGGAGCTACAGAGAAAGTCACTCAAATCAGTGTTATCACTCAAATCAGTGTTATGACTTGAGTCTTTTAAAGGCAAAGGAGATAATGCGTCATTGACAACATGTAGGACAAGACATCATGTGCCCAAGGCCCCCGATTGTAATTAGCTACTTCAAACGATGGCTCTATATCTTTTGGGTCATCATTGGGGATACTAAGGTCATAAACAGTTCGATACACATAATAAAGTCATAAACAGTTTGATACGCGTCATGGACAGTTCAATACATGCTTTGGACATGGGGCCTCCTAAGACGCGGGACCTCCTAGGTCACCGTGGATGTCAAAGTTGTAAAACTACCGAGACCCTTTAAGGCCATAACAAAGAACACTAGAATCATGAGGTTATACCAAATTCTTATAACAACCAGTGTGCTCCTTGGTCTGCTAGCTTACGGCCAGCAGCCCAGTTGGCTTGTCTCCAGCATTCTAGCCTTAAGCACGCTAACCACCAGCATGTTTTCCTCCACCTCGGGCCCACTAGCTTCCAGCCTACACTCCAGCCAGCTTGCTTCCTGTCGCCCATACAGCTTGTTTGCTCCTGACCTTCAGAAATCCCCTTTCCTGTGGAATCGCTTTTTCTGCAGGATATCTGGGGGCTGGAATTAAATGCGAAATGAAAAGCACTCATTCCGCAAGCTGCCCGGTAACTAGTGTCAGTCGCTTGAGCCTTTTGTCCACCTTGCTGCTGACACTATATCATCATTCCTTTGGTCTTTGCGGTTCCTCATCATTGCTGTTTTGTACCCTGCTACTTGTTTACCTGTCAGCTACCAGTCCAGTTGCTATTCCATTCCTGAAGTGCTACAGTCTGCCTGCCTAAACGGCGATAGAAAACATTTGATGTTGTCTGTTTTTTTGTTCTCGTCAGGGTTTGTGTATTTTTATTGAGAAAAGATTACTGGTTTCTCATTTGTAGGGATGCACAGATACCGATACCAGCATCGGGTATCATGCTCTCTCTTGCTAATGTCTGTTACATTCACAGCTCCTCGGGTGATGCTGTGGCTTTGGGAGAGACCATCCATTCAGAGTTCCACACCATGACCTAACTGCTGGTGAAGCCTCATTCTCTGAATCTGACCAATGTCCCTCCTGTCTGACCAGACAGTGAGGAGGAGTCCCTGAGGAGTTAGGGCATGTTGGCCTTGAATAAATGTCAGGATGAGAAGGAGGAATCCAAGGATGCTGCTCCTTTGGAGCAACACAGTGCTTGAATTGGGCCGGTACTCACCGGTACGCAGTATCGGGACTTCTGATTTTTACCCATCTGCGTACCGTTACTTCTTACAGCGTACCGCCACCTCATGACGCATCTAGGTACGCATATTGTAGTTCTTTTATCATGTTGTGGATACCTATAATGAGCTATGCAGTTGATGAATCTGTCTTCATTTTAGATCGACAAGATTCCGTTTAAAAGATTTTCGAGAGCTTGCGTGAGGCTGCGGCGCACTGTCTCAACACACTTGCCGTCAGTCGAATGCATTTCAGGGCATACCGTAAATCCTCTAATATAGCCTCAGCCAAAATCTTCGCGACGCGAACCTGACAATGAATGGGAAGCGTGGAAATAACGCTGCCTGTCGACACTTGCCCCAGCCTCCATTAGAGACCGGCCGTTATTTACCTCCGCCATTATTTATGTACAGGGAGCAGAAATGGAAAAATAAAACCGGTCACCCTCTCTGAATGGAGAGGACTAGACGGAGGAATTCAAGAGTGAGTATCTAAGTTGTGATATCTTTTTTCCAAGACACACTCTCACTCTCTCTCTCTCTCTCTGGGACTAGGGCAAGCAAGTTGAGAGACAGAGCAAACAAGCAAGCAGAAAGCAAGTAGCTACAATAAAACCACACATATCACTGTACATTGTATCCATTTAGACAAACAATATTTTCCTGTACAAAAATATGAACAAAATAAATTTGAAGACACGGATTGAAGTTTTTTTTTTTTTTATTTTTTTTTTTACAGAGAAATGTGTGTGTGAAAATGATCAACTAGTATATGGTTTATCTAAGCAACTAGTATAGGGTTTATCTAGGTAAACCAGACAAAAACACATGGTACCCACGAGAGCCACAAGCGCGTGTGCTGTGCAGTTGCTGATTTAGAGTACTGGCACCTTTTTTATTCCAATTCAAGCACTGGAGCAACATGTAAGATTACTTGGCCTTTTTGCTGAACTTAAATAAAAATAAAATATATGATTCAAATGCAAAGTTAATACATTTCTGAATGGAATAGTATTGAGAAACAATACTTCAGCTGTCCCTGACCACTGCCAACATCAATCAAGAGCAGGAGCTCTCTTTCCCTCGCTATCGATCCTTTGTCATGCCAAAGGCCCTCTCTATGGTGGATCAGGCTTTGGCATGGTGAGTGATGCACACCTCCACTCATCCCCTCACTGCTTCCCGGTATGGGGTTATAAGGGTTACAATGAAGTAACTAGTCGGGAATAGCACCTGACAAACACCTGACTGTTTTTAAGTACAGCGGCATCATGGACTGAACCCGGGTCATGAACAAATATGTCCAGATATTTTCCAGTGCTGTCGCAGGTTGTCTGGAGTTGGACAGAGTGGAATAGGTCTCCTGTTCAGGTAATCTTGTGCATGCAGATGATGCGGACCTGGCATCCATCACTCAACAGTTTAAGGCATTTCGCTTTGGCAGCCACGGCCTACTTCAGCACATTGTGTTAGTGTGGTGGAATATATATTAGCTCCTCTCCTGTAAAATACCAAATAAACTACTGTGTGCTGCTGTAATGTTTGAATCCGTATGATATATTGTTGTTGTTGTCAAGCATGTGAGAGAAGTTTGCGTCAGGGTTTATTTTAACCCAAACCATTGTAACTTCTACCTTGTGCTCACAGGAGCTACATGTTGGCCTTGTGCTCACTCACTGTTCAGGGCCTTAATTATCATGGAGTGAAATTAATTAGCTGTAAGATAATTGGGCAAGCACAAACATCGTCATTTTACAGCTAAACAGTACACTAAAGTATGTTGAAATGAAAAAACTTTATACGCGAAATAGGCAATACAGCAATATAATCTTGATTCATATTTGTCCAGCTCTGCTTAGTTTCAGTTTGATCTGTGTTCATGAATAGTCGCTATCAGGCACAGTGGAATCTAGCAGAGCGAAGCAGCTCGATGCAGACCTGATGCAGTGGTACTTTTTCACATTGTCTGTCTCCTTGTACTCGTAGGTAGGGCTGCTCGATTATGGCAAAAATCATAATCACGATTACTTTGGTCAATATTGAGATCACAATTATTTAACACGATTACTCATAGATTTTTAGAAAAAATGTATTTTTAACAGTGGATTTTCTTTACATTTATAATACATATACAGTAATAATACAACTAAAAAAAATGGAAACATTTTTTATCTGTTTTTTGTTCCTGTATTGTTTGCACTTTGTGCTTGCTTTTGAGATGATTAAACAAATTGGTAAATGGTAAATGGCCTAATTTATATAGCGCTTTTATCCAAAGCGCTTTACAGTAATGACTGACATTCACCCATTCATACACACATTCACACACCGACGGCGGAGTCAACCATGCAGGGCGACAGCCAGCTCGTCAGGAGCAATTGGGGTGAGTTGTCTTGCTCAGGGACACCAGGCACTCAGCTAGGAGGAGCCGAGGATCGAACCGGCAATCTTGATGTTGTTTTCAAGAAGCGCCATTTCAAGTCGTCACAATAGAGAACAACACAGAAAACATGACTGAAACTTTATTGACAAGTCCCATCTGCATATTAAACACTTGGTGTGAACCGGGCTGCACGGTGGTGTAGTGGGTAGCATTGTTGCCTAACAGTGAGTGGGTCCCAGGTTCGATTCTGGGTCGGGCCAGAGTCGGTTCCTCTGCCCAGGCGAGGGAACTCAAAAAGTTGCTGTGAATATGACCGTTTTGCCATCTTGCCAGAGAAAGAATGTTCTGCTGTAGCTGTATTTGAAGCCCCTCTCTCCATAACATGTCATAGACTTTCTCCACATCGAAAACACTGCAACCACTGTTTCTTTATTTACTTGAGCTTTCCTTACTTCATCTTCTAGACACAACACTGATCTAGTATTCCTTCCTTTCCTGAAGGCACTTTGATATGTTGCCACCACGCCTTTGCTCTCCAAACAGTGCATACGTCTTTCATTCAACATACGTTCCATTATCTTACAGATGTGTGAGGTCAATGCAATTGGTCTGTAACTCCCAGGCCTGCTGGCATCTTTTCCTTGTTTCCTTATTGGAATAATTATGGCCTCCTTCTAGCTTTCTGGCATTTTCACATCCCACACTTTGTTATATAGCACCAATAATTTCTCCAGACTTCCAACACTTAAATGCTTTAGCATTAGGGATGCAAATCATCGAGTAATTCATTAATCAATAGTTGTTTCATGTTATCGATAGATGATCGATAAATTGATAAGCAGCAAATCTTCTGAGAAGCGGAATTTCCCTCTGAATAGGTTCTATCTGCTGTATACATAACATAAAATGCTATCTTTCTTATGATATAAAGAAAAAAATGCAAATCATATTTTGAATAATTTCTTTTTAATGCATCAATTTGGTGAATTTTGAGAACCAAAATATGACCAATTACCAAGGCTGGACTGGCCATCGGGCATATCGGGCATTTGCCCGAAGGGCCGATGGCGATTTTGGGCCGAGCCTTTTTTTTTTTTTTTTTATTATTAATGGTACTAGTGTTAGTCATGGTATTAGTCATCATGATACCTATTCAGTGTTTCCCACACATTGAATGGACTTAACTAGCGGCTCTAAGGCCTAAACAGGAGGGCAGCAGCGCTTATTATAAGAGGAAATCCTCGCGGCTGGTTTGGTTCATCAACGTTCTGTTTTGCCCGTCGCCATGGCAAGGCGTCCCCCGCGCCGACCCCCCTTAGCTGCGCGAGTTTGACAGTGCGTGCGCGTAGCCTATGTCAAAACCAAAACACCAAGGAAGGCTGAGGAATAGTCACCCACTTATATTAATAATAATAATAGTCATAACAAACTAATAGTATAAAGCAACCATCCCCAATTAGCGGCCCGCCGGCCAAATCCGGCCCGCAAGAGCAAAGTGTCCGGCCCGTGCGGACCCAGTGATACTATGCAATAACATGCCATAAGGTGAAATAAAGAGTTCTGTAAAGTTGGAAATATATTCACAGATTCGGGATCAATAAATCTGAAGTGAAACGTTTTCAAACACAAAAGATGCCTCTTTCCCACCATCATATCATAGACTACGAGCTACAAGGACCAAAACCCAGATTTTTTACAAAAATCCACTGTCCTCCGAGCTGGACGGAGAACATTGATCTATATGCGCAGCCGGCAGCCAGGCGAGTGCGCAGGGACCGTCTGCAAATTACAAGACAAAAGCAAGACGCTGCAAACAAAAATCATTAACTCCAATATGTTTTCCCTCTTGTGCCCCACTTGCTGTAGTGCTGTTGTTTTTTGTTGTTGATCAAAATATTCTCTAGGGGCATTCAAATAAATAAATCGTTGATATTGGACTTATATTCTTTCAAGTGTACATTTTTTATCTGTCCCTCAACACAGGCTATGACTGCTATCTGCTACAACCAACTACCACTGGTAGTACTAATCATTACAATAATAATACTTCAAATAATAGCAGCAACAATAATAACATTTGCACATAAAATAATGTTTAGTGGTACAATAAAAAAAAACAGACAATTTGGCCCTCGACTTGGCAACCTGGACATAATTTGGCCCTCAGTGAAAACTAATTGGGGAACCCTGGAAGGCTCAGCACTGTGTTTTAGTCATTTTTGTTTTCATATTTTCTTGAATGCTTCAACTCCTCAACCCCATTTAGTATGTCAACATTTGTATCAGTACCAGCAGTTTGTAAGAAATTGGGCAGTAATTGATGTCATATTTTGGTTCTCAAAATTCACCAAATTGATGCATTAAATGAAATCTATTAAAAATGTTCTCCCGGGGGGGCATGTAGCATCCCTCGCTGAAACAATGGCCAACTCTCGAACTGATGGTCCATGAAGATTTTATTTAAAACCCGTAGCATGAACACACCGTAAGAGCTGGTGAAAAGAACACACAAAAGCTCTTTAAAAGTGCACATTTTGCACAATTACACAAATCATAGCTATAAACAAGCATAATACAATCAAAGAAATTACACACAATAAGTCCATTTGAATTACCTTTCCATACATTCACATTAATTAATTGTCATTTAAAAGAAAATATTATAAGCATCATGGACATTAGACTGGAGGCCAAAATGCACTTTACACACACACACACACACACATTAGAAAGTGAACACATAACGTTTGACGTGCAAAACATTAGCAAATCCGTAATAACAAATAAATCAAACCTTGTTCACTCCAGCAAGGTGCTATGGCTTTCCTTAATTTCTCCGTCTTTCTCTTTGAAAGTAGGTGAAAGTAGATGAAACAGCGACATCTCTCTCACCCGCCTGTGTGCTATTTTTGGCGCGGTACACCCGGAAGTCTTCCGGAAAAGAACGGAGCGTCAAAACAAAAACCTGCCTTCAAAATAAAAGCCCCAAATTGACATGAAAAATGAATGAAAAATAAAAATGGGATTACACCTCGTTTAAACCCAATATGTAATAAAATAAAATTCAAGTCATCTTAAAGGGTCATTTACACTCCCACCAAATTATGAGTGATTTATGAGCAAGGTAAAGCACGAATGATTTTTACATCTGTAGTGATCACTTCAAATAGAACAGTAAACATAGCATCATAGTGCAGATCTTTACAGCATTAGAGGGTGTGGTTAAAGATAGTTGTAAGCATACACCATATCATAAGATACACACTTAAGCTGTTTCCAATAACAGAACTAGTTTTTGAACAGGACGTACAACAACTGATTGCTTGCTGAGACGTTCACCTTTCTTGCCTAGCTTTCTGTCGCCAAGGCATATTTTGACCTTTCTCACAAGTCCATCTTGGTCAATAGTGGTCTCTGTTACTCTACCCAAGCGCCACTCGTTCCTAGGTAGCCCATCACCTCTCTCCATCACTATGTCACCGATTTGCAGGTTTCTCCTCTGAGTGTGCCAGCGTTGCCGGGTTGCATGTTAACGAGGTATTCCTTCCACCAGCGGCTCCAGAATTGTTCTGCAAGATACTGAACGTGGCGCCACCTTTTCCGAGCATACAAGTCTTCCCGAACAAACTTGCCGGGAGGAGGCAGTGCTGTGGCTGGTTTCATAGTGAGCAAATGGTTGGGGGTGAGTGGTATTAGGCCTTTTGGATCATTGAGATTGTCAACAGTGAGTGGACGGCTGTTTACGATTGTCATCGCTTCATATAGGAAGGTCCGTAAAGAAGCATCATCTAGCCTCCCAGAAGAGAGTGACAGTGTGGAGCGAAGGACACTCCTGACAGTCCTGATCTGATGCTCCCACACACCGCCTACATGACTTGAATGGGGAGCATTCATGATGAAGTCACATTGCTTCTCAGTGAGAAATGCAATCAGACGGTCTGTATCAACTTCTTTGAGAGCCTCTGTCATTACATTTTTGGCTCCCACAAAATTGCTTCCTTGGTCACATTTGATCTCACGAGCTACGCCACGTATGGCGATGAAACAGCGCAGACCATTAAGGAACGCATCAGTTGACATATCGTCCAGCATCTCAATGTGTACAGCACGGGAGGAAAAGCAAGTGAACAGAAGACCGTATCTTTTATGCACCTTCCGGCCTTGCTTAGTGAGAAACGGGCCGAAACAGTCCATTCCACAGTAGGTAAATGGTGGTGATGGATCCACACGCTCAGAAGGGAGGTCAGCCATCCTTTGCTCTTCCGTGGGTCTTCTGAGCCTCCTGCAGTTTACACATCGATTAATATAGGATGCTACCGAGTGGGGTCGTATAAGGCTCAGTCATTTCAAATTCGTGTTAAAGTTTGGTTTTCACTTCCAAGTTGAAGTTTAGGGTCTACAGAAAAATTTGAGTCCGATTGTCAAACACACAGATGAAAAATGGCCTCTAGGGGGCGCCGCAAAATATGTAAACTGCTACAACTTTTGATTAGATTATCCAATTTTAACATATGAGGTATGTATGGATTCAGAATTAAAAGGAGAAACAGGTATACCAAGCATTTGGTGACCAGATAAAAATAAATACACTTTTATCCCAAAATATTACATGGACACAAGCGAAATTATGCTTTTTTTGGAGATAAAGTCTGGAAATGTCCTCAAAGTTGCTATGAAACATGATTTTTAAAGTTATTGTAAATAAAGGCTGTGTAATGACTCGACTGGATTTAAGATTGGTGTTCAGAATATCCCTATAGCACAAACATAGCTAGGATACCCGTACACAAATATGGCTGCATATAGCCTACGTGATATGAAGCACCCAACTTGCAGGCCTTTTGTTATTGTTGCACTTTTTAATTATTTTGCTGCTTTCATCCATGAAAAATAAGGTTATAGTAGAGTTATGCCATCTACTGCCACAAGAGGGCAGACTAGCAGACACATTTCCCTTCATTTGACAATCAAGCATCTGTGCTAATTTCTCTCTGGCAATATTGGTATGTTGAAGGTAAGAAAACAACAATGAACATGTTTGGATGCTAAGTTATGTTTTTAATGAACTTGTACGACAAATAATGTGTGATAAATTGTGAAATATCAACCACAGCTAGTAGCTAATAAATCCAAACAGTAGCTAGCATTAACATTAGTCATTTTGCTAGCACCAGTTAAAGCTAACTTTAATGCTGGCAGCAGGATGGAATGAATAGGTCTACTGGGTCTTGCACTTGTGTAAATTTTAGGTTTTTAGCTGTTTATTTTACATAACATACTTAAGTTTGATTTGGTTACAAAAAGGTAAATACAAAACTATTATATTTTATCTTTCCTGTTGACAAAATACAGGAGTTCAACAAGCAGGGTATGGGCTGCTTGAATTCTGTTTTTATGAGATGGCTGAGGCAAGAAAATGGGAATTGTGCATTCTGTGCCAAAAAGAAACTGAGGAACAACTTGTTTGCCCTCTTGCGAATCCAGTTGCCAGTCGTAGAGTGGGAGCCTACAAAGAAATCATCAACCTTGTGAGTCAGTTTAGAGCTATTGGTGCGGCTCCCCACCCAGATGTAGATCTTCCAGATGAAGAATTGATGCAGCAGAATCGTGCATCCTGGCACAAATCATGTCGTCAGCTTTACAGATCCTCAGCATTTGAACACGCAAAAAAACGCACTGCCCGTGAGGGATTGCCTGGTGTAAATAGAAGATCTTGTCGGACTGGAGAACCTGTTAACCGCAATCTATGTCTCTTCTGTGCTAAAGAAACAGATGCAGTAGACCATTCTTTCCAGAAATTATCACTTACCCAAGAGATACATGACAAGGCAGTTAAACTAGGAGAAGATCGTATTCTGGCACTCCTTGCAGAAGGAGATCTGGTTGCTATTGAAGCAAAGTATCATCTGAAATGCTACACAATGTTTAACCGCCGTTACAATGTGATTTGTAAACAAACCACAGTGAGTGAAAACCTTGAAATCACAGCAGAAAATTAATTGCTACAATTCATAAAAGAAGAAATAAGCGGGGGTAGTAGAGTCTTTGCTTTGCAAGATCTAACAGAGATGATGACTGAGAGACTGGAACAATATGGTATCCAGAAAATCGTGAACCGGACACGCCTAAAGGAAACAGTCCTCAAGAACTTCCCTGATTTGACAGAGGAGAAAGGTATCAGGGACAGAGTTTTCATTATGTGTTCGAAAACTGCTAGGAAGATCATATCAGACACATCACAAACACCAGATGAAGAAGCGCACACATTACTAATGGCAGCTTCAATCCTCAGAAAAGCAGTTTTTAATCATGAAACTCCATTTAAATTTGATGGCTCATTTCCCAGTGGTTGTGAAGAGACGTCTGTTCCCCAGAAAATGAAGTATTTCTTCCGCCATCTCCTCACAGGACCCAAATCCTCAACAGATCAAGATAATTCCAGACAGACTCTGTCTGTGAGTCAGGTGGCCATGCTAAATATGACCTCTCTTTCAACAAACTTGAAATGTGAGCCTCCACTTGCAGTGTTCCTTGCCCTTGATTTGCATTCGGAAACAAGAAGCAAGAAGTTAGTCAATCTGCTACACAAATATAAACTCACAGTATCATATGAGAAGGTCCTCAGCATGGAAGTTTGCTTTGCACAGGCCATTGCACAACAGACCAGGAAGAATGCAGATATAGTCTGTCCTACAAATTTGCGTCTGCAAATTTTCACAGTTGCAGCCCTTGATAACTTGGATCATAATCCCACATCACGCACTGCAAGCTCATCCTTCCATGGAACTGGGATTTCACTATTTCAGTTTCCTACATCAGAGAAGCCTGGGTTGCACCAAGAATGTCTGAAAATCAACTCAAAGAAATCAGGAGAAAGCAGCATAGTAGGACCCATCCTGCCTCATTCGTATACATCTGTACCACCTGTGGGCCGGAATCTTGTTACCCAACCTCCAGTTAAAGTTGTGCAGCCAGTGGTGAGAGGTTCATTTGATGCAGAGAGACAGCATGAGGAGGCATGGATGAAGGCAGTAAATGACATCCTCTATGTCAATTCTGATTTAGAAAGTGGCACTCCAACAATGTGGTCTTCATTCCATGCTGCTCGATCTGATGTTGTTGGACAGCCGGAAAAAAGCATTAAGGCCCTCCTGCCACTTTTTCATGACAAAGCAGCAACGCCAGAAATGATTCACCATGGAATGAACCTGGTGAAGAAAAACACTGAGCACCTCAACCCACAACAAGTCCCTGTGATGGTAGTGGACCAACCCCTGTATGACCTTGCAAAAAAAATGCAGTGGACCTTCCCTGACATCTTCGGAGAAGACAAGTTTGTGGTGATGTTAGGTGGGCTCCACATTGAAATGGCTTTGTGGAGTACCATGGGAGATCTTCTGCGTGGATCAGGATGGCCTGAAGCCCTGAAAGAAGCTGGGCTAGTGAATTCAGTGGCAGCAGCCACATCATTTCTGAAGGCATCCAATGTAATGAGAACAAGATATGCCCATCAAGTTACTGTTGTGGTACTCCACAGCCTTCTACAGCGAGCCTATGAGGACAGTGGAACTGAGATGGTCCTTGAGGACTGGGTTGAGAGAGTTGCCCATGAGAGCCCAACATTCTCCTTCTGGCTGCTTGTGTACAAGTACCAACAGAGTATCTTCATGTTCATACGAGCACATCGCGAACGGAAGATCGAACTCATGGTCACAACCCTGCAGAAGCTTGTTCCTCTGTTCTTTGCTCTCGACCATCATAACTATGCCCGGTGGCTTCCAGTCTTTATAAAGGACATGGACTGTCTCCCAGATAGTATCCGGGCAGAGTTCGAAAAGGGACATTGGACGGTAACTCGCAGCAATCGACGCTTTTCAGCTATGCCGATTGACCAAGCACACGAGCAAGCCAACAAAAGAGTGAAAGGAGTGGGTGGCATAATTGGCCTCACAGAGAACCCGGACATGTTGGAACGCTGGATTGTCACAGGCCCGGAAATCAGCCGTGTCCTGGAAGAGTTTACCACTGTAAATGACAGTGATGACTCCGAATGGCGTCCTCATCACGAGGAAGGATCAGCATCACAGCAGCGTTCTCAACGTCACACCAAAGACCTGATGGAGCTGTTGCTCAGCAATGGGAATCCCTTTGAGGAGAGCAGTAAAGACCTGGTTACTTTAGATAACAAGGTGTGCGAGTCTGCAGCCGCTGCAGCATCGGTCCTTAAAGTTGAGTCAATGGGACAAGAGCAGTACAACAACTTCAAAAAGAATGTGCTGGACTCACATGACACACCACTGACAGCTCCGATCAAGCGAAACAACTTGATGTTGTTCCATGAGAAGAAAACACGCAAGAAGACAGCAGCTAAACTGAGGATGCAGCACTTCAAACGTCATGCAGAGCTTTATGGGAAAGCTTTCATTGTGCTGGAAAGCCGGAGTGGAAATTTGGAAGATTTTTTCTGCCACGAGTCTTCTCCATACCCACCTGCATTGTCATGCGAAGGATCCCTCAACTCCTGTACGAAATCAGATTTGTTGTTTTACATCCTGGGGAATCCTAAGAGTGGAGGAATATCTGACAGTGAGGAGATAGTTGCACCAGATCTTTATGATTTCATTGTCATTGATGGTGGAGCACTTATCCATTCACTGCCTGGCACGACTGTCCAAGGGAAGACCTTTGAGTCCTACTTCGACAAGGTGTTCTGCCCAAGAGTTCAACGTGACCTGAAAAGATCAACACGAGTGGACATCGTCTGGGACCAGTATCGTGCTTTGACAATCAAAGGAGGAACAAGAGAAAAGTGAGGATCAGGCACCCGACAACGCATCTCTGGCACTGCCAAAGTCCCAAGAGATTGGCAGGCATTTCTGGCAAATGAGGATAATAAGACAGAACTGTTTTCATTCCTGTCAACTGCGCTTGTAACAAATGGACAGTTCCCAGATGACAAAGATGTCTACATAACAGCAGATGATTGCGTCCACCATGTTGGAAACAGTCCTCCAATGGATCGCTGCAACCACGAGGAAGCTGACACTCGTGTCCTAGTGCATCTTCTCCATGCCCTCCAAACAGCATCAGTTGGGATGGTCTATACTGGAGACACAGATGTTGTCGTAATCCTGCTGAGTAATTTCCATCATATCAAGGCTTTGAATGCAACTGCAGAAATCTGGATCTGCTTCAAAACTGGAAAGACATCAAGAATGATCTCCCTGAACACTCTCGCCACAAAACTGGGCACAGAAACATGTAAAGCCATGGCTCTCTTCCACGCATTCACGGGATCAGACAGCACATCTTCTTTCAAGTTCAGGGGTAAGCGATCCTGCTGCAAATTGATGCACGAAGTTCCACACTTGACAGAGGAGTTCGCAACCATCATTGAGACTCCATTCCAAACCTCTCCAAGGCTGAAAGAAGTTGCAGTAAACTTTGTCTGTAGGCTGTACTCCAGTGAATCAAATGAGGAAAATGATGTTGATCTTCTTCGAATGAGGCTATTCTCACAGAAGACGAGGGATGTTGAAAGAATCCCCCCAACAATGGATGCTTTGGATCTACATCTCAAAAGGAGTGTCTTCCAAGCAAGCATCTGGACAACAGCCCACATGTAAGTATGCACCTGTATGGATTTGAGTACTATATAATCACAAAAAAACCATGCATTTATGTATTCATTCATTTAGGTCTATAATGCCTGACAACAACCCCACTGACCATGGGTGGAAAGAAGAGGACAGCAAACTTCTTCCCATTTGGACTACGCTACCACTTGCCAAAGACGTATTCCAACTAGATGTGAAGTGTGGTTGTACAAGTACTTGTACAAGTCGACCTGCCAGTTCTCGGTGCAAGTGCATGAAGGCGAAGTTAAAGTGCACACGTCTGTGCAAGTGCACATGTCAGAACTTCTAAGACTGACATAGAATCAATCAAAGAAGTAAATTATAGTTATCATTGTAGAGTGAAGTTCTCAGAATAAATGTTAGCCCTATGGTCCTCTGTTCATTTTTTGAATGCCAGAAAAACTATTGTTTATCTTCTTATTGTTATTGATTTACTTTCTTCCAGATATAAAGTTCTTTTGTGAAAATTTCTTGTGAATAAAATGATGGCTTGTTGGCTTGTTGGCTTGATTGATTGATTGATTGATTGATTGATTGATTGATTGATTGATTGATTGATTGATTGACTGACTGACTGAAAAAAGTTGAGACACCTGATCCTAAATCAATACATAGAAAGTTCATGGCTGTTACTACATTTTGCGGCGCCTCCTAGGGCATAGAATAGAAGAGTGAGGAGCATTTCAATTTCAGTTTAATCACCACACAGTCTTGACTTGTGAAATATTTCTTAGCAACTGTGAGGATATTTTCAGACTTTATCTTTAAAAAAGCATAATTTCGCTTGTGTCCATGTAATATTTTGGGCTAAAAGTGTATTTATTTTTATCTGGTCACCAAATGCTTAGCAAACCAGTTTCTCCTTTTAATTCTGAATCCATACATACCTCATTTGTTAAATTTGGTTAATCTAATCAAAAGTTGTAGCAGTTTACATATTTTGCGGCGCCCCCTAGAGGCCATTTTTTATCTGTGTGTTTGACACTCGGACTCAAATTTTTCTATAGACCCTAAACTTCAACTTAGAAGTGAAAACCAAACTTTAACACCAATTTGAAATGACTGAGAAAAATTACACATGCATCCGACCCCACTACAATGCCCCGAGGTCGACTTATTCCTGGTTTTGCCGTGGCGGATCACATATATTCGAACATATTCAAATTTCTGGTTGCGCATTAGGCACGTCAATAACAGGACTCTCCCTCCCTCCCTCACTCTCTCTCTCTCTCTCTCTCTCTCTCTCTCTCGCACCATCAAGCCCCGTTCACATACGTCGCAACTCGCCCATCTTTGAGCAACAACTGTCAATGGAATGTGAATGTGTTTTAGCGGAATGTGGCCAGGACAGGTGATGCGAGGAACAGCAATGTGATGTGGGCAGGTATGGAGATAAAATAATAATACTTTCTGCGATGTGAGTGAAGCGAGTACCAATCGGAATGTAGAATAGAGATGATTGACAGTTGACATCAACAGAGTTCTACAGAGAGTTGTCGCTTGAACTAGCCCCGCCCTGATTGTTCATCACCACCTGTTTCCCATCACCCTCATTACCTCTTTTATTTAACCTCATGTCTCCCTGTCTCGTCGCCAGTTTGTTGTACGTCAAGTCCTCGTCCCAGCCTTTTTCCATAGACGTATTAATGCCTTGTTTGAAGATTTCCTGCCTTTTCTTGACCTGGCCTTTTGCCTAACGTTTTGGATACCTCTGCCTTTGCTGACTGATCACCTGTGTACTGACCTCTGCTTATTTAAATAAACCCTGCCTGTCTCTAGCCCAGTGTCCTGCATTTGTGTCCAGCCCATGTGTTGCCTCGTTCACGACAAAGGGTGATAGAGATGGCGTGGAATTCAAGTGCAGATCAGGGTAGGTGGTCCAGGGGTGGGACCTGGTAGGACCACCTGGGTGAAATAGGGAGGCATACGCTTAAATGGTGTATGCATTCTTGACTGCAAACTGGCAGTTCCATAGCCCCCCCTAGTACTTCAAGGACCGTACTGGTGGAGAATGGTGGGTAGCAGAGATTGGAAAGGGGATACAGCCTCGAGTGATGGGTCTCTGGAGAAACATTCTCCGGTTTGATGTCCTGACTGGGATAGGACACATGGCTGAGATGGGTGGTGGTTGAGTTGTTATGACTTCCTCGATTGACTCCCACAGACAGACTCTCTTGTCTTTGTTCAACAGTCTTGACTCCCTTGTCTTTGCTCAAAAGTCTAGACTCCCCGGATAGACTGCTGTGGGGGCTGACGCTGCAGTTCACGCTGTAGTGACAAGCTCTTAAGTGCTTGGTTTACCTCATGCAGGTTTAGCCCCTCCCTCCAATCAAGTCTATTGACTACAGCTGAGATGGCTGAAACTAGATAATTGCCCACCCACACACAAAATGCAGTTTCCTTCGTTTCTTTGGACAAAATGTAATTGAGTTCCTAAAACAGGATTAATTAATGTGGTTGTAAGATTTGAGGAGGAAGGAGGAGTTAAGAAAATCGATCCACTAAAGCTAGCAAAAATCGCGGAAGTGAAATATTCGAGGGTCTTAGGAGATTGAAAATTGTTAATAGGCTGTAATACAGAAGTGGAGGTGGAAAAGGTAAAACAGATTGCATTGATAAAGTGAAAATATCCTGGGTTGTAAAAGTGGGAGGAAAAAGGTTTAATGGCTGTAAAGGGGTGTAAGGGTTCCCCTTAGTGTCGGTGCAAAAGCTCTGGCGGAGAACCTGAAGGTGAGGAATAGTACCGTAAAGAGTGTGAAATAAATGACAAGGGGAGTAGAGAAAAAGGAGACAGAAGGCATTTTGATAGAGTTTGAGAGAACTCTGATCCCAAAGGAGGTATATTTTTGATGTATAATGTAAGAGAATATGTACCAAAACCTACGTGTGCACAGGAAAGAGAAGATGTGCTAGGTGTGCTGGGGACCATGAGTATGGAAAGTGTGGAGATGGAGTGACACCAAAGTGCTGCAACTGTGGAGGCAATCACAGCATAGCTTACTGGGGGTGTTCTTATCTGTGCAACAGATAAAGGGTGAAGGAAAAAGTAGCATATGCAGAGGCAGTTGACAAAACCGCAAAATCAACAGCAAAAGAGCCGCAAGAATAAAATGCATGGAGAGAGAAGAAGAAATTGGTGACCTTTATAGCTGGAATAATGAATGCATGTGCAGTGATGGGAATAACGGCGTTGAAATAAACGGCGTTACTAACGCCGTTACTTTTTTCAGTAACGAGTAATCTAACTAATTACTTTGACTGTCACTATAACGCCGTTATCATTGCCGACACCCCGTTACTGCACGTTACTCAAGTCGCACAATTAACTTTTTTTTAACTTCATGATAGGACTCGTGCGCGTGTTGTCATGAGAGAAGGGAGGATGAGATACCCGTAGATGACCATTTAGTAGCCCGGGCGTTTAATATGCTAAATCGACTTGGAGCCCAGGCGTTTATAAGAACCAGGCGCGTATTTGCAACAGGCTACAATTTATTTTTGCAATGAGCAGCACCAGACCATCATGCAAAGAACAAGGAGCTCACCATAGCACCCACTGCATGAAAAGTCGGATTTTCGTCCCTGTAAACGCCCGAAAATCTCCCTAATTTTCGGGAGTTAACGACAATTTACAGGCTGCGAACGCCGCGTTCGTCTGTGCCGAAAATTGTCGGAAACGAACCACAGCGAAGGCTCTAATTAGCATATGAATAGCGGCGAAACCCCGCCTGGCCAGAGATGGCTTGAATATCCTCACTCAGGATTGGATGAAACCACTAGTTTTAAACAAGTATAATCGCTCGTGATTGGTTGGCAGATCTGGTCATTATAAATGTAAAGCCAACCCACGTTGGTAGATCTGTCACTATTGGTCAACCTGATGAGTCATTATAAATGTAAACCCCACCCCCGTTGGCAGATGTGTTACTATTGGTCACACTGGGTCTTTTAAACAAGAATAATCACTAGTGATTGGTTAGCAGATCTATCACTATATATATATATATATATAATATATACATATATATATATATATATAATATATACATATATATATATAATATATATATATAATATATATATATACATATATACATATATATATATATATATATATAATATATATACACATTTATTTTTATTTATTTATAAATATAAATATTAATGAATTTATTGAGGAAAGGAAAAATTGCCAGGAGGAAGTATTCAAAGAAAGAGCTTTATTGACAACACAACACACAAATGAACTGGCGACATTCTGTCCGAATTTGGTCAATTTTACAGCCGCCTGCTGTGCGTGGCCCTGTACTTGGGAGTCTTCTCTAATCGCGACTGTAGAGTCGCACAGAGCTCGGTGAGCTCCTGGCTACGAGAGGATGGAGGTCGCACAATCCATCCAGACACCCCGCCAACGACGCCGTCCTCCTCATCAGACATCATGTCTGTGGTGGCGCACTTCCAACGGTCCGCCTCATCGCCAGCAAGCACACTCCGTCTCGCTTCCAGCAGCTGTAAAACAATCAATAAAGACAATCAGTACTGCGCGATGCACTGCGCATGGACACAACACATCTATTAATGCACCTGAAAATAGGTTTAGGTAGGTTTGGTCACATTGACCAAAAACGGATCTAATAAGTCTTACCCTCTTTCTCCTGGAACGACTCCGAGCTGACGTCTTCACAGCTTCCGCCTGCGATGCGAGATCAGGCTGTGTGTGTCTGAAGCTCCTGCGTACCGTTTCATAGTATGTCTTACAGGCAGCTGGAAAACAATTAAATGAGTGGTATGAATAAGAAAACTTAAGTCACAGTAAAATTAAAACAAGGAAGAAGAAAACAGTAAAAGTTACTTACACACAATGGCGTCGTAATTCAGCGTCATAGAAATCCGGACTTGCGGACAAAGCTCCGAGCAAGTAAGAGGTCACAGCTTCGTTATGAGGCGAGGTTCGTCTGTGAAAACAAAATGAACAGTTAAGATCGGTATCTACTGTTAACGCATCTATTTCCTTATACAGCAGAATGAAAGCATATTCTTTAAATCGTACCCTTACTCCGGTTCGTAGCGCCTACAATTCGTCTCCAAGTTGTGAAGACGGCGTACTGCTTCCTGTAAAAGACCAACAACGTACACTTAACAAAGCAACTTAACGTTACACTGGTTCCTCTCTCTTGTTCTTTTACAAGGCTACTATGCTACTTTTAGCTTGGACTATTAGCTTTTAAGCTACTTTTAGCCTGGGCTTGCTTTGCTAATTTTAGCTTAGCTAGCAGTCACCGAACATATTCTTACCGCAATCATCCTGAGAGTCTCCAGCAGTCCTGGGACATCCTGAGAGTCTCCAGCAGTCCTGGATATAAGAATTATAACATTTAAACCACATTTTCTTAAGTGAAGCCTCTCAGAGCAGCATCCCTCCTGCCGGTGAACGTCTCGTCATCGTTCCCCCCACTGAATGAGGCGCCCGGTGTCTGCATCAGTCCCTTTAACGGACAACGGTGCACGGCGTTATTAATCACCGTTAGTAAATATATAACCACGGTTTAACATAAGCACTTTATTATTAGTTAACGTCGGTAAAAACGGCACATTTTCCGCTTCGCTTGCGCTCGCTAACCCCTAAATGGTAAATTAGCGTCAGTAGGCTAGCCGGCTGGAAGGACCTTCTATTCGTAACGTTAACGTACAATGCCAACAACAATAAAGTAACGTTCATTATCAATACGATTTAAAAGTCAGCTGGAAACGTAAAAGTCATGTTACAGTATACTTACATGTGTACGCGGTTTGTGTCGGGCTGTCGCCAGAATCACCGCAGTCGTCCGCCATTATCCAAAACTTGTGAAGTCAGACGAGCCGCAATGCATTTTGGGAAGTTGAGTAGATTTAGCAAGGTCCGCTGTACTCAGAAATTCTTGCCAATGCAGTATACATCCGGGCATTTCTCGCGTGTACAAATTCACATACTATTGTATGTGAACGCACTACGTACTCAAATTTACGTCACAATTAAGTACGAGTAGGACGTTAGTATGGCATTTCTAACACAAGCCTATGATCTATGAACCCATCCTTGACCCTCTAGCAGAACTACGACCAGCCATTATAAAGCAGTTTATAGTTGTTAATGTTGTGTCAAAAGGTACTGCATTTAAACATGTTACTGCGCAAGTTTCCTGGCTTCATCCCCATCCGGACAGACATTTTTATGGAAAGCCAATAGAAGTTTGGAGCTTGCAGGGAACAGACACGTCATACCCAGCATCATTTCTGCCTGTTGAGCGCATTGCTGGGAGATGTGTGGTTAACACATCCACTGTGCATTTAAGCACAGAAAGGGTCACTGTAGTCATGCCACTATGCACAGTGGTTGAGCTCTAGGAGACTGTGATGTTGTTTGCATGAATGTACATTTTACCTTTGTGGCAAAGCCTGATTAAAAGTAATTGTTGAAGCAAATTGTTTTGTGTAGCTTTGAATGAAGATGAAATTAAGTTATATCTTTGAATGAAGATGAAATGAAGTTAACACCTTTCAGAAAAATGTCACCTGGGGGAAAACTCCCCCTGCTACCCTGATTTGCATTTGTATAGCTCACAGCATTTTCATTTACATGTTAAAGCCTCCCCTAGGATTACGGGGAGGGGGGTCATGGGGGGACAACTGCCAAGCAAGGCCCACGTCAATTCCCGGCAATTTACGTCAGTTTTCGGTGTTTCCTGCAAATTGCCGTTTGCAGTCGTAAACCTGAACTTCCACGTCAATTTACAGGGCCGCTAACTGACGAAAATCCCACTTTTCATGCAGTGACCACTGGAACAAAACTACTTTTCCCCCCCGACGCATCTTTATTGACATCAGACAATAAATACAAAGACAGTTTTACTGTGTTACCGCGACACAGGGAGCTGATCAGAGCAGTGTTATGAATGATAACGGAAGGGGGGGTCGATCGCGGTAATTTCAACACTGTACATTAGCGCATTTATCTATATCCCTATATCCCTCAGTCTAGCGCGCCTGTGTTTGTGTGTCTGTGTGTGTGTGTGCGCGCGCCTGCATGCGAGAGAGAGAGAGAGCGCGAGAGGAGGGGCTGACTGACAGAAGAGGTGAGAGCCGGTGAAGTGCTGTTAAAAAAAACTTTTGTTTTCTGTGCAAGACTATGGTAAACACTTAATCGCCCGGGCGTTTAATTGAACTGGCGTTTATTATGCCAAATGAGGTCGGACCCCCGGCGGCTATTAGAGCACAGGCGCGTATTTGCACGCGGGCGATTATTTGGTCATCTACGGTAACCTCTCAGCAATTATTAAATTATTAAAAAGTAACGCAATAGTTACTTTTACTGGTAACTAGTTACTTTTATAGTGGAGTAACTCAGTTAGTAACTCAGTTACTTTTTGGGAGAAGTAACTAGTAACTATAACTAATTACTTTTTCAAAGTAACGTGCCCAACACTGTGCATGTGTGACAGGTTGCCGTCCTCCTCACCACCGTGGGGCACCACCGTGTGGCATTGTGCCAACGTGATGCTCATGGTGATGGCAGAGCAAGCTGGCGCACTTATAAATAGGAGCGGCCCCTTCCTTTTTCCTCTTCCTCTTCCGCTTCCACCTTGGTGGCTGTGGCGTGGTTCAGCAGGCTCTACCATCCCGTACGCCCAGCGTGGCAGGCTGCGGGGGTTGCGTAGAACCACGCTAACTGATCGGAGGTTTTTGTGTCGGTCATTCATCTGGTGTGGCGTGGTGGGCTTTCCAAACCCCCCCCCCCCCCTTCCCAGGTAACATGCTGCCTGTCGGCCTCAGTTTGTGTGATCATGTGGCGCGGCGTGTGATGTAATTTCTTTATTTACAGCGCGGCTGTCCGCCGGCTGTTGTGGTTGGTGCTGTGCGCGTCCAGGGCTTCCCGGGGTGCGATCACTTGTTTCCCCTTCGGTAAGTCCCGTTTTCCGCCCTGCTGTGGCTCTTCCTCCATTCTTCGCTCATCAGGTGTGTTTGTTTTGAACAGCGGGGTGGCTCGCGGGGCGGAGCTGAACATCACCTGGCTCCCTCGTGCCTGCCGTGGCTCAGTAAAGTGGTGCGTATTTGGTGCGCTTCTTTTTCGGTTTAAATATTACGTTTATTTAAATTATTAATTTAGTTTCCCTCCCCTAGTGTGGTGAATTGCCGCCGGCCTGGACCCGCCACCACTCCCTAGGGACGCCGCTGCTTTGGCTCCCCCCCTATTTACTGCGTGGCACTTGGATTCTTTTTGGTTTGGCCTGCGCTTGGTTGGCAGTCGTTATTCTTTGTTAATGATTTGCCGTTAATTATTATTATTAGTCATTTCCCTGTTTGTTGTTTTCTTTAGGTTATTGTTTGTTGCCCTCGTTGTTTACTTTTGTTTTGTTCTGTTGCTTAGTTGTGTGTTTTTGCATGTTTTGATGATATTTTATTTTTATTCCTTATTGTGTTCAATTATGTTATGTTTGCATTATGATACTTTTGGCCTCATTTAATTTTGATTTGTTTGCACAGGTGCCGTGAGCGGTCGGCAGCAGTTGTTTCCTGGTGGTGGTCTTCCCTTCACGAGTTCTGCTGCAGTGTGAGTGTGGTATCACGGGTGTTATAAGTTGAAGTCCTCTTTGGTTTGATTTGTCCCCCTGCTGTCCGGTACGTCACGGCCCTGTGCCACGTTATTCAGTGCCATTGTTTTAATTGGGTATTGTGTGTCTATCTGGTTTTATACTTTTATATCAAATAAAGATAATTATTGTTTAATATTGTCTCTTGCCCCGTGGACGTTTTTCGAACCTGTGTGACCTTACTTAAAGGTGGAATTCCTGGGGGCTAACTTCCCCCAGGTGGCGTTGTTGCAACACTAACCGTACATGATTATGCCACACATGCAATGTTAAATTAAATATCAAACTGAAAGGATTCAGGTTATTGTAAAAGCTGCTGAACATCATCTGGGTATGAGAGGACTAAAATGGAAGATGTAAATGATGAACTCGGGGTACAGTCTCGTCAAGAGTCAGCATGGGTGGGTTGATATTGCTGATAATGTTAATTCTTCAATGGAATGCAAGAAGTTTATTAGCCAATGGACAAGATTTCAAACAATGTATTGTTAGTAGGACAGATAAATCAGATATTGTATGTATACAATAGTCCTGGCTAAAGCCTAATTTAGATTTTGTTTTGTATGGGTATGTAGCAGTGAGGAGGGAGGGGGAGGATGTGCCACTTTTGTAAAGCAAGGTATTCCTTACAAAGTGCTAGGTGTAGGAAAGGAGCAGGAGTATGTGGCAATAAAAGTGTGGGCTGAAAGAATTGAGTTGTTTGTGGTAAATTATTATAATCAATGCAAAAGACTAGAGGTAAACAAGCTGGAAGATGTTGAAGGGCAGAATAGTAGGAACATTGTATGGTGTGGTGATTCCAATGGGCACAACTTATTATGGGGGAGTGACAAAACAGATATTCATGGACAGGTAATAGAGGAGTTGCTAGATGAGAAAAATGCATGAAAAGTGCACAGCTGCAATAAGAAGCAGAGAGAGAACAAAGTCAGAAAACATGGAGGCGTTATTCATCCAGCCATCATCTACCCTTCATCCTGTATACAGGGTCAGGGGGGCTGCCAGTCTATCACAGGGCTGACATGTAGAGACAAACAACCATTCACACTCACATTCACACCTACGGGCAATTTAGAGTCATCTATTAACCTATGGAGGCTTTATATAGAAAAGAACATTTTGATGGTGGACAAAATGTCCCTTTCAGCATGAGAGAATTAAGAAAGGCTGTCGATAAAACAGGAAAGACTGCACCTGGGGAAGATGAAGTATGTTATAGCATGCTAAATAGGGATGCAAACAATTAATCGATTATCGACTAATTGTCGATTCAAAATTGCTCGATTAACATAAATTGATTTGCAATTAATTGCGTTTTGAACCTGCAATTCCCCTCCAGTCCACGTGAGGGCGTGCCAGACGTACTTGACGCACATGTGGGAACACAATTGAAGCAGGGCTCTGACAACAACAACAAGACAAACGAGAAGCGGGACACTGACAGCAGTGTTTCCAACACATTGACGAGACTATGGCGCACCGCCAAAGTCTAATTTCGGCCGCCATAATCTCAATGTTCGCCCAAAATTATTTTGTCAAGGCAAATGGATTTAACTAGCAGCTCTAATGATAGGCCTAAACAGGCCCGTTCACATACGTCGCTACTCGCCCGTCACTCGCTTTCTCGCTGAATTCTACTCGTGTCACGGTGTGGGCTTGGAAGCAGGAGGTGAGGACCCAAATGCAGTGAAACGGTTTTATTTAAATAACAAACTAAATACAAAACCAAAAACTAATACTAAAACAAAGTATCAACAAAGGAAACCACAAGGGCAAAAACGGTCATGAACGAAACACTTACAAAACAAAACCAAGACATGAAGGGACACGGGAGGCAGGACGCAGAGATGAATAAACCAGACGCGGGACGAACAAACCAGACGTGGTGCAACATGCAGGGGTTGATAGCGACAGCAACATCGACAATGATCCGACAAGAGACAGGGGAAACACACAGACTATATACACAGGGAGGCAGGGAGCTGACGAGGGACAGGTGAAACACATCAGGGCAGGCATGGTAATCAACACGAGAGGGAGGGGGAGTCAAGACAGCGGAAACGACAAGGACCAGGAAGTACGAGACAGGGAACCACACTGAGGACAAAATAAAACAGGAAATCAAAACCAAGGAAACAGAACATGACAAAACACAGACATGACAACTCGCTGGCAAAAAAAATTCACTGCCGCCGGCGGCGAGTTCAAGCAGCAACTCTCTGTGGAACTCTCTGTTGACGTCAACTGTCAATCATCTCTATTCTACATTCTGATTGGTACGCGCTTGGTACTCACTTCACTCGCATCGCAGAAAGTTAAAGTTATTTTATCTCCGTCCCCGCCTACATCGCATCGCCTGTCCTGGCCACATTACGCTAGAACACATTCACGTTCCATTGACAGTTGGCGCTCAGAGATGGGCAAGTGGTGACGTATGTGAACGAGGCTTTAGTCAAAACCAAAACACCAAGGAAGGCTGAGGAATATTCACCCACTTATGTTAATAATAATTATAATCCGGATAAGCGGAAGACAATGGATGGATGGATAATAATAATAATAGTCATAATAAACGAATAGTTTAAAGGCTCAGCTCTGTGTTTTAGTCATTTTTGTTTTCATCTTTTCTTGAATGCTTGAACTCCTCAACCCCATTTAGTATGTCATCATTTGTATCAGTACCAGCAGTTTGTAAGAAATTGGTCACTGGCTGGACTGGGACCAAAAATCGGCCCGGGCATTTTCAGTCGAGACTGGCCCACCAGGTATCGATGGAAAGACAATGAAGCCTATGAATGAAAACAAACTTTTTTGTGACAATGCTTGTACACTGTCGGGCATCGCCCCTTAGCTTTAATTGGTCCAGCTCAGAATCAATCATGACTAAGGGGCCGATCTACCCGTTTTGTGTACCAATAGCAGTGTTTCCCACAGATTTCTATCGTGGGGGGGTTACGATCTTGTAGGGGGATCCGGGGGCATGCCCTGTAAATGACCCTTTAAGATGACTTGAATTTTATTTTATTACATATTGGGTTTAAACGAGGTGTAATCCCGTTTTTATTTTTCATTCATTTTTCATGTCAATTTGGGGCTTTTATTTTGAAGGCGGGTTTTTGTTTTGACGCTCCGTTCTTTTCCGGAAGACTTCCGGGTGTACCGCGCCAAAAATAGCACACAGGCGGGTGAGAGAGATGTCGCTGTTTCATCTACTTTCACCTACTTTCAAAGAGAAAGACGGAGAAATTAAGGAAAGCCATAGCACCTTGCTGGAGTGAACAAGGTTTGATTTATTTGTTATTACGGATTTGCTAATGTTTTGCACGTCAAACGTTATGTGTTCACTTTCTAATGTGTGTGTGTGTGTGTGTAAAGTGCATTTTGGCCTCCAGTCTAATGTCCATGATGCTTATAATATTTTCTTTTAAATGACAATTAATTAATGTGAATGTATGGAAAGGTAATTCAAATGGACTTATTGTGTGTAATTTCTTTGATTATATTATGCTTGTTTATAGCTATGATTTGTGTAATTGTGCAAAATGTGCACTTTTAAGGAGCTTTTGTGTGTTCTTTTCACCAGCTCTTACGGTGTGTTCATGCTACGGGTTTTAAATAAAACTTCATGGACCATCAGTTCGAGAGTTGGCCATTGTTTCAGCGAGGGATGCTACAGTAAGAGCTTGACCCACATTGATCCTGCCTCCCTACTGCATTCCTGACTGATGTCCACGACGACGAGTCTCCACGGTGCTCCACTTCTATCCTGCCCAGTGTTGTCAACCTGAAACCAGCTGGACAGTCGACGCTAGGTCATCTACGGTGAAGTGTTCATCCCTACGGGCAGTGGTCGTATGGATTCGGTGCGATGGTCAAAGACGGTAACCATAGACAATTATACAGAGTGAAAACAGTGAGTAACATTTGAACATTATTCAAGTCAAGAAACTGCAAAGGACTACAACAGAAGAGTTCATCTTTAGTGAGCCTTTTAATTCATCAGTGACTGTTAATAATCCACATCTACAGTGTGAGGAGAACAATAAGGCTATCCACAGAAATTAAAGGGCATAATAATCTAAAATACATTTTTCCATTGTACAAAATATTACACTTGAAATGTGTTAAGGACTGCTTTAATATTGTCTGATTTACTTCATGGTTTATTTAAAGCATATTTCTACGGGTTTGTTATGCACGTGTAACAGTGTGAACATTTTTTACATTGGTTGTTTTCATAACTTGAAATTGAATATCACATGTGCTAAAGTGATTTTCTCCCTTCTGTAAACTGAATATGCCTGGGTCAGCTAACTTACCTTCAAATGCAGGAGAGCAGGAGAAACAGGTTGATGGTCTTGACAGTGAAATTCAAGAGCTTAAGGCTGTGCTCCAAAATGTGTCAGAGCCTACGGAGAGACATTGTTTGAAAGAGGCGATTGAAACCCAGAGTCAAAGCCTGAAGGATCTTCAGAGTCACCTACAAGATTCTTTAGAAGAACCTCAAGATCTACGATGTTCTGCCCGTCTACGGATCCCTACAGAAAAAATGCTTGCCTTTCAGAAAGAAGAGGCAAAGAAAAAGGAAAAAAGGTTCAACCACATGTATGACCAGTGGAAGATCCAAGCCCGCAAGGCCAGAGAACAGCTCAAGTCAGACATAACAGAAAGCCAGCTAGGATCTCTCATTGACATACTGGAAAAGGAAGAGGAGGATGTAATGAACATCTACATTGAAATTCGAAATCACACTACACCATCCACCGAGCTAAGACGCAGAGTTGACGCGTGTGAAGCGGTGACCAGAGACATAATCAGAATCGCATCTGAAAGGATTACAAGTATTGATGGAGATTTTGATGCTGAACAAGCGAAAGGGCGTCTCCGTGAGCTGCTACGCCACGACTACTCTCACTCCATTTATGGATCTTCAGCCTCACAAGTGAGTGGCAAGTCTAACACCCTCTCCAGCCAGCATTCCATTAAGTCATGTATGGCAGCTAAACGTGCAGATGCAGCTGCTGAGCTGGCAGCTAAAGAAGCCGAGTATGAAGTGTTGTTAGAAGAAGAGAAACAAAAGGAACGGATACAACATTTAGAAGAACAACAGAGGAGAGATCTTGAAGCACAGAGACGTGAGTTGGGGCGCCTTCAAGCTGAGAGAGATGTTAGGGCAGCTCGAGCCAGATTTGACACCTATGACCAGGAAGCAGCACGAGAAGCTATCATCCCATCCACTGATGGAACCATCCAAGAAGAACATTGATCTCCACCTGCTGTTCATCAACCCGCCAGTGCTGCACATTCTCCACATATGGATGTGTCTTCTCTCGCTCAGGCCTTCCAAGACAGCATAGCTCTGAACAGACTTCCAATGCCAGAGCCATCTGTATTCCATGGTGATCCAATTCAGTTTGTTGAGTGGAAAGCTTAATTTGTGTCACTCATTGATCGAAGGAGCATTTCATCAGCTGACAAGCTATATTACCTGAAGAAATATGTGGGCGGCCCAGCTCGTAAAACTCTGGATGGTGTCTTCTACAGAAATGATGACGAAGCTTATAAGGATGCTTGGAACAAACTAAACCATCGATATGGCCAGCCATTCGTCATACAGAGAGCCTTTAGGGAAAAGCTTGCAAAGTGGCCAAGAATCCAACCGAAAGACGCTGAAGGACTTAGGAACTTTTCTGATTTCTTGAATGCCTGCCAGGAAGCCATGCCACATGTTAAGGGTCTTCAAATATTGAATGACTGCGAGGAGAACCAGAAGCTCATTCAAAAGTTACCTGACTGGCTAGCTTCCCACTGGAATCGAAAGGTCACAGAAACCCTAAGCAGCAGCCAAGACTTCCCCAATTTTCAAATCTTCACAGCCTTCATGTCAATGGAAGCAGAGGTAGCCTGCAACCCCATAACTTCCTTCTATGCTCTTCGTTGTTCAGAACCAACCACTGAGAAACGAAATCTAAGGGACACAAAAGGGAAACTGGTCAGTGTTCTCAGCACTCAAGCAGCAACAGACAATGAGAATAAAAGGCCAGCCAAGGGAAGTACAAGGCCGCCATGTATGTTTTGCCAAGACCCCAAGCATCAGCTCCATATCTGTTCTAAGTTCATGTCCAAGCCTCTGGATGAACGAAGGAAATATGTCAAAGAAAATAAACTTTGTTATGGATGCACCAAACCTGGTCACAGTGCTAAGGACTGCCGTCACCGTCACTCCTGTGACACCTGCAATGGAAAACATCCTACGTGTCTTCATGATGATCATTTTGTGAAACGGGAAAACCGTGTGCCTCTTGTACTGTCAACTGAAGGTAATGAGACAACAACTGCATTGTCACTTAACGTAGCCAGAGAAGGACCATCTGCCAACACCTCCATGATTGTGCCAGTGTGGGTGTCATCAAAGAAAAACCCAAGCAAGGAAAGACTAGTCTATGCCCTTCTTGACACTCAGAGTGACACTGCTTTCATCGACGAGGGAGTGAGTAATGCTCTGCAGGCAGACAAATATCCAGTGAAACTAAAGTTGACTACAATGATCAGAAGAGACACGGTCATGAAGAGTGAAAGAGTCTCTGGGCTCCGTGTGAGAGGTTACAGCTCCACCTTTCACATTGACTTACCTCCAGCCTACACCAAGGACTCCATACCAGTAAACCGCGACCACATTCCTACATGTGAAACCGCCAAGCAATGGAATCATCTCTCCATGATAGCAGACGAGATCCCTCCACTGCAGGATTGTGATATTGGACTTCTCATCGGCTACAACTGTTCACGGGCACTAGCACCAAGACAAGTCATCGCAGGAGGGGATGAGGAACCTTACGCTGTAAGGACTGACTTAGGATGGAGCATAGTTGGATGCTCAACGCCGTGCCTTGAGTCCCCAGGCCTGGCTAGTCTGTGTCACAGAGTGTCTGTCAAGGAGTTTCCTGCCTTAACCCCAGCAGACGCTATCTGCGCTCTGGAATATGACTTCAAGGATGTCAGTAGAGCTAGCAAAACTGTGTCTCAGGAGGATATCCATTTCCTGAACAAGCTGAAGGAGGGCATAAAGAACAACGTTTACGGCCATTATGAAATGCCCTTACCATTTAAGGAGAGACCCTTGCTGCCTGACAACAAACAGCTTGCCATTGCTCAACCACCTCAAAAGGAAATTGTCAAAGGATGAGAGGTACAAGGAACATTACATCAAGTTCATGGATGAGGTCATTGAAAAGGGAGATGCAGAAGAGGTGAAAGATGATGCAAAGGAAGGAGAAAAATGGTACATTCCTCATCATGGTGTTTATCATTCCAAGAAGCCAGATAAACTGCGTGTGGTGTTTGATTGCTCTGCCAAATACAAAGGTACCAGTTTAAATTATCACCTTCTTCCAGGGCCTGACTTGATAAATAATCTGACGGGTGTCCTCATGCGATTTCGGCAGCACCCTATAGCAGTGATGTGCGACATTGAGAAGATGTTCCATCAGTTCCACGTGAACGAGGCTGATCGAAACTATCTGCGCTTCCTTTGGTGGAAGAAAGGCGACTTCAGTGCACCACCTCAAGAGTTCCGGATGAAGGTGCACTTATTTGGTGCTGCATCATCTCCCGGATGTGCTAACTATGGCCTGAAACACCTTGCTAAGGAGAACAGCCAGCAGTACCCTCTAGGCTCACAGTTCATCATGAAAGATTTCTATGTAGATGATGGTGTTGCAAGCATAGAAAGCAAGGAAAAAGCCATTCAGCTTGCACGAGAGGCCAGAGAACTATGTGCCATAGGTGGTCTAAGATTGCACAAGTTCATATCCAATGACCGAGCTGTTCTGGAAAGCATACCACCCTCTGAACGTGCATCTGATATCAAGAATCTTGACCTCGCATTTGATGACCTGCCAGTGGAAAGGGCACTGGGGATTCAATGGCACATAGAGCACGATTGTTTCGGGTTTGGTACCAACCTCAAAGACCAACCAGCAACTCGCCGTGGCATACTGTCCACAGTGGCCTCCTTGTATGATCCCCTAGGCTTTGTGGCCCCAAATCTGCTGAAAGGGAAAGGAGTTTTACAGGAGATGTGCAGGCATGGCACAGGTTGGGATGATCCCCTATCAGATGAGCTTCGACCAAGGTGGGAAAGTTGGAAAAATGATCTCATCAATTTGGAGAAGGTGAACCTAGCCAAAAGCTACGTACCTGCTGACTTTGGAAGGATAATAAAAAGGGAGTTACACCATTTCTCTGACGCCAGCACAATCGGATATGGTCAGTGCTCATACCTGAGACACAAAAATGAAGATGGAAATGTACATTGTTCTCTGGTCATTGGAAAGGCTCGTGTTGCCCCCACAAAGGTCACAACCATTCCCAGGTTGGAATTGGCAGCTGCAGTTGTCTCAGTCAAGGTCAGCAACATGCTCAAGGAAGAACTTGGCTATTCTGATATTGAAGAGTTCTTCTGGACAGACTCCAAAGTAGTTTTGGGGTACATCAACAATGAGGCGCGACGCTTCCACACATTTGTGGCTAACAGGGTACAGGAAATACATCTCAGTACAAACCCTCAACAGTGGAGATATGTTCCAACAGACGAAAATCCTGCAGACCACGCCTCTAGAGGTTTGAGTGTCCATGAACTGCTGTCATCCACATGGTTCACAGGACCCAAGTTCCTATGGGGGACGGAAACATTTCCCTCCATAGAAGTGACCCCAGAGCTACCCCTTGGAGACCCCAAAGTCAGAAAGATTCAAGCACTGAACACAAGAACTACAGAGCCAGTTTGCCTTGTAGACCGCCTATCTAATGTTTCATCGTGGTCTCATGCCACCAGAGCTGTTGCACGTATTCTCAGACGAATCAGCAAAAACAGATCCAATGACTACGCCACAGTATTGGAACGAGAGAATGCTGAACGCATTTTTCTCAAAGATCTGCAGGAACAGGCTTATCAAGGGGAGCTTAAGTTTCTGCGCAAGGGAGTTCAACTTCCAACACATAGCAAGTTGTACCATCTCGACGCCTTCCTAGACAAAGATGGTGTGATCAAGGTGGGAGGGAGACTCTGTAACTCATCCTCTCCCAACACAGTTAAACATCCTGTGATCATTCCGAAGGATCACCACATCACAAATATGATAATTGCTCATTATCATCTCAAGGTCAAACACCAAGGAAAGGGTCTCACCATCAATGAAATCAGGGCAAATGGCTACTGGATCCCTGTAGTGGGGTCGGATGCATGTGTAATTTTTCTCAGTCATTTCAAATTGGTGTTAAAGTTTGGTTTTCACTTCTAAGTTGAAGTTTAGGGTCTATAGAAAAATTTGAGTCCGAGTGTCAAACACACAGATAAAAAATGGCCTCTAGGGGGCGCCGCAAAATATGTAAACTGCTACAACTTTTGATTAGATTAACCAAATTTAACAAATGAGGTATGTATGGATTCAGAATTAAAATGAGAAACTGGTATGCTAAGCATTTGGTGACCAGATCAAAATAAATACACTTTTAGCCCAAAATATTACATGGACTCAAGCGAAATTATGCTTTTTTAAAGATAAAGTCTGAAAATATCCTCACAGTTGCTAAGAAATTTTACTTTTTAATGTTATTTCACAAGTCAAGACTGTGTGGTGATTAAACTGAAATTGAAATGCTCCTCACTCTTCTATTCTATGCCCTAGGAGGCGCCGCAAAATGTAGTAACAGCCATGAACTTTCTATGTATTGATTTAGGATCAGGTGTCTCAACTTTTTTCAGTCAGTCAGTCAATCAATCAATCAATCAATCAATCAATCAATCAATCAATCAATCAAGCCAACAAGCCAACAAGCCATCATTTTATTCACAAGAAATTTTCACAAAAGAACTTTATATCTGGAAGAAAGTAAATCAATAACAATAAGAAGATAAACAATAGTTTTTCTGGCATTCAAAAAATGAACAGAGGACCATAGGGCTAACATTTATTCTGAGAACTTCACTCTACAATGATAACTATAATTTACTTCTTTGATTGATTCTATGTCAGTCTTAGAAGTTCTGACATGTGCACTTGCACAGACGTGTGCACTTTAACTTCGCCTTCATGCACTTGCACCGAGAACTGGCAGGTCGACTTGTACAAGTACTTGTACAACCACACTTCACATCTAGTTGGAATACGTCTTTGGCAAGTGGTAGCGTAGTCCAAATGGGAAGAAGTTTGCTGTCCTCTTCTTTCCACCCATGGTCAGTGGGGTTGTTGTCAGGCATTATAGACCTAAATGAATGAATACATAAATGCATGGTTTTTTTGTGATTATATAGTACTCAAATCCATACAGGTGCATACTTACATGTGGGCTGTTGTCCAGATGCTTGCTTGGAAGACACTCCTTTTGAGATGTAGATCCAAAGCATCCATTGTTGGGGGGATTCTTTCAACATCCCTCGTCTTCTGTGAGAATAGCCTCATTCGAAGAAGATCAACATAATTTTCCTCATTTGATTCACTGGAGTACAGCCTACAGACAAAGTTTACTGCAACTTCTTTCAGCCTTGGAGAGGTTTGGAATGGAGTCTCAATGATGGTTGCGAACTCCTCTGTCAAGTGTGGAACTTCGTGCATCAATTTGCAGCAGGATCGCTTACCCCTGAACTTGAAAGAAGATGTGCTGTCTGATCCCGTGAATGCGTGGAAGAGAGCCATGGCTTTACATGTTTCTGTGCCCAGTTTTGTGGCGAGAGTGTTCAGGGAGATCATTCTTGATGTCTTTCCAGTTTTGAAGCAGATCCAGATTTCTGCAGTTGCATTCAAAGCCTTGATATGATGGAAATTACTCAGCAGGATTACGACAACATCTGTGTCTCCAGTATAGACCATCCCAACTGATGCTGTTTGGAGGGCATGGAGAAGATGCACTAGGACACGAGTGTCAGCTTCCTCGTGGTTGCAGCGATCCATTGGAGGACTGTTTCCAACATGGTGGACGCAATCATCTGCTGTTATGTAGACATCTTTGTCATCTGGGAACTGTCTATTTGTTACAAGCGCAGTTGACAGGAATGAAAACAGTTCTGTCTTATTATCCTCATTTGCCAGAAATGCCTGCCAATCTCTTGGGACTTTGGCAGTGCCAGAGATGCGTTGTCGGGTGCCTGATCCTCACTTTTCTCTTGTTCCTCCTTTGATTGTCAAAGCACGATACTGGTCCCAGACGATGTCCACTCGTGTTGATCTTTTCAGGTCACGTTGAACTCTTGGGCAGAACACCTTGTCGAAGTAGGACTCAAAGGTCTTCCCTTGGACAGTCGTGCCAGGCAGTGAATGGATAAGTGCTCCACCATCAATGACAATGAAATCATAAAGATCTGGTGCAACTATCTCCTCACTGTCAGATATTGATATCTGGTATCTGTTAGCATGCATGGCAGAAAGTATTGTAGTGGTTTGAACAACGGTTATCAATAGCAGTTATCATGTAGTTAATGTTGATGTAGTGTTTTTTTCGTTAAGCACTTTACTGGACTGATCAGAATTAGAAGGTACTTTATTGAAATGGAAATGCTTAAAGTGTACAATGTAAACATTGGAGGAAAAAATGTCAACCACCAAATCCTCCTCTCCACCCTGGCTGAACTTGGCATCACTGACTCTGCTCTAACCTGGTTCACATCATACCTGACAAATTGCACTTTTCAGGTCACATGGAATGGCTCTATGTCCAAACCCTGTTCTCTGGAAAGGGGTGTCCCTCAAGGCTCAGTACTAGGACCACTTCTGTTGTCATTATACACCAGGTCACTAGGCTCTGTAATCACATCACATGGATTCTGTTACCATTGTTACGCAGACAGACAACTCTGCCTGGACAACTGCGCATCACCTCAAGCTTAACCTGCATTGAACCGAACTCCTCTTCGTCCCGGCGAAAGACTGCCCTCGCATGGACCTATCGGTCACTGTCGAGGACATCACAGTATTGCCTTCATCAACTGCGAGGAACCTGGGTGTAATCCTCGATGACCAACTATCCTGCACCCCCAACATCACTGCTGTGGCCTGATCCTGCAGATTTACCCTCTAGGTCTTTCCTCACAAAGGATGCAACGCAACTCCTGGTCCTCTCCCGCCTTGACTACTGCAACTCTCTCCTGGCTGGACTCCCAGCGTCGGTGACGAAACCATTGCAGCGTAACCAGAATGGTGCTGCATGCCTTGTGTTCAATCTACCCAAATTCTCACATGTGACCCCTGTAGGAATGTAAGGACAATATTAAAACATATATATCAATATGTATTAATAGAATATTTTAATACCTGCTCTCATAAAAAGGGGGCACCATCTGTTGGTCAGACAGAACTTTATAGAGTGTACTTTAATGTCCCCTAATGACCACTATTAATTAATTAACAATCAATATAATTTCGATAAATCTCATCTCATAAGCCCTTGAAATAGGGATCTTTGCGTTCTCCACAGGAGAAATATCAACGGACAACAGCGGTTAAAATATGAGGGTATTTATTGACTAACTAAAGATTAAACAAAATGAATAAAATAAATATAGCTGCAAGCAGCAATGAGGGGGTCAGGCTGGGCTGCGGAGCTGCTGGGCTGAAACTTCTGGCTATCTTGAGTCTATGTAGCAAGTTTGGTGTTGATAAAGAAAAATGTGGATTATTATTGCACACCTAGTCGTAAATTCTTAATCATGAATCATTAGTGTGGTTTTGAGAATATACCAAGTTTTTGTTGGGTAATGTTTCACAATGATGGTCACATCATAGTATTAGTTGAGCATTAGTTAAGCATTAACAGGTAACTAGTGGTCAAAAATCACTAAATCTGTTGAGCATCCTCAGGATGGGGTCCCGAGTCCATGTACCAACTTTGGTTTCCATACATGAAAGTGTTAATGAGATATGGATTCACTTCCTGTTTTAACTGATGGTGGCGCTAGAGCGTTCAATGCAGTGGCACACAAATTGATGTGAGTGATTGTGACATTATGCAGCACAGAGTTGTAAGCAAAGTAAGCAACATGCATTTCAAAGAATTTACAAGCATAAATGCATGTCAAACATTGAACTAGTGGTGGCGCTAGAGCGTTCAATGCAGAGGCACAAAAATGATGTGAGTGATTGGAAAGTTATGCAGCAAAGAGCTGTAAGCATTGTAAGCTGTATGCACTTTAATGAACTTAAAATCAAATACGCATGTCCAATATTGAACTGATGGTGGCACTATAGCTTTCAATGAAGATGCCTGAAAATTGGTGTGAGTGATTGGGACAGTGTCTTGACTCCAGGTACCAAGTTAGGTTATGTTGAGTCAAAGCATCGGTGAGACGTCAACCCACTTCCTGTTTGGTGGCTACGCCGCCATTTTCAATTACCTCTCACAGGAGAATAAATTTGAAATTGAAAAATCTTTAAAATAGCTTCTGTGCGGATTGGTCTTAAGATCATCTGTGTCAAGTTTCGAGCGAATTGAACGAACTTTGTGACCCGTGAAGATTTTTAAAGCTTTCTGAGATAATCGAATATGACGGAGGTCCAATATGGCCGAAAGTGACGGGCCATGTATCATTGAACTTGGGTTGATCCAAGGATCACAAGGATCACAACGCTACCTCACTTGTGAAAATCAGATGCACGAGTCAAGGTCCACGTCAGGAATGCATGTCCAACTTTCACCCATTGGTGGCGCTAGAGTGTAGAGTGGCATAGAGTTCTGTTAATTGGTGAGCGTGATCATGGAACAGTCCTGAATCTGTGCGCTGAATTTCATAACTTTTGACCAAGCGGTTACATTTTCGGCCAAACTTTGACCCGTTGGTGGCGCTAGGCGGCTGGGTTTAGAGGTCCGTAAATGAGTGTGAGTGGTCAGTACAGTGGTCCAAAACTTTCAGCCAAATTTCAGCACTTTTTACCAAGGCGTTCTATGGGCTGCCATAGACTTCAATGGCGAATGACTTCGCTGCTTGACCCCCAATAACAGAGATGTAACAGAAGCACAAATACAACGGAAGAAATATGACTGGAAAAGTAGTTACCAACACATCTAGAACATTTGGCGATACAGGCGAGTGTGTTTTCTCCTCAGAATTTGGACTGTCTTAGTAAGATAGAATAATGAAATGATGAAATGGCCTCACATATATCAGATATTAACAGACACTAATACTTACTTCCACCCTGCAGCTTGGTCATTACTGTTGATTACTGTTTCAGTCTTACTTTATGACGGCTTAATCAGCTTAATTGAAACTCCAAGCGGTTGCTTTTCCGTCGGTAACAGAGACATGAAGGGATTCTCCATGCTTTGGGCTGAGGGTTGGTTTGTAACCGTTAGCTTCGATCTGCGGTAGCTTCATAACGGATGGTCTCTCACCGAAAGCCATCTCAGTTGATGAGCTGTCTTCTTAGTGAGCTCGACCGTGGGTGACAAGCCAAATAGCATCTATCAATATGCTAAATCTTGTGGCCATCGTTTGGTCTCGAGTTTAACATAAGGTTCTTGCGTGAAAGGAGTAAAAGACTAAAATTGCAAAAATGAATAATCTAAGAGCGAACAAAACTAGCTAATATAAAGAAGGAGTAAAGATCGGAACAAGAAGAAGGGTTTTAACTTCAAAATAAAAGAAAATAAATAAAAATAAAATGAAAGAGCAACGGAGATGAAAGAAACAGAAGAGAAGAAAGTCAACTGTAGACACGCAGCTTTATGCTGACTGTAAGGGGCGTGTCCAGGGCGGACCCATACAAGTTACAGTCCAAAATCGGATTAAACTATTATAAATGCGATCCTATTAATATCATACGCTCAAACACATAATCTCGCCATTATGGTCAAAGCTAGTTTCTTGAATCACATTGCAAATAACAGAATTATATGTCAAAATAAATGAAACATTAATTATCAACATTTCTTTAAAATAACAAGTTTGAATGAACCACTCTTGATAGAGTTGAAACAAAGTTTGTTTCAACATAACACCGTACACTCAATCAAGCTAGTCTTACGTAAATTGGTTAATACACATATCTTTGTATATCGCTATGTCTGAATCGATATCTTATTTGTTTCTCTTATGATATATCAAGATGACTGAGAGATGACCAATTTTACCTCTGGCCACTTGAGGACTTAACTTCGCACTTCTGGGTCGCAGAAGCACAGGATTTAAACAGAATGTCACACTTACATGTGTTATGTAATACTAACATATCTAGACCATATTTTGAAGCATAAATGATGAAGCTGTAGTCTACGATTTGAAAGGTTTGAACCCCCCTCCCCCCCCCCCCCCCCCCCCCCCCCCCACACACACACACACACCTCCCCTCTGTGCTCCTCCGAGCTCTATCGTTCTCCCCCCGCAGCCTCCCACCTCCCTCTTATTTTACGAAAATAGTTACATTTACATTTACATTTAGGTCATTTAGCAGACGCTTTTGTCCAAAGCGACTTACAATAAGTACATTTGTCAAAAGAAGGAAACAAGGAAACCACAACGAATCATTGCCGATAAAGTAAGAGCTAAAAATAGAACAAGTGTTAGGTCCTCATCTGAGTAAACTAGTAGTTCAAGAGCAACAGTGCTACGATCAGAGTGCTATAGGTAAGGGTTTTTTTTTTTTTTTTCAGCGAAATGTGTTTCTGAAAACATTTTAGGCGAGAAATAAGCTATGAAGTTGCTGAATCTGTCTTTATTTTAGATCAACAATGCTCAGTTTGAAAGATTTTGGAGAGTTTGCGGGCGCTGCCGTCTCGGGAAACTCGCCGCTCCGCGCTGGCATTACACGGTGTTGGGGTAGTAGCAGGAGCAGATTTGGTTATCAACAGCTAATTACTAATGTCAATATGATTATCGATATTAATAATTATATTTAATAGATTATCATGATATAATCATGAATATATGGGGCACCACCCTGGGATCAGGGAAAAGATAACCTAAAACTGTATTCAGTCTCAATATAAAGGTTTTACACTCACATGCCAATCATCGTGATCATTGGCATAGAAGTATAAAACAATCGAACAATTAAAAAGGCGTGAAATTCGAGCACTAGCCTTCACAACCTGCTGTTATCCAGTGACATATACAACAACAAGCACAAGAGACCGCTAGTTATAATATAATAAGATTTATTAAAATCAGTAATAATGATCACAATCAATAACACTGCAATTAACAAAGCCTTATTACCTAACTACCTTACACACAAAGCTAAGCTAAACAAAGGAAGAGACACACGTGGAGTGCGTGTGTGTGTGTGTGTGCGTGCGTGCGTGCGTGCGTGTGCGTGCGTGCGTGCATGTGTGTAGAGAGAGAGAGAGAGAGAGAGAGATATGGCCGGGCGCGACCACCAGATGGAGCTATTCCTCACAGCGTTCAGGGGCGGAGCCATTGACGTCAGATGGAGTAGCGAGAGAGGGGGAGAGAGCGAGAGATGGCCGGGTGCAGCCACCAGATGGAGCTATGTCCTTAGCGTCCGGAGACGGAAACAGCTGGCGGAGGATACGTGTGGGGGCGGTGTATGTGTGTGTGTGCGTGTGTGTTAGCGGGACACAAACAAAGAAAGGGGGAGAATGCGCGCGCAATATTCGAAGGCTCAGGAGGCGTGTTACTATCACACGGGAGCTCGTGAATGAACTGGCGTTCGTTCAGCGGGACCCCGGTCTTTTAACTGATAGTAGATGCTTACTGAGCTTGCGAATATGGCTGAGGTTAGTCAAAACACCGTTACAGAAATCAACCCAGCGGCTTAGGTACACAATCAGCCTTCGAATACAACAATACAGAAAGCCACGGACTCTGCGGTCCGTGATCAAAACTTAAAACACGTTAACAAGAATTACAAGCATGTCCTACACTATTGAATCTCTGCTTCTGCCCAGACAAATAGCCTCTTACTTTTGTCGATGTGAGGTTTCCGTCCCGTGCGGTGATGGCGTTTCTTGACGCCGGTGACGGACGGTGGTTTGCAGATCAACTTAGTTGAAGAAAAACAGTTACTCCCGTTTACTTACTAACAGTTACTTACTTACTTTTTCCGGAAGACCTGCAAGGAGACCATTACAGTAGTCTAGCCTACTAGTAATAAAGGCATGTACACGTTTTTGTAAGTCTTGAGCTTAATTTAGCACCTAACCAAGTTAAAAGGCAAGCAAGCCAATAAAGTTTCTTATTAACAAGGAAAAACAATATTTTAAAAGCCCTCTAAGTCTTGCTACATTTTTGAGGTGAAAGTAGGCCGATTTTGTTACTGATTTGATGTGACTGTCGAAATGTAAATCAGAATCCATAACAACCCCAAGATTTCTGGCTTTATTTGAGGTTTTCAGGGACAGAGACTGAAGGTGTTGAATTACCTTAAAACTTTCTTTTTTAGCACCAAAAACAGTTATCTCAGTTTTGTCCTCATTTAGTTGTAGGCAATTTTGGTAGTCTGGTTTTCACCATACTAAGGTCAATCTTTTAAGATTGAACATTAGTCTGGGGAAGCTGCGCTTTGTTTCTACTGCTCAAGAGGCGGGATCAATGGGCATCGTTCAAATGACTCCGTACGCAATTGGATAGTCCTACAACCAATCAGAGCAACTTTCCGGACAACAACTGCTGCTTCGCGTCGCTTATGTTTCGTCATCGTCACGTCACCGGCCAATAGCGTGCCAGGAGAGAATGGCCGTTTCTGATTGGAGCCAAAGATTCTGGCAATGTAACAGCGAAAGTAAGCCTGAGGGTGTCCAGCCTAAACTGCCGAGCGAAATCCAAATTTCCCGGAAGTTTCAGGCAGGGTTCACCCAGCCTACAATTTTGGCACATCCAGGCCTTGACTTGCTCAATGCACTGGCACAGAAGATCTATGGGGCAATAGTCGTTTGGTGATAGTGCTTCATAGATTTGGGTGTCATCGGCATAGCAATGGTGGTCATTGGTCAATGTTATTATTTTGCATGATTTCTCCGAGTGGGAGCATGTAGATGTTGAATTAAGTCGGCACCAAGATTGAACCTTGGGGGACTCCACATGTTACATTGGTTGGTTCTGATACAAAGTCGCCAATGGAAACAAAATAGTTCCTATCTTGTAGATATGACTTGAACCAGCTTACGACTGTGCCTGAGAGCCCCACCCAGTTTTCCAACCTGTCCAAAAGTATTGAGTGGTTGACAGTGTCAAATGCAGCGCTGAGGTCTAATAGCATTAAATTCCAAGTCGGCAACATTTGTTTGATCATATTCACCGAAGCCGACACTATGCTCCGATAGAACAACATGAATCATCCAGTTTTAGAAAAAAAGTGCGCCTCTACGTGCACGTAGAGCCTGTTGTTTGTTTTGCAAAAAATCGACAGAGCCCAGATCATCCTGTCCAATCAGCACGCAGGGCTGTGTTGGTGCACACACAGAGCCCCTCTTCCCTTGGGTCGTTCCACTATCACAGGGGGGAGGCGGAGGGAAGTAGCAACAAGCTTCCAATTCCTCATTAAAAACCGAAACGAGGAGGTCCAAAACAACCAAGGAAAAGAAAACACTGGTGGAAAATAAGTTTTAAAAAAACGGTGCCTGTGATAAAACCAGTCAACATCAGACCCGCGTTTCAAAGGTGGCATGATCTAAGGGATTTCAAAGGGCACGAAGTGACGGGCCATGTATCATTGAACTTGGGTTGATCCAAGGATCACAAGGATCACAACGCTACCTCACTTGTGAAAATCAGATGCACAAGTCAAGGTCCACGTCAGGAATGCAGGGCTTCTCGGGGAAGGAGCTCGGAGCTCGGTGGTCGTGGGGGAGGAGCTTGAGAGTTGTAAACATTCAAAATCTTACAGAGTGCCCTCGATCCGCCGGACTTGCCGACTGGGACTTTAATATTGAAGTTTTGCCAGAGTCTGTGTTAAGACAGATTTCATTTACAACTTTAATAAGGGCCGTCTCTGTGCTATGAAAAGGTCGAAATCCTGACTTGAAGTTGTTGTGGCAGCCAGTTGTAGCCAGGAAGTGATTTAGTTGGTGGAGGACAACTCACTGCATGAAAAGTCGGATTTTCGTCCCTGTAAACGCCCGAAAATCTCCCTAATTTTCGGGAGTTAACGACAATTTACAGGCTGCGAACGCCGCGTTCGTCTGTGCCGAAAATTGTCGGAAACGAACCACAGCGAAGGCTCTAATTAGCATATGAATAGCGGCGAAACCCCGCCTGGCCAGAGATGGCTTGAATATCCTCACTCAGGATTGGATGAAACCACTAGTTTTAAACAAGTATAATCGCTCGTGATTGGTTGGCAGATCTGGTCATTATAAATGTAAAGCCAACCCACGTTGGTAGATCTGTCACTATTGGTCAACCTGATGAGTCATTATAAATGTAAACCCCACCCCCGTTGGCAGATGTGTTACTATTGGTCACACTGGGTCTTTTAAACAAGAATAATCACTAGTGATTGGTTAGCAGATCTATCACTATATATACATATATATATATATACATACACACATATATATATATATACATACACACATATATATATATATATATATATATATACATATGTTTATATATATATATATATATATATATGTATATTTATACATACACACATTTATTTTTATTTATTTATATATTTATAAATATAAATATGAATGAATTAATTGAGGAAAGGAAAAATTGCCAGGAGGAAGTATTCAAAGAAAGAGCTTTATTGACAACACAACACACAACTGTACAAATTTGCCCACACAACAAACAAATGAACTGGCGACATTCTGTCCGAATTTGGTCAATTTTACAGCCGCCTGCGGTGCGTGGCCCTGTACTTGGGAGTCTTCTCTAATCGCGACTGTAGAGTCGCACAGAGCTCGGTGAGCTCCTGGCTACGAGAGGATGGAGGTCGCACAATCCATCCAGACACCCCGCCAACGACGCCGTCCTCCTCATCAGACATCATGTCTGTGGTGGCGCACTTCCAACGGTCCGCCTCATCGCCAGCAAGCACACTCCGTCTCGCTTCCAGCAGCTGTAAAACAATCAATAAAGACAATCAGTACTGCGCGATGCACTGCGCATGGACACAAAACATATATTAATGCACCTGAAAAATAGGTTTAGGTAGGTTTGGTCACATTGACCAAAAACGGATCTAATAAGTCTTACCCTCTTTCTCCTGGAACGACTCCGAGCTGACGTCTTCACAGCTTCCGCCTGCGATGCGAGATCAGGCTGTGTGTGTCTGAAGCTCCTGCGTACCGTTTCATAGAATGTCTTACAGGCAGCTGGAAAACAATTAAATGAGTGGTATGAATACAGTTAAGATCGGTATCTACTGTTAACGCATCTATTTCCTTATACAGCAGAATGAAAGCATATTCTTTAAATCGTACCCTTGCTCCGGTTCGTAGCGCCTACAATTCGTCTCCGAGTTGTGAAGACGGCGTACTGCTTCCTGTAAAAGACCAACAACGTACACTTAACAAAGCAACTTAACGTTACACTGGTTCCTCTCTCTTGTTCTTTTACAAGGCTACTATGCTACTTTTAGCTTGGACTATTAGCTTTTAAGCTACTTTTAGCTTGGGCTTGCTTTGCTAATTTTAGCTTAGCTAGCAGTCACCGAACATATTCTTACCGCAATCATCCTGAGAGTCTCCAGCAGTCCTGGGACATCCTCAGAGTCTCCAGCAGTCCTGGCTATAAGAATTATAACATTTAAACCACATTTTCTTAAGTGAAGCCTCTCAGAGCAGCATTCCTGCTGCCGGTGAACGTGAACGTCTCCGCCTCGTTCCCCCCACTGAATGAGGCGCCCGGTGTCTGCATCAGTCCCTTTAACGGACAACGGTACACGGCGTTATTAATCACCGTTAGTAAATATATAACTATGGTTTAACATAAGCACTATATTATTAGTTAACGTCGGTAAAAACGGCACATTTTCCGCTTCACTTGCGCTCGCTAACCCCTAAATGGTAAATTAGCGTCAGTAGGCTAGCCGGCTGGCAGGACCTTCGATTCGTAACGTTAACGTACAATGCCAACAACAATAAAGTAACGTTCATTATCAATACGATTTAAAAGTCAGCTGGAAACGTAAAAGTCATGTTACAGTATACTTACATGTGTACGCGGTTTGTGTCGGGCTCCTCGCCAGAATCACCGCAGTCGTCCGCCATTATCCAAAACTTGTGAAGTCAGACGAGCCGCAATGCATTTTGGGAAGTTGAGTAGATTTAGCAAGGTCCGCTGTACTCAGAAATTCTTGCCAATGCAGTATACATCCGGGCATTTCTCGCGTGCACAAATTCACATACTATTGTATGTGAACGCACTACGTACTCAAATTTACGTCACAATTAAGTACGAGTAGGACGTTAGTATGGCATTTCGAACACAGCCGAGATCTATGATCTATGAACCCATCTTTGACCCTCTAGCAGAACTACGACCAGCCATTATAAAGCAGTTTATAGTTGTTAATGTTGTGTCAAAAGGTACTGCATTTAAACATGTTACTGCGCAAGTTTCCTGGCTTCATCCCCATCCGGACAGACATTTTTATGGAAAGCCAATAGAAGTTTGGAGCTTGCAGGGAACAGACACGTCATACCCAGCATCATTTCTGCCTGTTGAGCGCATTGCTGGGAGATGTGTGGTTAACACATCCACTGTGCATTTAAGCACAGAAAGGGTCACTGTAGTCATGCCACTATGCACAGTGGTTGAGCTCTAGGAGACTGTGATGTTGTTTGCATGAATGTACATTTTACCTTTGTGGCAAAGCCTGATTAAAAGTAATTGTTGAAGCAAATTGTTTTGTGTATCTTTGAATGAAGATGAAATTAAGTTATATCTTTGAATGAAGATGAAATGAAGTTAACACCTTTCAGAAAAATGTCACCTGGGGGAAAACTCCCCCTGCTACCCTGATTTGCATTTGTATAGCTCACAGCATTTTCATTTACATGTTAAAGCCTCCCCTAGGATTACGGGCAGGGGGGTCATGGGGGGACAACTGCCAAGCAAGGCCCACGTCAATTCCCGGCAATTTACGTCAGTTTTCGGTGTTTCCTGCAAATTGCCGTTTGCAGTCGTAAACCTGAACTTCCACGTCAATTTACAGGGCCGCTAACTGACGAAAATCCCACTTTTCATGCAGTGACTTTCTCAATTATTTTACTTATGAAGGGTAGATTTGAAATTGGTCTGTGGTTGTTGATAGTAGAGGCATCTAGGCTCCGCTTTTTTAAAAGAGGTTTAATGACTGCAGTTTTGAAGGCCCTCGGGAAATTGGCTGATTGAATAGTCATTAACTATTTGCAATACGTCTTTTGATAGGCAGTCAAAAACATTCTTAAAAAAGTTGGTAGGTAAAGCATCAAGGCAGCAGGTGGATGATTTTAGATTTGTCACCGTTTCCACTAGTTTTAGAGTCTTTGGCATTTAAACTTGCCATCATTGCTGTGTTACTTTTGCCTAAACACTGGTTATCCAACGTTTTTGTTTGAGATATTGATGGCGCGTCTGATGCCTTCAATTTTATCAGTATAAAAGAATGCAAACTCATTGCATTTCTGCGTGGAATGGAGTTTAGCTGGTATTTGTGTTGGGGGGTTGGTCAGTCTGTCAACAGTTGCAAATAGGGTTTTCACCTTATTTGTGTTGTTGTTTATGATATTGGAGAAGAATGTTTCTCTAGCACTTTTTAAGACTAAATTGTAGGCCCGGAGGCTCTCTTTATAGATGTCATGGTGAATATGAAGTTTAGTACTCCGCCAGATTCGTTCAGCCTTGCTGCACTCTCTTCTCTGGGCTGTCACAACAGCAGCTTTTCTCCAGGGTGCCTTTTGCTTACCAGAAATCGTTTTAACCGTAGCAGGTGCAATGACATCTATGACATTCACATTTTGGAATTACAGATGTTTACAAGATCATCAGCATGACATCGGTTTAGAGGTGGTAACGAGGAGATGGCATTTTTAAAGAGTAGATTGGCATGTTCATTGATTTACCGTTTTTTGACCTTATTTGATTCCGTTTGTGTCAGGAATGAAAGAAATATTAAAGAAAACACAGAAGTGATCAGACAATGAAGGATCAGTCACAAAAACATCAGAAACATTGAGACCTTTTGTGATAATCAGGTCCAGGGTGTGTCCCTTATAATGAGTAGCCTCTTTCACATGTTGAGAAAGTTCAAATGTGTCTAGAATAGTAAAAAGTTATTTTGCACCCTTGTCATTAAAATCGTTAATATGAAAATTAAAGCCACCAGTTGTAACTAGGCAGTCAAAGTCAGTGCAGATGCTAGACAATAATTCAGTAAAATCATCGAAAAAAATTGATGAATATTTAGGTGGCCTGTAAATAATTAACAGGAGAACTCTGGGAGAGCATTTCAACACAGCACAAAGGTATTCGAATGATGGAAAATCACCAAGTGACATCTGTTTCAAGCAACCCCTCCACCTCTTTTCCCAGATCTACATACATCAATAAAATTATAGTTGGGGGGTGCTGACTCGATCAGAAAGCTTGCACTGTTATTTTGTTCTAGCCATGTTTCAGTTAAAAACATAAAATCAAGTTTAGAAGTGGTAATAAAATCATTGATGGGGGAGGGATCCACATTCATCAATGGCAGTCCTCCTTCAACGTTTCTGAGTGTGTTGTCTCTTCCTTCTTTGTTGGTTCATCTTGTCTCTTGTCCTTGGCAGTGGTGACAGATGGATGATGCAGGAAGTAAGACATGTTGGTAATGATTAGCTTTGCTCCCATCTTATTTATGCAAAGTCCGTTTGTCTTAAAAAGATGCCTGCGGTCCCAGAAAAAGCTAAAATTGTCAATAAAATGCATTAAACGAGCAAGAGATGCCATTTGTTGAGCCAAAACAGTCTACTGAATATCTCAGCTCCTCTCCCGGTCCGGGGGCAGAGGACCACAGATAAAAACTTCAGCATTCACAGAGCTGACTGTTTCAAAGAGTTTATTGAAGTCCTCTCTCAACTCTCTTGATTGTAGTTTTTCCAATATCATTAAAACCAACATGCAGAATTATATTTTTCACAGTTGGGTGTGCAGCCACAATTTCCAGGATTCTTTTTTCCAAGTCAGACACCGTATCCTTCGGAAAGCAGAGTACTTTGGTGTTATTACTGCTTTTCATATCTTTTACAGAAAAGTCACCCACAATCAGATTTTCAGGCCCTGTCGTTAGCTTTCTCTGTGGCTTTAAGTTAGCAGGTCTTACCCTGCTGCGTGCTGGTGGGGGGTTATCCGGACAATCATAGGGGGATCCATGGTCCTGCAACAGTGGAGCAAACCTGTTCTTAAGTTGTACACTTGTATGCTGGGGAGGTTTCCAGGTGTCCTAAGAGGCAGTGGGGTTGAGGATGGGCTGTGCCTGGATGGAGATGGTAACGCAGGCCATCCGGTCGGATCACAGATATGGGTCCTGCCAGTTATCCGTTCTCCCTTGTCACAGGGAGATGGTCTACTCTTTGGCTTTTCACCAAGTATGTTCCAGCCAGGATTTTTGCTGGTAGATTTATTACCATGTACAGGGTCCTCCCGTTTCTTCATAGCTTCATCATTGCTCGTTAGCTGGGTTCTAGCATGCTCCTGTCCACTGTTTTGAGTCAGTGCTAGAGTGGTGTTGTTCCCAGATAGCCCATTCACTTCTACATTTACTTCTAATCGAAACATTTTTGTTTCCAACAGTAAAATCCAACAGAGTTTATGATAATCTTCCGTAGAGAATTACCTTTAGCACTGTAGCACAGGCTCAGGCTTATCTTGTATGGTAGGCCTCCTCGCATAAATCCCACTGGTTTTGTAAGTATCCAGGAGCTGCTGCCCTTTGTTTCTTATTGAGGAGAAGCAGATAGTAGCAAAAATGCAAGCAGAGGCAAGAGCAAGCAGAAAAGCATCCGCAACAGGAGGAGAGCGGAAGAAGAATCTTTGTATTTTTATTGTTCTCTTACAAATGCTCGTAAAATGCAGTTTCCAATTTGCATTCATCACGTTGCACAAATCTGAGATAACCCAGCCTGTGATAAGTTCTTGCCACTTGGGCTCAAATGTAATAACTGGAAATCTCCTCTGTAATTTTCCTGCTCTTCAGCTCAGACACACATTCTTCAGGTGAATTAAATGGAAAAGTAATATTGTCACATTAGAACATTATGTGGACCCTTAAGAGCCAAGTCCAAAAGTGTTTCTTTAACAGCAGCTGCATAAAACTGTTACAGAGTGAAATTGTATCAGCTAGTTCCAGGATTACTCACGTTAGAGTCGCAGCAGGCTCGACATTTAATTGACTAATGCTCCTAAACTGTGTGCATCGATACAGTTAAATGCCAGGGGTGATGAAATCAATGTTATTCAGACATATTTCATCAAAATGTTGTCATGCGTCTTAGTTTGTAATTGCATATTTTTATTTTAAAAGAGTGTATAAAAGCCTACATCATAGAAAGTATGTAGGACAGCCAACCCCTAAATGCACTCTCAAAGCGCTGGTAGTATTAATTAATCACTGTTGTTAGCAGGCTCCATGAGCTGGACACCGACTCACGGAGCGGCTCCCGGGATCAACAGCTGAGTGGCGCTCCGCTTTTATGTCCGTGTCATAACGCTTTTGGTGTGTGTTTAAAACAGTAGGTTTACTTCAAAACGCGAGCATCAGACGCTGTCAGAGCGTTTATGAACACTGTTTTAGAGCTCCCCTAAATGTCTAAAAGACGTATCCTACAGCAAAATCTGGAATGAAAAATGGCACTGTTATTTAATCCCCGAATCCCATTTATTAACACAATATCTAATATCAGTTAACGAGTCGTTTTCCGTTTCTCCGTTTTTAAAACGAATAACGGGATAGAAGTAATTTTTCCGTTTTTCGAAAAACGAGAAACGACTCGTTATCCTTATTGCGATTGTTGACTTCAAAACGAAAGTCAGATGTCAGCAACGTAGCCTAGACAGACCGTTTATCCACTTAATCATTGTGTGCGTCTCTCCCCCGACCCTCCCAACAAAAATCCTGCCCCCCCTCTCAGAAAATAGTCCCGACGTCCATGAACAACATTATTCATTTCGATCATAGAAACAAACGTTAGCAGCACAGCTAACGCTAGCATCATTAGCACTGTCCTGTTACGGGCATCCGGCTGTCCGGCCGCCGTCCAGCTTGCTGACGGAGGATACGCCAACAGCTCTGGCAACTTCGAGTCTGGAGGGGAGGGGGTGGAGGGGGAGGCGGATACGACTCGCCGCAGTGTTTTGAATTGACACTGCGAGTGAGTGTCTTACATATGGCGCCTTTAAAGTCGCAGTCGGCAACATTTGTTTGATCATATTTACTGAAACCGACACTATGCAACCGACAACCTGTGTCCATCGAGGGAGTCGATGTGGAGGTGGTCAGGACATACAAATATCTGGGGCTGCAGCTGGACGACAGGTTGGACTGGACAGCAAACATGGACTCTGTCCACAGGAAAGGACAGAGCCATCTGTACTTCCTGAGAAGGCTGGGGTCCTTCAACATCTGTAAAAAACTGCTGCAGATGTATTACCAGTCTGTGGTGGCCAGCGTCCTCTTCTACGCTGTGGTTTGCTGGGGAGGAAGCAGCAAGAAGAGGGACGCTGCCCGACTGGACAGGCTGGTGAGGAGAGCTGGCTCAGTGTTGGGCACAGAGCTGGACTCTCTGGTGACAGTGGCAGAGAGAAGGACCCTGGACAAACTGCTGTCCATACTGGACAACACCAACCACCCTCTGCACAACACCTTCATCAGGCAGAGAAGTGTGTTCAGTGGTAGACTGCTGTCCCAATCCTGCTCCACCAACAGACTTAAGAACTCTTTTGTCGCACTGGCCATCAGACTATACAACAGCTCTCAGTGATGGCAGGAGGAGGCACAATAGACAATGGACACTTGGTCACTTTATAGTTGTAATATAGTTTATAGTTGCGTAAAATAAAACATTTTATTTCTAGTCACTTTCTATTTTTTTATATAGCTTTTGTATAGATTCTAATGTATGTTCAATGTATGTTATTGCTACTGGATGCTTGAATTTCCTTCGGGATCAATAAAGTGTCTATCTATCTATCTATCTATGCTCAGATAGAACAACATAAATCATCCGGTTTTAGAAAAAAAAACGTGCCTCTACGTGCACCTAGAGCTTGTTGTTTGTTTTGCAAAAATCCACCACGCCTGTATCATCCTGTCCACTCAGCGCAGTTCAGGGTTCGTGCACAAGCCACAGATCAGGCATGTTACAATATCACAGGCACACACCTCAAGCTAGGCATATGCTAAATGATGTTAGCATTTGCTATCTACACTCAACAAAAATATAAACGCAACACTTTTGTTTTTGCTCCCATTTTTCATGAGATGGACTTAAAGATCTAAAATTCATTCCAGATACACAATATTACCATTTCTCTCAAACATTGTTCACAAATCTGTCTAAATGTGTGATAGTGAGCACTTCTGCTTTGCTGAGATAATCCATCCCACCTCACAGGTGTGCCACATCAAGATGCTGATCTGACATCATGATTAGTGCCCAGGTGTACCTTATACTGCCCACAATAAAAGGCCACTCTGAAATGTGAAGTTTTGTCTCACAGCAAAATGCCACAGATGCCACAAGCATTGAGGGAGTGTGCAATTGGCATGCTGACAGCAGGAATGTCAACCAGATCTGTTGCTTGTGCATTGAATGTTCATTTCTCCACCATAAGCCGTCTCCAAAGGCGTTTCAGAGAATATGGCAGTACATCCAACCGGCCTCACAACCGCAGACCACGTGTAACCACACCAGCCCAGGACCTCCACATCCAGCAGGTTCACCTCCAAGATCGTCTGAGACCAGCCACTCAGACAGCTGCTGAAACAATTGGTTTGCATAACCAAACAATTTCTGCACAAACTGTCAGAAACCGTCTCAGGGAAGCTCAACTGCATGCTCGTCGTCCTCATCGGGGTCTTGACCTGACTCCAGCTCGTCGCCGTAACAGACTTGAGTGGGCAAATGCTCACATTCGATGGCGTCTGGCACGTTGGAGAGGTGATCTCTTCACGGATGAATCTCGGTTTACATTGTTCAGGGCAGATGGCAGACAGCGTGTGTGGCGTCGTGTGGGTGAGCGCTTTGCTGATGTCAATGTTGTGGATCGAGTGGCCCATGGTGGTGGTGGGGTTATGGTATGGGCAGGCATCTGTTATGGACGAAGAACACAGGTGCATTTTATTGATGGCATTTTGAATGCACAGAGATACCGTGATGAGATCCTGAGGCCCATTGTTGTGCCATACATCCATGAACATCACCTCATGTTTCAGCAAGATAATGCACGGCCCCATGTTGCAAGGATCTGTACACAATTCTTGGAAGCTGAAAATGTCCCAGTTCTTGCATGGCCAGCATACTCACCGGACATGTCACCCATTGAGCATGTTTGGGATGTGCTTGACCAGCGTATACGACAGCGTGTACCAGTTCCCACTAATATCCAGCAACTTCGCACAGCCATTGAAGAGGAGTGGACCAACATTCCACAGGCCACAATTGACAATCTGATAAACTCTATGCGAAGAAGATGTGTTGCACTGCATGAGGCAAATGGTGGTCACACCAGATACTGACTGGTTCTGAGTCCCCAGACCCCCAATAAAGCAAAAAAATGCACATTTCAGGGTGGCCTTTTATTGTGGACAGTCTAAGGCACACCTGTGCACTAATCATGATGTCAGATCAGCATCTTGATGTGGCACACCTGTGAGGTGGGATGGATTATCTCAGCAAAGCAGAAGTGCTCACTATCACACATTTAGACTGATTTGTGAACAATGTTTGAGAGAAATGGTAATATTGTGTATCTGGAATGAATTTTAGATCTTTAAGTCCATCTCATGAAAAATGGGAGCAAAAACAAAAGTGTTGCGTTTATATTTTTGTTGAGTGTATGAGTAAGTTAAACTCAAACTCAAACTGTATTTATTTATATAGCACCTTTCATACAGAACATGCAGCCCAAAGTGCTCCACAGAGCAAGAATAAAACAGAAGTAGACAACAAAAGAAAGAGTCCAGCAAAATGGATAACACAAAAGTGAAAAAGATAGACCATACAATTATAAAATGTATATTAAAAAAAGCAAAAGGATTAAATAAATAAATACATCGAAGTAGAAATTAAAACCAAGTCAACCAACGTAAAAACTTCAGCAATAAAATATACAAAAAACACATTAAAACCTATGAGGAGAAAAAACACAGAGGATGAAAAGTAAAAAGAAAGGAGGGCACAGCAGTGAATGGTGAGGCACCTTACATAAAAGCTAGGCTAAAAAGATATGTCTTAAGCTTTTAAAAAAAAATGTCTACAGAGGTGCAGTCCCTCAGATCCACAGGCAGACTGTTCCAGAGAAGGGGACCACAGTGGCATATGCAGATTCCCCATATTTCTTTGTGGAAGTTCTTGGCATGACCAGGAGTCCAGCTGTCGAGGATCTGAGGGGCCTGCTTGGTTCATATCTCTGAAGTGTGTCTAAAAGATAGGTCGGTGCCAGGCCATTCATTGATTTAAAACCCAATAAGAGAATCTTAAAATCAATTCTAAAACTAATAGGCAACCAGTGCAAGGATTTTTGAATGGGAGTTTTGTGTGCCCTTTGTCTGGTCTTTGTCAGTACTCGGGCTGCAGAGTTCTGGACCAGTTGTAAGCCGCCTAGTGTTTTTTTGGGAAGACCAGACAGAAGGGCATTACAGTAATCAAGTCTTGAAGTGATAAAAGCATGGATTAGTTTTTCTGTGTCGGCCTAAATCAGGAAAGGTCCGACTTTGGCGATGTTTCTGAGATGATAAAAGGACGTTTTTGTAATATTTTTAATGTGAGCCTCAAAGTTGAGGTTGGAAGCTAAGGTTATTCCCAGATTTTTTACTTGGTCTATTGTTTGGAGTGCCAGTGAATGTAAGTGCTGAGCCAGGTAGTCTCTCTGGGTTTCAGGACCGAATATTATTATTTCGGTCTTATCCTGATTGAGTTGTAAAAAAGTGTTAGTCATCCAGGTATTTATTTCTATTTCTGCTAAGCAATGAACTAATTGTTAATAGGACTGAGGTTGTGCGGGGATACAGCGATGTATAATTGCGTGTCGTCTGCATAGCTATGGAAATTGATGTTATGGTTTCTAATGATTTTGCCAAGTGGTAACATGTAAATAGTGAACAGAATAGGATTTAAAATGGAACCTTGTGGGACTCCACAGGTTATATCGTTTTTGTCTGAGGATAAGTCACCTAGGGTCACAGAGAAGTCACGCCCAGTCAGATATGACCTGAACCATTGTAAGACCATCCCCAAGAGGCCAACCCAGTTTTCCAGTCTGTTTAAAAGGATGTTATGGTCGACTGTATCAAAGGCTGCACGAAGGTCGAGGAGAACCAGAACAGACAGCTTGTTCGAATGGCTGTTGATTCCAATGTCATTAAATACTTTGACAAGTGCAGTCTCTGTATTATGATGTTCTCTAAAGCCAGACTGAAAACTCTCTAAGATATTGCTGTTTTTCATAAAAGTACTTATCTTTTTGAAAACAACTTTTTCTAAAATCTAAAAACGGGAGGTTTGAAATTGGTCTGTAATTGTTAAAATCTGCAGGATCTAGGTGACGTTTTTTTAGCAGTGGTTTAACCATCGAAGTCTTTAAAACCTGAGGGAAAGTACCTGTAAATAGCAAATGGTTAACAATTTCGAAAACTTCTTCTAAAAGGCAGCTAAAAACAGTTTTCAAAAACGAGGTAGGTATGGGTCGAGAGTGCTAGTGGAGGGTTTTAACTCTGAGACCACCTTAATAAGCTTGTCTGCATCAACCTGAATAAAAGAGTGCAAGGTAAAATTTAAGTGCTTAGTGCTATCTAAAATATTGAATGCCCTAGTTTGAATGATATTTCTTCTAATTGGTAAAATCTTGTTCCTGAAGTGGGCAGAAAATTTGTTGCACTTAGCGATGAAGAGAAAGTCACTGGGGCATGTAGATGAGGGATTAATGAGGCGGTCAATGGTATTAAAAATAATTCTAGGATTGTTTTGGTTCTTGTTTATAATTTCAGAGAAGTGATTCTGTCTGGCTTTTCTCAGTGCCTTGTTGTAGTCTGATAAAGATTATGTAAAATGTCAAAGTGGATCACGAGTTTGCTTTTCCTCCATCTACGCTCAGCTTTCCTACAATTTCGTTTGAGTGTGTTAAGATTTCCGTTCATCCATGGGGGCTTACATTTTGGAGCTGCTTTTTTAAGTTGTAGTGGCGCAACAAGGTCAATTGTTGTACTTAGCCTAGAGTGAAGAGTGACTTCAGGGCCAGGTGAGGTGGAAGCTGCAGGTGCAGCATCAGGATGGACGGAAGCATCCTCCGGCAGGATGGTGAAGTGGTTGGAGATAGCCAACGGAGGTTGTGGATGCAGACCAGCCGAGATCCTCCTGCGTCCACGTCGCACCACTTCAGTCCAGGATGGCTGGGTCAGGGTACTGGCTCATTTCGGCGTGGATCTGTGAACTGGAGCATTTGGCCCATTTCTGATGTAGACCCCTGGATAGTGGTGTCTGGATGGCTGTCAGCAGCGTTGCAGCATCCAGGCCCAATGCAGCAGCCCCGGTAGTGCCCGCTGCCTACACGCCCGGCTCCTGGTCCGAGGAGAGGCCGCTCTCCTCACCTGGACGCCCCTCCGGCCGGGCAGATAAAGGTAAAGTGCCAATGTGCATTGTTGCCTGCCAGGGGAGGGTGGCCGCAGAATCCGAGACCACCGGAGACATGGGTGAAGGAGGTGATGGTCCTGATGGAGCAGCAAAAGTTGAGGACTGCAAATATGAGATATGCTTTGACTGGGCCACGGCAACAGAGACAAAGCCCTCGATCAGCTGGTCCCTTTTTCGGAGCTCAGACGCAAGTCGGTGAATGTCATTCTTCAACTGTGAGTAAGAAGTGTTGCAGTCCACACATACAGCCATGACAGCTGCTACTGTCCAGGTAACACTCAAACTTAACACAGTTTAGTTAAATTAATCACTCGTTGGCATTCGGCCGCCATGTTGGATAAGCCAGCCAACCTCTGTGTGTACTGCGTGTACTTCATGCCATTTATCGATAAGAGAAGACACGGGCGAGTTCACAGGAATCTGGTGCCTGCGCACTGACGAGCACTCGAGGGGAGGTAGCGGAGGAGCTCGGTGGTAGAGGGGGAGGGGCGTGAGTGTTGTAAACATTCAAAATTTGACTGAGTCAACTCGATCTGCCAGACTTCCCGACTGCAGCTTTAATAACCATCATATAGGGATTAAATTCAAATGATGAATGTGCAGCCAATAATAATTGACAATAGTGACAAAAAATGTATCCAATAATCAGCTTCTACTCCACAATCTGTGTGAGGTGGTAGGTGGGAGGTATTTTTGCTGTTTACCATGTCTTTTGTCAATGTGATTTAGTCGCTTCCATGGATCAAACGTGCACAGGCAACCGGTTATGTACATGGATAGCGATAATTGCCCGTAAGATTCCCATGAGGGTGCCACATTTCTTTTCAATAACAAACACCAGATAGCCACTTCTAAACTGCATTCTTTGCATTTCCTTAAATACAAGATCAATAACACATATCACATTGAACACATGACAAAGATACAGTTCAGCTTGTACCGGCATTGAGCAAGGAGCCCAGGCTAGTACTTGCTATCACTCGGACTCACGCAAACACCAAGGAGTCAATATTCACTCTACCACATTGAATTGAGGAACCGATCTGGCAACGAGTAGGAGGGAATCCAGAGGCTTTATGGAGGGATGATTGCTGATTGAGATCACCTGCTGCTGCCTGTGGAGAATAGGCCACGCCCACATGCACAGACAGGGGGAGAGAGACAGGAGGAAAATACAGACGGGATAACAACACACACAAAAGGGAGAAGGAGGGCCTGCCGTGATGTGAATCATGACATTTCAAAGGGTCCAATTATCTACCTGTTGAGCTTGACAAACGCCATCCCTGATCGATTAGTTAAGCTTTCAGAGCCAGCGAGGGGGTGGAGCTCGGATCTCACCAGCCGTATTCTCTGAGTGTTGATTTGCTGAAAACCATGCACCTGTATTCTCTGATCATTGATTCGCTGACAAAAAATAAATGGCTCATGGTGCAAATGACGTTTTGTTAGATGAGCTTGCTGAAATATTACATCCCATCCATCCATTGTCTACCGCTTATCCTGTATTCAGGGTCGCGGGGGGCTGGAGCCAATCCCAGCTATCATTGGGTGAAGGCAGGGTACACCTTGGACAGGTCGTCAGTCCATCACAGGGCCAACATGTAGAGACAGACAACCATTCACACTCACATTCACACCTACGGGCAATTAAGAGTCACCAATTAACCTATCCCCATCCTGCATATCTTTGGACTGTGGGAGGAGAACCCGGAGAGAACCCACGCTTACACGGGGAGAACATGCAAACTCCACACAGAAGGAACCCGGCGCCGACCCGGGAATAGAACCCGGGACCCTCTCGCTGTGAGGCGACAGTGCTACCCACTACACCACCGTGCAGCTCCTTCCTGAAATATTTCAAAAGAAAAAAGATGATGGACATGGAGAGGAGAAGAATCAAGCAGAGCTTCAGCGGGTTAGCTGGTGATGTAATGATTTATGTTCAGTTGTTGCAAAAAGAAAAATGTTACCCCAGGCTACCTCTTTATTAAAGATTGACAGTGTGCCCTCCACCTGATGCCTCACTCAAATATGAACTTGTCTTACCAATGTTAGCAGGTCTAGGCCTACATGTAATTTTAATGGAGATGTCATGTCATTGTGATTAGGCTACCATGTCGTTATAAGGCTGCAGGTTTTTTTTTTTTTTTTAACACAGCCTACCTTTGTTTTAGATAGAGGACACACAGACACACACAACTCTAGGGAGCTGGGGGGGTTTGTGCAATCAATAAATTATTATTGTACAGTTTGAAAAAGTGTTTCCATTCTATACATTTTTTTCATAAATGAGAGTTTATACTAAGTAAATAAGTACTATTATGTAAAAAAAAAAAAAAATAGGGTTAGGGTTGTCAAAAAAAATTGCCATGCACGCGCCCACTACCATTTTCCAGTGTCTCACTCCAGCCAAAGTCCCAAATTTGGCAAACCTGTCTATGGTCAGTAAGACAGAGAAATCATCAAGGCCTCAAAAAAGCAGGTAGAACAGGGGTATTTATAAATAACATTACCTAGCTTTTTTTATTTTTATGAAAATGTTTCTTGCAACATGTTGCATATCTGTTTAGTATTTGATTACTTTATTTTTTACTCTGCCAGGAATTGGAAGAACCTGGTGTGGCCATGCACAACGCAGGCTTGATATCTGTTTACATGAAGATCACTCTCATTCCACTTGCCTGACTCCGCAGATTCATTATCAAATCTACACATCGAAATCTTTGAGGAAGCGTGCCCAAGAAACGACGTTATAGAAAAGTATGTAAGCAAAATGTGTAATATATTTAATTTAATTGTATCCATTTATTACCAGAGGTCAAATAAAAGTTGTGTTTCAAATAATGGTCAGGGAAAAAATTAAACGTGGATAAACTCCTAGCTGTCATATCATGTGTATACCAACAAATAAAATCAAGATTTCTATTGCTTTCACCTTAAATACAGAAATCCCTATTAGACTCAGGGCACTCTGTTACATTCCTAAAATATGTCCAATAATACTTATCAAACAATAGGGAATTAGTATCGAAGACCTACTGATCACTGTTAATCTCTAAATCTCTAGTTTCAAGTCTTCTTCAATCCAGCATGATGTTCATTTAGTAGATTATGGTCCATTTAGAATCAAATAGACCAGAAAGCAGGGGATGCTTTGCTGTAAAGTTGTACCCCTTCACTTTTTCAAATGCATGTAACTGTTAGAATAAAACCCCTACATTTCTGAAAATTGTGTAATTAAAAAATACTTAATTATGTGGTTGGTGTGGGGTAAATGAAAAAATGTATAATCAATTTTACCTCCAACCACCATTGGTGTATTTTTTACCCCTAATAGAAACAGCTGTGGACAGCCGCTGTCAGCTATCAGCTGGGCAAGCTGTCAGTGGTCCGGTTGCTTAGCAATGCTGTCTTTTGACAATCAGATGTCATAGTGTGTGTGTGTATATGACCATGTGTGTGAAAAATTCTGACTTTTACCTTCATGTTCTTCCTAATTCAATCCTGTTTTTTAATTGCCTTTCCTTATTTTGTTTCTTATTATTTTTAACTTTAAAATTAGTTCTTGTTTGTATGTAGTTCATTGAAGTTAAAAATGTATTTTGAAATGCTTGACTTTTTCATCTGTATTAAAGAGACAGTGTGTAGGAATTACTCCCATCTAGTGGTGAAATTGTATTTTGCATTCAAACGAATAGTGCTCTCTAGCGCGTCGCTTTGTTGCAACTACGGTAGCTGTTATGTACCAAGAAGCTATGACAACATGTCATCCAATACCACTTCACCAGTAAGTAATTACTCCTGGAGCAAGATAGAAATTTATGTTGCAATGTTAATATTGGTTTAGTTTTGGTAGCCTTCCATTAGTAGCCTATAGCATCGGCTAACAACTAAACACACAACAAACACAAACAAATGTAACTAAAGCGCTTATATTGCTGTACAACACTGACTGTTAAAGGCAAGAGGTCGTCCACCACTTGCGAATAACAAAGCTCGGTAAAAGTCGCTCTCTGGGAGCTCCAGGGGTAACAGCGGGATGTGGGTGCGCCAGTATCTGGGATTTGTGCCCCACAGGCGAAAAAAAAAAGTCAGTCACAGGGCCCTAGTTTCGTAGACTAGGCGTAGTCAGCGCGCAGCGCACGTGCGCCACGCCGACGGGGTGTGTCCGCCTGGACTTTGCAAGTTTCGTGCACCGCGCAGACTCGTGCAGGCACACCTCCCGTCTCGCCCTCCCGCGCAAATGGGAAAGAGGGAGGAGAAGAAGGCGTGAGTGGGAGACGAGGCGTGGACTGGGATTAATACAGTCGATTCAGATCTTCACCAATCAAATGAGCTCCTCTCCTCTCCTTTAATGCGTTAGGGGAGGTGCAGTGCAAGTTCCGTCACTTGACAACCCGATGACAGAAGCAGCTCCGCCGCTCCCACCACGCGCATCACACGCTGTGCGTGCGTATCATAATAATAACAATGGCGATATTATAAAAACAGGAGAGAGAGAGGGAGATGTTTTGGTCCGAGAGGCTGAGTTTCCGTTACGCGTGCCATCCGCCTTTGATCTGACGTCAGATGTGACGGGACAATCTATATAGATATACATTCACGTGCTGATTCAATTAGTTGCATTAAATAGTGTTTGTTGTGATTATATATTGCATTTAAATGTGCCTGGAACTGTGGAAACCTGCCTGTGAGGTCTCGGTGACGTGTGCGCACTGCGCGCCGTCAGCCAAACTTCCACTCCGCCAGCTGTGATTCGCCTTGAATGAATTGACTTTATTTGCCCCTTGCGCCTTACGCCAAGAGTAGACTAGGTTGGAGCCGGCAGGCTTCCGGCGCAGTCTCGGCAAGGCTTTTTGCCACGAAACTTCCACTACGCCAAGCTGAATCTGTGACGCCTCCCCCTGCTGCGCCGCCACACCCATCTTGGCGCAGGCGATCCACCAAACTGCCAAACTGACCGTGCGCAAGGCTGCGCGGGTCTAAACTTGCATTACGCCGGCCCGGCGGCGGTTCTAGTGTTAAAACATGTTTTTTTTTTCACAAATTACTGGGCAAACTGCTCCACTCCCTGTTCCTGAAACTAAGGACCATGTGTTTTTTTTTTTTTTTTTTTTTTTTGGCTTTGCTAGGCATTTTATTTATTTGCTAGATATTTTATTTATTTGATAGCCCTTATGTCATTTCACATTGTAGTTATAATGGTGATTCATTTATGATATTGATTCATTAATGTTATACAGTACAATTATGCTCCAAGCCATATTCAATTAAATTCTCTTTCCTTTCTTTCTTGTGACCCAGACTTCCCTTTTTATAGATGCAACTATCGCTACACCATCAGCAGTCACTCAACTCACAAACAGCTTTGTTACATAGGGCAATCCTTGTGCAGGAGTGGACTAAACCATTTAGCAGCTTCTGTAAGAGGTGACAGTGAGACTCGACTTTTCTTTTTTTAATATACAAAGTTCAGTCACTCAAACGTTTTATTCAGTTCATTTGTACTTACAACATCATTATTTTATGAATAAACAATTGCAAATAAAAAACAAGTTTTCATCCCAGGCTTTTCAATACGACGCCCCATCTAAATCCACTTCTTAGGTGGTGGTAGAATGTGGAGTAGTGCCACTCAGATGTGAATGAGGTCAAGCTCATCACAAAGTCATCCAGGGTGCAGCAGCCCTGAAACCATCTTCTTAGTCTGGTTCGTCTCCATTCAGGAGCATGTAGAATCAGAATGCACCTGTCACAGAGTCCAAGCTGTCTTGAGGACACTCTGGGAGTGTTTGAGAAGTGTTGGCAGCCCACTGCTCCCAGTGCACACTCCTTATTCCACGGGAGCAGACTACTGAAGCATCTGTGGGTGTCAGTCACCTGGTCTGGTCACACAGCATCTGTCAGCCTGCAACCAGCAGCAGACTAATGTGCTGCTGATACACTATTCTCTCAGTTCCGCCTCATCTGGTAATGAAGCAGCAGGGCATTATCACCCCCCCCCCCCCCCCCCCCCCCCCTCTGAGGACACATCATTTGGGGGAATGACAATTCTGAGGGTTTCTCTGACAATCTTACCACGAAGACATAAACAGCTGTCCTTTATTAATATTGAATTACAAAGCTAACTTTGTTAACAGCTTCACACCAGAATCCAGATGTATCCAGATCCATGCTCGGGGTGCCGCTCTGCTGCTTGTGTTCATCAGATCCACCGAAACTCCAGGCTTCACAACCGTAGTCCACAAATCGTTGACTACGTCCACTTCTTATATACAGTTTATGGTTGATCCAGAGGGAGTCAAAGCACCCTGGGGTGCTGAGATTTGAACTGCCTGAATTCAAGCTAACTGTTAACTGGGGTTCCATCTCCCTGAGCTGTTGGACCCCGTGGACCCCATCAGCTCAGTGAATCAGCCTTCGGGCAGCAGGGGGGACGTAGCAAGTTGTTTTCTCCTTTCTGACACTTTGGATTTAATTCAACGAAAAATATACATCGACTATGGATATATCCTGACCAGATTTTCAAAATGCACTTTTTTGACAATGGAGACTGACCAGAGAGTGTTTATTCATTCATCTATGTGAAAACATTAAGGAAACAAATTTAACTTTGCCTATTGGAATTGTATTTGAGATGCACTGGTGTGAATGTCCAATCGAGTGTGATGACTTCACGGGATATTCAGTTCCACAGCAGGATGTCACCCTGACTGAGAGAAAAGTGACAGCCAGAGGAGACAGAATTACTTATCTTTTCCTGTCAGGTCACATGACATTCTGCCCTATTTTAATGGAACATCCGATCTGTATCTGTGATACCTTTCCCGTATGGCTCTGTGACTACCTCCACCTCATCATATGTATACTCTGTCATGAATACACATCCCACTGAAATGACAGCTGGTGCAGCAGAAAAGCAACTTTTTAGTAAGTTCAGTGCCATCTTAAGAAGGTAAGTCACAGCAAAGGAGTGGCAGGAAAGACCTGTGTGATGAACAGTGTGGAAAGTCATCAGAGAACTGAAACATGGAGACATACTTATCAAACATACTCTGTTGTAGGCCAATTTGTGCTATAAACAACGTATTTCCATACAACAAAACTGCATTCTGAATTACATTTCATTTCATTGTTACTTTTGAAGTTTCACAAATAAGTTTCCAATGAGCCCAGGGATTTCTCTGTTGGTGGACAGGTTAAAAAAAACCTAGGACCTTCACCAAGGGCACTGCTGTTCATGTCCTGTGTGTTTGTTTTGTTTCTCTACTACATTAACTATGTGTTTCAAGCTGTTCACAAACTGTAATCAGGGAGAAAATACCTTGAAGGAGGGTTGGCCATCGAGCATCCACATGTATTTCACTCACATGTTCCTGCCAATGGGGAATGCTACAAACCCCAAAATGTATTTTGCATGCAAAAACAACCTGCCACTCAACAAACTGGGAATAACTGTTCTTCTATTTCTAGCTGCAGAAAAACTGCATGGATACAACTATTTCTAATGGACTAAATGAAGTAACAAATTAAAAACACAACAGCAGCTCTAGACCTATAAATCAGGGGAAATAAGTGACGCTGATATGCTTATACAAAATGCAGATCTATAAGATCACTGGCTGAACAGATTTCACCAGCAGATGATTTATTAGTAGCTTTTAAAAGAGGCTCCTCAGAGGTGAAATCCAAGAAGACAGACTGTAAAGCCACATAGTCATTGTAATATAAGGCTCGCACATTTATCTCAAAACATTTTTATAAGTAGTAGTTTGTGCTGGGTTTTCATACGTGTATGTATGGCTGTAGGCCACAGTGTTATTGATGTATCTGGTCTGTCAGAGGAGCCTGTATTGTAAGGAAAGCTTGCCTACAGCAGCTCTCACAGCAATAAAGTTCACACAGTAGTGTGTTTGTCACAGCAGCAACCAGCACTGCAGAGCTGACGGTGAATGCTGGGAAGTACGGGAACGTCACTCTTATCTGTTTCATCTTGTCCCAGGTGTGACAAACACTGGATTAAAAATGCCTCCCCGTCTCTCCATTCATCTAGCGATAATAAAGCCCTTGGAGAGTTCTGCACCGAGATCAATACAGACAAGAAGTGAGTGCTTTTAAGCTCCACCATGTCTTCCTCTTTGTTTACCTCCCTTATAAAAATGCAGGAACTTCCACAGACTCGTTGTATAATAAACACATGGACACAACGGAAATCACTGTACAGCTGCATGAACATTTCATTCCAGCAGCCTCTATTATTGTCTCTGTTCTCTCCTCTAATATCAGGGCTGGAGGCACAGAGACCTCTTGTCCATTGATTTGTGTGATAATGAGTCTCATTGATCTCCACTGAACATAATGTGGGCATGTGTACATACAAGGATTATGCCTCTACCAATTTACTAATGCACGGTCATTTATCACAAATGGAATCCATCCATTCCGTCTGCTGAACGAAGGTTCAGGTCATGGTGGATGCTGGGTGCCCAGATGTCCTCCCACTCACCCTACGAAATCTACAAGATTCCAGGCCAGATGGAATATGAACTTCCTGTAGAATTTTCAGGGTTTCAGGCAGGATTTGGGCCAATCCCTCCCCCCTTCCAGTGGGAGTCACACTCACAGCTGAAAGAAGCGCCCTTCTTGAAGGTTCTTCTATTAAATACAGCAGCAGGCTTCATGACAAAAAATTCCCTCTCTATAAATAAATATATGAATATTGTATTGATCCCCCGGTAAATTGAGTGATGTTCATTGACTGTATATAAGAAGTGGACATAGTAATACTGACAGCACCAATTTTTTTTCTGGACTGCGTTTTTTAAGCCTTAATTTCGGTATTTTTGCCATTGCCATCTAGGAATTTTTGCAACCAACAGACTAAAGTGACCATATTTAGACTGCAGAGGAATAACGGGGGGGGATCTGGTGAACCCACCACCGTCGAGCATCAACCTTACTGCATCTGGATCCATCTGGCTTCTGGATAATTCAAGGTCAATTTCACAGCTAAGAGGAAATCTTAGAACCTAATTGCATTGGTAGTGACTGTAGCGAGGCTGTGGTAGTGACCTGTCAATCACAAGCTCAAAAGCATTGTCGTCTATTTGACTCTTAATGGGACCTTAATTTACTGGATGAAAGTCACGTATCCCTTTTCCACCAACACAAACGGTGCCAGTGGGGGGCTGGTGCCTAAACTGGCACCAGTTCTTCACGTTTTGACAGCCAAAGAACCGGATATGTGCCAGGAAACTGGTGCAAGAGTGGCACCAAAGCCTCGCTGGTCTACAACCAAGAACCAAGTTAAGTCAGGTCCGTAAATTGAACCTTCCAAAGAACAGTGAGTCCGGGTTTGACGGAAGCCTAAACTTTTAGCAGATTGGACGTATGAAATATTTTTGTGACTGTCCAAACCATGAATGGATGTTCGGTTCCCTCCAGCCAGTCTCTCCAGTCCTCCAATTCCAGTTTCACCCCAATCTTTGGGCTTTATGAATCTGCTTCATAAACCCTAAAATAGACACAAAAGGACAAAGGAGAAAGAGGCTGGAGGGAGGCTGAAGTAACTACAATGTAAACCTGTCCACATTGTTATGCTGTATTCACACCAAACGCAAAGCACATTTGTTTCATTTGCATATTCACACAAGTTGAAATATTTCAACTCAAGTGAGAAATTTGCCTAACAGCATTGATATCCTCCTCCTGTCATCCAGCCATTGCTTTATCAGAAATATAGGAACCGAATGTTGTCTCCTGTGTCTGTGGTCCCCCAGAGGTCTACGATAGTAGCTCATATTAATCCAGAGACCAGAACAGACTATGTGGAATGTAATCATCATAGACACACACACACACACACACACACACACACACACACACAGGTAACACGTGCCATTGTTACAAATGCAAATATAACATATCTCATCTGATCAGAATAATTTGATTTCCCTCATTTGTTATTGCCAATTGAATTCCATCACTGAGGTAATGGGCGTTAACAGCTGACACAAAGTATACGACTGATATTGTCTTTCCCAGAGCCTGCTGAGCAGAAACCTAATCATCATAGTGGGAGGAGAAGCAGCCAGCGACGGGCATAATGGAAATATACTAATGAGATAATTATTTCCTCCTTCTCATCCCGCACCCTCCCTTTCACCGACACTCACCATCACCAGCGCTCACTAATTATCTCCCATTTCTACGAGATTACTGATTTATTACTTATCCCTCTGCATTTCTGTTAGCTTCTCTGTCTGACATGTTTGGGTTTGAGAACGTGTCATAGTAGCCGGAGCCATAATTCCATCACTACATCACTGGCTTTTGTTACAGATTATATATCTGCCTAACTATCACGCTGGTCATGTGACTGAGAATAGGTCAGTAGCCGTTTGGTTTGATACACACCTGCAGAGACCAGCTGAAAGAGTTTTCAAAGCCCCTCTGTCTAAACTCAGCAGGTGGAACAGGACAACCACATGACTGTACCCACCACTGAGGTCATAGTGGTCCAGGCTCATCGGATTTTTCATCCAGCCATCCATCCATTGTCTACTGCTTATCCTGTATTCAGGGTCACGGGGGGTCTTCTCCAGCTCAACGCCGGGAAGACCAAAGAGCTGGTGGTGGATTTCCGCAGGCGCAAACAACCCTGCACACAGGTTAACATCCTAGGAACGGACATTGAGATGGTGACATCTTACAAGTACCTGGGAGTTCACCTGAACAATAAACTGGACTGGTCTCATCACACTGCAGCAACATACAAGAAAGGTCAGAGCAGACTCCATCTGCTGAGGAAGCTCAGGTCCTTTGGAGTGCAGGGGGCACTCCTGACAACTTTCTATGAATCTGTGGTGGCATCAGCCATTTTCTATGGTGTAGTCTGCTGGAGCAGCAGCATCTCGGCAGCAGGCAGGAAGAGACTTGATAAACTTATCAAGAAGGCCAGCTCCATCCTGGGATGCCCTCTTGACCCAGTGCAGGTGGTGGGAGAGAGCAGGATGATGGACAAGCTGTCATCGCTGCTGGTGAAGGAGTCCCACCCCCTGCAGGTCACTATCACTGTTCAGCTCCTTCAGTGATAGACTGATACACCCCAAGTGTGTGAAAGAGAGGTATCGCAGGTCCTTCCTTCCTGCTGCTGTCAGACTCTACAATCAGCACTGCTCCCAATAGACCTCATTCTGCACTCTACACTATATTGTAAATAAAAACAAGATGGTGGTTGTGGGTGTCGACCTGTCAGCCATGTGGAGTGGGGGTGTTCTTTGTGGGAGGCCGTGTGGCCCTGCCTGGTGAACAGGTTTCTATGTGTATAATTAGTGTAATATATGTAGAGCCGTTAGGAAAGTTGGATTAGTGAGTATGCAAACTGTATGTTCTAGATCACTGTTACATGTGGCCAGGTGTGTGTATGTATCAGTGGCGGCTGGTGATTCAATTTGTTGGGGGGGCGCAGTTACGCGTGACGGGTCAAATAGCACCTCACAATCAGAACACAACACACAAATTCTAAAAACCACCTAAACTAGACCATTGTTCAAGTATTAATACAATTAGAGAGATACTTTGGATATTGTTGACCTTAAATAAAGAGTTTTGGGACAGAATAGATAAAGAAATATAGGCAATCAATGCAATAAGAGACAGACATTGGATATTGTTGAACTATCAATAGAATCAAGGGAGATAAATTGGATATTGTTGAACTATCAATAGAATCAAGAGAGAGAAATTGGACATTGTTGAACTATCAATACAATCAAGGGAGAGACATTGGATATTGTTGAATTATTAATACAATGAAGAGAGAGACAGTATCCACTACTTGTAGAGAAATTTAGCCCTCCTGTCTTTCAGGCTTGCAAATTTGTCAATGACCTTCTGATTAAAGTCTGTCATCTCATTCACAAGCTTTTCTCCATGGATAGGATGGCTAAGGCATTCAGCCTGTCCTGTGTCATGGTGTTCCTGAGGAAGGTTTTGACTCTCTTCAGTGTTGAAAAACACCTCTCAGCCTCTGCAGTGGACATGGGTGAGGTGATAATAATTTTCAGTAGTGTGACAGTCTCTGAAAATACCTCTGACAGGTTATTATCCACAAATAACTGAAAAAGGTCCACAGCACCACAACAGGACTTGAATTCCTCCTTGCCATAGATGAGACTCAGCTCCGTCCTCAGCTTACTTCCATTCAGCATTGGATATGCCTTCAAGGTGGAGATCAGGGCAACTTCAGGGAATGAGTTGTGGTACTCTCCAAACCTGTTGGCCTGCAGCAAGGTGGCACTGATAAGGTGGTCTGTGAAGGCGAAACGTTCCTTGGTGTGTCCCATTATGGTATCACACACCTAAACAAACAGACAGACAGAGAGAGAGAGAGAGAGAGAGAGAGAGAGAGAGAGAGAGATTTTATTTTAAGAAAAAGATTTTGACATGTTCTTTCACCTACATAGGCCTACTGCAGGCAACAGTTACCTTTCCAAATATGACACTTATACGTCATTCCCTTAATTGAAAAGCCTTCACCCAAAATATATTATTAATTAAGACTATAAATCTGCTATGATAATAGATAAAAATCAATCAATGTTTTATAGCTACTATTAAACAATGGCCACTAGGTGGCAGTTGTGTATGATAAATGAAAGTGAAATACGTAAACTTGGGATCATGATGAATACACAGCAAACCAAACATAATAGTAATCACCACAACATAATAGTAGGGAGGGATGATGGTTCTGAATGTCCTATTCTATTGCAAAATGTACAAATATTCAGGAAAAACAAAGACCACATTAAAAGGTACATGTGTCTAATGTTTTGAGGACTAATATAGAAGACTGGATCAATTCTGATGTTTTTAAATGTGCTATATAAATAAAGCTGACTTGACTTGACTGCACTGAAAAATGGACAACAACTAATTTCTACAACAGAGACTCACCTCTGCAGCAATCCTACTGTGGTCTTCTTCCCCGAGAGCCCGGCGCTTCCTCGGCTGGTCAGAGCCACTGCTCTGCTCCACCACCATTGTCTCAATCGAATCTCTGTGAATAAAACTTATTTTGATTAGTCTTATTATTACTATTTATGACTGGTATTATAGAAGATAATATCAATAATAATAATAATAATAATAATAATGATAATAATAATAATAATAATAATAATAATAATAGACATACTATTTACCTTATGTTTTGTATGTCCTTTTGAAACTGCTGAATACATCCATTGATATGAACTGAATCTACACTCAACAAAAATATAAACGCAACACTTTTGTTTTTGCTCCCATTTTTCATGAGATGGACTTAAAGATCTAAAATTCATTCCAGATACACAATATTACCATTTCTCTCAAACATTGTTCACAAATCAGTCTAAATGTGTGATAGTGAGCACTTCTGCTTTGCTGAGATAATCCATCCCACCTCACAGGTGTGCCACATCAAGATGCTGATCTGACATCATGATTAGTGCACAGGTGTACCTTAGACTGTCCACAATAAAAGGCCACCCTGAAATGTGCATTTTTTTGCTTTATTGGGGGTCTGGGGACTCAGAACCAGTCAGTATCTGGTGTGACCACCATTTGCCTCATGCAGTGCAACACATCTTCTTCGCATAGAGTTTATCAGATTGTCAATTGTGGCCTGTGGAATGTTGGTCCACTCCTCTTCAATGGCTGTGCGAAGTTGCTGGATATTAGTGGGAACTGGTACACGCTGTCGTATACGCCGGTCAAGCACATCCCAAACATGCTCAATGGGTGACATGTCCGGTGAGTATGCTGGCCATGCAAGAACTGGGACATTTTCAGCTTCCAAGAATTGTGTACAGATCCTTGCAACATGGGGCCGTGCATTATCTTGCTGAAACATGAGGTGATGTTCATGGATGTATGGCACAACAATGGGCCTCAGGATCTCATCACGGTATCTCTGTGCATTCAAAATGCCATCAATAAAATGCACCTGTGTTCTTCGTCCATAACAGATGCCTGCCCATACCATAACCCCACCACCACCATGGGCCACTCGATCCACAACATTGACATCAGCAAAGCGCTCACCCACACGACGCCACACACGCTGTCTGCCATCTGCCCTGAACAATGTAAACCGAGATTCATCCGTGAAGAGAACACCTCTCCAACGTGCCAGACGCCATCGAATGTGAGCATTTGCCCACTCAAGTCTGTTACGGCGACGAGCTGGAGTCAGGTCAAGACCCCGATGAGGACGACAAGCATGCAGTTGAGCTTCCCTGAGACGGTTTCTGACAGTTTGTGCAGAAATTGTTTGGTTATGCAAACCAATTGTTTCAGCAGCTGTCTGAGTGGCTGGTCTCAGACGATCTTGGAGGTGAACCTGCTGGATGTGGAGGTCCTGGGCTGGTGTGGTTACACGTGGTCTGCGGTTGTGAGGCCGGTTGGATGTACTGCCATATTCTCTGAAACGCCTTTGGAGACGGCTTATGGTGGAGAAATGAACATTCAATGCACGAGCAACAGATCTGGTTGACATTCCTGCTGTCAGCATGCCAATTGCACGCTCCCTCAATGCTTGTGGCATCTGTGGCATTTTGCTGTGAGACAAAACTGCAAATTTCAGAGTGGCCTTTTATTGTGGGCAGTATAAGGTACACCTGTGCACTAATCATGATGTCAGATCAGCATCTTGATGTGGCACACCTGTGAGGTGGGATGGATTATCTCAGCAAAGCAGAAGTGCTCACTATCACACATTTAGACAGATTTGTGAACAATGTTTGAGAGAAATGGTAATATTGTGTATCTGGAATGAATTTTAGATCTTTAAGTCCATCTCATGAAAAATGGGAGCAAAAACAAAAGTGTTGCCTTTATATTTTTGTTGAGTGTATGTTTCTCTTCTGGAGCTTGGCATAGAGGAAGTCCACATGAGGCATGATGTGATGGAACAGCTGAAGGAAAAAATTGAAGTCAGGATCCTACAGTAGCCTAATGTAACCTCCTGCTTCTTTGTTGGTTTTGTCGTCAAAGCCACTTGAGTTTCGAATTCTCCTGAAGCATTCAACGAGGTCTTCTCTGTGCTCAAACACAGTATTGATGGCCCGGCTGTGAAAGTTCCATCTCACGTTGCTGGATGTTGGCAGTCTGTGAGCCACTTGTTCATCAAGGACACTAGTCCGCTTCGGAGATCTTGAAAAAAAACTTGCAAATCCACCAAGATCAGAAAAAAAACTTCTCACTTTAGAAATGTGAGAGGTAGCCTGTTGCATTATCAGGTTTAGTTGATGTGCATAGCAGTGGATGTAGTGGGCATTTGGATACTCATCCTGCATTCTCCGCTGAACACCTGAAGTGGCACCCCTCATGACACTGGCTCCATCATATGCCTGGCAGATGAGTTTACCTTTCTGTTCATTGGGAAGGATTCCAGCAAGACGTTCACTCAATGCTGTAGCAATGGACTCAGCATTCGCTGACTGCAGAGGGATGAATTCAAAAAATCTTTCCTGCACTGTGTTTCTGTCATCAATGTAGCGAAGCACAAGCACAAGTTGGTTCTGGGTGCTAATGTCCATTGTCTCATCTGCCTGGATTGATAGAAAATCACTCTTCTGGGCTTCTTTGATGATCTGTTCCCTCACAACAGACAGCATACAGTCAAGGAGCTCATTCTGGACCGTCTTTGATGTCCGCTTGAACACAGTCGCGTTCTCCAGGTGCGCTTTCAAGGCATTGTCAAGTGAGGCAACAAAGTCCACCAAGCCACGGAATATCCCTGGGTTATCGGAGCTCTCACTCTCGTCATGACCACGCAGAGCCAACTCAAACGCGCCGCAGAATTTCACACAATCTACAATTCTTGAGAGGATGTGTCTATTTCTTGTCACCTCTTCGTTGTGCTTCCTGATGCCAATTCTGTAGCCTTCGTTGAGCTGCTCTGCTATGTCTGCTAAGTCTTCCAAAAAAGTTTAGCTTCAAGCTACTATCAAGGTGGCTCCGGCTGCATTCATGTTTCTTGGCTTTTTCTGTGAAATGTTTTAAGTCCTTCATCCCCGTAGTAGTCCATAACATTTCAGTCCCAGGACTTTGAAATAACACGCAGGGGAAACAAAAAAACGCATTACTTACTGGACATCCAGCTAGCCAATTCCGCTTAGCATACATATTTGAGGAGAAGCTCCTTGTGTACGTCCTCCCACGATCGGTAGTCTGCTGCGAAATGTTTAAATCCGGACAGTCGGGTCCCAAGTCCTTCACCCTTTTCTTGTCTATATCTGACCGACGAAAAAATGGGGTTTCACGTAGAGACACAATTGAGTTTTCCTTCATCACAGTTGCCATCTTTCTTTCTATCACAAATTGAGTCTCCGCTAGCTATCTCTTCTCTTCTCTGTAGTTACAGTTGTGGCGCGAATGCTTGCTTGATGGACGTGATTGATTCGATGAATTGTCCAATCACTTTAAGAATAAAAATATGGAAAACTCTGCCATTGGTCTGGGCGCACAGAGATGCGAACTAGAATCAATTTTTCATGTGCCAATGAAAAGCTGCCTCTGCTTGTTCGCGGTAAAAAAGTTTGCTAGCTCTCATAGACTCCAGTGTTACCGGCGCCCCTGACCTGGAGGAGGGCTTTATATCCAATGGCAAATAGCAAGCCTAGCCTAAAGTCGGACACATTTAATGGTTGCTGGCAGTGGCATGTAGCCTACAGCAGAGTCTATCACACCACTGCACGAGTAAAAACACAATGTACAAATGTATAATTCATTTTGTATTTGTTATGGTTGATTGATTCATGGTTGAACACGTAGATAATATTTCACGGGAGGGGCGGTGCCCTAGCGCCCTCTATTGACTAACCGCCACTGGTATGTATGTATGTGTGTATGTGTCCTCTGTCTCTGTCCTCCTCTGTCTTCCGGAGCTCAGGTGTGGGTAATCACCTGAGCAGGTAAAAGGAGGCAGCAGCAGGGCGGCTCTCTCTCGTTACAGGTGTGGTGACGAAGGAGGGAGACCGGCGCTGGCCGCGCAGTCTGTTGTTTTTTTCCCCTTTTGTTCCCGAGTTGAGTTTTGGGTTCAGGTCCCCGGCCCGTAAGGGCGTCGGGGCTTTGTTGTTTTAATTTGGGTTTGAGTTCCTGTAGTCCTGTTTTCGCTTCTTGGTCAGTTTGGCCAGGAACTCCTGCCCTTTTATTTATTAAATAAAAATAACTTTATAATTGACTGTGCTGAGTCGGCGTCCCTTTTTATATGTTACTGGCCACTTGTTGTTTGAGTCTGTGCTTTTTGTTTACTTTGGGGCCGTATCATATTTGGGGGCTCGTCCAGGATAACAACTGAACTAAGGTTACACACTTAACTCAACAACACATCAAATAGGAAATAACTTGGAAACATTAATGTCATCACATTCAGTTTCTGTCCTAAACTATGCCCAGATTGTTACCAGTCCTTGAAGAAGGGTCGATTGTTCCTCTGAAGAAAGGTTGCTGTCTTCAGGTTCCCGTGAAGGAAAGTTCTTGAAGTTTTGGAATTTCTAGTGAGATGCGTCTTGACTAGGAATTCTTGTCTTTGTTGCAGAAGCAGGCTCCAACAGCCAGCTTGTTGGCTGTTTTGAGGGCCCTGCTTGGGGACTTGAGACCTGTGGTCCAAATCCCAGGAGAAAGAGGGAGATCGGTACAAAGCAAAAACTTCCACTGCAGTTGACCAATCAGAATGGAATCTGGAGTTCACAGGTACCTTTCACTTTCAGTGACACAGGCCTGCAGGCAGATGGGGCAGGGGGAAACACCTGTGGAGGTGTATGGCTGTGTTTCCACACAGAGGACCCTCCATTCTGAGTGTTCAGAACAATTCAATCTGCATCCATGAATTGTTTCATAGACACAAACTCTGAGGTCCCAACAAGGGACACAAGAACGGGAGGGAATTGAAAGTGAAAGAGGGAGACACAGCGGCATTTTTATTTTTAAAAGTACCGGTCCGGTTCCACTCCGATACCGCTCACACAACGAGTCTGAAGCCCCAAGCCCGACCCAGAATCCCGCTGTGTCCTACATACTCATCAACAGTATTTTCATCATAAATCGTCTCTATAGCTGGGGGAGATCCGAGTTTCGAGTTGTGAACGCAACGATAATGAGAGGGACGGCCTATCGATTAAAGCCTACGTCATGTCCACATTGCGTACCGTACTAAAATCCTCCTATTCCAAGCGTGCCGGGTCCGAGGAAGCGTACCATTCTCAGCGCTGGATTGCTCACACTGGCCAAACAATCCGGACTTTAGGCTCAATCATGCCTGGGCGAGGTACGGTTGGTGTAGTGTGAGTGCGCCCTTAAACTTGTATTTTCTTTGCTGGCCATCATGGGGTGACTCCTCTGGTTGCTAAAATAAGTCTGATTGTCTGCCTAGCACGCAACAGTGAAGAAATAAAATAAAGTATCCATTTTGACAGTTTAACTCTGTTTCCTTGGTCAACAAACGGATGCCAGCAATTAAAGGTCTCATGAATATTTTTTTACTGCCCCAAACAACAATGTGTTGCTGTTGATCAATGCTAATTTCATAATATTTCATTTTTAGGATCCTCATTACTTGAAGCTTGAACAGAAGCTATTCTTCATGTGGTCCAGAGAACAGATTATATAAATAACAGGTCATAAGTTATTGAATAACAGTGGGTCAGTGATCACTTTGTGAGATTTAAATGAGATTTCTGCAGTTCAAAGCTCAGCACTTTTCCTCAACTTGACTTTGTCAGCGGGACTGATGTGCAGTAGGTTCTATCCTGCATGTCGGCCCCTCTGCTTGGAGATGTTGGGGGCAGATGTGTTAATTCTTTTTTGTTTATTTAATGACAGTTCCGGCACACGGTCATAGTGCGTTATATGTACAGAATTGGGAAAGTATTCGCCAGTAGTTAGCCATAAAAGGTGAGGCAAGGTGCTAACAGAGTCATTACATACCCACTGTGGTTGTGTGTTGAGAAACCATACAGAGAGTTTCAAGGTCAGAAAAATACAAAACCATCACATTAATGCTGGTCAAACGTTATACATGGCATACATACAGTATGGACATACAGCAGAAAAAGAAAAAAAACACTTCCAGAATAATCCCAACTCACAGTCAAACTTTTCCTTTCAACCAAAGCATTCTGGGACAATGGGTGCAAGGCACTGATGATGACATCAGGATTTAGGGTTAGGGAAAACCACAAGGATCCCGGTGGCACTCCTTTATATGGCTGGACAATCTAACCTTCAAGTCACAAGAAGTTATCACTTACCAACAACAACAACACAAACTATTGGAAAACCTTTAAAAGAACAGTTTGACATATCACTCTGAAGTCTAAAATATGAAGTTAGAGCCACCAGCAACTGCATATTGTATTGAGAATTAAATCAATCTTCTGATCTTACTCTTTGCCATAATGGCAAATTATTTCCCAATTATTTATTCTCTGGATACATACACTTATTTGTGATTCTTAGTCACCCAAAAAAAGGGCATTTTTTGTGATTTAATTACATTAAATGGATAAAAATGATGCCGAAGTAACATCATTTTTAACGTAAGTAACATGATGCAGATTAGGAAAAAGTCAGAAGTTGGGGTTTGTAAAGTCTGTCCTCAAGGCCATAAACAAACAACTTTTGAAATGTTTTCTGAATAGCGTTCATATCAATCAGTGCTAGGCTATGCTTACACTGCAGCGTCTCTGCATTAATAAGGCAGTGCCCTTGTTTCGACCACAGAGTGTCAGGTTTCTACACAGTTTGGTTCAGTTTCTGTATGAAATTTAACATACTATTGTAGTGCTCTGGGAGACCACAGACCACTGTGTTTTGTCTCCATTTCTGACTAACTGACAGGTGCCAACAGGAGTAGAAATCTCAACGCTGATTGGCTTTTGCGTCAGAGCTTCACACGCAAAAGAAGAAAAAAAAAAAAATTCGAACTAACACAAGTGTTAAATTTTAGGTTTTACACAGCCTTCTTTACCTAATTTAACTTATCCAAGAAAAACATGATTTAAAAAAATAATCAAATCAACTTCTCTCCTCCACCTTAATTCACCCCTTTACCATATTTAATTTATGAAAGTGCACATTTAATGAAACCAATGTCCTCCTGCATTAGAACTGTGGAATTCATTAAAGATGTAATAGCTGTAATAGCAGGATGTGTAAGACTTAACCCTTGTGTGGTGTTAATATTTCTGTTACACAGCCAATGTTCGCGGGTCTGGTGGACCCACTGCATTATTAGCACTTAAAATCAATACAGCCATAAAAAAATAAGTAAAAATACTTAACAGATGTTTACTTCATCTCAATTACAACCAATAAAGATAGCTAATATGGTCAATATTTGACATTTACCTGTTAGACAGACACATTTATAAATAAAAGTGCCACTCATTTATGTGATTGAAATATAATTATTGAAAGAATATGAGTAAAATAAACTGTTGATCTTGAACGAATATAAATTAAAGGTTTTTCATCTCTACTGATGTTTAGTGAACAAATGTAGTGTACAGATTAACAGATTGAATATATTTCATGCAGTCCCATTGAACATATGCCAGGTTATACAACACATGAGGGACAGTGTTTTACTGTGTGTGTGTTGCATGACTTTCTTGCATTGGATGCATGTATAATGTATCTTCCTGTTGTACTGTGGCTACCTGCTGACGGGTTCGTTTTGGGGATGGCTGATCCTCATCCCGCTTTTCCAAATCACTGTCAGTCTCTGAATGGTCAGAAATGTGATACTGATGTGTTACTAATGTGATTCTAAAATATCTAGATAAATAGCCCACTTCACTATCTTCCCAATCTTCTCCATCTTCAATGTCTTTGTGTTTTTGTACTGAAAATCCCACTTTGCACAACAGAATGCTTCTCTGTCTGTCAGTTTGAGTCCTGTTTCTGTGTTTGTAGCACTTTGGGGCCATAGTAGAGCATGTGTGCACAATTAAGGGGGTCTGCAACCATGGTGTACATGTACAACGTGGCATCATGACTTTTCATAAATATACACGCCACAGGAAGTGGCGTGTTGCAATTCGAGCTATCCACGTGTATGTGTACATTCTGAGCGAAACGACCCATCATATCCGCGTGTATGTAAACGCCCTTTAGGGTCAGGGTTAGGGTTCGGCGTTGATAACACACGAAAAGGCGATTGTGTGTAGTGATAACACGCCATAATGGCATACGAGTTGGCGTGTCATACATACGCCACTTCATGAGATCAGTCTGACATGTAGGTGGTGTCCAACCGAATGGAAGTGGACTAGTCTGGGCTACCCCTGATGGTGTAAAAGCATGACCAGACATGACTCATTGGTGTATGTATCTGCTTTGGGCTGTTTGATTCAGGTACTGGAAATTTGCCAAGTAATTCCATGGAATTGAAGGATAGAATCTGTTCACCAAATGATCTCTCAAAGCTCCTACAGGGCAACCATCTAATTTAAACCTTTTAGATTCTTAAAAATGCCTCAAAAATAAAGGTTACACATCTGTAGTCAACGTAAGAGAGGAAATAGGATTCCCTCAATGCAGGAAACTGTGAATCACAAACTCGATTGAAATGGCCAGTGGCCATCATTATGTGGAAAGACTGGAATCACGTATCATTGAAGCTCAAGTGTTTCCATGTAAAATCATCAATTTCCTTTCCAAATAACTGTAAGATTGGGTGGACTGTCTATTAGGCGGGGCATATTTATTTCACATAAGGCTGATGACTGGTCTGTGGGCAGAGTGGTACTGCTGACTCTGATTATAGTTCACCTTCATCCCTGGATCTCAGTTCAAATTTTCTGTGTAGGCTACTGTATTTCTTTTGCCTATATGGTAATGACTTATAATTGCACCATGCTTCCTGCTCAACCACCTTTACTGTTCTGGAGATTTGACATCATTATGCAGTCCTCTCAGATATGCTAATCAGTCCTTTCTCCCTGCTGAGGTATTTTCCTTTCTATTTCATGCCTGAGTCCATTCCTCTGCAAAATGGAGCTCAAATTAGTTTGTGAAAATGGAGTTGCTGTGGAGATATCAGGAGTCCAGCGGAATGTAAAGACAGAAATCCTCCAGTGACATACAGCTACTCAGTCTCAGGTAGTGCTGCCCTTCAAAGGCAGAGTAGGTCATCTGGAAAAACCACAGAAACTTTAGCCCTTTTAGACAGCCGATTCCGCTGTTATTGCGGAGAGGCGAGTCAAAATATGCAGCAAACCAGAGCGTTTAAATTGAACTTGCGTTGAGATAACACCCCGGCTTTGTATAACGAGTAAGACATCCCACAGTGCGGCTGCGGTCTTGTCTATGGACTCATCAGCCGTGTGACGTATTCAATGAGCATCAGAAATCTGATTAGCTCGATGCATCAAAACAACTACGAAATGTGAACTTTTGCTCGTCTCGCATTTTATACGATTCTTCAACCGCAAGTGACTACCAGCGTTGTATCTTCTTCGGATCTACAATTTAAGCTTGTTAAATCCGCCGGCGGCGTGTCTCCCTCGTAACACGTATTCACTATGTCACGTCTTTTCTGCCTCAGGTGCTCATAGCGTTTAGATAGAATGCCGTATCGACTTGTCCCGCCTCTGATGCGGCTCTGTGACGACCTCTGTTGCCATCTCAGAGGTGTAATATTCTGTTAAGCCTTTCAGCCTCTGCTAACGTTTAGACTGACGACGGGGCGGAATAACTGTGGAACACTCGCGCATTGAAAAGGCTGTCTAAAAGAGGCTTTTGACTTTGAACACAAACTGAAAAAGTCCCGCCCCCTTTGTTCAGACCTCTGTTAAAAGCTGCTACCCCAGAACGCCAAACAAGTGCACGAGATCAGGAAGTCTTGTATTTCAGTCTTTTGATCACACAGGGACCCCCACAGGGAGGTTGGCCTGGTTTGTTTTGCTCTCAATAATTGTAATTATTGATGCAGGACACCTCTTCTGTTCACTGTTTGAAGAAATCATATAATAATGTAATAATTATATTAAAATTAGATGAATATTAAAGCTATGGTCTATGATCTGAAAGGTTTGAAAAAGTAACTACCACTGAAGCATCCATCCATCCATCCATCCATTGTCACCACTGAAGCATTCAGTATTAAATGATTACATTTAGAGGAACTGTTAGGGTTGTTTGGTTCTCTTGAGGGCCCTTCTGCTTGGCAAGAGAAGACAGTTGGATGAAGGAAGTACTCATTAAAACAGAGCCTTCACCACAGGGGCAGCAGATAAGAAGATGTCGACATTTTGAAAAGCACAGACAAATGGTATCAACCTGCCAATGTGGGCATCAGATCAGAAGACGCTCAATCTGTCATTTTGGAAGTAAATGACAATAGGCCTGTTTTGTTCATTAGTTATATGAGGGCTTGTTGTAATGAAGCCTGATTTTTTGGGCTGCACATCTTCCTGTAATTTCTATTAAAATACAGTAAAACACCTCTGAAAATTGATACAGAAAGTTCCTTTATAAAAAAAATGTTTCACTAGCCCATATTTTTACAGTGTCAGTTACAGTTTTTGACCATCTGGCTGGGAAAAGGCAACCATGACGGCTTTGTGAAAGTGTTGGATTTATGGAGAATTTGCATCAGTAATTTAAAAAGTACATGCAATTAAATTAGTAGTGGAATTGGCAGTAGCTTGTAGTTTAGCTATATACATATAGTTTTGTGATTCAAGTACTTTAAAGTGATGGTTCGGAGTAAAATGCACCCTACGTCATTTCACATCTAGAAGCTATCAGCAAGTGTTCTTTTAAATGAACTCCTGGTGTACTTACAAACTTTCAAATGCCTGGTTTTGTGAGTACAGACCCTATGTGTACTACTGCGGAAGTTTGGTAACATTCCATGCATTATTAGTGGGGTAATTTACGAGATATACCCACTGTACCATAGCGCTAGTACTAAGCCATTTGGCTGATAGCCCTATCTTGACCAATGCTGACCATCGCTAAAAATGTTTCTGAGGGGGTATTTGGCTGGATGTCATGGTGAAAATTACCTAGGGTGCATTTCACTCCGAACCATCACTTAAATTAATTTTTTGGGCAAATTTCTGATTTTATATCAATTAAATTGAATTAAATCAATGACTTTTTTTCTTGAGTAAATACTCCCTGAACAAAATCAGGTTAGCATCAGGTTAACACCTGGCGTGAAGTCGCGGTCTTGGCAGATGTGTTTGTCTTGACCCATTGCATTTTTTTAAAGTCTGACTCTTCCCAGTCTAGTCATACTAAGAAGTCAAGTTATTTGTCCAGTAATTCTGAGCCGTTCTGTTACTACTGTAAAATGCCCGTGCACATAGTGGTAGAATGTCCGGTGCTGAATAAGAAACTCGCTGTTAAGGCCGTGGGTATAATTAAAGTGACTCCACAGCGATCGACTGTTGTTGCATTTCCTAATGACTCCAAGGTCCCTAGTTTTGTGGCACAGCGCAGGGGGGCGGAGCCGGCGCAATGCAAGTTTCGACCAGCGCAGCCTTGCGCACGGTCAGTTTGGCAGTTTGGGGGATCGCCTGCGCCGAGATGGGTGTGGCGGCGCAGCAGTGGGAGGCGTCAGAGATTCAGCTTGGTGCAGCGGAAGTTTCATGCCAAAAAGCCGCACCGAGACTGCGCCAAAAGCCCGCCAGCTTCAACCTGGTCTACTCTCGGCGCAAGGCGAATTACAGCTGGCGGAGTGGCAGTTTGGCTCTTCGGTGCGTAGTGCGCACACGTCACCAAGACCTCACAGGCAGGTTTCCACAGTTCCAGGCACATTTAAATGCAATAAATAATCACAACAAACACTATTTAATGCAACTATTTGAATCAACACGTGAATTTATATCTATATACATGCATGAAAATCACTCACCTTTCGGCGAAATTCGCCGTTTTGAAGCCAAAACAGGTGACCTACGTGAATCGTGTAGATTCAATGAGACATTTTTTGGGGGGGGGGGTGAGCGCGCCAGCGCGTGCACGCGCGCGGAAGGCAAGCAGCAGTTCGCTTCGCTCGTGCCGCCTGACCTGAGTGTGCCCGTTGAGGAGTCGGAGTGCAGACCGCCAGAAGCTAGAAGAATTTGGTGAGTGACAGATTCAATCATTTTTATATTTTCTCGTAGCCTATATCTAAGCTAGCCAGGAGCTCTGTTGGCATAGGCTTAGTTATCGTTAACTGCAGCTTGACGAATGGAGTCATTGAACACAGTGAGCGAACACAACGTTAGCTGCTAGCCAGCTAAAGGCGGGTCTACACCGCACCGACTGCCCGACTCGCGTCGCTAAATGAAGTCGGGCTACTTAATATGGCCGACTCGAATGGCGGGTTACACATTTGAATCGGCTGAAATGAAGGCCGACGTGGGCCGATTCGAGCGACCACACCAAGGAGACTCATGTCACGGACGCCGACTCTCTCAAAGACGCCGATTTTCGGTCCGGTGTGGACCCGCCTTAAAGCTCCCGGTGGAAAATGATTAGCTAACGCTACTTTTAATTAGATATTGTTACTGAAGTTAGCTTCGAGCTTGTATAGCTAACGGTAAATCACAGAAAAGAAACACTGGTTATAGTGCTTCTTTCTAATATTACTTGTATTTCCAGGTTCTGATGTCAGAGGAGGACTGACAAGGCTGAAGGTGAATTGGTCCGTCCATCGTCCTATCAATAAGGCTAAACTAGAGAACACCTTAGTAGTAGATACTGTAACCCAGCCTCTAAAGCCTTTCGTGACACACAAAACATAATGAACCCTGGCATGTTCTGAATTTTAAATAGCAGGCTTGGATGGTATTTATTTATTCATTAAAACTTAATAGAAAGTGGTTTTGAGCCATTTCAAATCGTGGAAGTCTCGCGTTCGTAGACTGTGCGCTCCATCCACTGACAATCAGGGCGCCATTTCTTCCTGCGCGGGATAATCCACGTGGGAGAAGGGGAGAGATCCACAACTTAATTGCGTGGTGTTTATGTGTCACGTAAGGCTTCAGACGATGGGTTACAGTTAATAAGTACCGCTAACACTAATACATTATTTTTGCAGGATGAGTGTGTTAGGGGAGAAGGATGCAGCTCTTATTAAACAGCTGGATGCTGGGCTGAAATGCAGCTGGAACTGGTCCTGGCTAAAGCTCGAGGGAAAGGTGACAGTCAAAGGGCAAGAGGTGTCCTTTCCTCTAGGTGATGTTTTCAACAAAATCAACAAGCAGGGATTTGCCAGATGTGGTCTTTGCCACAAAGACATTAATTATGCGAACAAAGGCAGCCATGCATTGCAGGCTCACTGCCAGACAGAGATCCATAAGAAGAAGGTGGAGATGATCGCGTCCACACATAGTGTTGCCAGCACCTTCCTTCCAAGTTCATCTAGGCAAAGGCCTGCAAGCCAGAGTCAAGCAAGCCAGGGCCCAGAGACTATCAGGCAGCAGTGCCAGGGAAAGATTCCTGTACCTGTTAAAAACCGAATTGCAAATGCAGAGGTAGGTGGTGTAGGTCTGTTAGTTAGCACAGGCAGCATAGACAGAGTAAACAAGCACTTTGAGATTGTTTATTTAATGTAAATGTATTATTATTGTTATTATTATTATTCACAATCATACACTATCTTACATTAATTACATAATTTGTGTTTTAGGCAATGGTTCTTGGAACGCTGGCGGAGCATTCCGTCTCCTTCTCCATGGCTCCTGTAATTGTTGAGCTTGCCCAGATGCTTGCATTGGACAAACCAGCTTTGCAGGGAATGAAGCTGTCGCGGACGGCAGCTTCATACAAGATGGTCCATGGTTTAGGTATTTACATTTTCTTTCTTACCCACTATTTCACTTAGTGAACTTTATACATGTTGTACCATGTTGCTATACTGCTATGTTCCCAGAATGACCTGTATGTATATTTATATTGAATCAATTAGATTATGCATGTGGTGTGACAAATCTGTCCAACTTTGCATAGGGCGGACCTACTCTGAGAGGATCTTTTCTAACATGAGGAGATTTTCCTTTTCATTGAATTTAGATGAGAGCACCTCTAATAACAACAAAAAGGTTGGTCTCAAATCAAACTACTGCCATCAAACTCCACTTTTTGCTTCAGTGTATGCCCTTTAAAATGTTGCATGGCTAATAAACCTTTTTATGTTGAAGATCCTCTCCATGCTGGTTTGCTATTACCATGAAGACTTTAGGAAGGTGATGGTGGAGCATTTGGGGTCCTTGGAGGTCCTGAAGGTTAATGCTGCTTCATTGGAGAAGGTGCTCTGTGATTTTCTTCAGAAAAATAACATCCCGTGGCAGAACCTTGTTTGTTGAAGCACTCGTGTGCTGTAATGAGGGGCAGCAAGACCGGCCTCGAGACCAGGATCCACCAACATTGTCCCAACCTGCTGGATGTTGATGGAGACTCCTGCCATCATATCCACAATGCATCGAAGAAATTCTCCGAGCCCTTTGACGGCTACCTGGAGAAGCTGTTCAGCGATCTCCAGCTTGATCATCAGTGGAGTCCAGACCAGGTAAACAAAATGCCAAGCACATTTGACACTATAGTGCTCCACTGTCCTCTTTCACTCCACCCATTTGAATTTGGTATAACCTGTATTTGTCAGCTCTAGTCTAGACCACGGCTGCTGTACTGTACTGTGATACAACTATGGAATGTGTATAATGTCTATGTGTTTCTTTTAAAATATTTTTCTGTCTATTGTCAGGTGATGTACCTCAAGGAGATAGCCATGATCCTAAATCTCCCTGCCTCCAGCCCACAAAGGGGGTTTGTTCCTCATCGCTGGCTATCTGCATATGATGCCAGCATGGCAACCCATGCCATGATGCCTGCGTATAAAGTCCTCTATTATGGATACCTCTCCACTGAGGACAAGGAGCTGTACAGGGGGCCTTTGGAACTGTTGTACACCAAGTACCACGTCAATCAGGCTGCAAGAGCCAGAATTAAGGTGGTTCAGGAGGAACTCAACAGGAAAGGTGATGAGACTTCCAATGTTCCAATCCCTTATAATAATTAGCACTTATACTTGTTGTGTAGTTAATAATCAGTAGGAATATGTATTGTGTTTTTCACTTACATTAACTCATCTTTCACAGGCATGACTCCACAAGGCCGTGAGAGAAAAAGGAGGGTATGTCAGAAGTTGTGGCATGAGGAGACGACAACAGTCCTACGGCTCAGCATCTACATGGGTGTGCTTGCTATTTTCAAGGAATACGTCATGGTTTTCCAGGTGGGCGCTAGTTGTGCTAGAAATGACTGCAACTTGACTGCACCTGCATGCACATCCAATGTTGGCAGTCAATCAATTTCATAAGAATTTGTTTTACATACACAGTGTAGCCAGACTATGGTCCACAAACTTCACGATCGGCAGCTTGAGCTGTTCCTGGCCTACTTGGCTTGCTTTGTGAAGGCCGAGCATATTACTAAGGTAATTCCTTACACCCACTCTGCCTACATTAGTTGATTGATTTTATCCCTATTTCTTTTTTTTCTGTTGTCTATGCCATTAGTTGAGTATTTCCTCTTTTGTTAAGCAATCTGGGGTCTTTTGAAAGTCACTTAAGTTATTACTCCCATTAATTACTTTCCTTACACAGCTGTCTCCCAGGGCTCTAAGGGAGTTGGTCCTGGAGGATCATATGCTGCTGCCCTCCAAGGAAGTATATGTGGGACAGCAGGCTGACACGTTCAGGAGCCAGAAGCCTAAACATGCTGTAAGAACCCTGCATCACCTGTATGGCCTTTTTCTCAATTGTTTTTGAGACTTAAAATAATGGTCTTTGGTGTTTTGTGTCAGTTGTTGGTGCCGTTCCTAGCAGACGTCAGGAAAGCCTACGTCACCACTGCAGTGTACCTCCAGAAGAAGCTCCCCTTGGCCAGTCCGACTCTGACAGCCCTGTCTGCTCTGGACCCTCTTCTGAGAGGCCACTCACAGGCAACCATCCAGTTGAAGAGGTAAAAATAACATTTAAAGTTGTTTTGCCATATTACCAGGTGCTTTGGGATTCTTGCATTGATTTCAAATTCTCATCCATTTCTTTGCAGGCTGGGTGGTATGCTGAAGCACCTTTTGCCAGCAGACCAGGACATCCAGAGAGAACTTGTGCGGTTCAATGTTGACCTGACCATCCCCAGTTTCAAGGAGGGTGAGAGCATCGTGGAATGGTGGGGTCATGTCTTTGACAAGCCAGATAAGTACCCCTCCCTGAGTGCGCTGGTTAAATGTTGCCTCTCCATCTTTCATGGACCAAGAGTTGAGTCTTCGTTTAGTCTAATGAATGATGTGATTGACCAAAGGAGTGGCAACATGAATGTAGAAACATTTAATGCGATCCAGACAGTCAAGTACACCCTGCAGTCCAGGGAGAAGACAGCCATGCAGCTCTTTAGAAGGGAGGACGTGAAGTTTGGGGAGGTGGACAGAACAATGTGCAAGAACATTAACTCTGCAGCAGCCACATATAAACACCAGCAGAAGGTGAACAAGAAGGAACAGCAGCAGCAGCAGAGCAAGTATGGCTCTGAAGAAACTGGCAGTGCTCAGCAGGCCAAGAAACAGACTGCTGAAGGAGAGAAGCGGGCAAGGCTGAGACATGTGGCAACACAGCGAAAGCGGGCCATGGAGACACTGGTGCTCCAAGCAAAAAAAAAGAAAATATGATGATGAAATATGATGAAATGTAAAAATGTATAGTGTTGTTGTTATTGTTTAACTTCTGAATACAATATTTTTTCAGAACCTGTGCTTGGCTTATTATTACATCCACTCAACTCATTTGGCTACTGTGAAATTGGAAAAGGGAAACTTTGATTCTAAATGCTAGAACAAAATACCAGTGCAAGCATTCTGATCGAGACAGCACCCCCCAACTATAATTTTATTGATGTTTGTAGATCTGGGAAAAGAGGTGGAGGGGTTGCTGCTATATTTAAAAATACATTTCAGGGGAAACAGATGTCACTTGGTGTTTTTCCATCATTCGAATATCTTTGTGCTGTGTTGAAATGCTCTCCCAGAGTTCTCCTGTTAATTATTTACAGGCCACCTAAATATTCGTCAAATTTTTTCGATGATTTTACTGAATTATTGTCTAGCATCTCCGCTGATTTTGACTGCCTAGTTATAACTGGTGACTTTAATTTTCATATTGATGATTTGAATGACAAGGGTGCAAAATAACTTTTTAATATTCTAGACACATTTGACCTTTCTCAACATGTGAAAGAGGCTACTCATTGTAAGGGACACACCCTGGACCTGATTATCACAAAAGGTCTCCATGTTTCTGATGTTTTTGTGACTGATCCTTCATTGTCTGATCACTTCTGTGTTTTCTTTAATATTTCTTTCATTCCTGACACACAAACAGAATCAAATAAGGTCAAAAAGCGGTACATCAATGAACATGCCAATGTACTCTTTAAAAAGGCCATCTCCTCATTACCACCTCTAAACCCATGTCATGCTGATGATCTTGTAAACATCTTTAATTCCAAAATTCTGAATGTCATAGATGTCATTGCACCTGCTACGGTTAAAACAATTTCTGGTAAGCAAAAGGCACCCTGGAGAAAAGCTGCTGTTGTGACAGCCCAGAGAAGAGAGTGCAGGAAGGCTGAACGAATCTGGCGGAGTACTAAACTTCATATTCACCACGACATCTATAAAGAGAGCCTTCGGGCCTACAATTTAGTCTTAAAAAGTGCGAGAGAAACATTCTTCTCCAATATCATAAACAACAACACTAATAAGGCGAAAACCCTATTTGCAACTGTTGACAGACTGACCAACCCCCCAACACAAATACCAGCTAAACTCCATTCCACGCAGAAATGCAATGAGTTTGCATTCTTTTATACTAATAAAATTGAAGGCATCAGACGCGCCATCAATATCTCAAACAAAAAAGTTGGATCACCACCCTGTTCAGGCAAAAGTAACACAGCAATGATGGCAAGCTTTAATGCCATAGACTCTAAAACTCTAGTGGAAACGGTGACAAATCTAAAATCATCCACCTGCTGCCTTGATGCTTTACCTACCAACTTTTTTAAGAATGTTTTTGACTGCCTATCAATAGACGTATTGCAAATAGTTAATAACTCCATTCAATCAGGCAATTTCCCAAAGGCCTTCAAAACTGCAGTCATTAAACCTCTTCTAAAAAAGCGGAGCCTAGATGCCTCTATTATCAACAACTACAGACCAATTTCAAATCTACCCTTCATAAGAAAAATAATTGAGAAAGTTGTCCTCCAACAACTAAATCACTTCCTGGCTTCAACTGGCTGCCACAACAACTTCCAGTCAGGATTTAACACAGACTCTGGCAAAACTTCAATATTAATGCTATTAGACCTCAGTGCTGCATTTGACACTGTCGACCACTCAATACTCTTGGACAGGTTGGAAAACTGGGTGGGGCTCTCAGGCACAGTCTTAAGCTGGTTCAAGTCATATCTACAAGATAGGAACTATTTTGTTTCCATTGGCTTTGTATCAGAACCTACCAATGTAACGTGTGGAGTCCCCCAAGGTTCAATCTTGGGGCCGACTTTATTCAACATCTACATGCTCCCACTAGGACAAATCGTGCAAAATAATAACATTGACCACCATTGCTATGCTGATGACACCCAAATCTATGTAGCACTATCACCAAACGACTATCGCCCCATAGATCTTCTGTGCCAGTGCATTGAGCAAGTCAAAGACTGGATGTGCCAAAACTTCCTACAACTAAATGAGGATAAAACTGAGATAATTGTTTTTGGTGCTAAAAAAGAAAGGTTTAAAGTAATTCAACACCTTCACTCTCTGTCCCTGAAAACCTCAAACAAAGCCAGAAATCTTGGGGTTATTATGGATCCTGATTTACATTTCGACAGTCACGTTAAATCAGTAACAAAATCAGCCTACTATCACCTAAAAAATGTAGCAAGACTTAGAGGGCTCATGTCAGCTCAAGACTTAGAAAAACTTGTACATGCCTTTATTACTAGTAGGCTAGACTACTGTAATGGTCTCCTTGCAGGTCTTCCGAAAAAAACTGTCAGGCAGCTACAGCTTGTTCAGAACGCTGCTGCTAGAGTTCTTACAAAGACCAAAAAATGTGAGCACATTACACCAATTCTTAAATCCTTACATTGGCTCCCTGTATGTCAGAGGATTGATTTCAAAATCCTCCTGCTCACATATAAATCACTACATGGTCTAGGACCAAAGTATATCACTGATATGCTCCCACTACATAAGACTTCTAGACCACTAAGATCTTCTGAGACCAATCTGTTAGTGATTCCCAGAGTAAACAACAATCACGGGAGAGCATCATTTAGTCACTATGCAACAAATGGCTGGAATAAACTTCCTGAAGATGTTAGACTTGCCCCAACTCTGACCACTTTTAAAACTAGACTGAAAACTGTTATGTTCACCATAGCTTTCTGCTAAATCTTTTAATGTCTGCACTGTTTTTAATTATTGCAAATATGTTTTTATTCTCTTTTCTTTCTGTAATGCATTTTTTAATTTTTTTATTATTTTCTTTTAATTCTTCTATTTTTTTTTCTTTTTCTTCTCACTTTGTTTTATGATGTGAAGCACTTTGAGTCTGCCTTGTGTATGAAATGTGCTATACAAATAAAGTTGCCTTGCCTTGCCTAAATCAAACATATTTTTTTTCTGGCATGCTCTGTCTGCAATCGCAAATTGCATTTCAGGTTGATGGTTTGTTTCAATAATGGTAGAAAACTCTTAGGTTGGTTTCTTTGCCCCCCCAAAAAATCTTGTCTGTCAATCATGATGGAAGAATGCATTAAGCCATGTTGGTGCCCTTACCACATTGTGCCTCATATATTTATTGTAAATGTTAGACTAAGTGACAGGCTGGCATGCATATTTATTATATTCGTAGGCGCCCTACAGTGTCCGTCCGTCCGCGCGCCCGTCCGCGCGCCCTTCGCACCTTTTTCACCCCTGACCCGTTTTCATGCCTGTATATAGATTGTCCCGTCACATCTGACGTCAGATCAAAGGCGGATGGCACGCGTACCGGAAACTCAAACTGACTGAATTAACACAGCTGAAACTGTGATGCAAACTAATGAGTTCACATCTCTCTCAGCCATCTGGCGCTGCTGCTGCTGTCTTCTGTCATTGGGTTGTCACGTGACAAAACTTGCACTGCACCTCGCCTCGGCGCATTAAATGTGAGGAGAGGAGCTCATTTGATCGGTGAAGATCTGAATCGGCTGTGTTAATCCCACTCCACGCCTTAGCTCCTCCTCGTCTCCAACTCAGGCCTTCTCTCCTCCTGGTCTCCCACCTACGGCTTCTCTCCCCCGTCTTTCCCACTTGCGGGGGTAGGAGTGACAGGAGGACTGACAGGAGGAGTGCCTGCGCCGTACTGCGCCATGCACGAAACTTGCAAAGTCCAGGCGGACACACCCCGTCGGCGCGGCGCAAGTGCGCTGAGCCCCGACTGCACCTGGTGTACAAAACTAGGGCCCCAGGTCAAGCCTTTTCTCAGTGCACATTTTGCACAATACTGGCGCTGCATTGTCATTGCTGTTGGAAGGGGTTCTACCGTTGTCTGAAGGGTCAAAGACCGGCACCAGTTTTCTTGTTCGTGGCTTTAAGATGGGCTCAACTGTGGTTCCTCTCCATTCAATGTGGTTACCGGCAGCATTGCTGTTGGTATCCACTAGGGGTGTGACGATACACTCATCTCACGAGACGAGACACGATATTGGGTTCACGAGAACGAGACGAGATGAGATTTTAAGAAAACTACAATGACAAAATATGACTGGACCAACAGACTTTTATTTAACCGAGTTGCACATGCATTTTGAAATGTTTTATTATAACTCTTTACATGCATGATGTAAGCATGAGCTTTTAATAAACTTCTTCTTCCATAAATTGAAACTAAAACTAAAATGTATAAAAGTTAAAATAAAATAAATAAAATAAAATATTTCTTTCTTTTTTTCAAGTGCAAACAAACTGGAGGTAACGAGCCAGCATATCCAACATGCTGTTCCATCACGTCGTAACGTCCATGATTAACTTGTGTGATGGCAATTGTAGCTGTTTCTGCTTGGACATTAACACCGCGGTAGATGTTGAACTACGATGAAAAAAGCAGCCACATGTCTCAACCGCCCGTGCAAACGAGTGACGCGGGGAACACCGAGGCCAGCCTGGGTTGCAAGATTTATAGTGTTCGCAAAACACTTAATGTGCGGCTTCAATCCCGCCTCGCGCACGTCCATATTACGTGAATTGTCAGTAACAATAAGCGATGCCGTGGTTGGGTTTTTTAAGCCTCCAGTCAGTAACAGCTGTCTGTAAAACCTCAGCTATGTATAGCTCACAAATTTGCGAGACAGATTTTTAACGCAATAAGAAATATCGTTGAGTTTAATCTCGTGGCACGAGATCTCTTCACACCCCTAGTATCCACAAATCTTTGCTAATTCCAGATGTAACTTTTATTCTTGGGAACGACATTGGTGGGGGAAATGTATGGAAAACTGTTGCCTCATGTTGCTGTGCCAGACAAGCCTTTAGTCCATCAGTGCGTACAGCAACATCCCGATGTATTCCCTGCTTGTGTGGTTATGTGCGCTATGGCGAAGCGTTCTTGCTCCTCTTAGGGGAAAGAGCGCTCATCTTCTCTTGTTGATCTGGATTCTTCCAATTCTTTCTGTGATTTGTCTGATTCCGTTCTTGTTGCCCTTGATGATTTTAAGAAGATGAAGTCTCTACCAGTGCTTCACATGCTGGGTGTCAACCAGACGATTACTCCCTCTCCCCTATACCCAATTCCCATGATAGGCCAGCCCTTTGATCATGTCATGGCTGATATCGTTGGTCTGCTTGTGCGCTCAACGAGTGGATATCAATATCTTTTAACGATATGTGTGCCACTACCCGTTTCCCAGAGGCTGTACCTCTGAGGATGATTCCCGCTAGGGTGGTGGTGAAAGAACTACTCAAATTCTTGCCTAAGATTGTCCAGACTGACCATGGGTCGAACTTCATATATTGTGTGTCCACCCACGTTCTGAAACGGCTTCGTATACAGCACAACGTGTCCAGGAACGTTTTCACCAAACGCAGAAGAGCATGTTGCATAGGGGTGTAACGATTCTATCGATGTATTCATTTTTATTCCTTCGATCCAACAACATCGATAGGTGCTCTGCAATTTGTCCTTAACTGGGGACAAATATCAATTTGCAACGTAATAATTGATTGTATCGATATCAACCAGAGCTCCAGAGTGCGACCACTTTGGGCGCACTTGTGACTAAATATGTTCCTCGGTCACACCAGTTATGTGTGTAGCGTCATGTTTTTCCCCACAGCATACAGAGATAATTCACCACGGTCTGAGCCAATCAGAGGCCAATTAGGGGCGGGGCTCTGACCCCAGTCTCTTTTTTGCAGAACGTTTGTGAGGAAAAGTAATCAAGCATAGTGTGCAAAAATGAAGACGACTGTCAATGTTTTTTTTTTTACTTCATACTTTTTTTACTGTGCCCGTAACACCTGTCTCACTGTCTCCGTCCGTAGTTTTCAGAACCGGTCATTTGATTCGGTGTCTGGTTCGCCACTGGCGGGCCGACATTATACATTTACTGCAAAAATTATGGCCAGAGCCAGGCTGGGAACGCTGCCTTTACTGTCGGAGCATCGTCAATCAGAATCGTTAAAAAACCACCAGAAACACAACCGGTACCGGGACAGGTGCATGGTGTTCTGTTCTGTTTTCAATAATATTTAAAAAGAGCATATTACTTTCAAATAAAAGGTGAATTATTTGCCATTAATCATTGTTTACTTGTTTTATATCCCTAATTATTTTACCCCTGCTGATTCCCTTACAAGAATTACTTCTAGGAATCTTCATCTGCACTATCCAGTATCCATGCAGGGATTTTTTTTCACAACAACAGTGGTTGAATTTTTGCCAAAAAAAAAACTATCAATTGCAATTCAATGAATCGTATCGTCCTAGAAAGCCAAATATTGTCCTTGAATCGTATCGGAACCATAGAAAATGTTATGTATAGTGTCATTTTAAAAACGTATCGTTACACCCCTAGTAGATGCTGTTCCCTGGTTAGTTTGCTTGTCAAGAGGTGGCACAGGAGTCACTTTCGCACATGCTCTAGTGTATAGTTGGGTCATGTAATGTTTATTGATATAGCCCTTTTCATACACAGAACGGTAGCCCAATGTGCTTTACATAATCATCATAAACATCACATATTAAAATATCTAAAATGTCATGTCATAAGAGGTCAAATCGATTAAAATAGTTAAAATAATTTGAATAAAAATGAAAGTATGGGAATTCACAGGGAACATAGTCACAGAAATGAAAAAAAAAACACGGCACGGATAAAAACATGAAAGCTAACAGACGACGGGTGCAAGAGGTTAGTGGAAGGCATCATGGAAAAGTTCGGTTTTTAATCTGGATTTAAAAATGGGGATGGTGGGAGAGGTCTTGATGTCAATAGGAAGACGGTTCCAGAGACGGACCGCATAGCAACTAAAGGCTGCCTCTCCCTGCTTGGTGCGTGCGCTGGGTTGTAACAGTTTTTCTGCTGATCTAAGTGATCTTGAGGGGCTATATGTTTCAAACAGCTCTGCTATATAGAGAGGGCATTGGCCATTAAGTGATTTAAAAGCAAGTAAAAGGACTTTAAAATCAATTTTGTAGGTCACTGGTAGCCAGTTTAGGGATTTTAAAATTGGTGTGATATGAACTTTTCTTTTGGTTCTGGTCAATAGCCTTGCTGCTGTGTTTTGTATCATTTGAAGAGATTTTATTGTTTTTTAGGGAGACCAGTGAAGAGACCATTACAGTAATCCACCCTGCTGGTGATGAAAGCGTGAATACGTTTTTCCAGGTCTACCAGTGATATGAAGTTTTGAACCGTTTTTTAAGTGATAAAAAGCCGATTTTGAAACTGCCTTGTGGCCCATGTGGCTTTGAAGCTTAGGTCGCTGTCAATAATGACCCCAAGGCTCTTCACAGTTTCAGCCTCAAAACCTTTCTTTCCCAATAGTGTGGCGGTCTTTAGTCTCTGATCCTTTTCCCCCAAAATAATGTGTGTAGTTTGAGAAGGTTTCTAGACATCCAGTCTTGAACTTGATTAACGCAGTGGTAAAGGAATTGAAGGGGAGCAAACTCATTTAGAGACAGGGCTAGGTATAACTGTGTCATCTGCGTAACTATGGTTACTGATGGAGTGGTTCTTTATGATTTGACCAAGTGGGAGCATGTACAGATTAAACAAAAGAGGGCCAAGGATTGAACCCTGATGGACACTGCAGGTTAGGGACGTAGGTGCTGAGGTAGGATGACCAATAGACACACAAAAACTCCTGTGTTCTAAATAGGACCTTAGCCAGCAGATGACAGAGCCAGAGAGACCCACACAGCATTGAAGCCTTTCTAATAGTATGCTGTGGTCAACAGTGTTGAATGCCGCACTGAGGTCCAGCAGCATGAGAACAGTGGTTTTTCCAGCGTCGTTATTTAGCCAAATGTCATTGACTACTTTTACCAGGGCAGTTTCAGTACTATGGTATTCTCTTAAGCCTGACTGGTAAAGACCAAGACAGGAAGTTGAAGGCAAGAAAGCAGACACTTGATTAAAAACATTTTTTGCAATCGTTTTGCAGATGAAAGGTAGATTTGATATGGGTCTATAGTATAGTAAGAGGACGGACCCATCCAGGTTGTTCTTTTTAAGTAGAGGCTTTACAACAGCCATTTTAAGGGACTTGGGAAACAGGCCAGTCAGTAAAGAAGTGTTAATTATCAAAAGCACATCAGTTGCTATTAGATGGAGCACAGATTTGAAGAAGCTGGTGGGCAAAATGTCCAGTTCAGAGGTATAGGAGCTTTGACTTTGTACAGTCTTCTCAAGACTGTCCAAGACTGTGAGTGCTAAGCTCATTTCTCAGAAACTCAGTTGGTGGTTCACAGTGAGGGATGCCAAGCGATGTAGATGCTATATGCTGTCTAATATTCTCTATTTTGCTCTTAAAAAAAGAGGCAAATTCATTGCATTGATCAACTGAGAGTAGCTCAGGTGCCAGATGAGGATAGGGATTTGTTAGCTTCTCAATAGTGGAGAAAAGCGCAAAAGTGTTATTTGCTTTTCTGTTGATGCTTGTGAGGAAATAGGATTGTCTAGCTTTACTAATTATGGCATTGTATTTGCAAAGTGTCTCTTTATGGATCAGATAGTCTGAGTTAAGTTTGGATTTGCACCATTTCCTTTCTGTTCTCCAGCATTCTTTCTTTTGCAGTTTCACAGATGGGTTGCTTGTCCATGGTGCCTTCTGTTTGCCAGGGGATTTTTTTCAGTTTTAATGGAGCAGTGTCATCCATTATATGTGTCATTCTTGAGTTGAAGTCATCTAGCAAGTTATCCGCAGCCTGTGGGACTGGGCTTGTGGACTCTAACAGTGCCTGCTCAAAAAACACACAAGTTTTGTCATTTATAGCGCTCTTTCTGATCATCATGGAGTTATTCTGGTGGTAGGGGGACATGCAGACTTCAAAGAAGATACAACAGTGATCAGATAAGTCTAAATCCACAACAGATGTAGAAGCTGTTACACCTTTTGTGATGACAAGATTGAGTGTGTGGCCCTGGGAGTGAGTGGGACCCTCTATGTGTTGTGCCAGATTGAAGGTGTCAGTCCGCGCCAGAAAGTCTCTTGCATGAGGGTTTTCAGGATTATCTACATGGATGTTAAAATCACCTGATATGACAATACTGTCAAAGTGAACATCGATTTCAGAAAGCAATTCACAGAATTCTTCAAGGAAGCCTGCAACTGGCAAATTAGGAGGTCTATATATGGTTAGCAGCTTTTAAGGACAGCACAAATATATTCAAAAGAGGCATAGTCACCATAGGATGACTGTTGACACTGAAAGGAAGCTTTGAAGATTTTAGCTATTCCTCCCCCTCGTCTATTTTCACGGTTGACACTCATAAGGGACACGAGTTGTAGTGGGGGGGAGAAGATTCAACTAGGGCAGTGTTAAACTTTACTGAGTCAAGCCAGGTTTCAGTTAAAAGTAAGAAATCAAGTTTATATGTAGATATAAGATTGTTGATTAAAAAATACTTTTTAATAAGTGACCTGATATTTAGCAGAACAAGTTTTACTATGAGAGAAGTGTCTTTTTCCACTGGGACAGGTGGATTCTTAGGAACAGGAAGTAGATGAGATGGATTAGGTCTACGAGCCAGGGAACATTTAGGCCTATTCCTCTTTAGTGTTGGGGAACCAATTTGCACAGTGATAGGAGCCTGTAAGGACGATAGGAGTATGCAGGTATGCAGGGGTCATGCATACGTCTGTGCAGGGGGACAGTTCGCAGGACCCTCATAATTGCTATGCTGGGTGGAGCGTGTGCGGAGCGTGTGCGGACTGGAGGAGGGTCAGGCTGAGCATTGAGTCAGTCAATACCAAAGGCTATATAGTTCACTAGGTTGGAGGTGAGCAGCTTGGTTCCATCCCTGTTCAGGTGAGATTTGTCAGTGTTAAAAAGCTCATGCCTAGTCCAAAAGGAATCTAAGTTAGACAAAATTAAAACCAGCAGCCAGACAGAAGTGGCATAGCCATTGGTGCAATCCATAGAGATGGCTAAAATATTCAGAGCCCATGGAAGGAGAGGGGAGTGGACCTGATAGAATGCAGCGCTTTCCCAAGGTTTCAATTTGAAAACATAGTTCCTCAAGGTCTAAATGCAGTCTGGCTGATTGCCTGTCCATTATCTCATTAGTCCCGGTATGTATAAAGACTATTTTGACAGATGTATGTGATTGAAGACATTTAGGCAAAAGCTTGATGAAATCACCAATCTTACCATTAGACGAACAGTAGGTGATGCAAGCTGGGAGTTTTACTTCCTTGATGGAAGAGTCACCAAGCAGGAGGGCTTGTGGCAGTGAACTGTCATCATACTTGTAGGAAGAGAGATTCTGGTGAATTATGTGTGTGTCAGAAGACTGAGGCTCCCGGGAGCCAGGGGGCATTGCTGGCTCAGCGCCAACAGTTGTCGCAGGGTCAGAGAGTCGAGAAAAGGACCCCAGGTGTGTGACGTCATCATTCTTCGCGGAGGAGCCTGGCCTAGCATCTGTTGCAGGTGGAAACGGCGGTGGAACGCAGCCGATGTCACCACTAACTTCGGAGGGAAAATAGGCAGCGACAGCGCTTTTTCACATCTTTCTGGAGGCAGGGGAGAGATGCACCACTTTTTCGACTTGTGCCTGGCTTCACAGGGTTAGGCAAATGCCCAGCATTTGTTTGCACGCCCAGGACGGATGTGATGGTTACGGCAGGCTGTTTCTCCGTAGAGTCACATGGGGAGTTTGTAGCCTTAGGCTCGACCTCCAGGCCGGCCTCTTGAAGTGTCTCCAGCGGAGCATAGAAGTTTGAAAGAGAGACTGTCTCTCGTCGAAAGGAGAAGAGAACCCCGTCGGCCGTCCTTCTCCCCTACTGTTGTCCAGGTGTTCAATGGATCGATCACGGTAACGACACTGGCGGGGACCTTGGCGGCATCATCCATGACGCCGGGTTCAGGGGCTGGATGTAATGAATCCACCCGCGAGAGGAGTAGAGACTGTCACCAGAGAACATCATCCAGGAAGGCCCCGATGGAGTTCAGACCTCAGGTAAGCCGCCTAGGCATTCGCGGAGAAAGCACCAGGTATGCAATCCTCGGTGGTCATAGTTCAGGTAAGCGCTTAAAAGTCATTTATCATGCTCTTAACTCACTGAGGCACTAGTTGAAGATCAGATGAAGTTCAGTTTAGAGAAGGTGGTGATTGGTCGGGAGCTGATGGCACCAGCTTTAAAAGGATGTCTCCAGCAAGGACTTCTCTCTCTGTTAAAAGAAAAAACAGAAGGGAGGAAACAGTACTTACAAGAATGAGAATAGGACATACAGGACTAAATAAAACCTTATTTTTAATAGGGAGAAGTGGAACGGATGGGTGTGAATGTGGAAAAACAGAAAGTGTGGAACATGTATTGATGGAGTGTGAGAGATACACGGAGGAGAGAACGAGGTTGGCTGATCAACTGCAGAGAGCAGGAAGAGTGTGGAGTCTGGGTGGCATACTGGGAACCGCAGGAAAGGGGGTACCTCTCGCACAAAAGGCAGTGATTGAATATTTAAAGAAGACAGGATTATTTACCTGTTCCATGGCGGTCCTATTTTTGAAGAAAAGGCTGAAAACGACATACCCAAAGTAAAATGGTTACTGTTCTTGAACCCCTATGACTACAGACACAAAGCTGAGCATTCCTGAAAGCTAACCCTTTGAAGTTTCTTCTCCAAGTGTCAGATTTACTCTAAGTGTTACTGACACTGAGTTACTACAGCTCAAACATTGTGGACATTTTAAATTTTTTGCCTCGCCTAATTTTTTTTAAATTTTTGAGTGAAAAAAGATAGCTGTGGCTCTGGTATTTAGGCCTAAAACTGAATGAAGCCACAGCCACAAGCCTTACCAACAACTGGTAGAAAGTGGATAAAAATACACCCAAAAATGAGCGTTTGGCAGTCGTTTTTGTAGAGCAATGTCAGACGGAGTTGCATTTGGCACAAAGTGTGCCAGATTGTGCTAGATTGTGCCAAATGAGATTATGGGTATTTTTAGGTTCATTATTCTACTTTTTTTGTTTATTCCACCAGTTCTGCAACTACTACTAATAAAACTAATAAAAAAAATATTTGTTTATGTTTTTTTTTTTTAATGTTTTTTTTTTTTTTTTTTTTTGTATTTCTCAGTTACCCAAAACATCTCCAAAAGTGGCCAAATGAGCTTATCATTATCCAAATGAATGTTATGTGACTGAAAAACATACCAAACATAACCATTTAGGTAGAAGAATAGTCAAACAATAACTTCTTTACTTCTTGAAATGCTGTATTTGGTAAAAAGAACAAGTGAACAAGTAACACATTTCAATTTACACTATAACTTGTACAATATAATAAAGTATTGCACCAAAAATGTGTGTAAGAACAGTGCAAAAGAAGTAAACACAAATACTTTGCAATAATTGCCAAAAAAAAAGAAACAAAAAGTATTGCACCAAGTAAATATATTTATCTAAAAAGTGCAGTGAGAGAATATTCTTTGTACATCACACACCCAAAACTATTTACATACAACTGTTTACAGTTGTTTCAGAGGTCATTGCAGTAAACACCTCTGTATTCCCAAGTATAGACACTGTGTACATTCATAAATACCTAGGAATATATTGGCTGGCTGGAAAATCGATAGTTTATAGTAATATATAAATCATATTATTTATTTTTATAAATCGACATCATGAGAGTAAGTACAAAGCTATGACAGTTGAATAACATCACCTTTGTATTCATCACATTTGTGGGATATGTACATGATACATATCCCACAAAAATGAAGTGAAGCACTGGCTCGCTTGATGGACAGTTTGTTCAGCCAATTCGGGTCGCAGAATCATGGAAGGGGGCTTGTTTTGTCCAGAAGACGAAGACGAACACGGAAATAGCAAACATCCATTGTTAGCCCTTCATCGAACAGCGGTAAAAAGCGATAAACAAATAAAAACGACATCTTGTTCAGAGACTCACAACGTCAACACATGGCGTGTTATGGATGATTACCGGAGATCGCGTGCTTGTGGGACTAAATGAAGTGGATACTTTTGTTCGTTGGACTCTTACCTTTCTGTGGATATGAGGATTATCAAGCTACATGTTTTTTTTAGACTTCGAGACAGCTCCAAAGGTAGGAAACGCGGGTCTTGTTATTGTTTTTTTTCTGTGCACTCCTTACACACACGCTGTGTTTGCTTTTGATGTGTCTCCGTGAGCCTAAAACGGCTGGCTTTGTTCGATTCACGAGACTCGCAGCTTTCAAATGATGTATAATATGACGCAGATGCATTCAAAATAATATGCGATTAAACGGAATGAATGCCAAACGAGTGAAAAACGACCCGAAGTCGGGCCGGTGAAAGTAGACAGGTTAAAAGAATTTAGTATTTATATAGCTTAACCCCCCCCCCCCTTTTAGTCATCCACTCATATATTTATCTGTTTATTTATTTATTTATTTATTTTTCCTTTTTAAAAGACCATAGAAAGACATGAATACTGTCATGTTACATACTCCGATACAGTTGGTGGCGGTATGTACCAAGAAAATGGTTGCAACCCGCCAATAAACAAAAAGAAGAAGAAGAAGAAGACTTCTCTCTCTCTCTACCCTTTTGCTGACTCCCAGCCAGACCGTGCTGTCATTGGAACTGTGTTATTTGTGATTGAGAATATTGTTGTGATTAGAGCCATTTCCTTTCCTGATTTTTTTGGTTTTGATGCCCACAGTGGCTTATTTAAAAAGCAGTCCAGGCAGGTAGGGGTGAGTAGCCATTTTGTTTTGGGAACCTCTTTTCTCTTGTGTTTTGTTAGGGAGGCAGGTAAGAAGCCTGTGCTTTCTTTTATCGTAGGCAAGCTAGTTTATAAAATAAGAGTTCTGTTTGTTTTGTTGGCCGTGCTCACCCCGAAGTCAAGCTACCATTTTAATAAATTTGTGTTGGACTGCATCCATGTGTTTTGTCATTGCTGGGGGGTTGGGGAAAAAGGGAGTAGAGCACCTTTATGTTGCGCTCAGGTTGCCCCTAGGCCGGGGCGTAACAGTGTGTATATATATATATATATATATATATATATATATCATTGCGATTTAAGACTCCGCATATTTGTTTCACTTACTATACATATACTGTATACATTATCTATATAGCTTTAGATCGGCTCAGCTTGGCTTTAGATAAAATCTTGGTGTACAGTGATCACAACCCTCTGAAATTTCTTTGCCGCGTGAAAAATGCTAAGCAGCGTCTGATGCAGTGGAGCTTGATCTTGCCCTTTAAGAACGAGATCAAGAATGTGCGCGGTACTGATAATGTTGTTGCAGACGCTCTGTCGAGGGTACCGTATGACATGGTGTTTTGTTTTCTTTTTTGTGCGAGTGCAAGTGTCAGCATTTGAATGCTTGAGTTCCATGTGCATGTTTTTGAGTGTGTTTCAATTTTTACAGCATTGCTGTATTCCTTGTTTTTTGAAATGGTGCTCCGCACCTCCACTACAGTGGATGTGTGGGCTAAATATAATGTAGTATTGGTAGTATATAATTATGGAGACTATAGTCACCATTTCGGTAGGTGTTAGTCATCTTCCACCTCTGGTGAGTGAATACTTTTGGCAATATAGTGTATGTCAACACATGCACACCCTTTCAATTGCACAATCAGCACACATCAGCGTAAGAGTGTCAATGTTGCGCACACACACACACACACACACACACAGAGTGTATGTTTTAGTGGTGTGTAAATGTGTCTTGTCTACGATGACGGCAGTAGCGTGTGTAAGCACCTGTGCACCTGTCAGCTTGCTGCTGCCACAGCTGATCAAAGTATGAACACACACACACACACACACACACACACACACACACACACACACAGAGAGAATACAAAGACTCTAGAGGAAACACATGCGGCACATATATAATCTGCAGGGACAAATATAATGAAGCAACACTGCTGCATCCATATTCTATAAACCAGAGCAAAGAGATGTCATATCAAGCTGGTTGGCCAACACTGAGGCTGTATCTTATGTGCATTAACTCATGTTTATATTGGGGCTGTGGGCAAGCAAACACAGGGACAACTTCTCTTCTTGAGCACAACACTAGCTCCTTTAATGTCCATTTCTCCAGGACAACAACACAACATGGATATCACTCCATGTGTCCAGCGTTGTTTTGTGTTTGAGCTGTATTCGCAATATTGTGTTATTTGTGTGCATATTTCATCTTAGTTTTTGTGAAGAACGCTTTACATTCGTTGTTAGGTCAACAATAAATAGCTTGTTTGTTCTGTAAACTGTTTCCGCCTTTCCCTTGGCTTCCCCTGGGATTTGTTAATTTATTAAATTGTTGGTGTCCTCCACTCCTGGACATATTGGGGACATAGCAATTTTTGGGTTTGTCCCAGATTATTTTGGAGTCAGGTTTGGTAGGTGTATTTTCACGTTTAAATGAAATTTTAATTGCATTGTTTGATATTGCCTTGTGGCCTTCACATGTTTGTGTGTGTGTGTGTGTGTGTGTGTGTGTGCGTGTGAAACTGCTTCCTCGGAGTAGATGGGGTAGTGTCCAGGGGAGCTTAATCAACCTTTCCGTCTGGCACTATTTTCTTATTTTGCGTTTTTTATTTTCAGAGTCAATCCTGGCCAGAGGTGGCATTCTCCAAAGGGGGCTGGCGTTTCAGGGTTTTGACCGCTGATGTGTTGCCTGTAAGTTGCCTCAAGCCCGGCACGGCCTCAGAAGATAGATAGGGTAAAGTGTTCGTTAGGCAGGTTCTGAGGAGGTTTTTGTTTCTGTGGGCGAGGCTGGATGCCTATTGTGTGAGCTTAATATTAAACATTTAACTTTGAATGAAACATTTAATGTGATAGTGCTGGTGCTGTGCGTGAAATGGCAGCATTTTTCCATTAAACAAGTTTGTGTACTACCCGATTTTAGGTCAGTTTGATAAATGTACTAAGAATGAACTACATCAGATAGCAGAATATATTAGCAAATGTATGTGTCTGTTTCCCTCTGGGAAGCTGAGCTAAAGGCTGATATTTATGATGGTCTCCTTAGTGTTTTCACTTTACCTGCATTTGTGAGCGGCCCTGATCCAGAGCTGTGTGATGAGACAGATCAGCCCGGTAATGTTACTCCACTGCTGGTGCACACTCTCCAAGTTTTTTCATCTTGCCCTGTGCAGATGCCAACTTACTCCTAGCCACCTCCTGGTGGTATATAGAGTCTATACCTAAAGCCACTGACTCAACAAGATTGTGTGGGGGTTGACTTTTTCCAATTGTCACAGATGAGTGCCAAGGGACCCAGCACAGTGTGGCCAAATGCAAGTTCGTAGGGACTAAACCCTGTGCTCTCGTGAACCACTTCTCTAGCAGCTAGCAACAGCCATGGTAAGCCCTCTTCCCAGTTTGGATACAATAAGCATGCAGCATTGACTTAAGAGTCTGGTGAAAAGCTCTAAAGCAGCGGTTTTGTGTGAGGCGCGCCTCCCTGAGAGGACTTCAGGGGAGGCGCGAAAAGAAAGGAAAAAATTCTATCATCTGGTTAACTACAGCTAACTACAGCAACTACAGCTGAAAATGGATCGATTTTTAGTACCTCAGGTGAAAGTGAGAGTGAGTACAGAGGCGAGCAGAAAACAGAGGAAGTATGACCCTGATTATTTAAAGTTTGTTTTTTCTTTCATTGGTCCTGACGATGCTCCGCTGCCACAGTGTGTTATTTGCAACGAGGTGCTAGCTAACGACAGTATGCGACCATGTAAACTCCGGTGCCACATTGAAACAAAACACCACAGTTTAACAACCAAGCAAGTCACAGAAGAAAGCCATCCAGACATTTGGTACTGTAAATACCAAGGCAACCGAGGCATCATACCGGGTAGCATTACGTATTGCGAAGGCGGGGAAACCCCACAACATTGGTGAGACACTGCTCCTACCTGCTGCCAAAGATAAGAGATGGTAGGAGAATCGCATGGATTCTCCTACCATTGCTACGCAGATGACACCCAGCTGTTCCTCTCTTTTCCCCCAACCTCTGACACTCACATTGCAACTCGCATCTCGGACTGTCTGGCTGACATCTCTGTCTGGACAACTGCACATCACCTCAAGCTTAACCTGAATAAAACCGAACTCCTCTTCATCCCAGGGATAGACTGCCCTCACATGGACCTGTCGGTCTCTGTCGAGGGCATCACAGTATTACCTTCCTCAACTGCGAGGAACCTGGGTGTAATCCTCGATGACCAACTATCCTGCACCCCCAACATCACTGCTGTGGCCCGATCCTGCAGATTTGCCCTCTACAATATCCGCAGGATTCGGACCTTCCTCACAAAGGATGCAACGCAACTCCTGGTCCAAGCACTGGTCATCTCCCGCCTTGACTACTGCAACTCTCTCCTGGCCGGACTCCCGGCCTCTGCGATTAAACCATTGCAGCGTATCCAGAACGCTGCAGCACGCCTTATCTTCAATCTACCCAAATTCTCCCATGTGACCCCCCCTCCTCCGTGACCTCCACTGGCTCCCTGTTGCAGCACGCATCCAATTCAAGACGATGGCACTGGCCTTCAGGGCCATCAATGGAACGGCACCCATCTACCTTCAAACACTGGTCAAACCTCATCCCCGAAGTGAGCACTTCGCTCCTCTACTTCAGCTGGCCGGCTGGTACCACCATCGCTGAAATCAAACAAATGTCGCTCAGCAAAGTCCAGACTCTTCTCTGTTCTTGCGCCTCAGTGGTGGAACGAACTCCCAACCAATGCCAGGACAGCAGAGTCATTTGCCATCTTCCGAAAAAGGCTCAAGACTCACCTGTTCAGACTTCACCTTGACTCTACATAGCATGACCCACTAACATCCCCCCCCCCCCCCCCCAAAAAACCTTACCTATAGCAGTCTGATCATAGCACTGTTGCTCTTAAGGTACTACTTTACTCAGATGAGGACCTAACACTTGTTCTATTTTTAGCTGTTTGGTCACACTGCATCATCCATCGCCAGGCCTTGGCAACCAAGAGGATGCCCAAAGAGCTGCGCACGGTCCTGGATGAGGCAATAAAAATTGTAAATTTAATTAAATCACGCGCCATGAATGCCCGTCTCTTCTCTATTCTCTGCAATGAGATGGGGGCTCACTTCCATCAGCTGCTCCTGCACTCCGAGGTCCGGTGGCTGTCGCGGGGCAAGCTCCTCACCCGCTTGTGTGATCTGCGCGAGGAAGTCCTCCTCTTCCTCGCCGAAATCGACTCCCCACTGGTGAAGCATATGGAGGACGCAAAGTGGTTTGCAATGCTGGCATATCTATCTGATATCTTCGACCGGATAAACACACTGAACACTTCTCTGCAAGGCAAAGAGTGCCATGTCTTTTTGGCACACGATCAAGTCTCTGCATTCAGGAAAAAGTTGGACCTCTGGTGCGCTCGTGTTGAACGGGGCTCGATGGAAATGTTCCCAACCTTGGAGGATGTTGTGGAGAAGACAGGACTGCAACTGGACTGTGTACAACAGGTGGTCATTGCACATTTGAAGGGGTTGCGTGAGCAGTTTGAAGACTATTTTGGAGAGGAGACCTTGGCAAATCAGTGGGTGAGAAATACGTTCTCTTTCCCAGTGACACCCCGTGATGGACTGACCTTGCAAGAGGAGGAGGCCCTTGTCGAGCTGAACTCTAATATGGACTTGAAACAAAAGATGAGTGAAGGTTCACTTGCACACTTCTGGCTGTCTGTGGAGACTGACTTCCCCCACCTCACCAAAAAGGCTGTGAAAGTGTTCATCCCCTTCACCTCCACTTACCTGTGTGAGTGTTAAAAACAAAGATGTTAAAATATGTTTTAAAAATGTTAAAAACAGGATGTAAAAATGTGTAAAAAAAGATGTTAAAAACAAAGATGTTAAAATGTGTTTAAAAAATGTTAAAACAAATATGTTAAAATGTGTATTAAAAAGATGTTGAAAACATACACAAAGAAAAAAATTCACACGTTTTAAATATAATATAAATATATATACATAACAAATATAATATGTTTAAGAACATACAAACATGTTTAAGATGTTTAAAAAAATAAAGATGTGTATGATATTGTTGAAACCTTTTTTTTAAGCCTGCGTGGAACATCCAAAGCAACATCAATAACATTAATAAAAGTAATAATAATGGGGGGCGGCGGCTTTTGAGTTCTCTTAGGGGAGGCCCACTATCCCACACTTTGAAAACTCCTGCTCTAAAGTGCCTTGGCTCTGCTCGTGGTAAGCCTGATTGTGCTTAACACTTAGTTGCTTCAGAATCTGTGCGGACAAATTGGACGAAATGTTTGACCCCTGATCCGTCTGGATGACTCTGGGGACACGAATAAACTGCGACAAAGCATGCACCACCGCCCTCGCAGTGATGGTGCGTAATGGATATGCAGCTGGATACCTTTGGCTCTGGCACATCACCGTCAACAGGTAACTAGCACCTGATTTAGAGGGAAGCAATGGCCCCACACAATCAGTAATGACATGTTCAAAAGGTTGACTTACAGCTGATATTGGGCACAGTGGAGCAGGTTTTAAGGTCTGGTTAGGTTTGCCGGTTAACTGACACATATGGCATTACTTTATGTATGCAGAAACATCTTTTTTCAGTCGGGGCCAAAAGAAATACCTCAGGATGCGATCATATGACTTCCTGACACCTAGGTGGCCAGACTCATCATGGGAAACCTGCAACACCCTATCACGAAACCTAGAAGGCACAACAACTTAAAAACAGGTTCACCAACAAAATGCTCCTACTGAGGCACCCACTTTCTTATCAGCACATCATTGTCAATAAAATGACACTGAGCATGGTTTTTCACCTCGCCAGCAGAACGAGCTCTCTCCAGCAGACCTTTAAGGGAACCATCAGCCCGCTGCTCTGCTACCATCTCACTGTGAGAAACAGACCAAGGCAGGTCAAGACATGGTATAATATGCTGCTGTGGAACGTCAACATCTACCGTAGATTCTATTTTATCTGAGTGTGCGTGCTTCATTGCACGCGTCAATGAAGCGGTTTAATTTTTGTCAGGCTTACTGCTAACCAACGGGGTTGACGCTACAATAGCCGGAGGTGCAACCAGGCCCGGCCCTAACCAATCTGGAGCCCAGGCAAGATTTTAGGTGGCGCCCCCCTTGCATCAGCAGTGTAGTGAATATACTCACAAGAAACCGAATAGCTTTGTCTTTGACCTTTTTTTTACTTAAAGAATGCAAATTCACAATCAGAATAGTTAACAAGATAAAAAAATTATGAATAAATAAATGAATACAAAAAATAAAATGAATATATGAAATACAAAAATGTTTACAGACATTCATAAATAGTCTTAAGTATAGGATCTAACTAAACACAAAATAAAACGTGTCAACAAGTTGCATAAAATAAATTAAAAATACAATATAAATAAGGCACTGCACAAAACAAGATATTAAAGGTGGGGGCAACAGGAAGACCGCTTGATGCTGCTGCATCACTGGTGGGTTGTGCTGCTGAGGTGGAGGCAGCAGTGGTAGATGTGGTAGATGGCCCAGGGGTGGGATTTAGAAACTTCAACAGTGCATCTGAAGAGAGGAGTATGTGACACCATTGAGTATTACAGCCTAATAATAAAAACATATGATTCCAGGAATAAAATGAAATGATATAATATAAATGAAAAACCAAAGAGATATGTATGATGTTAACTGATATGCAAATTAGATTAGATTCAATTTATTATCATCATAAATCATTACAGTGAACTGCTGAATAGCAGAATGCAAAGTAGCAGGCATATATCATATGAGAATGTTGTTATGATTATCTTTGACCGAATCACAGCAGTGCTCATATTCAAAACAGCATTCTCTCTCATGTGATATTGCTTAATTAACATTAATGATGTGCACTTTAACAACTAGGCTTACAACTATAATATATAAAGGGGTGGAAAAGTGACTATTACCAGCAGAGCAAACGTTAGCTAACCAGAAGGCAATAAAAATGTAAACAAATGTAAAGACCTGCTTAAAAGATCTAATACAAATGTCCCTGAGGAATGTAAGGTGGGAGTACTGTAATTACCTAACGTTACATTATTAATTTCCGTAACAACTTAGCCCCCTCCACAATATTAACTGACATTAAAACAGTCAACTAACGTTAGCTATTTATTGATTAGCAATTAGCGAATCATGTAACGTTAGCTTAATGCTAAAAAGCCAGGTGTCTATCTGTAACAGATAAATAATTTCATGTAACGTTACCTCTGTCTTTTTCTCGTTTCTCCTCCTCTTCTTTTCTTTTTTTTCTTCCTTGGGCACCGGACAGTTTTGGCCGTTTTGACATCTTGTGTTGATTTTTTGATGTGGTGATGACGTCCAAAAAGAATCATGATACGGGAAGGGAGGGGGCGCACCGTGAGGAGGAGGGGGGGTTGTAAAGTTATAACAAATATTATTTCTATTAAATAGGCTTTGCATTTTAATTAACGTGGGATTATTTCTTGTACCAACTTTTTTTTTTTTTTTTTTTACCATTTGTGGCACTGGCGTGGCGCCTCCCGATGGACGGCGCCCTAAGCATTTGCCTATACGGCCTATGCCACGGGCCGGCCCTGGGTGCAACATCAGCCCACACTCAACTTCCCACTATATCGTTACCCAAGATCACTGTAACACCATCCACTAGCAAAGCTCCGCACACTGATCGACACCTCACCCTGAAACAGACCACAGGACAACATCATTTTATGCACAGGTACACGCAGAATCTTCAACCCCATCCCCAGCACTGGAATGAAGGAACCCATGTATGTGCCATCTGAAAATGGTAAGGCTGATGCTAAGATAAATTAATCAAAAGCCCCCGTGTCATGCAAAATGTTCAGGTGCACTGTCTTGTTACTCCCTACCAAGGAAACAAAACCATCCGTGATGAAAGGCAAATAAGACTGCATCTCTGAGCTAGACACCTGTGGCTTCCACTGACAACTTGAAAACTCAGAAACAGGTGCAACCAACATTGCTGGCTTGGGGTTAACACTAGCTCCAGCCTGCTTAGCTCTAGATTGTGAAGCATAACAGTCTCTGCTCCAATGCCCACGTTTGTGACAATAATTAAAAACATTTTTTGCAGAATTAACATGGACATGACAATGATCACTTCTCTGCTCCAACCCAACCGGTTTTGCTGGACGACCAGACTCACCCACAGCCGAGAAAATGTCCCCGTCGTCTGCAAAAGCAGTGGCCTCAGCTGCTGTCTCCCGCTCATTAACATAAGTCGCAATGCGCCCAGGAACACAGTTCACAAATTGTTCCAGAATAATTAAATCATGCAATGCCTCATAAGAGTCAACCTCAGTGGCAGCACACCAACGATCAAAATGAGTGGACAACTCACGAACAAACTCCAAATTAGACTTGTCACCCTTCCTCCAACTCCTATACCGTTGGTGATAGGCTTCAGGCAAAAGCTCATATGCCTTGAGCACAGTCGACTTAACCACATCATATTGCAAACAATCACTGTTGCTGGGAGCAGAATAAGCCTGCTGAGCCCTGTCGGTTAACACACACTGCAACAGTGTGAGTAGAATCAGGCCACCCCCGAGCCTCAGCTAACCGTTCAAACATTGAGAAAAACGTATCTGGATCTTTCTCATTAAATTTGGGAACCAACCTCAAATCACTCAAATCATCAGAACTCCACTTGGAACAGATGGCCTATCAGCGAGCAAAACATCAGCTGAAATTCTACCATCTCTAACCAAACTCAGTTTTTGCTTTTGCAGCTCGAGTCTTGCCTGCTCAGTTTCTTGTCTTATTTTCTCCAATGACACAACTTTCTCCATCTCAATACCTTGTCGCATTTGTTCAACTGCAATTTAATCTCATTTTCTAATTGAAAACTCAAGGTCAGCAATTTCTCTGCTGTTCGAAATTTAAACCGCTAGGGACTGCTACTGGAGGAGCTGAGTCCTTTGTGACTCCGGAGACAGAAACATCCTCTGCAGTACCCAACAAATTCATCTTTAACAAAATGTCTTTCAAATTGGCCCTCACTGACTCTTTAACCCTCTTATCGCCCACATCAACTTCATAATACTCAGCAATCATCCTTTGTGCTCCGGTCCAAAAACCTTTCAGAAGGTGCGTCTACAAACGCTTTCAAAATCCTCCATATTGCACGACTGTTTGGCCAACTCAAAGGCCACAACTCAAAGGCTACAACAAAAGTGGGAGATGCACAAACAACTTTCCGTTCTTTACAGTGAATAGTCCTGTTGGACAGCTGTTCCAATCCATATTATGGCAATAACCACTCAACTAAGTAAAGAGAAACAACAGCCCACCATTACTTAAAGACATGAAGGTCAGTCAATCAGGAACATCTCAAGATCTTTGAGTGTATCCTCAAGTGTCGCCAAAACCTTCAAACTCTATGATGACAGTGGCCCTCATGAGGACCGACCCAGTAAAGGAAAACCAAGAATTACCATCAGCCTAAGAAACGGCGTGGGGTCGATGATTTATTCAAAATCCTGGGCCCACTTAACCAGCATGGCTACCACAGCCTACTGCAGTGACATGCCATCCAATATGGTTTGTGCATTTGTTTTTCAACAGGACAATGACCAAGAAGAAGAGTCATGGCGGGCTGTGTCAGATGACCTGGCCTCCACATCACGGACCTGAACCCAGTTGAGATGGTTTGGGATGAGTTGAAGTGAAGATATGAAGCTACAATGTAGAAAATAATGAAAATAAAGAACCACCATTGAATGAAAAGGTACAACATGTATATCTTAGACTCTCATGTTGCTTTTGCTTGTGAGAGTGCATTTTTTAAATACATATTTAATGAGCACAGTTAGAGGGAGCCTGAGATCCAAGGTTTTCAGTGCCAATGACTGTAACAGTTGTGCATGTGATAGAAAGAACTTGAATCTTGAATATATACAGTTATTAGAACTCTTCTTTCTCACTGCAAACATCCGTCAGCCTGTCAGCGCTGTCTCCTCCACCTGCTCTAACTCTCCTCATGTGTGGGTGGTCAGTGAAAGTAGGATCCTTAGCTCTGCTGCATTCCAGATCTCATTCTGTGCATGTGTGTGTGTGTGTGTGTGTGTGTGTGTGTGTGTGTGCGCACACGAGTGTGTGTGTGTGTCCCTTGAGATTAAGCAGTCATGAATCCAGGGCATTTATTAGCACAGGATGTGTAGAAATATATGCCTATGTAATTGGATACGAGTGTGGTTTCCCAATCAGAAGCCATGGTAATATCGGTGTTATGAAGGGCATGCTAACATTTTCAACTGCCAATCACTAGATTTGCTAATATTTCTCCTGTGAATAATGGAGGCCATCAGGGACTGTGGCTCTCTTGAATGCCAATGCAAATGGTGGACAAAATGATATCCTGGCGACCGATTATTTCATGCACAATAATTATTAGGTGTAAAAACATACATGTATGATTTTAATATGTATTACATGTTGACACAAACATACGCTCAATCGTAAGGTTTAAACTGAAGATGAAAGTGTGCAGATACTCCCACGGGGCTTGTTTCAACATGCAAAGAAGCCTGCCCATCCTCACATTTACATGTTTAATTTACATATTTAAAGCTCAGAGAAAACAGCGGGTATAACACATATGTTAGAGCATTTTGCATATGTTTGCAGAAATGGCAGACAGAGTGAGATGACAGCAAAGAGGAGAGGAGCGCTGCAAGTTGAGGGGAAGAGGGAGGGACGGCAGGGATCAGAGGGACAGCTGGGGTGGGATGTAAGTGATGTGTTTGTGTCTTTGGAAGCAAAGGAATTCCACTGCAGTTGATCTCATTTGGCACTCCTCCGGAGGACTGGAGATCCAACGATGGAGGGACACAAAGACCAGTCCTGCATATGATTTACACACACGCACACACACACACAGGCGAAATACAAATAAACTCTCATTTAAATTATAATATATATTTTATTTTGGACTTTGGATTTTTCTCTAATTAGAATATAATATTCTTCTATATAAGGATCCTTATATAATTAAAAGGCCCTTTGTGAATTAGTGAAGCCTACTTGTCCAAATATTACACATACCTACTAAGAGTATTTCACGGCACTAATTGTATAATGTAATCACAGAACAAGCAGTGTATCATATTATCAAACTTCCATATTTTTTTGTAAATGTGTTCTGCTGTTTCAAAAAAGGGTGCTCATCTCATCTTCAACCGTTTATCTGGTGTCGAGTCGCGGGGGCAGCAGCTTTAGCAGGAGACCCCAAACTTCCCTTTCCCGGGCCACATCAGCCAACTCTGACTGGGGGATCCCGAGGCGTTCCCAGGCCGGTGTGGAGATATAATCCCTCCACCTAGTCCTGAGTCTTCCCCGTGGTCTCCTCCCAGCTGGTCGCACCTGAAACACCTCCCTAGGGATGCCTCAACCACCGCAGCTGTATCATTTCGATGTAAAGGAGCCGGGGCTCTACTCCGAGTCCCTCACGGATGACTGATATTCTCACCCTATCTCTAAGGGAGACGCCAGTGTTACAGCCGCTGGCTTGTGTTGTGTTTTCTTTTCTCCCCTTTTCCCCCACTCTAGGTTCTGCCCCTTTTTCCTGGTGCGTCATTGAGTGATCTGGCACACCTGTGGCTACTCAAGCGGGCGGGGCATATAACCTGGAGGTAGAACTGGTGTCTCCCTCTCTCAAGGCAGTGTCCACAGGGGCGATTTTAAACGCGTGTGGACGCGCCGCTTCCCAGTATTGCACGCTTGGTGGGCTGCCACTAGAGGATGATTGGCAGGTGCTCTCCTTTAAACAACACATTTTTGCGAGCGTTCGCGAGGCGGCGAGTCGAGCCCGGCGCCTCTGATTAGCATAAAGTAGATTGGACTTCAACTTTAGGCAAATGAGGAGCGGCCAACTCACGTGCCGTCTCTCGACATTCGCCGCGACGCTACCAGAATGCATTGCACAGCTTTTCACATAGACAATGAATGGGACGCGGGGAAACACCGCTGCCTGTGGACACGCACCTTCACACTCTGTGGTTTGGCCCGTGTGGCAGCTGTCTCGTATGATCTGATTAACTTAGGAAATCGGTGTTTCGGCTCCCTGCGTTTTGAGGAAGTCCGTCTTTTGTTGGCACGTTTTCTCTTTGTTTGTAAATAAACTTCTTCTTGGCTGTATCACCTCTGGTTGTCTTTCAAAACTCCCGGTTATCTCACTATATGTTATTCCCTTCATCCCCTGGTCCAACTGGGGACGTAACAGCCAGCCACCCTCCTGAGGAAAGACATTTCGGCCGCTTGTACCCACAATCTAGTTCTTTCGGTCATGACCCATCCCTCATGACCATAGGTGAGGGTAGGAACGAAGATGACCGGTAGATCGAAAGCTTTGCCTTCCGGCTCAGCTCTCTTTTCGTCACAGCAGAGCGGTACAGCGAATGCAATACCGCCCCCGCTGCTTCGATTCTCTGGCCAATCTCACGTTCCATACGCCTTCTCCAAGTCCACAAAACAAATGTCGAGGATGGGCATATTCCCAGGCCCCCTCCAGGATCCTCGCTAGAATAAAGAGCTGGTCCTTTGTTCCACAGCCAGGAAGGAACCCGCATTGTTCCTCTTCAATCAGATGGCCGAACCCTCCTTTTCCAGCACCTTGGAGTAGACTTTACCAGGGAGGCTGAGTAGTGCGATACCCCTGTAATTGGTACACACTCTCTGGTCCTCCTCTTTGAACAAGGGGACCACCACCCTGGTCTACCACTCCTTAGGCACTGTCTCTGACTTCCACGCAATGATGAAGAGACGTGTCATCCAAGACAGCCCCTCCACCACCAAAGCTTTCAGCATTTCTGGACGGATCTCATCAATCCCCGGGGCTTTGCCACTGAGGAGTTGTTTGACTACCTCAGTGACTTTCACTCGGGAAATTGACAATGATCCTCCATCAGCTTCCACTCTGCCTCCACAAAAGAGGGTGTGTCAGTAGGATTCAGAAGTTCCTCAGAGTGGCGTGGCAGACATTTACGGCCCGACTTAATGTGTATAATTGAATGAAACAGTCGATTGATCTAAAGGTCTAAAAGTCTTTATTTTCGGCATTACTGCGTGACACTGTAGTGTAATGGTTAGCAACGCTGCCTACTATGCAGGCAACAGGGGTTCAACTGCTGTAGTTCACAAAGTAGCGCAATGAATATATAATCATTTTCATATAGGTGTAATCCCCCCGGGCACAAAAAGAAACTGGCTTCAGTTGAAAATTAAGCATAAGAATATTGCACAAATATGTAAACTAAGGCATATGATTTTAATCATATTTCACATATTAAACAGTAAATATAAGCAGCTATTTCAACAAAGAAATGTCCTTTTTCAGAAAACTCCCATTCGCAAAAAATCTAAAGAGCTCTGCAAAGAATCTGGATTATGTCCGCGATATGAAATGTTAAAAATGTCGGAGAATACTGTTTAGATATGTGATTGGTAGGAAAAACGGTAATTTCCTTCTAAGTAATCAAAATCCTCTCCCGACGTAAAGCTGTTAGAATCACTTTTATTTCCGTATCGATTAGGGTGACGAGGAAAGGACGGCAATTTTTTTCAGAGCTGGTTCAGATTCCGGAAAAAGGCGGAGACGTGTAGGAGAAACTCAGGGTATGTCGGAGGAAATCTGCCAGCGAGCATTTCTATTTTTGTGTTTACATTAATTCTCTTGACAGCATGAAATTGACATGAAAATATCTACACTTCCAGGTTAGGATTCGACAATTAGATCTGGCATCCACACACAACCTTCTCTCTACTTGCCTTGAGAGAGACCCGAGCTTGATGTTTAACCTGATGGTGTTGACCGAGGTTCAAGGCTCTCCTCAGCCACATCACCCACCAGGACCACCAGCGTGGTGCATCTGCAGAAACTGCAGAGAAATGCTTCAAGACATAGAAAAAGTGTGCTGCCACCAAACACCTCTCAATGATATATCTGTATTGCCACACATGGATGCATTCATACTGCAGCCTGGAGTCCTCCATCTTGCTAGACGAATGTGGAATGACACTCGTGCATTGGAGGTTTCAAATACACCTGGGGAGAGTAATAAACAATTCCGTTTTGCAGCATATATATATGTTTTTGCACCATGGAAAAGGCTACCTCATGTTCACGTCTGCTGCTGCTGCTTTGGAAATGCTTTGTTTTCTGTGTGTAAATTTTCAATTTTAAGTCTTTTTTTTTTACGTTAAAACAACTGTATTTATACATATTTTTAAAACAAGTTTTGTATTTTTTTTATTATTACAAACAGGCTAGCGTTTATATATAAATTCTGCTGCTTTAGCACAGAGTGATGTAATCACAAGTATAGTAAGTGGAGCAAGTGTATGTATCAACTCACCAAGGCCTCTGCTGCGTCGTCAACAGTTCCTCAGTTGATGGCACAGGGACACCACTGAGAGGGCTGAGGGTCGAGGGTCATCTGGTCTGAGTGTTCTTGTCCGGGGCATGCCCTTCCCTTTTGCCATCTGGAGGATGTGTCGTCTATGGACTCGTTGGCCGTGTGACGTGTTCAATGAGCGTCGGAAATGTGATTAGCTCGATGCATCAAAACAACTATGAAAGGTGAACCTTTGCTCGTTTCACATATTTATTAATTAACTATTGGCGTTTTATCTCACATTTTCATTTAGGGCATTTAGCACACACTTTTCTCCAAAGCGACTTACAATAAGCACATTTGTCGGAAGAAAGAAACCACAACATATCATTGCAGACAAAGTGATGATCAAAGTGCTAAGTTAAGAATATACAAGTGCATGGGGGGGGGGTTCATCATGCAGAGTCGAGGTGAAGTCTGAACAGGTGAGTCTTGAGTCTTTTGTGGAAGATGGCAAATGACTCTGCTGTCCTGACATTGGTCGGGAGTTCGTTCCACCACTGAGGCGCCAGAACAGAGAAGAGTCTGGACTTTGCTGAGCGACATTTGTTTGATTTCAGCGATGGTGGTACCAGCCGGCCAGCTGAAGACAACAGACTACAATTAGTTTCTGACTTACCAACAAGATAAAATGCAGCTTCCTTCTTTCTTCAGACAAAATGTAACTCTTCTTCGGATCTATGCTTTGACCTCTTTAAATCTGCCAGTGGCATGTCGCCCTGGTAACAGGTCTTCACTATGTCACGTCTTTTCCGCCTCGGGTGCTCGGAGCATTTAGATAGAACGCCGTATCGCCTCTGCTGTGGCTCTGTGACTACATCCGTTGTCGTCTCGGAGGCGAAATATTCTGTTTCGCCTTTTCACCTTGGCAAGGGATTAGACTGACAACGAGGTGGAATAACGGCGGAATACTCCAGCAATGAAAACTTAAAGGCAGTCTAAAAGGGGCTGAAGTTATCTGTCAATCACTAGGTATCCCCAACCCCTAGAGCATTCCCTGCTTTCTGGTCCGTTTGACTCTAAATGGACCATAATGGACTAACGAACATCATGCTGTATTGGAGAAGACTTGAAACTAGAGATTTAGACCATCAACTCATGTTTACAATGTTTACTACCATAATAAATCAAGAGAGAAGTAGACTAATTTTCTCATAGACTTCTTTACCATTCGAGAGAAGTTGCCCCCTGGAGGCCAGCAGAAAGAACGCAGCTTTAAGGCACTTGAGCATTAGCTTGTGCAGTGCACAATTACACTGGGGCACATTACATTTGAATTGACCTCCCCTCATAATCCATCTCAGCTCGACATTGACAGACACACGTATGCACACACACAGACCTGGTCCAGAATGGTTTTGCAGTATTAAGTGATGAGCCCGCTGCTGGCACCTGCCACTGTGAGCCATCATAGGAAGTCCTCACTAGCTAGAGGAACCAGAGCTGAAATAATGGGCATTTTGTCAAAGCTCGTATTATGTGTTGTGTTTCATACAGTATATGTATTGTATTTGTTCTTATTGAGGCATTTCAGTCTTTCATTATGTTCTCAGTTCTATTATCAATTTACCCAAGATTGTTCTCGTTTCCCTATGCACTATGAAAATGCCTTGTGTATGCATTGTGCTATAAATAAAGTTGCCTTGACTTCATCCTCTTAATCATGATGCCAATAAAACGGACACTCTTTCAAGTCAACTTAACTGAATGGTCCTTTTCACAAGTGACGTGGGTGGACCAGGAAACATGCAGTGTAATGCAACAAAATAGTGTAGTAATGATAGCAGAGAGACTAATCGCTTTTAATGTGGAAGGGTTGGAACCCTCCTCAACTGCTTTCTGGAAGAGAGAGGGAATATATTTTGAACCATGCAGGGCATAGTATAGCATAGACATTAATTAGTGATGTAGATGGTATGCCTACGCAGAAAAGTTCTCTTTTCAATACATTCAACAAAGCTAACAGTAAAGACAAAACAATGCATATATTTGTGTGTGTATGTGTGTGTGTGTGTGAGAGAGAGAGAGAGACAGAGAGAGAGAGAGAGAGAGAGAGAGAGAGAGAGAGAGAGAGAGAGAGAGAAAGACTGCCGGAATGATGAAGAAAATGTTTTTAAACTGTATAAGAGCAAAAAAGAAAAAGGTAAACAAAAGGAGGCTTCAGCCACCATCACAGTGGTGTCTCTTTGTTAGTTTGAGTGACAACAGAAGATGAAAAGATTTGTTCTTGACAGCAAACTTGTATATGTCAATCACCTTTGCGATTTAGGGAGAGAATGTGTCATTTAGACAGAGGTAAACCCAGTTTTAGGAAAGAAACTGAATTCAGCTTACAACACTGAGCCTGTACAACTGCACACAACAACTCATATTTTGTTTTTATATTTGTTGTTACAAACTCAGAAAGGCTCATTGCAAAAGATGTCGAACATAATTCCAAAAAGTCAAGAGTACAGATAAGAACACTGACTTTATTAACCAAAACTAAGTAATGTTCAAACAACGCAATCCAACCAAAATCCCCTTCCAACAGAACACTGATAAACAAAAAGAAAGGAAGACATCCAGACTAACACACAAAGGCTGAACACAACAGACAACCATATCATCGAGATAAAACTGGAGGGTTGTCACGTCTCCAGTTCCTGTGTTGGCGGCGCCTTCGCTGTCAACTGTTCCTGCATCAGCGGGGCCTTTGCCGTCTTCAGTTCCTGCATTGGCGGAGCCTCAGCTGGTTCCAGTTCCTGCATCAGCAGAACCTCTGCCGTCCTCAGTTTCTGCGTCGGTGGAGCCTCAGCTGTGTCCAGTGCCAGCATCAGCAGAGACTCTTAACGTGTTCAGTTCCTGGGTCGGTGGAGCCTAAGCTGTCTCCAGTTCCTGCGTCGCCGGAACCTTAGCAGCCTGCAGTCCCTGCCTCGCCGGAATCACAGCAGCCTGCAGTCCCTGCCCGGCTGCTTGGTCGCCCTCCTGCCCAGTCTCACCCTCCTGCCTGGCCTCCCGAGCGGCCTGACCGCTTAGTCGCCGTCCTGCTCAACCTCCCAAGCTCCTCCGCCAGGCCCCCTCCACCGACCCTACGTTTCCTGAGACCCTCCTCCAGGCCCCCTCCACCCACCCTCTTGGACTATTCATTTGTGGACTTTTTGGATATCTGGGAACCGAGTGTTAACCTAACCTGTGCTGGAAGGTTTTCTTCAACAAACAAGTTTCTCCCTATCTGTCTCTGCCTTTTCCCGGAATGTGAACCAGCTGTGGAAACATGGGATGTCTTTTCTGCATCAACCATCGATGGAAGTAAATGTGATTCAACTTAAGCAACATTCTTTTTCTGCCTGTGGGATGACACCTATATGAATATAATTCTCTTCACATTTCACAACCTTCCTCTTGTGAACTATGGGAATCGAACCACCTGCGTAATAGTCAATGTTGCTCACCATTACACCACAGTTTTGAGAGAGCACATTTGAAAAAAAATATTAACTTTTATCAATTGACTGTTTCTCTTAGGATTGGACACGGAGACCTGGGAGCCAAACGCAGGACACACTTCATGTTAGTTCAAAACGTGGTTTTATTTACAATATTTATAGTGAGGAGAATGTGCACGAGGGATGAGGAGGGGGGACTGGTGTGTTTCGTGGTGCGTAGTGGTGAGCTCTCCAGAGCGTGCCCAGTGCAGGTGAGTTCCGAGGATCCACGTGGCGTCCCTCCACGCAGTAATGGTAAATGGCCTCATTTATATAGTGCTTTTATCCAAAGTGCTTTACAGTAATGACTGACATTCACACACCGACGGTGTGGGGCAACAGCCAGCTCGTCAGGAGCAATTAGCGTGAGGTGTCTTACTCAGGGACACCAGGCACTCAGCTAGGAGGAGCCGGGGATCGAACTGGCGATCTTGCGGTTACTAGCCAACCCGCTCTACCTCCTGAGCTAAACCTCCCCATTGGTAATGGCGTCCACCGGGTGAGCAAACAATTCCACAAGCGGTGAAGCTGTGGCGTCCGGGAACCAGACATGCAGGGAGACGGGAAGAGCGGCAGGCAGGCAGGCACGGGTAGCAGAATGCTGAGGCAGAAAACACAGGCGGTTAGCAAACTAATATGCAGGACACGAAGAAGACTGAATAACGAACTGGAGCCAGTTACGCTGTACACTACCACTCTTGCTGACGAAACGATCTGGCGACGCTTAGCCATCCGGCTGGCCTCTTTATCCTGGAGGAAGGTGATTAGCAGATGGGCAGCACCTGGTGCAGCCTGCCAGAGATCGCCATGCCCACAGCTCAGACACACAACGGATGGGGGAGAAACAGCCAGGGAAACAAACAGGGGAACACAAACATTGAAACAAGAGGGAAGAGGAGGCCTGCCATGCTACCATCATGACAGTTTCATTCAGTCTTACACATTAATTCAATCAGCAGATGCCTCCCAGACTGTAATCTGTAAAGACGGTGTAATCTCCTTTCCTTTCGCATAGGAAGGTCCGTTGCATCCTATGCTAAAGGAGCTCTGAAAGGAAGCATTGGAGCTCCTTTCCTTTGCATTTAGAGAATTCGAACAGCTCTTATCATGGCGGCCACTTGTTTACTTGTAGTAAGGTTGCTGGTTCAATGGTCCAAAAAAAACCACAAAACATTCCAAAAGATACAAGCACTTTGTATAGGGACTGTACATTCATGTTACAGCATGTGCATTATTATCTACTGCAGCACATTGTTCTTCCACCTGGAAAGAAATATCCTATATGAATAAAGTTTTCTTGCTTGCTTGATGTGAACATGTGTGATATGTGTCTTCTGTGCTGTAGTGCAACGTTTACAGTTTAGTCCATGTGGTAATTACCACAGCACAAGCATGATTGGCTAATGAAGTTTCCTAATAATTGCCAGAGCCCTGAGGAGAGCTGCCATCGTTCATCAGGCTGCACAAAGAGGGAATGCACACTTGTACATGAGTGTGTTTATGTGGGTGAGTGTCTAGCTGTTTAAGGGAGTAAGGAGGCAAAAATAGCATGACATTATAGCATATTTGTGAATCTTTGTGTGTGTGAGTGAGTGTGTGTGTGTGTGTGTGTGTGTGTGTCCCTACCTGAGTGTGAGAGTGTGAATTAGGATCCCGATATACTTCAGGCTCATTAAAAGTTTCCGCTGCTGTTGGCAGACTCCCGTTCTTCCCATCCAGGCATGGGGAGCTGTGTCTGCATGTAAAATATGCTAATACTCTGACGAGGATGATGATGAACAGTGGTCCCCAGTGTCAGCACCCACAGCCCCCCTGCTCTTACACCATCTAATCAGGAAGTGATTAACACCTGGGTTGCCTCATGATTGCAGCTAACGAGCTGATCGTGATCGTGGAAAACTTTCCTTTATCCTCCAGATTTATCCTGAAAAGTAAATGTTCCTTTTCCTGATTGTTTTAGGTGGTGTGCTCCAAGAAGCAGTTTAAATTGCGAAAAAAAAATAATGAGGTATTTCTTACATTCCAGCAGGAATACAGTGCAGTTACCATAGTAATGCTGCCTCTGCTCAGGTGAAACAAATCTTTATTGCAATCTAAATTGCTACTGTTGTTTTGTTGGTTTGTGTTTCTATAGTTTGTTTGTGTTTTTATAGATCATTTAGTAAAAAACTAAAACAGGTAGCAGACAAAGCAGGAGCGAGGAGGAGAAACTTGTGTTGTCAGAAGAAGATGTCGAGAAAGAATGATTGCAATACCAGAAGTGTCATCAGGAAGCTTTAACTCTGTCAAATGCAGATTGTTGGCTGGAGGTCAACATACTGTACTGACCCGGCAGGAAGTGGAAAGTGAGGCACATGTCCGAGCCTCTGGCACGGAGCACCAAGAGGTTAAAGACAACAGACCACTGAGAGAGATACAACAGTCAGTGAATAGGATTTCCATAATGAAAACTAAGACTTAAATCTGCCTCGCTCCCATTGATTTTTCTTCGGCCACTTCAGGGCAGTGGAACAACCTAAAAACATAACATTGATTGATTATTAGGTTTTGCTCATTACAGATGGTTCTAACTTGAATTCAGAATGTATAACCTTCTTTTTGACTCTGAGATTTGAATAACAGCTCATGTTAAACCACAATAAAACTAAATCTACTATAATTTACCAACCTGCCTCTGCACAGCCAAAAGAAGCAGCACTAACAAGCCCTTAAGAGCCAAAGAACTAAAAGGGTGGTCTGATGACGTACCAAACCACATAGTGATGGACGTGCAGATGTCAGACCAGATTATCGCTGTGTAGAACTGGATCAGCAGCTCCTGGGGCACGTTGGACTTCCTAAGCTTTTGCAGGAAGTACACCCCAATTCCAGTCCGCCTGGAGGCCTTAAACCCTGAACGCTCAGGGACTTAACTGACGTCAGCTTGTCAATGGATGAGTGTGTGAGGCTGGGAGGGTTTGAAATGGTATAAATACACATTGGACAGCACTGGACATGCCACATTACCGTGACAACACAAAAACAAGTTATGTAAAAATATGGGGTTTTATTTTTTACTGCCTCGTTTGAATATCTTCCAGGTTTTTGTTGTGCCAGACAACAGACAATTGTCAAATATCACATCGATTTACTTAGTCAAAACAGCTATGTAGGAAATCAACTGGAGGTCCTGGGAGAAAGTGGATCTCATAAACCTGGAGTCTTCCAGATCAGACACCATGTTGTCTACTGTCATCTCCACTGTTTGAAGAGCAATTCGCTCCAGGTTGAGCTGGGGGAGTTTGGAGTGGAGATATCTGGAGATGGTCTTCTGTCCTGCAGGCCTCTCCAAACCAACCCAAAGTCATTGCCTTGGTTGTTCAACTAGTGCTTCAGTGTTGTGCTGTAGACTCACTCAATATGCAATATAGGTCTACAAGATTTCATGGACGCAAGGCAAGACAATCAACTAGGCTATACATAGTTTGAACACACTGTGACACTGTGTCACATCCATCGGAGCATCACATAATGGGAGCGTCACGTAATATCAGTATATATGTGAGTCCATACAATGTATGAAACGTGTATGTGCATGTGTGTGCAGCAGCTGAGTCGGGTGTCTTCCTGTGCAGTCCTCTGGACCGTCACAATCACACAGCCACTCACACAGCACACTCGCCTCTCTCTACCCCAGTAACTCAAAAGTGCTTGAAATGTCCCACAGGAGCTCGAACCAGACCAGGGCATCCCTATAAGCTCCCTACGCAACTTGCATAGGGCCCCACAAATCTTTAAATGTTGATTAGCTGGGCACATTGGACTATGTAGACATAATGAATAATTGTGCTGTAGCATTGTCATACACTGGGGTCTGGCCTGAATGTGTGATAACGTCAAATGTTTTACACGGTTCATGGGTCAGGTAGAACCTCTTAGCAGTCATTAGCATTGGGTAGTGACCCAAAGAATGGGTTCACGGATGCAGGCAGCCAAAATGAGCTTCATCCATGGGGTGGCTATCCGGAGGGGACTCTCAGTAGAGCCCCTGCATCAAGATGCTGGAGGGATTTTATATCTCATCTCGCCCTGGGAACACCTCAGAGTCCCCCAGGAGGAGCTGGACCACTATCCCCGTGCATAAGTGGAGGAAATTGGATGCGTATGAGCAGTGTGATCACTTTGTTAGTTTGTTACTGAAAAGGTCTTTCTTTAACTTCATTCAAGTTGTCTTCACATACAAGTAGAGTGAAACACAAGCATGTATTCCAATGTCAGAGGAGGGTCACGTCAACTTCTACGTAGCCTGCTGCGTCACCACTACTTACACAGCTTCTATGGGTACAGCACAGCCCATTAACAGAGGTATAGCTTAACACAATCAAAAGGTGAGGCACTGATTGTTCTGTGGCTCGTATTAATTTCCATGAGTGCTGTTTTTCCACTTCCTGTGCACACACTCCTCAGCGTCTCCTCTCCTCCTTCCTCTGTGTGTCAAAGTAGATGTACTTGGATGTCACATGCTACTCACTATATAGTGATCCTTGTTGTAGTGCTATGCAAATGTGTAGTGAGAATTATGATACCCTATAGGGTATCATAATTAGGGCTGGGCGATATATCAAGTTTTTCAAATATGTCCATATACTTTGAAACACGATATAGGATAAGACAATATGGTGTATATCGAGATTTTTGTCACGTTAAAATAACGTTATAAGTTTCTTTTGTGGAGCCGCCAGTTCAGCTATTTCTCCTCTCCCCGTGTCTGTCCCTCACACAACCCCGCCTCTCTTCCTCTCTGTGAAACCAATAGCAGCCCCTCCCCTACCTGCTCACTCACACACAAGTCCTGCATACAGCAACAACATGGCAGACAGAGTATGGCTTGATGTGGTTTTCAAAGTAACAACACAGAGAACATGACTGAAACTTTACTGACGAGTCATGAGCTTGTGAGCACAAGCAAGTATTATTATACAAGTACCGGCCCGGTTCCGCTCCGGTACCGCTCACACCACGAGGCCCCAAGCCCGACCCAGAATCCATCTGTCCTACACACTCATCAACAGTATTTTCAGTCATACATTGGCTCAATAGCGGGGGAGATCCAAGTTGTACACTGAGAGATAATGACAGGGACGGCCTATCCATTCCAATCCACATTGCGTACTCGTGCATGTGCTTGTGCATGAATCGTACCTACTCAAATCCTCCTCTTCCAAGCGTGCCAGGGCCGAGGAAGCGTTCCAGACTTTAGGCTCCATCATGCTCCCTTGTGTGCACCCTTTAACCCTCTGTCAAATATTCAGGTGCTTGGACTTTTTCCAAGTGCCTCTAAAAACTGTGTTTTCAATTTCGAGCTGAACGTAGCCTGCAGACAACTCATCAAATGGCCAAGATATGAGAAGGTCAAAGTTTAAGGAACATTTTAATTTAATATTATTTATTGTTATTTAAAAAGCAAGTAAATGTTGACATTGTGCAGCCTGTTAATAAAAGTGCCTGTGTTACATTTGGCACATGTTAATTTGTCTTGGAACTGACATTGTTTATGTTATTTATTTTATGGGAAAATATATTGAGATATATATATCGAGTATCGCCATTCAGCGAAAAAAAAAAATCAAGATGTTTGGTCCACATTGCCCAGCCCTACCCTATACAGTGGAATGCGTCCCACAATTCATCTTGAAAGGTAATGTACAACTGATGCTCACTAATGGAGCATTATACCATCATGCATTGCACTGGTATATGGTTTTATTAGTTTTATATCCTTGCATGGTTTTAGTGTTTTTATATTGTTGGGTTGTGAATCTACTGTGTGACTTGCATGCAAATGAAGAAGGTGGGACATGGATTTTGATTGGTGAATGTTCAAACTGTGTGCTTGAGGACTTAAAGGGGCAGCTCTGAATACCAGAGTGTTTAGCAGCAGTCATTTTGGAAGATATGTCAACTTGTTTTGTATTATTATAAAATGGAAATTAACTGAATGCATTTCTAATATTAAAAGGGTTATTTATTAGGTCATTTATTTATGTTTCTTTAGTATTTTTTGTTTATTCATGTTTATTATATATATTATATTACTTACAAATCAATATCAATTTTATCTCCATTTGTAGGAATTAAAATATTCTAAACTAATCTAGATACTAGTAGTACTAGTGGACCTTTGATATCCGACATCCATGATATCCGATATCCATGATATCAGATATCCGATATCCATGATATCCGTGATCACCGATGTCCGATATCTCATCCTTGATATCAACGATACCATTTTCTAATAATCTGATGCTGAAATCATACCCAAAACACAATGTATGGCTACAGAGGCAGATTTTAAAAATTCATTAACAACACGAATCAAATTGTTTTCTGCAAACTCCACTGGATTCTTGTTCTACATGTCCCCAGCTACCTTTGTTGAGATTTTCAAATGATACAGTAAAATAAGTTGAAAATCTCCACAGAGGTATTTGGGGACATGTAAAACAAGAATCCAGTGGAGTTTGCAGAAAAAATTTTTATGTTTTTTTTTTAAAGTACTTTATTTATAGATTTTCAATTTACAAAACAAAGAACGACAAAGATACAAAAAAACAAAAAAACAAAACAAACAAACAAAAAAAGTAGGGGTATACACAAAATATAGTTAACAGTTCCTGTATATCACTTTACAATGCTCAAAATGGGAATATCCTGTAACATTATACCACATATATCATCATACCATACATCAATAGATCAAATTGGCAGTACATCAATATGTAAAGAATTACATCATGTGAGGGATACATTTTCAACAAATTCTATAAAGGGGGCCCAGGTTTTAATGTATCTTTCCCGTAAATTACTCCGATTATATCTCAACTTCTCTAATGGGATCACAGAGAGTACCTCTTTGACCCAGTGTCTAAACGAGGGGGGTTTCACAGACTTCCAGTGCAAAATAATTTGTCTCTGGGCTAGTAGTGTAATAAATGCTACAACGTTTACCTGGGGGACAGTAAGTTGTTCTTCTGATGGGAATACCCTGAAAATAGCAACTGTTGGATCGGGATTCACTGTTCTGTCAAAAAAGGAGGAGATTGCTTCAAAGACCCTAACCCAGAAGTTATTAAGTGAATTGCAAGACCAAAACATATGACCTAATTTAGTTGGACTATGGCCACACCTCAGACACACAGGATTAGTGCCAGGATATATTTTGGCCAGTTGTGAATAATGCAACTGATGCACAATTTTAAATTGAATAAGACCATGGGCCCTAGTTTCGTAGACCAGGCGCAGTCAGCACTCAGCGCACCTGCGCCACGCCGACGGGGTGTGTCCGCCTCGACTTTGCAAGTTTCGTGCACCGCGCAGGTCTTGCGCAGGCACACCTCCCGTCTCGCCCACCCGCGCAAGTGGGAAAGAGGGAGGAGAAGAAGGCGTGAGTGGGAGAGGAGGAGGAGACGAGGCGTGGACTGGGATTAACACAGCCGATTCAGATCTTCACCAATCAAATGAGCTCCTCTCCTCACCTTTAATGCATTAGGGGAGGTTCAGTGCAAGTTCCGTCACTTGACAACCCAATGACAGAAGCAGCGCCGGCGCTCCCACCACGCGCATCACGCGCATCACGCGCTGTGCGTGCGTATCATAATAATAACAATGCCGATATTATAAAAAACAGTAGAGAGAGAGAGGGAGATGTTTTGGTCCGAGAGGCTGAGTTTCCGTTACGCGTGCCATCCGCCTTTGATCTGACGTCATATGTGACGGGACAATCTATATAGATATAAATTCACGTGTTGATTCAATTAGTTGCATTAAATAGTGTTTGTTTTGATTATTTATTGCATTTAAATGTGCCTGGAACTGTGGAAACCCGCCTGTGAGGTCTTGGTGACGTGTGCGCACTGTGCGCCGGTGAGCCAAACTGCCACTCCGCCAGCTGTAATTCGCCTTACGCCAAGAGTAGACCAGGTTGGAGCTGGCGGGCTTTCGGCGAAGTCTCGGCGAGGCTTTTTGCCACGAAACTTCCGCTGCACCAAGCTGAATCTGTGACGCCTCCCCCTGCTGCGCCGCCACACCCATCTTGGCGCAGGCGATCCACCAAACTGCCAAACTGACCGTGCGCAAGGCTGCGCGGGTCGAAACTTGCATTACGCCGGCTCCGCCACCCTGCGCTGCGCCACGAAACTAGGGCCCTGAATGTCAGAATACATCAGTAGATTAATCCCAGTACAGTACTAGTAGTATGCAAAAAAATAGTTTGATTTCAAAATAGTTTGACATGTTATATTTAAAACTTAACGTAAAAAAATCTGTTCGTTTTTTTAGGGTTCCTGACAATGACTTTATCATTGATGATTCTGACGATGGGGAGGAGGATGACATGTTTGACGTTTCTTTAGAAATGGGGTTCTTCCATTGGTAGGTTTTCATTTTTGCTTTAATGAAGAACACTGGGAGAATATTTTTGTCAAGAGTTGTTCGTGACTATGCATTTCGCATACTCTAAATGAAATTAATTGGATATTGGATATTTAATGATGTTCTTTATACATGTTGTATCCTTTAGCACAATTTTGCACAATTTCTTTGTGCATTTCTTTGCACAATTCTAAGGACTTAAAGAGGAACACATTTCTGACGACCAGATATCCATCATTTGCATCAGGAGGAGAAAGCTTCTGGAGAGTGCCGTTAAGGCCATCTCCAGGGCCACGTTTTCCTGGACTGATTTGCCACAGATAGAGTTTGTAGGAGAAGATGCAGATGATATGGGGGGACCATGATATGGTCTGAATACAGGTCTGTAGTTTTTCAGGTCTGAATACCGCAAGTAATTTATGAAATGTTTTATAACAACTGTGATTTTTTTTTCTGGTGAACAGCACAGTAATACAAATTATCTTTTCTGTTGATTTGTTCTAGACTCTTGATGATAGAACTACAGACCTCTCTTGGCATCTTTGAGGGAAAGGCTGGCCAGGTCTTTCTTACTTATGTACAAGCAGCATTAGAGCAGCGCAAATACTTCAAAGGTGGCAACCTTATTGCGTGGTCAATTGCGCACAGAGGTCCATGTATCAGAGCCCTGGATACCAGCCTCTTCCAGCTGATGTGCGGCCAGGAGCCACAACTGGAGCAGTTTGACTTGCATGTGCTGCCTGACCCAGATGTGCAAAGCAAAGTCAAACAAGTACTTAATAATCATGTTAATATTTATTGGGATTTTGAACAAACAAACAATTTATTACTTCTGGTCAAAGTTGACAAAAGCATGAAATAGCATTTAATTTATAGTAAACCATAACAGGACAAGCTACATTGTTCTCACTCAGATCTCTCTCTAAGATCCAGCAGTGCAAGACTGCAGAGGACCTGACTGCACTCCAACAAGACTTGGGGGACTGGATTGCTGCGTGTGGCATCCCAGGCATATTTAATGCTACAGTGGAAGACATGCCGAAAATCTATGCATATGTGGTGAAGCACTACATATTTCTCAGGTAAACACGTGAAATAAGCTTTACAGTGTAACTACTACAAAACACTGTGTTACGGGCAGGATTAGGTCCTTGTCTTTTCTATTTCCTTGTTTGTTCGGAGCTGGTTGTGTGGACATGTGATGCACAGCTGTCACCATGGTTACTGTGAACGTCACCTCCGGCGCAGTCGGTTGGCGTCACCGCGGTAATTGTTTATCAAGCCCACCTGGGAGACGCCGCGAGAGGGGACTGAACTACACACCAGACTGACGTCCGAGAGCAACACCCCGCTAATAGCTGCTGAACCCGACCTACCCTGAAGCGTCCTCATCACGATTGAGACGGTCGGGTAGCTGGGGTCTAGGGCGCTAGGACCCCATTCACCGGTTCCCACGGGGCCTCCTCCTCCTTCTCTCACCCACCAATGAACATTCATCTCTGACAACACGCTTGAGCTGGTCCGCTCAGGAGAGCGCAGCGCGGGATATTCGGAACTGTCGACGGACAGGTACCGAGGAACCGCCATCAAACCGGTGAGCACAGCCGCGCCTCTCGTTCACCTCTGTACACCAGCCAGCTCTGTGTTTCCTTTCTCTTGGTTCTTTTCCTACATTAGGTTATGTACTGGAACTACAAACGGGTTACACTTACCGTCGTTATCAGTCGTAACAATTGGGGGCTCGTCCGGGATTGAACAGACAGAGTAGGGAGGTTGTAAGGAAGCTAATGTAATTGGCGATCTTATTAACCGAAGAGCTAGTTAGTAACTCATAAATAGAAGTGTTGTCGGGGGTTTCAGGTGGGGTTGACGGCTGTCGGCCTGGAATAAGGAAACCTACGGTTTCCGCCTGTAACAGTAACTCGACTAACATTCTGCTTATGTGATTAAATAGCGATAGCTCAGGCTAACGTCTAATTACCAAGAGAGGTCTGTCATCAATATCCTTTGTAGTATTGTTTAACACAGTGAACTGTAGTGGCATGGTGAGATTGGTGTCGTGTTTGTGTAGGAGGCAGTACGGTGTATTTATTAGCTTCCAGAGCGCGGTTAAGTTTAGGCTAGTGCTTGATTAGCCATGGCTAGTGGTGGCTAGTTTGTTTATAGGACGGTCCGGTCTGTTGTGCCCGGTTGTACGGTGTTGCCGCTGTTGTGCGACGCGGGAGCGTCATATTTGGTTAGAGTGGTGTGTGAGTTATGGCTGCAGTTGACTTGTCTAGCCATACATTGTCACCAGATAAGCTATATATTGTGATTTGTTGTATGTTAATCTGTATACAGGTAGGTTTGGTGTAGCATCCAATGACGGAGCTATACATTGTAGTGCTGTTGTAGGCAGCCTTGACACCTAAGGGTTGTTGTGGTAACCTAGTGTATTTCAGCTAATCAGAGTGGCCTATATATTTTTAGTGCCAGTATCTACTGTATAGCTAATCTGTGTGTTTGTTGGTCTCATTTGTGTATTATTACTAACTTTTGTAAAATGGACGACTTCGATGTCGAAGACTACTGCACCAAACTTTCTAACCGTAGTGAGCTCTTCAGGTTGAAGAAAGCTAATTTGGTTGCTATAGCTCAATATTATGAGGTAGCTACTGGGCCAAAAATTAAAGTAACTGAGGCCATACAGCTGATTGGGGATCGCCTGAATTTGCCTGATCCTGAGAAGGAAGCGGCAGCCAGGCTTAGACAAGAAGAGGAAGATAGGATGGTGGCGATGGAAACTAGGAAAGTGGAGATGGCTAAAATTGAGCTGGAAAGAGAGAAGCTCCGAATTAAATTAAAAGAGGAGGAGCAAAAGACCGAACAAGCCCGCATGGCATTTGAAAGAGACAAAGTCCTGTCTCAGCAACCTACCTTGCAACCAGCCTCGGGAAACCGCTTTGACCCCAATAGCTGCTTACGATTAATACCAAAGTTTAATGTAACTGAAGTTGGTGTTTTCTTTGAAGCTTTTGAAAGGATTGCAAAGGAGATGAAATGGCCACGGGAGAAGTGGACCTTGCTGATTCAGGGGAGTTTAGAAGGGAAAGCCCAGGAAGCATATGCTGCCTTAGATTCCACTCAAGGAAAAGATTATGACGTGGTAAAGAAAAGTGTATTAGCAGCATATGAGCTAGTTCCAGAGGCGTACCGCCAGCAGTTCCGTTCCCTGAAAAGGAAAAGTGATTATTCTTTTCTCGGGTTAGCCAAAAGGCAGGAACTGGTGTTTGGGAGGTGGCTTGCCTCCACTGAGACCACCACTTTTAAGAGTGTCTGTGCACTTGTGCTCATGGAGCAATTTAAAAAGTGTGTGCCCCAGCCCATAGAAATATATCTTAATGAGCGGGATGAGAAAGATCTCAGAAAAGCAGCCACATTAGCCGACCAGTATGAGCTAACTCACCATAGTATGTCGGATAGGGGAAAATCTTTCGGACACAACAGGGAAGCTGAACGAGATTTTTGCATGACAGGAAAAAATGTGTCTGGTTTTAAGAAATTTTACGACCGACCCCATCGGTTTTCAGTGAAGTCCGAGCGTGTATCCCCTCCTCCTCCTGAGTCAAGAAGAGTTGAGCGTGCTCCGCGAACTAAAGTTTTTTGTTTCTACTGTAAGAAACCTGGCCACACAAAGTCAGTTTGTCGTAAGTTACAGAACAGGGAGCCTAGACCTGTAGCCTGTGTAGGTGTTTGGCCCCAAGTACTGGAAACTACTGACTTTGTTGATCCGCCTGAGGAAGAAATATTGAAAGATTACAAGGGTTTTGTGTCTCAAGGTACAGTCGCAGTGTCAGAGAATGGTCAGGAGGTCCCAGTTAAAGTGCTTAGGGACTCCGGAGCATCACATTCATTACTGTTAAAAGAAGTTTTGGAGTTGCCACCGTCCACTGCTACGGGGGTGTCGGTTGTGGTCAAAGGAGTTGGTGACCGTTATGTTTCCGCTCCTAAGCACAGTGTTTTTGTGAAAACTGAGCTGGTGACCAAGGTAGCAACTGTGGGAATTGTCGATACACTTCCAGTGAAAGGTATTACCTTTCTTCTAGGTAATGACTTGGCAGGCACGAGGGTGCGCCCAAGTGATCCTGAAGACACTTCGGCGGGAGTAGGGCAGAGTGAGAATGTCACTCCCATTGTTTTAGAACAGCCATGTGAAGCACCGCAAACTGTAATTTTAGAGAAAGACCACCCTGAAGTGTTTGCGGCCTGTGTTGTGACAAGATCTGGATCACGGTCTCAGGAGCTGATGGAGGGTAAGGCAGACGAATCTCTGGTTGATTTGTCTGACACCTTTCTGGCTCAGGTTGCTGGAATGGAGGAAGGCAATCAATTTACTCGAGAGGCTCTGATTAAAGCACAGTGCCAAGAATCTTCTATAGCATCCCTCAGGAAGACTGCTGTGTCTTTAGAAGAAAGCCAAGGGGTAGCCACGGGATATTATTTACATCACGGCGTTCTGATGCGAAAGTGGCGCCCTTTGCGCCGCCCAGCTGATGAACACTGGACAGTACTCTCACAGGTGGTGTTGCCCAGTGATTTTAGGAGAGAGGCGCTGCGTTTGGGCCACGAGAGTGCCTTGGCGGTCATTTTGGTGTCTGGAAGACACAGGACAGGGTTATGCAACATTTTTACTGGCCCGATGTGCGCAAAGATGTGACCAATTATTGTAAATCCTGCCATGCATGTCAGCTGGTGGGTAAGCCCAACCAAAGTATTCCTGTTGCACCGTTGAGTCCCCCTCCGGTTATGGAAGAGCCGCTTTCTAAGGTTATGATTGATTGTGTAGGCCCCCTCCCTAGAACTAAGAAAGGGAATGAGTACTTACTTACAATCATGGATGTGGGTACTAGATTTCCAGAGGCGGTGCCGTTACGTAGCATAAAAACTAGACCTGTGGTGGAAGCCCTGTTACAGTTTTTCTCTCGTGTTGGACTACCAAAGGAAATACAGCATGATCGAGGCACAAATTTTGCGTCAAACCTGTTTCAAGATGTTGTGTGTCAGTTGGGCATTAGGCAAGTGATGTCTTCTGCCTATCACCCACAGAACCAAGGCGCCATAGAGCGTTGTCATCAGACACTCAAGACAATGATAAAAACCTATTGCGTGGAGTGCCCTGAGGACTGGGATATCGCTATGCCTTTTTTGCTATTTGCCATTAGGTATGCCATAAATGTGTCGACAGGCTTCAGTCCATTTGAGTTGGTGTACGGGCATGAGGTCCGCGGCCCACTCAAGATGATGAAGGAAAGGTTACTCCTTTCAACACCTCAGAATGACACATTGCAGTATGTGGTGACATTTAAGAACAGATTACAATCAGCTTGTGCAGTGGCTAGGCAGAATCTTCAGGCAGCGAAGAGCAAAATGAAACAACAATATGACAAGAAAGCGATACAGCGCACATTTGCAGAGGGTGATAGAGTTCTGATATTGTTGCCCATGAATCAGCCGAAGTTGGGGCTAAAGTTCTGTGGACCTTATATTGTAGTTAAGCGTGTGGGGGAGTGCAACTATGTTGTTAGCACCCCAGAGCGTAGACAGAAGACGAGGTTGTGTCATATAAATCTTCTCAAACCTTACATTGAACGAGATGTTGACAGTCCAGTGTGTCTTGTAGCAAGGGTGGAGAGTAGCGAGCCTGATGAGGGGGAGGATGATCCCGAACCCCCAGAACCGGTATCTGCTCGCTTACTCAACTCAGGAATGCTAGTTAATCTTAGCCAGCATTTAGAGTATCTACTGCCTGAACAAGCACAAGGCATTGCAGAGCTTATAAGGAAGCACCCAGGCTTATATAGGGACACACCTGGTTGTACAGACTTGGTCTCGCATGACGTAGATACTGGGGAGGCTGCTCCAATTAAGCAGCATCCATATCGAATTTCCCCTTATAGACAAGAGGCTGTTAAGGCAGAGTTGCAGTATATGCTGGAGATCGGTGCTATTGAAGAGGGTACCAGCGATTGGAGCTCTCCTTTAGTACCAGTTATGAAGCCAGATAAGATGGTACGCCCATGTATCGATTTTAGAAAGGTCAATAGTGTGACGAAGACAGATGCTTATCCCATCCCTCGGTTGGAGGATTGTATCGATCGAATTGGTCAGGCTAGCTTTGTGTCCAAGTTTGATCTTTTAAAACCATACTGGCAGGTGCCATTAACTCCTAGAGCAAAGCAAGTGTCAGCTTTTTGTACCTCTGATCAGTTGTACCTGTGTCGAGTGTTGCCTTTTGGGATGAAAAACGCTCCAGCAACTTTCCAAAGGCTGATGAACACCATTACAACAGGGTTAGCCAATGTGGTGACATATATTGACGATGTTGTTGTGTTTAACTCGTCATGGACGGATCACATTGCAGAGATTGATCAGCTGTTTGGGAGATTGGAAGCTGCTGGCCTGGTTGTGAATCTCCCTAAGTGTGAGTTTGGGAAGGGCCAAGTTACCTACCTAGGCCACTTGGTGGGGAGAGGGTCAGTTAGACCTAGACAAGCTAAGGTACAGGCAATTGCAGATCTTCCCACTCCTACAACAAAGACGCAGTTAATGCGTTTACTCGGGATGAGGGGATTTTATCGGCGTTTTGTGCCCAATTTCGCTGAGGTTGTAGCTCCCCTAACAAATCTCTTGAAGAAAGACATGAAGTGTGTGTGGACACCTGCGTGTCAGAGTGCAGTAGAGAAGGTGAAGGCTATCTTGTCATGTGAACCGGTGCTAAAGGCCCCCGATTTCTCTGTCCCATTCAGATTGGCAGTTGATGCCTCAGACCTAGGTATTGGGGCTGTCCTGTTGCAAGCAGATTCACAGGGAATAGAGAAGCCTATCGCCTACTACTCTAAAAAGCTGAATCGTCATCAGCAGCGCTACTCAACCATCGAAAAGGAGGCGTTAGCCCTGGTACTAGCCATACAGCACTTCGAGTTCTATGTGGCAGGTAGCCAGAAGGAGTTGTTGGTTTATACAGACCATAATCCCCTTGTCTTCATTGATAAGTTTAAAGGGAAGAACCAGAGGCTATTCAGGTGGAGTTTGACCCTGCAACCGTATAACCTTGTGATCGAACATCTGCCAGGGAAACTGAATGTCATAGCAGACACTTTATCCAGGGGGTGAACCCCATTCTCTCCGAGGATGTGACAAGGGAGGGCTACCCTCATGAAGGCAGAGAATAGTTTGAGCAGGGCAGTGTCCGATAGGACTAGAGGGTTTTGGGCTCGGGTTATTATCCTGTTATACTGTCCTGTTGCTCTCTGTGTCAGAGACGGGACAGGTATTGTGGGAAAATTCACCAAAATCTCATGTAATTGTTAGTCTGTATACAGCGGTAGATTTGCCGTTTTAGGTCTATAGATCAGACTGGTGGTTTTAGGAAAATTCAAAAGTCTTACTATAAAAATTATAAAAAAATAAAAAGGGAGAGAGAAAAAACAAAAAACAAAGTCTTTGTATATATCTTTTGTTTTTCCTTATAAGGAGGAGGGACTGTTACGGGCAGGATTAGGTCCTTGTCTTTTCTATTTCCTTGTTTGTTCGGAGCTGGTTGTGTGGACATGTGATGCGCAGCTGTCACCATGGTTACTGTGAACGTCACCTCCGGCGCGGTCGGTTGGCGTCACCGCAGTAATTGTTTATCAAGCCCACCTGGGAGACGCCGCGAGAGGGGACTGAACTACACACACCAGACTGACGTCCGAGAGCAACACCCCGCTAATAGCTGCTGAACCCGACCTACCCTGAAGCGTCCTCATCACGATTGAGACGGTCGGGTAGCTGGGGTCTAGGGCGCTAGGACCCCATTCACCGGTTCCCACGGGGCCTCCTCCTCCTTCTCTCACCCACCAATGAACATTCATCTCTGACAACACGCTTGAGCTGGTCCGCTCAGGAGAGCGCAGCGCAGGCTATTCGGAACTGTCGACGGACAGGTACCGAGGAACCGCCATCAAACCGGTGAGCACAGCCGCGCCTCTCGTTCACCTCTGTACACCAGCCAGCTCTGTGTTTCCTTTCTCTTGGTTCTTTTCCTACATTAGGTTATGTACTGGAACTACAAACGGGTTACACTTACCGTCGTTATCAGTCGTAACAACTGTCAATATGAAAACATTACTTTCTATGCTAAGACATTATTAGCTTGAAAATGTAAATATGGAAAATATCAAACTTAATCTGTATCTAGTAGGGGTGTGACGAGATCTCGTACCACGAGATCTCGCGAGATTAAAGTCGACGATATTTCTCATCGCGTTAAAAATCCGCGAGCTCAAAAATTTGTGAGCTATACATAGCTGAGGTTTTACAGACAGCTGTTACTGACTGGGAGCTTAAAAAACCCAACCACGGCATCGCTTATTGTTACCGACAATGCACGTAATATGGACGTGGCCGTGTGCGACGCGGGATTGAAGTCGCACATCTTTGCGCACACTATAAATCTTGCAACCCAAGCTGGCTTCGGTGTTGACGCTGGCCGCATCGCTCGTTTACTCGGGCGGGTGAGACGTGTGACTGCTTTTTTTCATCGTAGTTCAGCGGCTATCGCGGTGAAAATGTCCAAGCAGAAACGGCTACAATTGCCATCACACAAGTTAATCACGGGCACGTTGGATATGCTGGCTCGTTACCATAGCAGCATCACCAGCCCAGAGATAAGACAAAACTCCCGAAGCATTGATACACTTGACAGCTGCGATGTCAGAGATGCTGAAGATGCTGTAGTTGCAGCATGTTGTTCATGACATACTTGGTCAGGCTCCGTTTGCACTATTTGCACTCTGTATTGACAAAGTAGAACTTTGATTTGGTTTTACACTTAAAAATATTGTATTTTATTTTAACTTTTATACATTTTAGTTTCAGTTTAAATTTGTGAAAGAAGAAGTTTATTAAAAGATCATGCTTACATCATGCGTGTCTATGTTGACAGCGATTTGAGCTGGGGCACACAGGTGGCCAATGTTTGTGCCAAAATTCACCAACGTCTCCATTTCCTACGTAGGCTCAGAGTATTTGGAGTTTGCAAAAATATTATGCTCATTTTTTATAGAGCTGCAATTGAGTCAATACTCCGCTATGGTATCACCAGCTGGTTTGGTAACTTAACTGTTAAATCTAGAGCTGAAATCTCAAGCCTTGTCAAAACTGCTGGCAAGATTATGGGAATAACACCCCCCCTAAATCCACAGGATCTTTTTGAGCAGGTGACGATCAGACAGGCAAATGCCATTTTAACAGATAGTTCTCATGTGCTGAATAGTGAATATACTCTCCTGAACTCTGGAAGGAGATATAGGCTTCCCTTGTGCAGGCACAATCGATACAAACATTCCTTTGTGCCTGTATCAACCAAGCTTCTCAACAGCAGGAAATTATTGCAATGTTTCTGTATATGTATACGAACATAGGCTATGTGTATATGGAAATGAAGTATTATGAGTCAAACTATGGATAGATGTGAGTGAATGGATTAATGTATGCTTGAGGTTATGTGATGCTAATATGAATGTATATTTATGATTATAGTTAGAGTAGCGGTGTGGATGCATGTGAATGACGTTCACGTCGGCTTGCTGCATGTTCAGGATTGTCCAGTGTGGTCTGTTTACTCCACCAGTCTTTTAACTTGATGTTCTTTTTGTACTGTATGTGTTTTTTTTTTTTTTTTATGTATGCAACATGTTCCCTGTCTCCGCAACAAATTTCTCCCTGGTGGAGACCAATAAACTAACCTAACCTAACCTAACCTAAAGAGTTATAACAAAATATTTCAAAATGCATGTGCAACTCTGTTAAATTAAAGTCTGTTAGTCCAGTCATATATTTTGTCATTGTAGTTTTCTTAAAATCTCGTCTCGTCTCGTTCTTGTGAACCCAATATCGTGTCTCGTCTCGTCTCGTGAGCGGAGTGTATCGTCACACCCCTAGTATCTAGTAATTTACATTTTAGTGTAAAAATATTTGCATGACTTTGTATCTTCAAGGAATTTTGACATGCTAACATAAAGTTTGGATTGTTTGTATTGGACAGAGATGTATACTTTTATTCTCCAAGGTAGCAACAAATTGATCGTAAATAATAATGATCATGTACTTGTCTGGGCTTTCTCTTCTATTTCTTTCCTGCTTATGGCTGCTGCAATTGGCAAGCTCTTGTGAATTTATAATTAAGAAACTGTCATTGCATAAAGTAAGAATAATTTGTGACATTATCATAATTTTTGATTCCAATTATTCAGTCTCTCCCCCCAAAAATATAAAATTTACAAAATACCTCCAAACTTCTGCATAGTAATGCACATGTTTGATCTTTGTTGGTCTATAGAACAGCCAAGATGATACACCAGTTCACAGATGGAATGAATGTGTATGGGAAGCTGTGGGACCTGGTCATGGACAACTGGATTGCCTTCCTGTCTTTGTTCACCAACATGCAGGAACCTTTGTCAAAGGCAGCTTTCAAGGCCATCTTCAGTTACAACTACAGCAAAAGAGGATCCAACCATCGTGAGGCAGAGGAGGACACCATCTTCAGCTGGGAGATGGTTCTTAACATGATTGAAGGTACATTTCATTCCTTGTTGGAGCTTTAATTATCAGAGCTGCAACAACATATTGACTAATCGTTTGTTGATTGACAGAACATAGAAATGTTGATGTCATCTGTTAAATTTGCATGCTTCACGTGTTAAAGTGTACAAGTTAGAGATTTGATTTTAGAAATTAATGTGAATGTTAACTTAGATTTACTTCTTTGTTGGCAGACAAAGTGACTGACTGAGATTTAAAGATCTTCTGATTTTTGTCTCTGGAGCAGATGAAGTCCCTGCCCTCGACTTTCCCAGGAAGCCCTGCATCGACTTCTATGAACAGGAAGCAGGCCAGCATTGTTTGCCCTATGCATCTACCTGTGCAATGTGCCTTTATCTCCCGAGAGGTATCACAGAGGAGGACAAACTGCACGAGATGCTTTTCCAGGCCACAAGAGACTCATTGGGATTTGGAAAGGTTTAGTTCACAACATTAGGAATGCAACAATCATAGATAATGATGGTATGAATGAGGTTACCTACAAAAATGTTGGGTAACTGATTGCCTTTGTTCAGTAGTTGCAGCCCTAGCTGCATCCATAGTCCGAAGGTTTGTGTGGTTGTATTATGTTGTTAGAACAAAGTTTTGAATTTCTCTTGTACACACCATATACCTTTCCTTTAGGTCTGCTGCTCCATCCATCGCACAGAGGTCAGGTTATTGGGTGGTTGTGACACACTCACTCTTCGTTCAAGGTCCTCATTGTTTGCTTCTAACTGGGTGAGCTGTATGCCATGTCTTGCCAAGGCAGCTTCCAGACTTACTTCACTGTATGGGTCATCTCCAAAGACATTGTTGAGAGCCGCTGACTCCTGCTCACTGTTGCACAGCATTCCCTCCATCCACATTTGTGTTGGTGTGTGGTTGTTCGCAGATCTGATTCTGTGGTTGTTCCAAGCACTTCTGAATAAATTGAGTCGTCTCGGGATCTCTGGTTTAAAAACTAATTGTAGTGCCATTTTATGAGTGTTGTCTTCTGGGTTCAATATTTGTTAATCTTCAAATTAATAGAACAGTTGGTAGAAGTAGTGCACAACCTGCTGGAAAACATCTCTCCAGAGACGTTCTATCCTTTGATTGTGTACTGAGCGGCCTGTAATGTGCCTTGCTTGTCCCTGCAGAAGGTTCATTAAAAGAGCAACCAGAGTGTTCTCCCCTCCATGGTCCGATCTGACTCTGGAGGGTAACCCGTACAGACAGGTGGCCCGAACAAAATAAGTCAGCACTGTCAAAGCTTTGTTGTCTGTGCTGCAGTTGATGTAGGTTATTAGTCTGGTGTTGCCATCAATACCAGCATGTGTCACAAAACCTCACCTGCAAAACATTACGGATAAAATGGAATAATGGATTACTCTATTTCATTTACACCAATAGATTCATAACTACTCAAAATATTTGTGAAAATTAATGTGATACAAAACCTGGACTTGAACACATACACAGTGAAATTGAGTCTGTACTACCAATCTAATATGGCTCCCTAATACTTCTTTACCACTGGGTAAAGAAGTATTAGGGTGAGCTGTGGCTCAGGAGGTAGAGCGGTTGATCCCTGGCCCCTGCAGTCTACATGTCGAAGTATCCTTGGGCAAGATACTGAACCTCCAGTTGCTCCCGGTGGCATAGCCATCGATGTGTGAATGTGCATGAATGAGATACTGATGAGCAGGTGACACTTTGTGTTGCCTCCCTAGCTGGATAGCCAGGGAGATCGTAGTCTGTGGTAAGAATAAAGGAGATGCACGTTGTGCTGGTGTTAACTTCACGGCAGCAGGATTTATTCTTCCTCTTGACATGGAAAACTAACTTCAGGTGTCAACATTTCTATAGAATCATTATGGCCTTCTCTTTATCATTGTAAACATAACAAATTATTCACATGTTCATCTGCTTTACAACACTCAACTGTTCAACTCTCAGACACATTGAACAAATACATTTTAACCCATTAATCCGACATTTTATCATGTTCTCTAATCTATACTATTGTTTATCATCATGAAATAATGCATTTGTTTTTAACCAGTTTTTAACCAATTTTTAACCAACACAGTTTCCTATATATTATGAAATTACCTTTTTAACGTGTAAGCTATCGTCTACTTTTATCCATGTTATTCTAAATCAATCATGAATCAACATTACACTCTTTGTATAAACACATTTTCTACAACTATATTCTTACATACATTCACTTGAGCAATGGCGCTGCACTTCAACCTCAGAATAGCGCTACCTGGTTTTGACCATGACCCACAATTATCCCTTTGGCTACAGATAAAACCAGATAACCATGTGTTGTCTGAGAACAGACTCACTAATAAAGTGCTGAATACGTTAAATGATTTTACAGGTATTTCCCCGTTGCTCTGAGTCGCTTCTTCACACTACTATGCAGGTCCGCTTAGCATTAGCCAGTTAGCATACATCGCCGTCGCTCTATTCACATCAACATCTCTCTAAAACTCGTCACTTTGGCTCATATGTGCACAATTAATCCTCGAGTCGCATGTTTAACTCTTCACACACATCATGTACACCCGTTTAAATGTATGTTTACTGACCTGTGGTAAGAATAAAGAAGATGCACGTTGTGCTGGTGTTAACTTCACGGCAGCAGGATTTATTCTTCCTCTTGACATGAAAATCCTATCCTACCACACGCGTGATGCGCCACCTAGCGGCCTGGGTGTGTCACAGCAGTATATAAGTGCAGGTGCCAGTGAATGCAGAAATGAATGAATATAAGTAAACCAATAAGTGAAAAATGATCAATAACAAATGATAGTAGGGGTGCCTGTTTTTCCTATCTATTTTCTCCTACTGTTCCTACTGTTCTGTTTCCAGCCCTCTACATTTGCACAGTAGCCTCGGCCACCAGTGTATGAATGTGTGTGTGAGAGGGGTGAATGTTGACTAGATTGTAAAGCGCTTTGAGTGGTCGCAAAGACTAGGAAGGCGCTATAAAAGTCAGTCCATTTACCATTTACTACAGAAAAAATATAAGAGCTGACCCCTAATTACCGAATGAGACGCATATGGCCATCTATGTGCCATAAACTATTAGGAAATGGCACATGGTATGTTCTCCTAGCCACAGTCTGGCTCCATCTCTGGGCTGCAGCAGCTGGATCAATTCGGTTAAGGGTCTCTCGAACTCTTCTTCTTTGTACTACGATCCCCTCAGCATGCAGGTATGCCCTCATCATCTGAATGGAGTTGATAATTCAAGATAATTAAGATAAAGTAAATTTTGTATTTAAAAAATGGATAAAACCTATAGGGGATATGTAGTATGCTTACTTCTGAGCCTGATCTTGGAAACTTGTTGTGGAGTCTCCTGACATGCTCCTCTAGGTTAGCATCACTAATGGGAGTGAATCTTTTTCTTGCTGAAATCTGGCAAGACATTTTTTATGCAGGTATGAGGAGGAACAGCCCAACATGAAGCCTTGAGTGAGAAGAAGCTCAAGTTGCTCTCTTGTAACGTCAAGCGCAGGTCTCCCTCGTCTCCCTAAAACATGGAAATAAAATAACATGCCAACAACACACAACAAAAGTGTGAGTTTTTTCAATTAATTAATTTAGTCTTTATTTATTTTTGTATTATTATACAATTAATCTTCCTACACACACAAGTAGTCCTAAACCTGATCAGATTATTGGACCAAGGCATACAGTAGACTGGGTGGCTGGGGTTAAGACCTCCATAGATTTTCATGTAACAAGTCCCACTTGCTGTCATTTCCTAAATTGTGATCAACTCTGATCTTCTTAAATGAGAAAGAATACATAACATGCAGTGAAGTTTTATTAATGGAAATCTGGAAATGAAATCAATATGACGTTTTTAAACATACCCAATACCATTTTTAAATTTAAACTATTAAGTGACAGAATCAGAATGCGTGTGCTTCCACTGGCTGCAGATGCGCTGCGTTCAGGCTCCATCACAGCTGCGGCGCTCCAGAGCCTACGCAGCAGATACGCAGAGCTCCTATTTTTGCCGAACACCGGAGCACAACGCAGCAATTCAGCACAGAGCAGATCGTTCGAGACAGGAAGTCAAACAAAATAAAACATCCGGTTAACTTTCAAAATAACATACACCGTGTTCACGGCAGATCATATTTTACTACACTACACCTTGAAAACGTCATAATGAGCGTAGGCAGGCCTGAATTCAACAGGTCAGAGGTTTTTGTGGCTCCCCTATAGAGTTATTAGAGTGCCTCTCAACCCTATTAGAGTGCCTCTCAACGCGAGATCATGTGGGTGCTGCTGTCTCAGTTAACCAATGTTGATTCAATGTTGGCATTTCAATCTCAACCATATTTCAACGTTGATTCAATGTGATTTTGTGAACGCATCCAAAAGAACCAAATCTAAGTTTAAATGCTGTAGACATTTTTTTTGTCAAATAAATAAAGAAATTCAACTCCATTTACACTGAAATCAGATATAAAAGTATGCATACCAAGACAATGAAACATACCTAAACGCAAACGAGGTGCAGCGTGGAAACCTGCACGAGCGTTTGAAGCTAGGGGTGCAATGATAACTGATCAGAGATCTGTGAGGCTCTGAACTACATCCCGCATAGCCTCGGTGCTAATAGTGTCTTCAACTCTTCTCAGGTTAGCAATGGAGATGTCGATAGCGTGCACTTCTCTTCGACCTGCAGATCCTTGGCGATATGCTCTTTCAATTGCAGTGCATCGTCTTCTAATGCGTCTCAGGACAGCGTCCGCCATATTGGTCCTTGAACTTCTGTGAAATGCTCCCTGAAGTAATGACCAAATCAGCCACTCATTGGTCCAAATTTCAGCCAATCAATTTGAAATTGGCAGCTTCCTTATACGCCCACATTCCTACTAGTAGCCACTAGTAGCTACACAATCCTACTAGTAGCCACTAGTGCCACTAGTGCGACTAGGATATCAGATATCCTACTAGTTGCCACTAGTGGCTACTAGTAGGATATCCTACTAGTAGCCACTAGTGCAACTGGGATATCTGATATCCTAGTAGCCACTAGTAGGATATCAGATATCTTACTAGTAGCCACTAGTGCAACTGGGATATCTGATATCCTAGTAGCCACTAGTAGGATATCAGATATCTTACTAGTAGCCACTAGTGCAACTGGGATATCTGATATCCTAGTAGCCACTAGTAGGATATCAGTTATCTTACTAGTAGCCACTAGTGCAACTGGGATATCTGATATCCTAGTCGCACTAGTGGCTACTAGTAAGATATCTGATATCCTAGTCGCACTAGTGGCTACTAGTAGGATATCAGATATCCCAGTCGCGTCGCACTAGTAGGATATCTGATATCCTAGTCGCACAACTGGCATCTAGGGCCAGTTGTTCAAAGGTAATCTGATCGGATTTTGGATCAAATCTGGAAAATGGGTTGTTCAAAAGGGAAAGAAGGATTCTGAAATCGGATCAGATCATGTAATCCAATCCTAGTTTGGAAATGGATCAAACCTTCAGTTTGTGTTGTTCAAAACTTTTCAGTAGGATTTGGATAACTTTGATCCAAAAAAACAGGATTACCCTGATCCCAACATAGGGTAGGATTTCAAGGTGGATTTCAGGAAGAAAATGTAGTAAAACTTTAAAATTGGTCAAATAATACATTTGTATAATTTAGTGTATATACTTTATTTATATTTTGCACTTGACTTGTTTAACCGTTACAGTGATAAAGTAGACATAGGCAACCAATTAAGCCTTTCAGTATAGTAAAGTAAAAATAAAAATGATCTTGTCCCCATGAAATAAACCCCCAAACAGATTTCAATAACAAACAAAAATAATATATTACATTTTTCATCCCTGTCATTGTCATTCATCACTGTATATTAATGTCATCAGATATGAACCTGTCAAAAATAATTTTTGAACAATTGCATCCCTTCACGTCCAGTCAGTCCCTCATTCTGACAGAACGCCAGAGGTTGGTCTGGTTCTTCAACAGGCTCAGGTGCATCACAAACATCACAGAGAGGGACATTGCGTCTGATAGCGATGTTGTGCAGGGCAATACACGTATATACAAGTATTATGTTGCATACTCCCTCTGGTTCCACTCGCAAATAGTTAAGGCATGCAAGCGTCTCTTCAGAACTCCATTTAAATGTTCAATTGCACATCTTGTTTTGCAATGAGCAGTATTGAAGCGTGCCTGCGCAGGCGTGGTTGCTGCAAGAAAAGGAGTCATCAGCCATGGTAGGAGTGGATAGCTACTGTCTCCTAATATTATGCCATCCGGTCGGTTGGTTTCGAGCTCTCTGTATAAAGCACTCTCCCTCAGGATACGTGCATCATGAACAGACCCAGGCCACTTCACAACGTCGCCCACAAATTGGATGTTGATGCTGCACCTCCCCTTTCGGTTGATGTACTCCCAATTCCTCTCATGAGGTGCTTGGATATGCACATGAGTGCAGTCAATAACCCCAATAGTATTGGGCATGTTCCCCAAAAGAAAAAAATTGTGCTTGGTGTGGCTCAGATGAGGGGTCATAAAATAAATTATAAACGGAAGTGGATGTTTATGTTTTGTGTTTTGTCTCAAAATAAACACTTAAGGGGCTCACACACCGGACCGAAAATCGGCGTCTTTGAGAGAGTCGGCGCCCGTGACATGAGTCTACTTGGTGTGGTTGCTCGAATCGGCCCACGTCGGCGTTCATTTCAGCCGATTCAAATGTGTAATCCGCCATTCGAGTCGGTCATTCTTTTACCATTCTGATTGGTGGAGGCTAGCAGCTTGACTAGCGAATCAGTGAAGCCCGGAAGTGACGATGGTAAACATACCAGATAACCAGTGGAATCGAAGAAGGCGGTCTAGAGAGGACCGCCTACTTCCGGTTTTCGTGTTTTTTGGCCCACAATACAGATAAGCGCCGCCTGTTGTTTTGGAGACATTACATCTCGCGCAAGCGCGGAACGTATGGCGTCGGCTGTAATTCCGTAGGTGTGAACCGCCCATGTCGTTGTTCGAGTCGGCCATATTAAGTAGCCGCCGCCGAATTTACCGACGCGAGTCGGGCAGTTCTTCCGGTGTGTGCACAGCTTAAAAGTGACCCCATGTTGGCTCTTCTACCTGTTCTGTACATAGCTGGTAATCCGGATTTGGTAATCCTGAAAACTGTGTATCTGGATCAGGGTGATCCAATCCAATGTTGCTTTGAAAAACCGGCTTAAAAGTAAGACGGATTACCTGATCCTGGTTAGCAAAAAATGTGATTTCCAAATCTGGATAATATTGATCCGGATTACATTTTTTGAACAACTGGCCCCTAGTTCTACTAGGATATCGGATATCCAGGATAACTATAAACGGTCGTCCATGTGTTTTAATTAATAATGTCTTCATCGTCGCACATCTACAATTCTCCTCCGATCTGTTTTACGAAGGGCGGAGCTCCGGAGAACTTGCCAACTGACGTCACAGAGCAATGCATTCTGGGATACCCGCGTCATTTTGGTAGGCTGTGGAAGGAAGCCATTCACTCATTCTTTCCCCGTTACATAGTTTGAACACATTATTATTGTTATTATTATTGTTATCAGTTGAATTTGGCGATGCTGACGAGCAAATTTGAAGGACATTAACTTTACCGCGAGAAACTCCTGCCGGGGGCAAAGAAGCGATACCCGGAAAAGATTGCTTTAGTCGGAAATATGGACCCATATGAGATCGATTCACCTCCGCTCACTTTCCCAGACTTGTACGGTTATTTTGTCTGTGGTGTGAGTGCATACACCGCCGAGCGGTTTCACTCGTATAAGTTGTTGGAAGCCCATGTTCAATTTACCAATGGATGGGTTCAAGACTTGGAGATTTAAAAAACTGATGAACTGCGGGAACATCGTTAGCGATCAAAGGTATGTAAACATCCTCAACTTATTACCTTACCTTTAGCATGCTTAGCTAGATAGTTTTTAATGAGAATACATCACTTCATTCTGTACTCAGTCTTTTCATTTACTGTTATTTATGTACTCAGCCAGCCTGGACGACCGTAAACAGCACTGTGAAGGTGGAGTGAGCCCACTGCACCTGTACGGCCGGAGCTGCGGAGACCTGCATTCACGTTGATGCTCTGTTCCAGTTCAACACCAGTTCAAAATACAACTTCAATAATCACCATGTAGTTTAATATTCTCTGGCCATGTCAATCAAAAACTGAACATTATTATCTTTGCAAAGGCAGAATTTAAGGCACAGCTGTAGTATTGGCTCACATTATATTGTACAAGTGGTCATAATGTTATGGCTGATTGCTGTGTTTACTTATGTCAACTTATTCTTTTGCACAATTTTTTATGCAATACTTGTCAGTAGTTTGTAAATTGTTTTCCTGAAAAGGCTTCAGTTTTTAATTGCATTGTTTACTTATGTTCACTTATTCTTTTGCACAATTTTTTTGCATTATTTGTTCTGCAATATTTGTTATTAAACTCTAACCCAAACAATTGCACAATTACAATGGGATTTCTAATAAAACAGTCAGCCAAAGCCAGAATTGCATTTATTGCCAAAAGTGGCACTAGTAGTAGAAAAACGTTACTAGTAAGACACAGTTGTTCTACTATAGTATACTATAGTATACTAGTGCGCCAAATTGTCTTACTAGTGAGGACAAAAAGCTTACTAGTACATGGACCTTAAGTCCGATATCAAGGATATTGAATAAATGCTCAAACGGCTTTCCATAGGCAACAGCTGAGCGGACGACTGACACAGCAGGAGCAACAATCGAGGCGGAGCTTGGCACAAGCGCTGCACCCGCAGGTTGCTGCAGGAGAGTGAGACACGCCACGTGGGAACGCGGAGGGGTGATTGTGCGCATCACCCGCCCTTCAGTTAAGTCTCACCATTATTTCTACCATTGATCTATCTCTCTCTTGCTAGCTTTCCAACATTACATACCCCAGCTTTAACTTAAATTTTCTTTGACGGCTGTGAATGGCTGAAGGATCATGACAAAAGACGTAACAAACTGGCACAAGACAAGGGGAGACGCAGACTTAAATACACAGAGGGATAATGAGCAACAGGTGAAAACAATCAGGGATCTGGGATGACATCAGACCAGGAAACACATGAGGAAGGGCAAGTGACCTGAAACGAGAGGGGAGTTATTTTCAAAATAAAACAGGAAATGACAAGACAAAAACCAAAACAAGACAAACCTCACCGGCATGACAAAATGTAACCGGTCGGTCACTGTCAAGGACATCACAGTATTGCCGTCATCAACTGTGAGGAACCTGGGTGTAATCCTCGACGACCAACTATCCTTCACCCCTAAAATCACTGCTGTGGCCCGATCCTGCAGATTTGCCCTCGATAACATCCTCAAGATAAGGTCTTTCCTCACAAAGGATGCAACGCAACTCCTGGTCCAAGCACTGGTCATCTCTTGCCTTGACTACTGCAACTCTCTCCTGGCCGGACTCCCGGCCTCTGCGACTAAACCATTGCAGCATATCCAGAACGCTGCAGCACGCCTTATCTTCAATCTACCCAAATTCTCCCATGTGACCCCCCTCCTCTGTGACCTCCACTGGCTCCCTGTTGCAGCCCGCATCCAATTCAAGACGATGGCACTGGCCTTCAGGGCCATCAATGGAATGGCACCCATCTACCTTCAAACACTGGTCAAACCACACGCCCCGAAGTGAGCACTTGTCAGGACAGCAGTCTTTTGCCATCTTCTACAAAAGACTCAAGACTCACCTGTTCAGACTTCAGCTCGACTCTGCATAGCATGACTCACTTCCACCCCCTCTATGTTCTTCCCTGTAGCAGGTTGATCATAGCACTGTTGTACTTAAGGTATCCTTGCTGAACAGGTACTTTACTCAGATGAGGACCTTAAACTTGTTTCTACTTTTTCGCTCTTACTTTATCGTTATACTTTAATGCCCTAAATTTAAATGTAATGATATTGTGAGCATTTCAAGCTAACCATGATAATAGTGCTAACAGAGCTGAGAGTGTTTACCTGAGGGGGAACCGGGTGGGTGCAACGCTTCGGCATCATCAGCTGTAACCACATGACAGCAGGGCAGAGCGCTCACATACACTAACAAGCACTAATGGGCATACATGGCTATGTACACAAAGCAAGTAGAAGCTTAGATAACGACACACACAGAGGGAGTGTGATAGTGAGAATAGATGAATCGTTGTTTGCTGCTGTATTCATGCTCTGAATCGTTAGGGTTCTGGGGCCTCATTTATAAAGCTTACGTACGCACAGAATGGGGCTGGAAACGTGCGTACGCCACTTTCCACGCCAATGTTGTGATCTATAAAAACCAAACTTGACGGGAAAGTGTGCGTACCCATAAGCAAACTCTGAGGCATGCTTACCGGTATGCACATTCTGGAGACTGGAAGGGAATCAGCGACACAGATGGAGCTGTGGTGAACTGAAGTCAGATTGTAGGAAGTAAATGTGAGAAGAAATATTATAGTTTTGATGACTCGCACACATTAAATTTCACTCCATATCATACGTTAGATCCGCGTTATCATGATTAACTGAACTTCATAAATACCTTCTTTTAAAATCCAACCCGTATGTTAAATCAAAATAATTTCGAAATATTGAATCAGCGCTGTGTCGCCGCAGGAGGAGACGGCCCGACTGCATGTAATACAGGATACAACAAATACCCTCCATTAGATCACTGCAGAACAGTGGGAATAACTACATATTCTCCTTATTTACTGTGCATATGTCATCAACACACATACATACAGCCATTAAGGCATCGTATACTTGTCACACTTTATCCTCGTTTTTAAACCACCAGAGCGCAGAGGAAATGCGCTATAATGAGTGCCATGCTCGTGCGCTCAGTCGTGGAGCGTTGAGACTTTAGCGAACTTCAGGAGGCAGACTCTACCACCCAGCAAAGGTGGTAGAGTCCCCAGCATGATGACCCCGAGCCACGGCCCCCTGCCCGACTGGAGGGGTATCAACAGGGCGCAAGAATCCGTGAGGATGTCATGCTGCATTTGTAAGATAAGGAAGACAACAATCAATGTTCATTTTTTAACATATTCTTTTATTAATATGGCACTTTCTTGCATCACAGTGCGCGTTTGCTGTAGCTCATCTGCAACGTTGTTGATGGCTGTGATTGTGTCTCTCTGAAGTTGCAGGACGGCATCAGTGAGCACCCGGCCGCTTGATGTGCCATGCGCCCGGGGTGCACTGCTGCTTTGCGCCGGACCCGGACACTGTGCCGAGGGCCCGTCACCGTCACCCTCCTCACCGTCACCCTCCTCTACGCCCAACGCTGCAGACTCTGGAAGGACAGAAACGATTTAACGTTTTGTTTTATATATAATAAAAGTTTAAAATCTGTTTACCCTTATCCCTCTGGTCTCAGTCGCGTCTGTGTCTCCCTCCTTTTCAGACACAATCCCCATCAAAGTCACATCAAAATCAAACTTCCTCAAATACGCAAGCAATACATTGAATACATGTTGGTAAATTAAATTATTTTCCGGGCCTCCACCTCCCCAACAAGTGTCTCTATCTCCGTTTCTGAAAAGTTACGTTTCTTCGCTTTTTTTCCTGACCTGTCGCCGTGATTCACCACACAGAAACGACTAAATGCTGGCTCATTAATATGGTAAAAAGTGGGCGCGTACAGGGCGGGATTCAGGTACGCACAGTTGTAGGTGATCCTGTGATTTATAAAGGGAACATTGCGTACAGCTTGCATGCGCACAGTTTTATAAATCAGATTTTTTTTTTTTGGCACACGCAAACTTTGTCTTTTTGGCGTACGTACATTTTTAGTAAGGATCCTACGCACAGTTTTATAATGCTGTGCTTATGCTTCATACTCAGTGGCGTGCACAGACATTTTGGGGGGCAGGTGCTCAGTGAAAAATAAGGGCACTTTATGCGGCATGTAGAACTGACGGCTGCCTTATTATGGCAGTGTGAGATTTAAAAAATAAATAAACATTACAGGCACATGTTGAACGTTATATGCTATTGTTTTATTTCCCACAGAGCTGCTCCCCTGGGCTGCCTGCTGTAGCTCCCTTTCTTTTTCCCTTCTTATCCTCTCCTTTCTAGGCATTATGCTGCAATTGGTAAATAAAAAGAGACCAACAATATGAATAAGACTGTTTGGTTATATTTCAACAAGGCACAGGGCTACTTTTTCTGCAGGGAGCAAATACATTACTGCAAGTGTTAATTATGTAGGCCTAGCCTAATGTAAACCTACACAATAGCCTACTAAATATTCATCTTAAGTAAGTATACAGATAGATTCACATGCTGTAGGATACCAATGACAAACTCTACTGGTGGTCATCATCATGTCATATCTATTACTGATTTTGGGTAGCGTCTAGCTTGTGAGCAGCCGATAATTTATGCCCAGCTGTGTGGCGTTGAGACCGGCTACTTCACAACAGAGACAAATAAATGCAAGTTGCAGCTTGGCAACTGAGGCGCGTTCACACTGCTTTTATTTTGAAAATTGACCGGATTGTCTCGTGTTTCTTTGTGTGAAAAAAACGAACTTTCAAAAGGGCACTTGCTTGGTCCAGAGGGCAAGGGCAGGTGCTTTAGCACCACCTAGTGTCTACCTGTGCACGCCACTGTTCATACTTGTATTTCAGTTTACTACTAGAACATGTTTACACCATGCTCTGAGTACCTTTGACTGAGGGTGTGCTCGTGGCAGGTATTATGCAAATGTGTACCTTGGTGTCTCATCACTTTATGAAAGAAAAGACTAGATTTCAATTGAGGCATTTTTAGTAGTTCAGGAGGAGCGACTCTGTGGGGCAGAGTAACTCCGTTTGGAAAAGGAAAAGTGGGTAAGCATAATGGGTCCTCTTTAAAGCCTCTCGGACATATTCGCAATGGAGACTTCCGCTTCACATTTGAAGAATTTAAAAGCATGTCTACATGATGTTGTTACATTCGGGCCCAGACAAGTGGGAGGTGAAGGATTCTTGTTCTACCAAGCAAATTAAGTGTGCAGAGCAAAGGGAGGGGAAAAAAAGGATGGAAACAGAAGTGGGAAAAATGAGAGAGAATTGGCTGGAGGGAAGACAGAGAATGGGAGACTTGAGGTGAGAGTGAGTGTGGGACACTGGAGGATCAGAGTCGGCCTCCCACTGGGGCTGTTAACCACACGACAACAGACGCAGCCAATTAGGGAGAAATCACACACTAAGCATCGCAGCCTTGCTGCAGGACAAGGGTGAGGGTGGGGTGTAGTCTAAGTTTGTCTTCTGCTTTGGGCCCATCTCACGCTCATGAATGATTCAGCAGTCCTTACCAATCATTTCCATTTCGATTCATCTTTAGCCCCACTCTCATCCAAAAATACCCTAATATTATTTTACCTCATTTTACAGTCATGCTGAGCAGCTGCAGTAATGTTTTCAATGATATTCAGAGGCTATTTGAATCAGTCTTATCTTCAACCAGGCGTCGGTATGGCGCCACCGGCCCAGACTCTGAGCTGCCATCAATTTAAAATGCTCTGCCGTAAAGCATCAGGCTTCACTTGATCTGTTAGAGGTTATTAATTACCTGCTTACTAATGCAATCACTAACATGAGATTAAATTAGTCCAACAGAGCATAATCTCATTCTATTACAATTATTATACCAAATATAGCCACAAGTGAGTTGTAAAGGTGGAGCTTAATACATCACTCTGACTGAAATGGATGTATAATTCATTTTACACTTAACTTTTAAAATTGAAAAACTATTCTGTTGCCTTGTCGTCTGTTCTATGACATCCATTCATCAAGAGCATGTCATACCGAGCATTTTCAAAAATCGTAACGAAATAAAATAGGTAGATACAATGTGAGTGAGCCTTACTGATGTCAGTGTGATGATGAATGCAATACGAGAATGACCACTAAAATATGAATTTGTAAAACCATCAATGAGTTTTTAATTTTCAGTGAATAAATCATAAATGTAATGGGATGCAGAATGATGACAATGAAATCTAAAACTGCAGTTCCTCAAATGTCCACTTACGGTTACAAATGTGACATCACTTTACAGCAGAAATAAACATGTTTACAGCCTCTGTACCTGCTGAGTGCATTTATATATATATATATATCAAATGAGATTAAGCATTAAAATAAGGCATAATTAAGGGCAAGGTGGGTGAGGTCTCAGGTGACCATCTTTTAAATTAGGTTCTGTGTTACGAGTGACATCACAGAGACTACGTCCATATTTTATAGTCTTTGCACTAATGAGTTGCAATGAGCTGCAGTTAACCTGAGAGGGAGATCTGCAAATACGCGGCACATCCAGAAGATCTACAGTTTGATCTTTTGCTCCTCCAGTCCAGATATTGAATATACTGAACCTCAATTTAAAATAAAGTTGTAAAGGACCTGAGACAGACAAATAAGGCAACCGGTGTGGGAGGAGGGATGAAAGTGATGATATAATTTATATTACAGCTATAGCAATAGTTTGATGTTTCGTTTATAACGTCAACATCTCAATTGTAAATCACAATTTGAATGCTGTGCAGCTTCTTGTGTTTGCATGTCTTTCAATCTGTTGATTCAGTATTTCTGCAGAGCAGACATGGTTAAGGCTACACTATCATACACTATCATAAAGTATGAAGACAGATATTTGCAGCTTCATTCACTAATTGATGAGGGTGAAAGGGCGTCAGGTTCACAGATATTTAATCCATTATTCAATGTATAAGTTAACGATTTTAAATATTGATGTCTACTAAAACCTTTTATAATGACTACAATGTTTAATGTGAGATGCATTTAGTTAAAAGGTGTGTTTCCATGAGGACAGCTGGCTGGGCCTTAATCAGAAAATATCTATGATATTCATATTAGCAGCTATCAACACTTTCATCATAATAACTATAAGGTTGTAATATTGCAATGTATTTGCTGTCCCACTAAAAGAATTAATTGATCTCAAATCAATCACAATTAGTAAAATACTCACTTCACATTCATCGTCAACCTTCTGGTCAGCTAATTGATCATGAAATAATAAAAATCTAATAAATGAAATGGATAATTATGGTATCAGAGCTAAGACAGTATAAATCAAGGTCCTATTACATGTGGTGTCCCACCAGGCTCGATTTTGGGACCAAAACTATTCATATTATATATAAATGACATCTGTAAAGTAAGTGTATTTGCAGATGACACAGATATTTTATGTTCTGGGGCTGATGTCCAGCAGCTTCTAGAGGTTGCCAAGAAATAATTATTTAAATTAAAATGTTGGTTTGACAGAACAGTAAATAAAACAAAGGTCAAGTAATACTCAAATCCAAGTTGAAATTGATCATGTTCAAATCGAAAGAGTTTTGTATATTGTAGACCTCCACCGTTAAAGGTCCCATATTATGAAAAACAGGTTTTCTCTGGTCTCTACTATAAACTGGTCCTCCCTGAGCGTGTCAACTCCCAGGATGAGCCCCCCCACTGGTACAATGGCGCTCCTACAGGCTGTTCAGATTCAGCTCCCGTCGTTACGTAACGAAGGGAGTCATTTGCATCGGCTGAAGTTTGGTGTGTCCTGCGGTGAGACAGCAGTGAGATAGCAGTGTTTCACAATGTCGTCGCTCACAGCTAGACAGACACACATATTACTCTGTTGTTGGTTGTACAAATCAACATAAGCGCGTATATTCGGTCCCAGCTACAGAAGAACAGAATAGACAGTGGTTGCATTTAATTTTTAATGACAATGTGCCGGCTACGGTTCGTGTTAGCTTGTATGTGTGTGCTAACCACTTCACATCGGACTGCTTCAGTAACGAGGGTCAGTACAAAGCTGGCTTTGCCTCAACACTGACCCTCGTAAAAGGATCTGTCCCAACCATACAGGACCCAGCAACTTCACCTGAGCCACATAGGTGAGCCATAGCGATACATCCACCGTAAAAATTGGCGCATGCTATCACTAGCGTAAGCAGCATCGTCTCCGTCTCTCTCCAAGTAGGCGATGACAGACAGAGCTCATTAGCATTTAAAGGTGCAGGCACAGAAACAGCCTGTTCTCAGCAGAGCTCATTTGAGCAACTTGCAGCTGAAATTCAGGACCACGGATTGGTTTGGGCAATGCATATCGAATACAGTGTTGGACCTCTGACAGCTGTGTGAAAATGATGAAAAACAGTCTAATATGGCACCTTGAACTGCTTCATATCCAGGTGGCAACCTCCGGTTTTGAAAAGTGAAGCCAATGCAAAAGTGCCTGGTGCTGGCCATCAGGGGGCGACTCCTCTCTGATTGTAGTACAGAAATCTATGAGACAATGACCCTACGTCTCTCTTGATTTAATATCTCAACATTGTAAACATGAGTTTATGGTCTTGTTGGGGTAGTAGCAGGAGCAGATTTGGTTATCAACAGCTAATTATTAATGTCAATATGATTATTGATATTAATAATTATATTTAATATATTATTATTATATAATCATGAATAAACGGGGCACCACCCTGGGATCAGGGAAAAGATAACCAAAAACTGTTTTCAGTCTCAATATAAAGGTTTTATACTCAATCATCGTGATCATTGGCATAAAAGTATAAAAACAATCTAACAATTAAAAAGGCGTGAAATTCGAGCACTAGCCTTCACAACCTGCTGTTATCCAGTGACATATACACAACAAGCACAAGAGACCGCTAGTTATAATATAATAAGATTTATTAAAATCAGTAATAATGATCACAATCAATAACACTGCAATTAACAAAGTCTTATTACATAACTACCTAACACACAAAGATAAGCTAAACAAAGGGAGAGACACACGAGGAGTGTGTGTGTGTGCGTGTGTGTGCGTGTGTGTAGAGAGAGAGAGAGAGAGAGAGAGAGAGATGGCCGGGCGCGACCACCAGATGGAGCTATTCCTCACAGCATTCAGGGGCGGAGCCACTGACGTCAGATGGAGTAGCGAGAGAGGGGAGAGAGCGGGTGAGAGATGGCCGGGTGCAGCCACCAGATGGAGCTATTCCTCACAGCGTTCAGGGGCGGAGCCACTGACGTCGGCTAGAATCACGAGAGAGAGAGAGCGAGAGATGGCCGGGTACAGCCACCAGATGGAGCTATGTCCTTAGCGTCCGCCGGAAACAGCTGGCGTAGGATACGTGTGGGGGCGGTGTATGTGTGTGCGCATGTGTGTTAGCCAGAACAAAGAGAGAGAAAATGCACGCGTAATACACAAAGGATCAGTAAGCTATTACCATCACACGGGAGCCCGTGAATGAACTGGCGTTCGTTCGGCGGGACCCCGGTCTTTTAACTGATGGTAGATCACTTACTGAGCTCGTGAATGTGTCCGAGGTTGGACACGCATTGTTACCGAGGTACACAATCAGCATTCAAATACAACAACACAGAAAGCAACGGACTCGGCGGTCCGTGATCAAAACTTAAAGCACATTAACAAGAATTACAAGCATATCCTACACTATCAAACTTATGTCTCTGCCCAGACTGATAGCCTCTTACTGGTGTCGTTGTGTAGGCTGTGAGTCCGTCCCGGCGATGGCGGGCGGCGGCGGTAGTTCGTGAGTCCCCGGCGTCAGCGGGGGACGTGATGAGTCGGCTAAGTCCAGACGAGAGCCGGCCGTTTTCCTCTCGTTGATCAAACTCGAATAAAGAAAACAGTTTGTGTTTCTTCCTTCCGCGGGCAACAATATAATCTCACGCTTGGCGATTTAGTCAGCTGACTTCAGACAGGAGCGGGGCTTCCGGCTGGTCGCTGAAATAAAGAAACCGTTTGTGTTTCTTCTTCTGCAGGTAAACATAGGATCGCGCGGTTGTGGCGATCTCTCAGGATCCGTAATCATAAAAAAAAAAGAAAAAGGCGAGTCGTGGAAAACGGGGAAAAACAGTCTGTCGCTCGTCCAGCGAGATCGGGGAAAAGACTGTGGCCTAGGACAAAGGAAACGCTGCAGACGTTATAAGTTGGTCTCCTGTTGCAGCGGTGTGCTGCGGTGGAGGAGTCCACCTCCTGTTGCAACGTGGTGTTGCGATGGAAGAGAGTGTTCTTAAGGCGGCGCCGGTTTATATAGCTCACGGCTGCTCCCGGGGAACCCCTGGGGTACCTGTGGTTGTCAACCAATAGGGCACCAGTTGTGTGACGTTGCACTTCGCACCTTGGTGCGAGGTGAAACCAAAACGGCAGTTGTAGTTTTTTATCTCCTTTGTTCCTTTGTTCTGACCGTGTGTGAAGGCTTTTGTAGGCCGCATTGTGTAGTCCTAATGGTGAGGTCCCAACACTCTCAATCTCTAATTTCAAGTCTTCTTCAGTCCAGCATGATGTTCATTTAATACATTATGGTCCATTTAGTCGAACCTCGGATTCAGGAGGAACAATGCGGTTTTCGTCCTGGCCGTGGAACACTGGACCAGCTCTATACCCTCCGCAGGGTGCTTGAGGGTTCATGGGAGTTTGCCCAACCAGTCCACATGTGTTTTGTGGACTTGGAGAAGGCATTCGACCGTGTCCCTCGTGGCATTCTGTGGGAGGTACTTCGGGAGTACGGGGTCGGGGGCCCTCTGCTAAGGGCTGTTCGGTCCCTGTATGACCGGAGCAGGAGCTTGGTTCGCATTGCCGGCAGTAAGTCAGACCTGTTCCAGGTGCATGTTGGACTCCGGCAGGGCTGCCCTTTGTCACCGGTCCTGTTCATTATTTTTATGGACAGGATTTCTAGGCGCAGCCGTGGGCCGGAGGGGATCTGGTTCGGGAGCCACTGGATTTCATCCCTGCTTTTTGCGGACGATGTGGTCTTGTTGGCTCCTTCGAGCCAGGACCTCCAGCATGTCCTGGGGCGGTTTGCAGCCGAGTGTGAAGCAGCCGGGATGAGGATTAGCACCTCCAAATCTGAGGCCATGGTTCTCGACCGGAAAAAGGTGGCTTGCTCCCTCCAGGTCGGGGGGGAGTTCCTGCCTCAAGTGGAGGAGTTTAAGTATCTTGGGGTCTTGTTCACGAGTGAGGGAAGGATGGAACGTGAGATTGACAGGCGGATCGGTGCAGCGGCTGCAGTAATGCGGTCGCTGTATCGGTCCGTCGTGGTAAAGAGAGAGCTAAGCCGAAAGGCGAAGCTCTCGGTTTACCGGTCAATCTACGTTCCTACCCTCACCTATGGTCATGAACTTTGGGTCATGACCGAAAGAATAAGATCCCGGATACAAGCGGCCGAAATGAGCTTCCTCCGCAGGGTGGCGGGGCGCTCCCTTAGAGATAGGGTGAGGAGCTCCGTCACACGGGGGGAGCTCGGAGTAGAGCCGCTGCTCCTCCACATCGAGAGGAGCCAGTTGAGGTGGCTCGGGCATCTGCATCGGATGCCCCCGGGACGCCTCCCTCGGGAGGTGTTCCAGGCATGCCCCACCGGGAGGAGACCCCGAGGAAGACCCAGGACACGCTGGAGTGACTATGTCACCCGGCTGGCCTGGGAACGCCTTGGGGTCCTCCCGGAGGAGCTAGGGGAAGTGTCCGGGGAGAGGGAAGTCTGGGCGTCCCTGCTCAGGCAGCTGCCCCCGCGACCCGGTACTGGATAAGCGGAAGAAAATGGATGGATGGATGGATGGTCCATTTAAAGTCAAACAGAGTGGAAAGCAGGGAATGCTTTGGGGGGGGGTACCTGGAGATTGACAGGTTGCTGCCATGCTAACAATGCAGTTAGCTACTAAGATGACTTTGACACTTAGCTGTAAAGTTGACCTTGAATTATGAAGCTAACTTTGTTAGCAGCTTTACACCAGAATCCTGATGATTGACAAGTGACTACCACGCCATTGCTATAGGCACTTACATTTGCTGGTTGCAATTATTCCAAAATGCCTTGACTCGAGGCTTCAAAACCGTAGTCCACAGACCACGAGGTGATGTCACGGCGACTACGTCCACTTCTTACATTCAGTCTATGATCACGCCTGACTTTCCTCACAGAGCTTCATCTTCTGCTCGTCTACTGAGCGTTGGAGTTGAACCTCTGCGTGTCCACGGGCGAGAGTGTTAATCTGAGCCTCCTCCACCTCGGCCTCCGCTACGTTGATCAAAGCATGTCGATGCTGTATACAGATACACAGTCTGGCTTTGCAGCACATCTGCAGGAGCACGGAGAATCAACAACATTTCATAAGTTCAGCAGCAGACTGTCATGAAGGTACTTTTCAGCTTGTGGAAGTGGGTTCAGATTTCTGTGGGGGGGTGATGAAGAGAAATGGCTCTGAATAAAACATAACATTTGCTGGGATAGTTTTTCCTGCATGAAGATTTCTTGCTCTCTTTCTGCGGGGAGCTGAGCAGAGTGAGGACAGCAACACATGCTCTAGTTTCTCGCCTTTTTAAACAAAAAAAAAATCAACTTCTGCTTTTAAAACATTGATAACAAGCGCCCTGAGGAAATCAATGGCTGAGTGATATTAACCTAATTCTCTCTAACAGAAACTCCTTCTGTTCTCCAACTCAAGTCAAAATCCATCTTCTCACAATTGCATGTTTCCGAGGCTGAATAAGAACTGAAACAGAATTGAGGTGTTTGATGTTAAAGACGGAATGTGGCTGCTCGTCTCTGACAGAGCTGTCACTGTAGAGCAGTGACCTCCTGGGCACTGTGCACCATACGAAAACCATCCCTTAGGACCCGGTGGGGCCCCGGTGGCCAGTGACTTGTGGCAGCATCTCACCAGCTGACCTGTTGGGAAACACTCATGTGGGAATCCCCGGTTTGAGCTGCTACAGATGTGGTTGTGTTTGCTGCTGAGAGGAGGCTGGTTAAATGGGTCAGGCAACACAGTGTTTTATTCTCAAGTCATGAAAATGCAAATGTGAGGTGCACGTTCAGGCACTCTGTATTCTTGCTCTTTAAAAATGTATCATGATATCAGTGTTTAGTTTTTAATCAAACCAAGAAGTTGATGAATGCTCTTGTGGCATGTAGTGTTACAGGACCAAAGCAGGCAGGCAAAGGGAGGAAACACCATCATTACTATCAGCCATACAGGTTTTTGTGATTGAACACTTAGACAGGAGCATCAGAACTTTAACTTTTGAAAAGAAAAAACACATTTTCTGCTTTGCAAACACACACATAAACACATTTTAAATATTTATTTATGCCCACATATAAAGAAGTACAAGGGTTCTTGCACAAGGGACATAAACACTGCCAGTGCAGTTGACAATGGAAGACGGTCAGACACAAAACGCCTGGGCAGCTGAACGCAGTTACATACAAAATGACCTACAGGTCAGATAGAAAACAGACATTTAAGGATACAAAAAACAACGTCTCCTCCAGATTGAACGGCTACCAATAATAACTGAGACTGAGCAGTACCTGGCCAACTGTTTAGCTCTTCTTTTAGGGAGGCCGGCCATCTGAAGGCCCCTCACAACCAACTTATGCGCATGCCCCAGACTACCAAATATAAAGACTAGAAGTTTACACCTGTAGCCTAGCTGAGAGATGGTCTGCTTCAGCTGCTGATATTTCAGCACTTTGGTCAGAAAGGCCTCCTCTAGGCTGTAATCAAAGGTACAGCCGACCTCCAGAATGAGCACCTCTCTATGATTTTCATTAACAACAACAACATCAGGAGTATTAGCTGTTACATGAGAGAACATTGAGACATCATTACACAGGCTGAACATACTCGGCTTCACAGTAGAATGTTTATACAGCATGATGGAAGACCTGAAGATAGAAGAGATATCTGCTGATATCAAATCTACAATTCTGTCATGCCTACATATGTAGAGCCCTCTGTAAACATGGCAACCATTTAAGATGTGAGACATGGTTTCAGCTATTTGCTGCTGAGAGGAGGCTGGTTAAATGGGTCAGGCAACACAGTGTTTTATTCTCAAGTCATGAAAATGCAAATGTGAGGTGCACGTTCAGGCACTCTGTATTCTTGCTCTTTAAAAATGTATCATGATATCAGTGTTTAGTTTTTAATCAAACCAAGAAGTTGATGAATGCTCTTGTGGCATGTAGTGTTACAGGACCAAAGCAGGCAGGCAAAGGGAGGAAACACCATCATTACTATCAGCCATACAGGTTTTTGTGATTGAACACTTAGACAGGAGCATCAGAACTTTAACTTTTGAAAAGAAAAAACACATTTTCTGCTTTGCAAACACACACATAAACACACACACACACACACACACACACACACACACACACACACACACACACACACACAGACACACACACATAGTGAACAACTGATTGTTACTAACCCAGCATTATATCCTATCATGCAATGTACAGAAGGAATGACAGACGGACAAGAGTAAAGTGATTGAATCAAATCTATGAAAATATTACATTGAATGTGAGCAGTATTGTCAAACAGATGGTAACAAAGTACATTTTTATTATTATTTTTGGAAAATAAACGTATTTCCCTCACACGGCATATACTACTCCTTAGCCTACATATAAGCAGAATCACTGCTTACCAGGGGAAAGTAAATTCGAACAAATGAGCTTGTCATATGCATTTATTACAAAATGTGTATTTATGATGGATGGTCCATCAGCCACCATTGATCTGACACACACATTGTGTGACAGCTGTGACAGAGTTAACAGAGCAGTTCTGGATTTAGAGATCACCTGAGTTGTGATTTATATGTGTATATAGTCCTCTACATAGTCCTCTACATAGTCATGTATATAGTGCTCTACACAGTCCTCTACTTGGACCAGTACATAGTCCTCTTCATAGAACTCCCTGTAGAGTGAATGAGTGACCCTTCCCAAGCTCCCCTACTCATCATAGTATAACCTACTCTGATAAAACCACCGAATCCACTGCAGCAGTGTGAAATTAACCTCTCACCATGGAGCCTAATAACCAGATGCAACAATAACCTGATGAACGAACATGTTAAATCATAATTTATCAGCAGCTTTAAACTGAACCAGAACTATTCTAAGTGAGGAGCTTCTCCTCAGAGCTTTGCTTAGCTTAGCTTATTTTAGATTTAATAGTTCTTTTAACTGATATCAGGTTAAACAGTTAATTATCACCATCCCTACTGCAAACTCTGCTCTGTTTGTATCAGGAAAACACAAAGTTGAATGTTAAAATATTGGAACTTATTATATTATTATCATTATTATAACTCGGTATCGGCATGTACTCAAATGTAACTGGTACTTGGACTGAAAAAAGTTGTATGGGTACATCCTTAGTAATACCATTGTACTCTGGGTGTCAGGGTGACTGTTACCGTCCAGTTATTGGAATTATTAGCTGCCTATTTTTACATGAAATTGTTGAAAACATCTTATTTTTAGAAGATTATTACTATTCTGTTTTGGCTGCACTAAGCGTTCCTTTCTCACCATATTAGTGATATGTTCTCTCATATATAGAAGAAGACAAGCATCAGCATGAACACTTTTTTCTGTCTGTATTCTTAACAGTCCTGCGTGCCAGGACTTTTATCTGCTGCTGGTGCCGTTTAAATGAAGAGTCAGGCCCTGGATGCCGGCGGCCGCCTGTATCGCCTCAGCCCAGCCTGCTGGAACAGCTTTGCGTGGCAGCCGCTCCTGACTGATTGCACTGCTTGTTAGTCTGTCTTTGATCATTAAGCAGAGCAATGTCACCGCCTTTAGTGTCATCAATTATAATTTGGCTTGTGTCACTTTGATCTTGACAAATATTTTCCCAGTTTTTTTAGGCCGTTGCTGGGCCACGTGCTGCAGACTTCCAGCTTCCTCTAATAGACGCAAGCCTTGTGATGAATAATTTACCTGAGTGGAATCTCCTGCATGATATCTCTGCTGAAGCCAGGATTACACAACCCACAGCCAGGAGGTTTAGAGTGAACGAGAGTGTGAGCGGGGTAACATATAAATAGCTCATCATGTCCCTTGGTGGTGGCACCTACATCTGTCCAGTCCATATGGCCCTGTTAGTCAGCCCAGAGTCCAATTTCCAGAGTCAATACTCAGGATGATTATTCTTATTGGTTTTATTGGCTGACCACTATAGAATAATATCAATGACGTCAGGCAAGAAACATCTCATCGTCGAGTCCCAAAGTCCCAGATTTTAACATGAAACAAGCATACTTGCTTTGTGTGTACCCATAATGATTTATCAACCAAAAAATATAATTTGGCATATGGACTAACTGCTTAAAATGTTGTGTGCTGTAGCTCAGCTCTTCAAACCTCAGTCTTCAGTAGGAGAATGCTCACGTGTGTGTGTGTGTGTGTGGGGGGGGGGGGGGGGGGTCCTGAGATCCAAGGCTGCTGGCTGAAGGAGGCTGGGGGACTAGGAGAGTCAGCTATCCACCAGGAAGAGGGTTTAATTATGTTCACACAGTGTCAGAGATGGAGAGGCTGGATGTGAGTGGGTGTCTGCAGAGCGACACCAAACATTGTCAGCCCTTCAATCGCAAACACCGTCTCATTAGACAAAACCCACTCATATTCAGCCTGTTCTCTCCTGCAGATCTATTTTAGAGATCGGTGTGAGGGCTTGTGTAGGGTTTTTGAACAAGATGAACTACAGTGATAGCTTTTAAGGGTCTTATTTCAACACCAAGTTTTGCTTTTCTTAAGGAGGTGATGGGTGAGGCTGAGGGTAAGAGTAGGGGTGAATGTAAAGGTGTGGCACATAACATTAGCGCCTGCATGATTCCATTTCCACTCTGTAATGGATGTGACAGCTTGAGAAAATTAAAGAGGTCTCGCTGTCGAGGGCAAATCCATCAGCGAGAATAATACTCTGCATACCATGTTTGTGGTAGTCCCTTCTCCCTTTCTATATGGTTTCTTCGGTCTGAGGCATGAAAGTGAGAGGCAGTGCAGTCTCCTATTGAAATGTCTGTAAGTAAATAATATTAAGTGTAGTCTGGTCACATTGTAGTAACAGGTTGTCAGTCTCAACCATGGACTGTATTTAAGAAGGTGAAGGTTTGTGGACTCCAGTTGGCATTTTGGCTGTTGCTATCTTGATTCATCCATCACCATCTTGGACTTTTTGCAACATCATTCCAGCTCCACGCCTCCCTCTTTCCCAGCTCTGCAGCTTAAAGAGGGACAAGCTCTTCCCGAGCTCCTCACTTCAGGATCATCACTTCACACACTCCTCCAGCTGTCCCTCCAGACCTCTATAATGCAGACAACACCTTATCCAACACCATGCAGGCTAGCTCCATCCACAAGCTAAATGCACGCATTCAGTTCCTAGGGAAAGTATCAGCCTCCGCCTTATCATCAGTGACCATTTTTGCCCCCTAGGCCCCCATGCCGCAGCCAGCTCTCATGGTCAACCAGAGCTCCAAATATACAAACATCGAAGCAGCTCAACATACCTTGGCATCCTCCAACCCAATGTCCAGTCACTCACATTTAAACTCTCTTCTCATCTTGACTGGAAGGTAAAATAAATAAAAATATCATCAGACCATTTAAGTCCTCTCCATTTCCTATATTTTGCACAAGTTTAATAACCCCTTTCTACATACATACATCCTACAAATAATTTGATTAACACCATTTAATTTTCGCATCACAACAGCGTGATTGTACTGTCACATCGATTTAAGTCACATTTCATGTGACACAATACTCAGTTTTAATATTGTGACAGATGTCTTTAGGACCAAAATGCAGTACACAGTTCAACCAACAAATTCGTTAATGACTTGAATTGAGAAGTTCAGTCAAAAACGGTGAGAGCAGATTTATCAAATACCAGTTCAGTTCCAGAAAATAGAGCAGTCTCTTGAGGCGTTAAGCCGCCCCAGAATCCCCAGCAGTGTGAGCTGAATTGGAGAACAGGCGAGTACAATGGCAACTAACAGAAGACACCATCGAGGAGGCGGGGATTCGGAAACCAGGATAGTACAAAGCCCAAGCAACAAAGCAGCAGGGAGAAGGCAGTAAGATGAGGTCAGGCAGGAAATCCGAAAACCAACATGGGATATGAAGATGTGCTCCTCAGGAACAGGCAGCAGCGAAGATGCAGAAGCAGATTTCGTAGTCTGGGACAGAAGGCTGATGTGAGGGTTTCAGGTAAGGCGGAGTAGTCAGAGACAGGTAGGGTCGGCAAAGGATGAGAAACTGGATAGGCTTGTAGTCATTACAGAAGCATGTAGACAGGTGTGGTCAGATGAGTTAGCATTCCCTAAGACGACCACCAAAGGCGATGGCCAGAACTGGTAAAGGAAGAGGTACATGGTCTGACCCCAACTGCATAGCAAGGTCATCATCAATGAAGCTCTGCCCCTGCGACAATGAAAGTGGCAAGAGTGTGTCGCACTAGGCAACATGAGTTTGGCTTGACTCAGAGGTCTCGAGTTCAGGGAAAGTGTCATAGGTGTGCGACTCACCAGAATTTCCCCTTTTACTTTTCAGACCACCCCTTTACTAGACACCAGGCGACAAAATGGCCAATCTTGCCACAATATAGACAAAGGTTTCTCTGGCAGTGGCACTTACGCTTCTCTGGAGTGAGACTGGCATGACCCAGTTGCATCAGCTCAGATCTCTTCTGGTTGTGGCCCTGCGTCGATGGAACTGGCTGCTAATTTGAATCCTCAAGGTCTGGCAGGCAATCAGATGCCCCAAGGTGTCTCTTACGTCTCCACAGTTGGACCCCACAGACAATCTCTTCCTGTCAGGTGACTAATGGTGAGGGCAACCCTTGAGGCAAAGTTTGGGGTACAAAAAGTGTTAAGCAGTTTTTAAGAAAGGGATTACATTCTTCTGGATCTCGAGCATAGCGGTCTGGGGTCCCTAACTGGGGCTTTAGTGCAAATCTAGGCTGCGAGGTTGAAGCCACTGGTGGCTGAGAAGCTGAAAGCAATACCGAGGATGCAGACTGGTTCAAGGTCATGGCTAGCTGCTATACCTGGGAGGCTAGGACTGCTATAGCTTGCTATGGGCTGCTGCTGCCTGCCGAGCAATATTATTAACCATGTACAGGCCCCAAAAATATAATGCACATTTCTTTTACGAGTTGAATTTAATACATTTATGAATTACTGTCTATTGTCTGCATTGATTTTGATTGTGTTGTTTAAGTGGGTAGTTTGAATATTCATATTGATAATCTGAAAGGTGGAAATTCAAAATAACTCTGGACTTTGGTCTTTTTCAGCATGTAATTCATCTAACACATTACAAGGGGCATATATTAGCATATATAGTGCAGCACTTTGAAAACCCTGTGTTTGTTAAAATCATGCTATATAAATGAAGTGGATTCGATTAGATATTAGATCTAATTATTTCCAAAGGTATTATCATTTCTGCTGTTGTGGTGAATGATGTTGCTCTTTCTGATCATAACTGTGTGTTGTTTAAAATGACCGTCTCTGTTGGCATTAGCAAAGCTCAGACGGGCAGAAAAACGAAACTTCAGGTTCATTACGACATTTTTATCATTGGGCATATTCCACCCACAGGAGTCGTTCGGACCAGGACTGATGCTGAGACGTCATGCAGCGAAGAGCCGTCTCCATCTCTTGGTTCTTCCACTCCGTCTGACCTTTGGACTAGGGGTTATATCCCGAAGACAGTGGCTCCCAGTAACAAGCAGAACTCCCTCCAGAAGACTGAGGCGAACTGGGGGCCCCGGTCAGAGACCACGTCAACTGGGATGTTGTGGAGTCGGACGACGTGGTTCAGCAGCAGCTGGGCAGTCTCCTTGGATGAAGGGAGCTTGGTTAATGGTATGAAGTGGGCCAACGGAGGCAGACCAGTAACGGAGATGTGGGACCAGGGGCGATGAGGAACTGGCAGTACCAGAAATGGCAGCTTTGTTCCCTCGAGCCAGTGTCGCCACACCTCCAAGGCCAACTTGACTGCCAGAAGCTCTCTGTTGCCAATGTCATAATTTCTCTCGGCAGGGGTCAACTGCCTGGAGACAAAGGCACAGGGGCGTAGCTTCTGGTCGGTGGTGACCCTCTGGGATAGAACACCCCCGACTCCCACATCGGAGGCATCCACCTCGACCACAAACTGCCGTTAAGGATCCGGCGTGACCAGAATGGGGGCCGATGTGAACTGTGTCTAAAGGGCCCAGAAGGCATCCTGGGTGGTCCACATCGAATGGAAGGGCACCTTCGAGGAAGTAAGGGCTGGGAGGGGGGCTGCCACCGTGCTGTAGCCTCGAAAACCTTGGCAAAGGTAAAAGTTGGCAAAGCCCAGGAACCGTTGGAGCTGCTTACGGGAATCCAGGACGGGCCAGGCAGTGACAGCGGAGGCTTTGGTGGAGACTATCTGCACAGATGTACCCCAGGATGGACACAGATGGGGTGTGAAACTCACACTTCTCCACCTTTTACGAAAAGGGAGTTGGCCAAGAGGCGCTGCAGGACTGCCTGGACCTGGTGGATGTGTTCTTCTCTGGACTAGGAGAAGATCAGGATGTTGTTGAGGTAGACGAAGACAAATTTGTTCAGCATTTCTCTTAGCACGTCATTTACCAGGGCTTGGAAGATAGCCGGGGCGTTGGTGAGGCGGAAGGGCAGGTACTCGTAGTGGCCAGAGGGAGTGTTAAATGGTGTCTTCCATTTGTCCCCCTCGAGGATCTGGACCAGGTCATAGGCATTACGAGGTTGAGCTTAGTGAAGATAGTGGCACCTCCAGGAGCTCAAAGGCGGATGTGATGAGAAGCAGAGGGTAGCGATTCTTTATCATAATGCTGTTCAGCCCCCAATAGTCCATGCACGGTTGAAGCATCTTATCCTTCTTGTACACAAAGAAGAACCCAGCTCCTGCCGGGGACGATGAGGGGCGGATGATGCCCGCCGCCAGAGAGTCGTTTATATAATTGTACATCGTCTCTCTTTCAGGCGGCCTCTAGGCAGAGCAGAGTCGGTTTGGAGATTGATGCCGCAGTAGTAAGACCTATGTGGAGGAAGAGATGTAGCCTTGGCCTCGCTGAACACCTCCCTGAAGTCCAGGTATTTCACAGGGACCCCCAACACATCGGACGCAGTACTGGAGAAGGGAGTCTGCTCGGGTGCGGCGGCTTGCTTCAGGCAGACCCAATGGAGCAGGATGAACTCCAGCCTAGGATGGCCCCAGTGGTCCAGTCGAGGTGGGGCTTATGACGACGGAGCCAGGGGAACCCCAGCAGGAGTGGATGGCAAGGAGACTACAGGATGAGGAACTGGACAGTCTCATGGTGGTTGCCCGAGAGAATCATGTGGATGGGTACTGTCTAGTGGGTGACGGTCTCATCATACGGCCGTCCAATGCCTTGACGGAAACCGGACAGGGCAGGAGAAGACCCCCAGCTGTAGTGCTAGGTCGTCGTCCATAATGTTCACATTGGAACCAGAGTCTATGAGCGTGGAAAGAGTCTGAGAGCCCTGAGGCAACAGTAGTTGGACTTGGCACAGGGAACGTAGATTGGAGGAGGATTTGAATGTGTGGCTCACCAGGACCTCCTCCTTCAATTTCCTGGACACATGGAGGCGAAGTGTCCCCCTTGGCCACAGTAGGGACAGAGCTCCTTACGCAGCCTCTCTCTCTCTCCTCAGGGGTGATGCTGGCCCAGATGACCTTCATGGGCTCGAACTGCCTCGTGGTTTGATCTGCAGGCGGAGCTGATGGTCAGTTGATCGGATTTCGATCCAAGCGCCTCTACCGTCTTCTGGCCTGGATGCATCTGTCGATGCGGAAGCCAGCTCAGTGACACCATCAAGCAGGGAGGGCAGGTCATGAGAGACCAACTCGTCCTTGATGTAGTCTGCTAGCCCCAGAAGAAAAACGTCGACTTGGGCTGGTTGGTTCTACTCACTCAGCCGGGCCTGGATGCGGAAGTCAATGGCGTAGTTCACCACTGAGCGGGACCCTTGGCTGAGCCCCTGGAGGCCAGGTCTGGAAGGAGGAGCAGGCTGGCGTGCGTTGTTTCCACTTAGCCGTTCCCCACAGCTGAGCGTGACCTGTCAGATGATTTATGGTGAACGCCAACCTGGCTTCCTCGGAGGCAAAGATGTTGGGCTGGAGGGAGAAGAGGATGGAACAGTTCGTGAGGAATGGGTTGCAGCCCTCCGCATCACCGGCGTAGTGCTCTGGGACCCCGCCAGTGGTAGTGGTGAGCTGCTGGACCTGGATGGCTAGCGCGGTGAACCCGTGCTCTTGGTTCGCTGCTTCTTGTCGAACCTCCGCTGCGGTGGAGGCTTAGGCTGCCTCATGGCGTTTTGAGCTGAGTCTCCACCAGGCCCAGGCGTGCCAATGAATCAGTCGTGTGCTGGATCCATATCTGACCAGATTGTACTGTAATGGGTGTGGGAGAGGACCCAAATGGAGCACACATAGGCAGGACAGTTGATAATGACTTTTATAACACAGTACCCGACAGTTCAAAGATGACACCGTAGACTGACCTTGCTTCAGGGAATGATACGAAACGTCGAGAGGGAACAAGGCGTGGAAGGCGACAGGAAACAGTACGACAGGCAGCAGTGTGTGGCGAAGGCAGCCGGCCAACACACGTAAACAGTTTCTCACCTGCACACAGTACTGTGGATGCAGTCGGTGATCCGTGTGGCTGGCGTAGTACTCCGTCACTGAGGAGGTCGCAGGGCTGGGTCCAGTGTAGTGCGGTTCCGTCACAGAAACGAGCAGGCGGAATGTTGAGGCCGGAAAGCTAGGTCGAAAGCCAGGACTGAGGCAGAGCAGACTTTGAACGGCTCTTATCATGGCGGCCACTTGTTTACTTCCAGGTTATTTCTTCAGTTAGGTACCTTCCTAAGCAAAAAAGACTATTTGACCGCAACCCCTATGTCTCCTCCTATTTGTCTGTGTGTGTGTGTGTGTGTGTGTGTGTGTTTCTCAGCAGGGCATGGCTCAGTAATCACTACCTGGCACACTTCAGCATTTAAAACACATTGCTTGGTAGAACCCTGTTTGGCTTAGGCCAAATAAAAACCTTTATTTTATTGAAGTCAGTGTGTTGTGTCTGAATCTGCCTTATAAAAATAACTTAAACCAAATCCTAACAGTGTTATTGAATTGAATCTTGTAAAGCACCTTGTAAATATGTCTTGGAAAAGTGTTATACAAATAATGTTTATTATTATAATAATTATTATTGTTATTATTATTATTTATATCATCCATAAATAGGGTCTTCCTCACAGACATGTGCTGCAAAAATCTACCTAGAGACACTGAGTACTATTAAATTCTGCTGCTAAGCACAGCATGGATCATCACACTGATATTGGAAATATGTCTGACCCATTCAATAGTAGAGTCGAACATGTGTATAAACAAATTCTCATTCATTGAGTGAGGTGCAATAGAGTGATTAATGCTCAGCCTGTGTACTACAATTGACTATATGTAAGGGTGATAATTAACCCACAAGCAAACATATTTCCACAAGTTTATTGATCAGCTGAGAGGGCTTTGATGGGATCTTAGACCAGAAGGTCAGCACGTGTACAGGTTTGTTTGTGCAAAGCTACAAAAAACATCCACCTTGACTTAGATTATACCTGGTTCATTATTGGGGTCCTTTCCACCAGTTCTGTGACTGTAGAAAGCAGACATTTGATCATTACTGGATTTGTCATCTATGAACGTTAAAATCAAATCATGTCTCATGCCCGAATAAAGACAAATGATCCCACAAATAAACACAAATGATCCCGTGGTCAAACTTACGTGACTAATGCAAGGTGAAAATGAGTTTGGTGTGAACAAATCTTTACAGCAGTAAATTGGACAGTTATTTCAATACGTGAAGCTCCAGTTAAAAAAAAACAAGATAATAAATGATAATCAATAATGAGTTTGTTGGATTCACATTATTGCACACTGATATGACAGAGTGGGTGAAGAGTGTTGGTGTGCTGGTTTCCTGTGTGACAGCAGCAGGAAGGTGGAGCTGCTGGAACTCTCCTTCAACATGGAGGTGAGGCAGCGTCACTGGACTAGGAGTAGAAATAGAGCTGTTTGTAGTCCTTCTTCACAACATTGTCAGTCATCAGCTGTCCCATTATAACTATGTATCTTGCTGAAAGTGCAGTCAGATTGTCTGAGCTCCAACTTTGTCTTTTCCTATATTCCTCATGAATTCTCCTTCTCATCTTACCTTAACGTTTTCCCTCGGTGAAGAAGACTTAGTTTTAGTGGTATTTGACGACACAGCAGTAAAAGTGTGCCCCACATCTCCCGCTCACCTGCTCTTCCTCCCCCATATGAATGGTTGTTTAAAAAAACAGCCTAGCTTCTTTGTTCTGAGTCGGTTCGTCTTCATCATTCTCATCATTCACAAACATGCTGCCTGTTTCCTGCTGCCTGTCTATGACCTGCCAGTCTTTGGGGCTATAAAGGCTGGAAGCTTTTTTTAAATAAATCATCTTCTGGCCAAAATTAAATAACTTGTATCATAAGTGAGATCATCGTTAATAAAACAAAAATAAATAAATAAGAAGAACAATGCTTTTAGTGTGTGAGCAGATACAACTAGAGACTGTTCTAGTACATTAACTTAAAATCTGAGGTGCTCATACTTTACTTGAATCTTTTCTTTTGCCACTTCGGACTTCAACTCCACAACATCTATCATATTATATTTAAATAGTGTATGTTCTCCTCCAGGACATGTATGTAATACTCTGATAAATATCAGATGTATTTATTTCATTGTTTTCATGGGAATAAGTTACAGATAATACGTAATGGTGAGGTTAAAAGTTACATCAATAATAATTTGATATTAATGATTTATGTTTAAAATGGGTGATATTAAAAATATAATATAAGTTCACGTCGCCCGGATTGGCGTTACCGGGGCCCCACCCTGGAGCCAGGCCCGGGGTTGGGGCTCGCAGGCGAGCGCCTGGTGGCCGGGTCTGTGCCCACGGGACCCGGCCGGGCACAGCCCGAAAGAGCGACGTGGGCCCGCCCTCCTGTAGGCCCACCACCCGCAGGAGGGTTCAGAAGGGGCCGGTGCGGTGGGATTTGGGTGGCTGTCCTGGGCGGGTGCCCCGGCGACCCAATCCCCGGACGGTGACTCTAGCCATGGGGACATGGAATGTCACCTCACTGGGGGGGAAAGAGCCTGAGCTAGTGCGGGAGGTAGAGCGCTACCGGCTACAGGTAGTCGGGCTCACCTCCACGCACAGTCTGGGCTCTGGAACCCAACTCCTTGAGAGAGGCTGGACTCTCTTCTACTCTGGAGTTGCCCGCGGTGAAAGGCGCCGAGCTGGTGTGGGCTTGCCTATAGCCCCCCAGCTCGGCCGCCATGTGTTGGAGTTTTCCCCGGTGAACGAGAGGGTCGTCTCCCTGCGCCTTCGGGTCGGGGATAGGTCTCTCACTGTTGTTTCGGCCTACGGGCCAAACGGCAGTGCAGAGTACCCGGCCTTCTTGGAGTCCTTGGGAGGGGTACTTGAGAGTGCTCCAACCGGGGACTCCATTGTTTTACTGGGGGACTTCAACGCTCACGTGGGCAACGACAGTGTTACCTGGAGGGGCGTGATTGGGAGGAACGGCCTCCCCGATCAGAACCCGAGTGGGGTTCTGTTATTGGACTTCTGTGCTGGACACGGTTTGTCCATAACGAACACCATGTTCAAACATAAGGGTGTCCATCAGTGCACATGGCACCAGGACACCCTAGGCCGGAGGTCAATGATCGACTTCGTGGTTGTGTCATCTGACCTCCGGCCGTATGTTTTGGACACTCGGGTGAAGAGAGGGGCTGAGCTGTCAACTGATCACCACCTGGTGGTGAGTTGGATCCGCTGGCAGGGGAGGAAGCTGGACAGACTTGGCAGACCTAAACGCGTTGTGAGGGTCTGCTGGGAACGTCTGGTGGAACCCTCTGTCAGGGAGGTCTTCAACTCCCACCTCCGGGAGAGCTTTGACCAGATCCCGAGGGAGGCTGGGGACATTGAGTCCGAATGGACCTTGTTCTCTGCTTCCATTGTTGACGCGGCTGTTCGAAGCTGTGGCCGTAAGGTCTCCGGTGCCTGTCGTGGCGGCAATCCCCGAACCCGGTGGTGGACACCGGAAGTAAGGGATGCTGTCAAGCTGAAGAAGGAGTCCTACCGAGCCTGGTTGGCTCGGGGGACTCCCGAGGCAGCTGACGGGTACCGGCAGGCCAAGCGTGCTGCAGCACGGACGGTCGCTGAAGCAAAGGTTCGGGTCTGGGAAGAGTTCGGGGAGGCCATGGAGGAGGACTATCGGTCAGCCTCGAGGAAATTCTGGCAAACCATCCGGCGCCTTAGGAAGGGGAAGCAGCCCTCCACCAACACTGTTTACGGTGGAGGTGGGGAGCTGCTGACTTCGACTGGGGATATCGTCGGGCGGTGGAAGGAATACTTCGAGGATCTCCTCGAAGTATTCCACTGTCACGTCTCCCATTGGGGAAGCAGAGGCTGGAGACTCAGAGGCTCATCCACCCATTACCCGGGCTGAAGTCACCGAGGTAGTTAAGAAGCTCCCCGGTGGCAAGGCACCGGGGGTGGATGAGATCCGCCCTGAGTACCTCAAGTCTCTGGATGTTGTGGGGCTGTCTTGGTTGACACGTCTCTGCAACATCGCGTGGCGGTCGGGGACAGTACCTCTGGACTGGCAGACCGGGGTGGTGGTCCCTCTATTCAAAAAGGGGGACCGGAGGGTGTGTTCCAACTATCGGGGGATCACACTTCTCAGCCTCCCCGGGAAAGTCTATTCCAGGGTGCTGGAGAGGAGAATTCGGCCGATAGTCGAACCTCGGATTCAGGAGGAACAATGCGGTTTTCGTCCTGGCCGTGGAACACTGGACCAGCTCTATACCCTCCGCAGGGTGCTCGAGGGTTCATGGGAGTTTGCCCAACCAGTCCACATGTGTTTTGTGGACTTGGAGAAGGCATTCGACCGTGTCCCTCGTGATATTCTGTGGGAGGTACTTCGGGAGTACGGGGTCGGGGGCCCTCTGCTAAGGGCTGTTCGGTCCCTGTATGACCGGGGCAGGAGCTTGGTTCGCATTGCCGGCAGTAAGTCAGACCTGTTCCAGGTGCATGTTGGACTCCGGCAGGGCTGCCCTTTGTCACCGGTCCTGTTCATTATTTTTATGGACAGGATTTCTAGGCGCAGCCGTGGGCCGGAGGGGATCTGGTTCGGGAGCCACTGGATTTCATCCCTGCTTTTTGCGGACGATGTGGTCTTGTTGGCTCCTTCGAGCCAGGACCTCCAGCATGTCCTGGGGCGGTTTGCAGCCGAGTGTGAAGCAGCCGGGATGAGGATTAGCACCTCCAAATCTGAGGCCATGGTTCTCGACCGGAAAAAGGTGGCTTGCTCCCTCCAGGTCGGGGGGGAGTTCCTGCCTCAAGTGGAGGAGTTTAAGTATCTTGGGGTCTTGTTCACGAGTGAGGGAAGGATGGAGCGTGAGATTGACAGGCGGATCGGTGCAGCGGCTGCAGTAATGCGGTCGCTGTATCGGTCCGTCGTGGTAAAGAGAGAGCTGAGCCGAAAGGCGAAGCTCTCGGTTTACCGGTCAATCTACGTTCCTACCCTCACCTATGGTCATGAACTTTGGGTCATGACCGAAAGAATAAGATCCCGGATACAAGCGGCCGAAATGAGCTTCCTCCGCAGGGTGGCGGGGCGCTCACTTAGAGATAGGGTGAGGAGCTCCGTCACACGGGGGGAGCTCGGAGTAGAGCCGCTGCTCCTCCACATCGAGAGGAGCCAGTTGAGGTGGCTCGGGCATCTGCATCGGATGCCCCCTGGACGCCTCCCTCGGGAGGTGTTCCAGGCATGCCCCACCGGGAGGAGACCCCGAGGAAGACCCAGGACACGCTGGAGTGACTATGTCACCCGGCTGGCCTGGGAACGCCTTGGGGTCCTCCCGGAGGAGCTGGGGGAAGTGTCTGGGGAGAGGGAAGTCTGGGCGTCCCTGCTCAGGCAGCTGCCCCCGCGACCCGGTCCCGGATAAGCGGAAGATAATGGATGGATGGATGGATATTAAAAATATAATTTCATGGGTTTGAATGCTTTAAGAAGAAGTTTAAAAAAGTAATTATTCTTATTACGTTCGTTACGGGTGTGAGTTCATGACCTCAGAGCTACGGACTTCCGGGGAGAAGAAGAAGAAGGAGAAACGTGAAATGGCGTCGAGGCGTTAGTTTTGGACTGTTTTGTGTTTGGAGGACACGAAGCAAGTTCGGCTAAGTTAGCTAGCAGGAGCTAGGCTAACGACATGGTCATTGTCGAAAGGAGACACCGTCGAGATGTTTCTTTTACCGTAAAATATTGAATTAAGGTTAAGGGGGCTCGTCCGGGATTGTATTTTTGTAACTGACCTGTTTTTTTCTTTTCATCTGATGTAATCATCCGTATTGCTAATAACGGGATATATTAAGTGTAGTCACATTCACTGTGAAGTTCTCTCCTTTACTGTTTGAGCTAAGAAAAATGGAAGCAGTTGAAATTGAAGCCTGATGTAAAAAGAAGCAGTTAGCTTATGAACATACAGTTGTTTTGAGTGATGTTGACCCAGATGTTACAGATGCAGTTCTGCTAACAGCTTTGAACCAAGTTAAAGCATTTGGGAAACCTGAGATAGTTGATCGCTGTCTTGATGTAGCTTCTAAAACACATTTTATACTGATTAAGACCTCTACTGACTTGACTACTCGAACCCTACCTGACGTTGTTGGACTTCCTGGGAGGCTGGTCCATGGCCTGTTCATGTGCTTACTGCTCCTGCGGACAGCGAAGAGTTTCAAGCTAAACTAATGTAATTCCTGAAGACTGAAGGTAAAACTCTCACTGATGTTAGTGTAGGGGCCACAGCCCCACGATTCTCGGATGTGACTTCTCAATAGGGATGAGCGAGTACAGCATTATCTGTATCTGTATCTGTATCTGTTAACCATATGAATTATCTGTATCTGTATCTGTACTCGGAGTGGGCGGGGCCTAACCCGAAAGTGGGCGGGATTTAAGTTAAGAAAACTCTGACTGGTATTCTCTGTGTCACTCATTATTCTGTATCACTGATCATGAGAGAGGGGGGGGGGCGTGTGTGTAGCTTAATATTATTTATACCACTACTAGCTTTATTTTATTTTTTATCCAATACAGCAAGAAAGTGTCAGACACTCAGTGCAAGAAGTAAAAAAAAAAAAAAAAAAAAAAAAACGTTAGAGCCAGTTGACGGTTAAAAAAAAAAAAAAACTCCCGACGGCAGAGAGAGAGAGGTGGAGGGAGAGAGAGAGAGAGAGTGTGTGTGTGTGTGTGTGTGTGTGTGTGTGTAGCTTGATTTCCAATATTTATACCACTACCAGCTTTATTTTTTCACGAAATACAGCAAGAAAGTGTTAGAGCCAGGCAGCCAGATGACGGTTAAAAAAAGAAAAAGAAAAATCTCCGACAGGCAGAGACGCAACGCGAGTCGGCACCACATCTGAACGAAGTACCAGAACTCTACTAGTTCATAAGTAAGTACCAACCTAAGTAATAACAAACCTGAAGCTGAAGAAAGAAACCCTAAACATTAACGGAAAACGACCCGCGAACCTGAGTGACTGAGGGAGAGACAGAGAGCTGTTCTGTGTGTGAGTGATCAGAGCGGACACAACAACACGTCTGCGAGTGTGTAGGGGAGGGGCTGTAGCATATCACAGGACGCAGACACAGTCAGCTACCCAATGAGGATTTTTATTTAATCCGAGCACAGATATTGACTCGTATTACTCGTATAATACTCGTACTCGGCAAAAGTGCTTTATCCGTACCGGATACTCGTTTCAGCCGAGTATCCGGCTCAACTCTACTTCTCAATGAACGAAAGATGAACTATTCACCTTTAGAAGATATACAGACAAAGGTCCCCTCGCAGCAGATGAGTAAACATTCTCCTTCAGGTCACTGGACCACTTGGAGGAAGTGTGAGTCCTCTTTATGGCTCGGTTAGAGTATTTACGAACCCTTAAATCAGAGCATCTACAAGTCTCCTCGCACCCCCGAACGAGGAGGACCAGACCTTCAGAGTCCCTAGACGTTGAGGCACCTAAACGCATCTGGAAACTGATTAACACCTTTGTTTGACAGAGAGCCTCGATTGAAGTATAAGGATAAACACCTTGGGCCCTAGTTTCGTAGACCAGGCGCAGTCAGCTTTCAGCGCACCTGCGCCGCGCCGACGGGGTGTGTCCGCCTGGACTTTGCAAGTTTCGTGCACCGCGCAGGCTCGCGCAGGCATACCTCCCGTCTCGCCCACCGGCGCAAGTAGGAAAGAGGGAGGAGAAGAAGGCGTGAGTGGGAGACGAGGAGGAGACGAGGCGTGGACTGGGATTAATACAGCCGATTCAGATCTTCACCAATCAAATGAGCTCCTCTCCTCTCCTTTAATGCGTTAGGGGAGGTTCAGTGCAAGTTCCGTCACTTGACAACCCGATGACAGAAGCAGCGCCGCCGCTCCCACCACGCGCATCACACGCTGTGCGCGCGTATCATAATAATAACAATGCCCATATTATAAAAAACAGGAGAGAGAGAGGGAGATGTTTTGGTCCGAGAGGCTGAGTTTCCGTTACGCGTGCCATCCGCCTTTGATCTGACGTCAGATGTGACGGGACAATCTATATAGATATAAATTCACGTGTTGATTCAATTAATTGCATTAAATAGTGTTTGTTGTTATTATTTATTGCATTTAAATGTGCCTGGAACTGTGGAAACCTGCCTGTGAGGCGTGTGCGCACTGCGCGCCGTCAGCCAAACTTCCACTCCGCCAGCTGTGATTCGCATTGAATGAATGGACTTTATTTACGCCTTGCGCCGAAAGTAGACCAGGTTGGAGCTGGCAAGCTTTCAGCGCAGTCTCGGCGAGGCTTTTTGCCACGAAACTTCCGCTACGCCAAGCTGAATCTGTGACGCCTCCCCCTGCTGCGCCGCCACACCCATCTTGGCGCAGGCGATCCACCAAACTGCCAAACTGACGGTGCGCAAGGCTGCGCGGGTCGAAACTTGCATTACGCCGGCTCTGCCACCCTGCGCCGCCCTGCGCTGCGCCACGAAACTAGGGCCCATAATCTCTTCCTCACCATTTGCTCCTAAGTCATGTTGAAGACCCCTTCCTCCCCTCTGGGAGTCATAAACTAATGACCTGGTCTGCTGGCATGCAGAGAGAGGTCACATGAACTCTGCAAGAAAACATGTTCACATTTTGACCAATCCAAGAAAAGGATGAGATATATGTTCAACATTAGTTTAAAACCATCCATAATAATCATTGAGGAATTATAAGCATACTGGCGAACTTCCCGTTGCTCTACGACGAAGAACAGAGGAGTTACCAAAATTGCTAAAAAGGAACAATGTCATTGTAATGGACTAAACTACTGCACTCATGCAGTCGGACGAAAATGAAAAATGTGCTCATTAATCTGCCCGCATCACCAAGGACAAAATGCTTACTAAGTTACCAAACTTGTTTGGGCTAGCTTGATAGGTTTGCATTGTATGTGTTTCAGTCAGGACCACCTGCTCATCCACGCGCTTGCGTGGAAAGCCTGAGGCAGGAAGAGCACCTTCCTGCCCTTCATGAGCCATCATGAACGGCATAAGCAGGGAGCGTAGCAGCAAAGAAAAACCCCAGACAGAGCAGAGCAACCAACAAGAACAATGGTAAGGTACATAACAGATGACGGGAGGAGCTGGGTTGAAAACGCCGGCAGAGGAAGCAACGAGGGAGGTCAGGCTAGAGCAGTTTAAATAGCGCGCACTGAATGCAATTTCCCAATAGGAAGCGAGCACGGGGAGTCAGCTGAGCCGTCAGCTGATCTCCTCGGTTTTGACAGCTACGCTGTTGCTGCTGATTTAGAGCTTGACGTCGTGGCCTGCCAGAACTAACGCTACGCTTGATTTGATCAAAGTTCCTTTCAACTCTACCAAAAATGATTTGTACAGAGAAATGTTTACAGTTCATGTTTCATTTGTTTGACCTATCATTCTGTGTGAGAACTATATGCAATGTGCCAACTTTGACCATAACGGTGAGATGGTGTTCAAACGTTCTAGTCATAAGATTGCATTTCGTTTTGTTTAACAGTTTAAATCACAAAGATTTCGGACTGTAACTTGAACGGGTCCCTACTGGACACGCCCCCTCGGTCAGCATAAAAGCTGCGTGTTACAGACACCCGTTGCGCATTCTTCCCTCCAGGAGCTTCTTGCCTCCCGGCTCAGGCCTCCCGGCACTCTTGCACCAAGAGGCTCTTCCCTCCCCGCTCGTGCCCCCCAGGCGCTGGCCATCCGGCCTCCGCCTCTCTTCTCTCTTTTTACCCTCTTCAAGTTTCGTACTTTTCTTAGTTCCCAATTTTTACTCCTTTTATTAGAATAGTTCGTTCGACGTTAGATTCTTCAATTTTGCATTTTTAGCTTTTCTTTTTCCGCAAGCCTTTTTGATCAATGCTAATTCAACCAGCGGCCGCAAGATTTGGCATATTGACTAACGCTTATACCTAAGCCACCCAAGGCCGAATTCAAGGAGAAGACAGCTGTTTAACTAAGACGGATTACGGCAAAGACGGACGCCCGCTACGAAACTACCGCAGATCGGCGCAAAAGGTTCCCTCGGTCCACGGCAAGGAAGATCCCTTCGGGTCTACGTCACCGACAGAAGAGCCACCGCTTGGAGTTTCAGTAAGCCGAGAAGAAGCGTCCCAAAGTAAGACCGAATCCGCATTCAACAGTAATGACCGAGTTGCAGGGTGAAACTAAGTATAGCGTCTGTTAATATCTAATATCTGTTAGGTCATTTATCCCATTATTCACTTTTTCCTCTTACTAAGGAGTCCAAATTCTTAGGAAGAACACACTCGCCTTTATCGCCAAACGTGCTAGATGAGCTGTTAATCACATTTCAGTTATATTTCTGGCGTTGTATTGGTGTTTTGTTTATTACATCTGTTATTGTTTTATTCATTTTTGTTTAATCCCTAGTTAATCAATAAATTCCCCTAAAGCATAAAGTCGTTGTCCGTGGATATTTCTTCTGTGCAGAATACAAAGATCCCTATTTCAAGAACTTATGATCTAAGGAAATGAGACTGATTTATTAAATGATATTGATTGATTGTTAATTAATTAATAAGTGGTCATTTGAGTCATTAACGTGAATTCTATAAAGTTCTGTCTGACCAACAGATGGTGCCCCTTTTACGAGAGCAGGTATTGAAATTGTAGATTAATATACATTGATATACATATTTTAATATCGTAATTTCCTTACATACACAGTTTACGTAGGTACCATTAGGTATTAACCCTTATCTTCCTACATTAGTGGCTTACTCAACCCTTCACCCCTTGACGTGAACACTGAAGTGATACACGCTATCTGCTCCTTAGTGGATAAATGTAACACCACATCAGCTGATTCTCAGAGTTATCGCAAGCTCCACATTCTCGTTCTCTGGTGTGAAGCCTACACCCAGTGGGGAGGAAGAGTATGATGCCTGGGCAGAGCAGACAACACATTTATTAGAAGAGTGGCAGTGTAGTGACAAGACAAAGAAACAGCGGATAGTGGAAAGCCTGACAGGTCCAGCTGCTGACATTGTGAGATTCCTGAGAATGCAGAAGCCCACTGCAACTTCATATGATTACATGCAAGCTTTGGAAACAGCTTTTGGAACAACTGAGAGTACATCTGATCTCCTGGTGAAATTTAGACACACGTATCAAAATGTTGGTGAAAAACTGTCTACGTACCTGTTGAGGTTGGATAAACTGTCTGACATGAATCAATTACGGATGGAGCAGGTTGTGAGAGGGGCACTGCAACAAGACATGATTGCTCTTCCTCTTCCTCCTTCTTTCAGTGAGCTGCTAAAAGAGGTGAGGGAGGAGGAAGGAATGCTCCAAAGCAGAAATGATGTCAAGAACCCAGTAATGTCACAGTCTGTAACTCCTGTTTCCAAGCCTGCACCTGAAACAGGAGTTGATCCGGAAGTAGCAAAGCTGAAGAAAGAGATCAGTGTCATGAAAGCTGAAATGATTAGTCTTAAAGCTCCTACTGTTGCATCATATCCAGACACCCAGAGTCCACAACTTGAAATCCCTACCAAGACAACATACAAAAAAAATGCTACCCCACAAAGATCTGGATATCAAGAGGATAGACCTGGGATATTTTGCTATAGATGTGGGGAGGATGGACACTTTAAGAGAGAGTGTGAAGGTGAAGAAAATCTACTCAAAGTCAATAAGCGCCTCATTAAACTGACAAAGAAATCGGGAAACTACCGCAGGGTCCAGTAGAGGAACGGCCTGGCATCCCGGTGGTTGAAACACGTTCCACCAAGTGCAGCAACTCGAGTAGAAAAGTGAATGACACTATACCTGAAGGCTTAGTGGGCCCTAGCTCTGTCTTGTCTGTACAGATTGAAGGCATCTACTCTAAAGCCATACTCGATTCTGGTTCTCAAGTTACTCTGCTGTACAGATCCTTCTACAACAGATATTTGACACACCTGCCATTGAAATCTATCAGCACTCTACAGATATGGGGTCTTAGTCCTGCTGAGTACCCTTATGATGGTTATTTGTCACTTAGGCTGGAGTTTTTGGAAGCTGACGTAGGAGTGAGTGAGACCATTGATGCACTTGTGTTGGTATGTCCCGACCCAGTTGTGAGAGGTGAAGCTTCCATGCTGGTGGGCACAAACACACCCACTGTGAGACGACTGCTTAGCCACTGTAGAGAAAAGGGAGGAGAAAACTTTGTGAGAATTATGCACATTCACCCAGTCTTTCGAAAAGCTTTCGATGAGATCTCACATCTACCACCTGACACTGACAACAACAAAAGAGGAACTGTGTGGTTCACTCAAACCAAACCTGTCACCTTACGGCCTGGGGGAGTCGCAAGGGTGACTGGTGCACCAAGGTTTCAGGGAGTGCCGAGCACTCAGGCCATCCTCGTGGACTCACCTGATGACCCTGCGAATGAATCACGGTTTCCAGATGAACTCCTGGTGAGACCAGAGCTACAGACATCCACTGGCGTGATGGCTAAGAGAGTCACTGTTCTAGTCAGAAACATGTCCGCACGAGAGATTACCTTGACTGGAGGAATGCAGATAGCTCATCTGTTCCCAGTCGACGTTGTGTCTTCACCTCCAGAAAAGAAAGAGTCTGATGTTGAGTCACCTGGGAAGTTGACCCCCTCCTCTTTTCACTTTGGAGAATCTCCAGTCCCTAGGGAGTGGAAAGAAAGATTGGTGACAAAAATGATGGAACGGAGCGAGGTTTTCTCTCTGCATGAGTTTGATGTGGGATGCAGTAAAAGCACCCAACACACTATCAAAACCACAGACGACAAACCATTTCGTGAGAGGTCTCGTCGACTGCCGCCTGCAGAGGTGGAGGCAGTGAGACAGCATCTAGCGCAGCTAAAAAATGCTGGTGTCATTGCAGAGTCACGAAGTCCTTATGCCTCACCCATTGTGGTCGTGAGGAAGAAAAATGGGAAAATAAGGATGTGTGTGGATTTCAGGACTTTAAACCGCTGCACTGTCCCAGACCAATACACAGTGCCAAGAATTGAGGATGCTTTGGCCTGTCCCAGTGGAAGTACATGGTTTAGCGTGCTCGACCTTCGCAGTGGTTACTATCAACTTCCTATGAATGACTCTGATAAAGAGAAGACAGCATTCATCTGCCCTGCTGGATTCTTCCAATTTGAAAGAATGCCACAAGGAGTGACAGGGGCTCCCGCTACACTTCAGCGGATAATGAAACAGACTGTCTGAGACATGAATTTGCTTGAAGTCTTGGTTTATCTCGATGATCTCATTGTGTTTGGAGCGACGCTCGAGGAGCATGAGACCAGGTTGTTAAAGGTGCTTGACCGCTTGAGAGATGAGGGACTGAAGTTATCGCTGAATAAATGCCAGTTTTGCCAGCCATCAGTAACCTATGTGGGACACATTATATCTCAAGATGGGGTGTCTACTGATCCAAAGAAGACCGAAGCTGTAACTACATGGCCTAGACCAAACACTGTGACTGCTTTGCGGTCATATCTTGGATTCTGTGGTTATTACAGGCGCTTCTTGAAGGATTATTCCAAGGTAGCTCACCCGTTGAACCAACTGTTGTCCGGTTACCCACCAGCAGCAAAGAAATCCAAGGGTAAAGTGGAGAACACTTACCTTAACCCCTCAGAGCCTTTTGGTAGTCGATGAAAAATGTGAAGCAGCCTTTGAGGAGCTGAAGCGATGGCTCATGCAAGCTCCGGTGTTAGCTTTTGCAAACCCTCAGCTACCCTATGTGCTGCATGTAGACGCTAGCCGAGATGGGCTAGGAGGAGTGTTGTACCAAGATCAGGGTTGTGGTGGAAATCAGTTTATGATCACCTGATGAGAAATAAGAATACAACTCCTAACAGCGCTTTTAGTAATTTATTCTATAAAGAGTCCAAAACAGGCTAGCAGTCGCTACAGACAAGACTGTAAACAGACAAAGTCTAATAAGTCAAAGCCCTCGCAAACAGGGTGTCCAAGCGGACCGCATCACCGACATACAGCTTCAGAGCAAACTATCTGGCCAGATAGGGGCAGACTCCTTAAGAGTCTGACCAATTCTTCAGTCTTGAGAAGGGCTTTTTATACAGTTGTTTGTGATGTGTCATCAGAGAAGCATTATTCCGTTGTTTGTGTAGACGGAGAACTTTGTCCAGAATGTGGTGTTTGAACCACTCATCAGTGTCCATAGATCCATATTGACTTGCCAGCTGTACTGGTGTCACAAGATGCATTTCACAACTCATGTAACACATGACATGACATAAGTGCAGAATACAGGTTACCTCATGACACTTGGAATAGTATGAGTTAAAACTACTCAAACTACTAATTATACTATAATGAACTACTAAATGAAAAATTCCCATCACAAGGGTGAAGGATTGAGACCCGTGGCTTTCGTCAGTCGAAGTTTGACTCCTTCAGAAAAGAAATACCCAGCCCATAAATTAGAATTTTTGGCACTGAAGTGGGCAGTAGTAGATAAACTACATGACTATCTGTACGGGACCAAGTTTGAGGTGAGGACGGACGACAACCCTCTGACCTACGTGCTGATGTCAGCCAAGCTGGACGCGACAGGTCACCGTTGGTTGGCTGCGCTGTCTACCTATGACTTCAGTCTCAAATACAGATCAGGAGCCCAAAACATCGATGCAGATGCTCTTTCTCGTCGCCCACATCCCAGTCCAATACAAAATTCAGAGTGGAAAGACATCCCTGCAACAGGTGTAAGAGCCATGTGCCAGATGTCTGCTGTGACAAAGCAGAGAAACCCACAGTCTGGAAGAGCCATTGACCTTTTGGGGATTTCTCCACAAGCTATCCCACAAGCTTATTGCAATCTGGCTTCTTTGAGCGTCAAAAGTATGCCTGTTTTGAGTCTCACCGAGTTGTCAACAGCTCAGCAGGAAGACCCTGGCATAGGGTGTGGTCAGCTCTGAACAATGGCAATATCAACCAAGTTGACAAAACATCAGGCTTGCTCTTTGCTGTTGAGAGAATGGGATAGGTTAAAGATGCAGAAGGGAGTGATGTATCGTATTATAAGTCCACCAGGAAAACCACGCTGTTCTCAGTTAGTACTACCGGCCAAGTACAGAAACACTGTAATGAAATCACTGCATGATGACTCGGGTCATCTGGGCCTCGACAAGACATATGGCCTGATCAAAGATCGCTTCTACTGGCCTCTGATGAAGTCAGAAATTGAAGAGCATTGCAGGTTTTGTGTGAGGTGCATAAAAAGAAAGACTTTACCCAAGAGAGTTGCACCATTATCTCATTTGCAAAGTGATGGACCGTTGGGCCTTGTCTGTATGGACTTTCTGTCCATTGAACCAGATTCGAGCAACACAGAGAATGTCCTAGTCATTACTGATCACTACACTCGCTACGCTCAAGCTTTTACAACCAAGGACCAAAGAGCCTCTACAGTGGCAAAAGTGTTACTGGAGAAATATTTTGTCCATTATGGATTGCCCAGGAGGATGCACAGTGATCAGGGGAGAGATTTTGAAAGTCGCCTTGTCCACGAAGTATTGAGTTCAAAAATTGAAGAGTTGAAAAATCAAGAACGACGCCCTACCATCCTCAAGGGGACCCCAACCCAAGACGTTTAATAGGACATTGTTGGACATGTTGGGAACTCTGGAGCCAAACAAGAAGAGGAAATGGAGTCAGCACATTGCACATTTGGTCCATGCCTACAATTGCACTCCAAATGAAGCTACAGGATTTTCGCCATATTTCCTTATGTTTGGGCGTGAAGCCAGATTACCTGTAGATCTATGTTTTGAGACTTCCAGTGATGGTACACAACCGAAAACTTACCTCAAGTATGTTTCTGACATGAGGAAGGAGTTGAAAGCTGCCTATGAACTAGCAGAGTCCATTGCTGCTAAGCAAAATGATAGAATGAAAGAGACGTCCCGGTACACGTCATGATGATGACGTGTGTGCGTTTTCAAGGGGTTTCCCTGGAGTCTCCCTGTCACTCATAACCCGACGGAGGCTAAAGTTCACTGAAGTCTCGGTCCGGAGGGCTGACCGTCGCGGAGATTTTTTTTCATCATAAACACTCGGTGAGTTAAAGTTTTTTTTGCAGGTGACAGACGCTGTTTATCGGGCAGAAATGTGAGGAGGAGTCGGTAGGACGGGCGGGAGGAAGGACGCTTCTCCACGTACAGCTGTATTTGTTTCCCCGTTGCCAAAGACAGTTACAGTTACTACGTTACCTTAGTTTGGTTCTGCAACGTTGCTTTGTGGGACATTTCTCTGTAGTAAGTTGAGTGAGGGACCTGTGCAGTTAACAGACCTTCAGATAGACACGCCCTCCACGCCAAATCTGCATCTTACATAAATCAAATGTTTAATTAAAAAAAATAAATAATATCGAAATTTGTATCGAACCGTGGGTCAAAAATCGTGATACAAACCGAATCGTGAGTTTGGTGTATCGTTACAGCCCTACTTGCTACGGAACCTTGGATTACAAGGGAAGCATAAACTGGCCGATCGTTGGGCATCAAATCCATATGTTGTTGAAAGCCAGATGCCAAACCTACCAGTGTTCCGGTTGAAACCTGAAGATGGCGATGGACAAATCAATTCCTCCATCAAATCACCTCCTGCCTCTCGGGAAGAGGATATGTCCAAATCCTGTATCTAATACAGATCCTACACCTACAAGGAGAGTTCTTCGACGGAGAAGACAGAAAGAACGCACAGATAAGCCTGAAAAGGAAAAGACATCACAGAAAATACCAGATAAAGACTCTGAAGGAGGAGAGGTTAGACCCAGTGATTTTGTTGTAAACGAGTACACAGACTCAGAAGATGAGGACTATGGATTGTGGTATGATTCAACTATTGAACCTCTCACGAACAACATGGATGATGATACATTGGAACCATTCAGTCTGGACTTGGGTATTTCCTTAAATGACTTGACTGGTCAGCCAGCAGCAGTAACGCCGGAATGTGTGGAGGAATCTGAAGGGGACAGTGGAAGTGAACTAGAGCCTACTGAGAAAACAGACTCCAAACTACAAGAGACATGTGAGAACCATGAAGAGACTGAAAGAGACAAAACACTGACTGAAGACATTCCATTACAACATGAAGACACTGACCTTGACTTTGAGACCGACGCTGACTTTGGCACTGAGACCAGACCTCAGAGACTAAAGAGGGCCCCTTTAATACATGAGCCGGTGGTAAAAGGGTTACATGTATCTGACATTTTTTGTTGCTAGTTAGTTTACAAAGTCAGACTTTTTTTGCTGACAAAACATACAAATAACTAAGAGTAAATATGAGTAGGTTTGAAACAAGTAATTGATTGATGGTAAAAGAAAAACTATTTTGATAATTGCTTTAGTTATATTTTAAAACATGTCAGGCTTCCATCCGTGCAGTTAAAGTTAAAACCCCAAATCAGACACATTATCCAAATGCACTTTGTAAGTGTTCAAAGAATGCTCCTAAAACATGAATTACATCAGCATATCTTGCATTTATTTATCTGAAAATATCAGGGCCACGGGGGTGGGGGGGGGGGGGGGGGGGGGGTCTATCACAGGGCTGACATGTAGAGACAGACAGGTCACCAGTCTATCACAGGGCTGACATGTAGAGACAGACAGGTCACCAGTCTATCACAGGGAGACATGTAGAGACAGACAGGTCACCAGTCTATCACAGGGAGACATGTAGAGACAGACAGGTAACCAGTCTATCACAGGGCTGACATGTAGAGACAGACAGGTCACCAGTCTATCACAGGGAGACATGTAGAGACAGACAGGTCACCAGTCTATCACAGGGAGACATGTAGAGACAGACAGGTAACCAGTCTATCACATGGTTGACATGTAGAGACAGACAGGTAACCAGTCTATCACAGGGCTGACATGTAGAGACAGACAGGTCACCAGTCTATCACAGGGAGATATGTAGAGACAGACAGGTAACCAGTCTATCACATGGTTGACATGTAGAGACAGACAGGTAACCAGTCTATCACAGGGCTGACATGTAGAGACAGACAGGTAACAGTCTATCACAGGGCTGACATGTAGAGACAGACAGGTAACCAGTCTATCACAGGGCTGATATTTAGAGACAGACACGTCCCCATCCTGCATGTCTTTGAATTGTGGGAGGAAGCCGAAGAACCCGAAGAGAACCCACGCTTACACGGGGAGAACATGCAAACTCCACACAGAAGGAACCCGAACCTCGGACCCTTTGTTTTACCTTGTTTTATATTAATAACGTGATTTATTTGTAATAATGTTGTGGTTTGGGTTGCTGGTTGGACAAAACAAACTTGAAGGTGTGAAGGTGTCACCCAGGTGCTCTAGGTAATTATGACCGGTCATTTCTCACTATTTTCACAATTGTGTTAAATTAATGTATTATATACAATTTTCCAGTGTGTTATTTGTTACTACTTTTCTTTTCGGATCTGAATATTCCACCACTGGTGAAAGTGAGGTACAGTAGGTCATTAAAAGAGGCTTTTGTTTTGAAGCTTTGGCTGAAGAGGTCATTGCTAAATCTAATGAGCACTAAAGCAGGTATTTCTGTGGGATTCCTGCGTGGCGATCATGGGGCGGAGCTTAGGTAAAAACTTCAACAGATGTATATACTGTGTAGGTTGCAGCTTTTGAAGAATGCTGCACAGTTCAGTCAGCAAGAAGCTGCTTTTGAATAGTCTCTAGAATCTCCTACTTTCTCCATGACTGTCGTCTGAGCTGCACAGCTGAGAAACAAGATGAGTCAAAGCAAACGTCCTTTTTAGGGATGCACGATATTGGATTTTTTGCCGATATCCGATATGTCGATATTTTACAACTCATTTGGCCGATAACCGATACCGAGATATATATATATATATATACGTCTTCTCTCAAACGCATGGAGTACACTCGTACAATTTTTTAAACTACAGGTTTTAGCAGGTTTTACAGCACACAGCGTCACCGTTTTATTGATATTCTACCAAATAATTAACTCAAAATCTATTTAACGCACCCTTTTAACTGAACTATTTTAACAGTGCATTTCTATGAACGACATCCCCGCACGCTCACAGATCAGAGGAGCAAACCCGTTTCTTCATGAAGCGTCCGTCGACTCAGCGTGTGCCCACAAAGCCTTCCTGCCCCGCTCAGCTAATACACCTCCGCCTCACCTGCGGAGCCTCACACACACACATTTGTTTCTTTACAAAATTAAAAGTTATACTGGTATGTTTTAGTGCCATTTGAAGAGTTAATTATTTGACCCATAACATGACATTTTCATATCATCCCATGTCCACGCTCTTCTTTGTTTTTCCAGTCCTTTCTCTACTATCCCTAAAAAAGAATGAGGATTTTCAATTGGAATAACACATTCCAATTGAACTTTGTTAAACTAAGCCCGAAGCTTTAAATGCCCCATTGTGTAGCAGAACTCTAGGAGGTTCTGGTGCTGGGGATTTAGCTGGGCCTTAGAGGGCAAGTGCACCTAGTCGTGATTAACAGGCTAGCGTGTAGCAGTGGAAAAGGTTTTCAAGATCAGTGCTAGCAAAACATCAAGTCAAAGTAAAGGCTGGCTGCAATTTAAATTGTTCTTATCGTCAACAGATCCTGTGAAATCAACAATATAGTATTTGCAGCTGAATTGCGTATGTGGAATAGAGTCTACACTGTGTGTGTTTGTGTGTGGGTGTGGGTGTGTCTGCTTTCATTGTAATGAAGGGATGTCAGCCAGAGAAACAGTGGGACTCATTGATGTGTTTTTAATGGACCTCTATGGCACATAGGAAGACAATATAGCAGACTTTGATACACAATAATAAATACATCCAGGGTTTGGCTCTGCACATTGGAGTTGATGAAAAGAACATCAGTCAATAATAATTGAATCCAACCAAAGCTATCCTTTAAAAGCAAACTCATTAATTTAATTATGCCTTTATCAACCACTTTATCAGGCAATTTATGTGAGCTCCACAGGTGCAAATTATTAAATGATGGTCACCAAGATAGAGGGTAGAAGAGTGATTGCAAATGCTGTCTGCCATGATTTTCAAGATATGGTTTCCACCAGGCGGCAACCTCTGCTGAAGTGCCTTAAACTGTCATTCTCTCTGCTGGCCACTGGGAGGCGACTCCTCTCTGATTGTATGGTCTCAATTTCTAGTTTCAAGTCTTCTTCAATTCAGCATGATGTTCATTTGCCGCTTGTCAGATCCATTCATCCTTCTTCCAAAGTCCAAATATGGTCATTTCCGTTCACTGGCCAAATATTCCAAGATAGTGACGACCAAAATGTTGAACTTAAGGCTTCAAAACTGCAGTCAAACCAATGGATGAGATCCCGGTGACTACATCCCATCCGTACAAACAGTCTATGGTTTCTAAACACATTCATAGGGATTTGAGCTTGACTGAGTATTGGGCAGTATTGATGCTTACCAAGCCCAGTCAACGTCGAACAGCAAACAGAACTGTAAAGACGTTGATAATCATAATTCCTGAAAGGTTACAAGGGAAAAAGTATCACAGTTCTGGCACTTTTCTATACTGCTGACTCATCAGCTACGGGAACATAGTAAGATAGCAGGACTTAATTTGGGTCTGGGATGAGGAGATGGGACGGATGGAGCTTGATGTTGCGATTTGGAATGATAAAGGAACTGGGACTTTATCTCAAAATCTTGCCTGGCACAGTTTTAAACAGTGCTGTGATGTGAAAAGGTGTCTGTGTGTGTATTGAAGCAGGTATAAGTCACAGTGTGTGTGTGGTTGTATGCTGTTTCAGGCGTGTAGCCAACAGGCTGCTGAAATGGAAAGCTTTCAGCCTGGTCACTAAGTGGGGTTGCAGCCGAGCACTGATCACTGCACTCCTCCATCCTTCACTTCACTCACTCCTCTCATCTCTCTCTTCCTCTTTACTGTCTCGCTCCTCTCCCTCCTCTCTATACTCTCTGCTGCTGTTTCATATTGTCTATGTGTCCATCTCTGCCCTTGTTTTGTTTTCTCTTTATCTCAAACATCCACTCCCCCATCTCTCCTGTCTTTTTCATTTCTTCAGCCTTCGCTCTCTTAAAGCCTATTTCTTCCCTATCGTTCCATTTCCCCTTAGGCGTCCCTTTCTCTTCATCTCACGTCTATTTTCTCTCCATCGCTCAGCTTCTATGTCCCCCCCCTTCTTCTTGTCTCACACTTTAATGTCTCTCGTCACCCTGCATGCATCACTTCAGCTGCAAACGCACTTTATGCTGTGCTGCTTCCACCAATGCAAGTAATTGTATGTATTTATACATTATTTATTACATGGTTTGGTGGTGATATAATATATTGAGTTCTTTGAAAGGAAAAGGCAGGGCATATTTTGTTTATTAGGATAATTTCTCAATTGTTGACACGTTTTGTGTTTTCGTACCTCATAAATATACACACAAAGCAAACAACACACACCCACACACACAAAAAGCAAAATTCCACAAATAGCTTGCAAAATTAAACTCACACATTCAAAACAATGCTTGTATTTTGTTTTGGGATCCTCAGTTTGCCTCCATCCTTTACTTCAATGTTTCCCTCTCCCTGTGTCTCCAGTCTGTCTCTCCCAGAGATGGTAAATAAAAAGTGGACATAGTCATCGTGATGTCATCCATTGGTTTGTCCACTTCATATTTGTAGTGTTCAGCATTTTGGATGTCACATCTCTCGATGGTTCAGCTGGGCAGCAACCATTTGTTTTGTAGTCTTTGACTGGATGCTTATGATGGTTTGTAGTTGCATCAATTGGTAGGAAATGTATCTTGCCTCTATGACACTACCTCTCATGACATCACAGTGTGTATTCTCTGGGATTGCCTGGCAACCTGACAGCATCTGGCATGATGTGTCCTATGGTGTGAAGATGCTAACAAAGTTAGCTTCCATAATTCATGGTAAACTTTTACAGCTGAGTGTTTAAGTGATCTTAGTATACCTAGGTAATTGCATTGGTAGCATGGCAAAGGCAAGGTAGCCACCTGTCAATCACAAGGTAGCCAGGTCCTAAAGCATACCCTGCTTCATTGTCTTTTTTACTCAAAATAATTATCATGCTGTATTAAAGAAGACTTAAAACTTGCTATTTAAATCAATCAAGAAACGATCAAGACAAACTTTTTCTGGCAATACGCCCTCCTTTAGTGTTTATTCTGGCAATTTCACAATGAGTATACACAGTTGGAGTCACATGATGTAGAATAATCAAATAGGGAAAGACAAGAAAAAATGAGATTGACTATATAATGTTGTGCAGTAGGGAGCAGGATTGGGATATGACTATTCAAATGAGTTAATGATGGAAAATAATTGATAATACAATTATTTAATTTGTATTGGAGTGGCTCAGAGGTAGAGTGAGTTGTCCTCCAATTGGAAGATCGGTGTATCCAATCCTGGCACCCCCAGGCTGTAGTAGTTGCCAGGAAGAGTGAGATGAGCTGCTTCCATGTTGAAGTCCAGGAGAAAGAAAAGACATTCCCACTTGGAGTTGCTGTTTCTTGAGACCCACCTACTGCAATTGGACCAATCAAATTGGAATCTGGAGTTTACAGATGGGTGTCAAAGAAAGTTGGGCAGAGATCAGGCTTACAGGGAGATGGGGTAGGGGGACCCCCCTGTGCAGGAGTGAATGTAAATGTTGGGAGAATACTGGGTGTACACAGCAGACTCTCATTCATAAACTGTTTCATAGAGGCAAAGCTGGAGTCCCAACAATAACAAACAAGAAAATTAAATCTCCTCATTCATCCTACTGGCGATAAATCAAGGAAGTGTTTCCACTAGGCCTTCGTCTGTATGAATGGTGGTTTAATTTGCCTGCCCATTGTCTCTGGGCTGCAACATCATTTGCTCTGCCTTCCCTGACCACAGGTCAGAGCTGGAAGACTACGTGTGACTGATCCTTAATCTTGCCTTGTGGTTTGACGGCAATGGGTTTTTACACATATCACATTCTTTTCACATCTCAAGTCGCCATTGCCTGCAGCAATACAAGCAGGGAGTTTTTTGCAGATTGCTCTTCTTTGAATTGTGAGCACCATCCCATCTGGCCACAACATGCACTCTCACAGTCTCTCTGTCTTGTACCACAGCAAATGATAAATGAAGGCCCCCCATCTACTTCGACAACAGTGTCATTGTTGAAACTATTATATTATACAACACATTGTCTTTAAATAATGCAGGCCATACAATGGGAAGGCCAACTCTGGTTTTTCAAGTTCCAGGCCCAAAGTGAGGTCCAGAGCATTCAACATCCCTGGAGAAAAAAAAAACTCAATTGCTGACTCACTTTTCTGTTTCTAGTTCAGACAATCGACTCCAGTCCCACAGTTTCCGCCACCATCTGTAACCGACCCCGTAACTGTAACGTTTAATCACATTCCATTCTCAAGATAAACTCTTCCACCAAATGGGTCAACAACATAATTTGTTTCTTCACAAAACTGTCCTCAGAAGCGCAGTGTCCAGCCTTGTCCCACAGAGACTTTGGTTAGCATGCTAATTGTAGCAGTAGGAGGATTTTGGCTGTATTTCTTTTATTTTGTTTATTATGGTTTTCGTTCTCTTTCCGTTTCCGGTTAGTTGACCGGTATAAAAGCGGTACTCCGCCCACCGGTTCTTCCTCTGCTCTCTCCTCACCGGTGTCACTTCCAGGTCAGAGGTGGCGCTCGACAGCGCGACCGTGCGTGTGCTCCTCCCTTTTCCCCCATCCGGTGTGTGCGTGCTTGCATAGATTGTTGGCGGTGTTGAATGCTGGCGGCTGCCTGGCGTCCCTTGTTCCTCCTCCCTCCTCTCAGGTGTGTGAGTGTTTGTGCTGTTAAAAGGTGTTCTATCACCGTGACTGAACCGCTGCTGCTTTGTTTACATTGTCTTACTCATCGTGTCTGCTGCTGCGGTTCACCGGCACGGCGTTCCCCAGCGGCCGTTGGAGGCGCAGCTCGCTTCCAGCCAAGGACCGTTTCCGCACGTCTGGAGCAGGACGGTTGCTGCGCTTTGTTTTATACGGAGGGCCTTTATTGGGGACTGGTCCTCCCTTATTGTGTGTCTGTGAATGAGTGACTGAGTGTGTGATCGTGTGGGTTTCGACTGTTCAACTGTTTTTCTTTGTTTATTTTAGTTATCAAAAGATTTGTTTTGTAAAATTAGCTAATTGTTTTGTTTAGTTTTCTTTGCTTAAGATTTATTAGGGCAGTTATTAGTCTAAAATATATTGGTTATGTTTAAGTTGTGCCCTGCCCAGAGCTCTTGTTGAGTTCTGATTTAGGTTCTTCTTCTTTTTTTTTGGTGTGTGTGTCGTAAACCCCACTAATTTGCATCCTCCTGTTCTGTCTTGCTGTGTCCTTGGTTGTAGGGTTTTCTCCACGGAGTGTGTTTGCCACTGTGCCTGAGGGGTATTCCATCAAACTCACTAAGCGCAAAGCCGGGCTAATTTCGATAAGCCTCGCTACCTTTAGCGAGAGTTGCGTTCCATCAACATGACTTGAGGTACTCTCCGCTAAGTAACCATGGGAATTTATCCGACCAAACTAGCCTGCCCCGGGGAAGGCTAACCATCAGGCTTACTTTAGCGGGGGTTTCAGAGAAGGCCGTCTGTCGGAAACAACTGTACCAGCAGAAGGTTCCACCAAGCCTAGTCCTCGTGATTTCGTCATGTGAAAGACCAAAAATGACCATTAAAGGAAAAGTTCGGAATTTTGGACATAGGACCTCATTTCCAACTTACCCGAGGTGATATAGGTCGGTGGAGACCGTTTTCAGCACAATTGGTCCAGTCCTTATAGTTGCTCAAGTCACTGTTGCTAAGCTGGTGTTGAGCTAGCGCACGTCAATGGTAACATCCAGCCTGTCTCTAAAAACAGCTTTAACTGCTCCGCAGAACACCCGAGACAAATGTATTATGACGTTGGACTATCGATGTACATGTCAGTGTTGGTAGAATAATTTAAAAAAATGTTTTAACGCTGCTACGAGTACTAGCTGTCACGACTGTAGGGCGCTTAGGTTTCGTTTTTACGCACTACTACTAACACGCAAAGTAAAATTCCGCTGCTGCTGAGAAACTAGTCCCTCAAAATGTTTTATCATTGAAAATGCAAGGTTGGTTTAATTTCTAAAATTATTCTACCAACACTGACATGTACATCGATAGTCCGACGTTATAATACATTTGTCTCGGGTGTTCTGCGGAGCAGTCAAAGCTGTTTTTAGAGACAGGCTGGATGTTACCGTTGACGTGCACTAGCTCAACACCGCTCATATATTTCCTTTAAATATATGAAGTACAAACAGACTATATTTTCATCAAGCGTCTAAGAATACATGCTTGCAATTAAAAAAATATGAATAAATCGTTTATTTTGTTTAAGACCGACTGGCCATATCTTTATCTAAAGCCCCCAGTTGGGTGAGTGGTGATGCTCCTGCCCCCTAACGTGGGCGTCCCAGGTTCACATCCCGACGAGGACATCTCATGTGTGTGTTTTTTTTTTTTTGCCTGTATAATTGTCTTTAGATCAGAGAATTAGACCAACATTTTACCTTAACTATGATAAATATGTCATACAATTTCCCCAGAACCCAAATATAACTTGCAAAAACATGATAGGCGTAAAGATGTTATTATTAATAGAATCAGAATCAGGTTTATTGCCAAAGTAAGTTTTCACTTGCAAGGAATTTGTCTTGGTTGTGTATGGTGCATACAATAAACATGTAATAAAAAAGAGAAAAAGTACTGGAATAGAAATTTACACTAAAAAAATATATAAGAGACACTATAACATAAACAAGTATGTACAATATAACTGTTTTGAGGCAAAACAGATATAGATCCCAATAGTGTTGTCACGATACCAACATTTTGGTACCGGTACCGGTACCAAAATGTGTTTCGGTACTTTTCTGGTACTTTTCGATACTTTTTCAAATAAAAAGTGAACGCAAAAAATGTCATTACTGACTTTATTTTAATAGAAAATCTTAGAACAATAACATATTAATCAGCAAATAAAATAAAATACCACAAAGACAAGCTTTTCTAATGCACACAATTTTAAAAATGTTAAAATATAAATACAATAATATAATATCAAATATAATAATATAAATAAACCAGCTCTTTTTTTTTTCTTCCAGAGCTACTTTTGTTAAGAGTGAAGGGCGGTGGCGCTTGCTTTTAGCACTGAATGTGGCTTTTTTCCCTGAGTAAATGACCTGTCGTTCCCTGAGCTCAGTGTGCAGGTCTGGGTGCTTGTCCTTTAAGTGTTTGGCTAAGTCGGAGGTGTTTCCGCCGTTAGCCATGCATGTTATTAAACACCGTTTACACAGTGGTGCATCGGCGTTAACTGCCTCGCTTTGCGCATTTGTTTTAAGCTAAAGTACTGCCATATCGCACTTCGCGGTGTCCGCAAGTTGCGGCGTGGTGATGGTTGCAGCAGCCATTCTCCTCTCCGTGCTTCTCTCGCTCGCGCTCTCTCCAAGCTTTCCTCCTGCTCCGTTTGTTGCTCCAGTCCACGCTGCTTGCTAACTTGCTAGCGGTTTCCTCCAGCTTGCTTGCTTTTTCTTTTTATCTCCCCAAGCTGCGGCTCGCTCCTCGTCCTCTCAGCTGTAGTTACAACGCGGTGACGTCACGTGGTGAGTTCGCCGCGCTGTTGCGGGCGCTGCAAGTACCGGTCCCGTCCAAATGCAATATAGTACCGTTTTAAATGCCTCAGTACCCCGGTACCAAATTAGTACCGGTATACCGTGCAACCCTAGATCCCAATGATATAGATCCCAATGACAAAGGCATTGCTGCATAAATTCCTTTCAGGTGAGTTCATTAATAGGTTCATTGAATGTGTTCATTGAATTGTTGAGATAAATGAGTTGGTCAATGTAGATGCATTTACTAGGCCTATCTAAAAAAAAAGAGAGAAAGAGAGAGAGTGTTTCACAAAGAAAGAAGTTTCACAAAGTTCTATAGTCAGGAATTGAACCGTGGCCGGCCACGTTCATAGCCGGCGCGTTACCTCTACACTATCCTCAAGTCCGAGAAATCGTTGTCAGTGTTATATTCGAACATTTTACTCTTAACGGTACTTCCGTATTTAATCGCTCGGCAATTCTTGCCCAAGCAGCCTCGCGATTTTTATTTATCACTGTATTCCCTTTTTCGGTTATGATGGGTTTGTACTCCTCGTACAGTTCCATCAATATTTTTTGCTCTGGTATTTTCTGCCATTTTCTCGATGATTCAACATTCACGATTCTGGGCTGGCTTCATATCCCGTGAACGCGTGTAACACACGACAACGTTAACCTGGCTTGAATTAGCCTCAACAAGGCGCGGCTGAAATGCGTTAATGGAATGGGTTTAGCCGCAAGTGGAAGTTGGCGTTAGTTCTAACCAGGCTTAACCAGGTAAGCGCCGCCTTAATTAGCGAGTTTGGTGGAATACCCCTCTGGTGATTTAAGTTTGTTTTATCATTATTTTCGGTGGATTCCTCCCTTGCACTAGCCCTGCTCCATCCACTTAGGCCCTAGCCCCGATTAACCCCCCCCCAGTGTGAATGAGTTAAACCTTTTTAGAGAGAATTTTAATATTTAATAAAAATAAAGCTGTTTTTTAAAAACTTTGAACCACGTCTCATGCCCTCAGTAACGACGAACCTACGTGCCTGGTGTTGAGTTGGGTAATTCTCTGGGTGAAATTCCCAGGGTGGCGTTGTTGAGCTTTCTTTTTTTTGTCTTTTCAGGTTATCCATCTCCATTCATAGACAGTCTTAGAATCCCTGTTGCTGCTGGCAATCTTCAGTTCATCGCTGCACTGCTCAGAGTTCATTGCCCCTAGCCTCAACTACCATTCATCACAACACACAATATTCTCACTCTCATCTATCACCTGAAATACAGCTAGAACCAGTGTGGTCTACCTCAAGCCATCTACCTCTTCCAATTAGACTTGTACCTAAGTCCACTCTAACCCATCCATGGCTACTTAATCTTAATTAATTTTAACCAGTCAAGCTTGTCCACAAGTTGTTCGGTCTGTTCATCTAAGAGATGGTCAAAGTCGCCATACGCTCCTAGTTTCACAACAACATTTAGTAAATCATATCCAGGAAACCCTGAACATATCGTAAAAACTCTTGGCAGCTCTCCTGAATACCTCACTTACATTCACTCTCATCTGAACGACATCAGAAATGCCCACACGCAACTTTCTTCATAAACTTTACTCTTGGGAGCTCTGTAAATATCAGACCTCATGAAGAAACAGCCCCCCACTTAGGGGTAGATTTACTAAGACTGGCGCAGTTTGCGCTGCATTTGTTATTGCGAGCTCGCAAACAGCGCACGCTGAGCTTCCTCATTTTGCATTGTATTTATCAAACCTGACAGCCACCAGGTAAACAGCGCATACTCCGCCCTCCAGCGTAATTAGCTTGCCTCTAAAAGAGCAATGAATAGACCCGCTTGTATCTAACACGGATCATGAAATGACAAAAAGAAAGCGCTAAAAAGCACATAAGTGGCGAACCAAGGAAAAGGTAGCGTACAACAGGGCACAGGTTAGGATAACCAGTTCAAGTCCACCAGAAATGAATGTCTAGTAATGTGCAGCAAAACCGTAAAAATAACGCCATGAATGGAACAAGAGTGGTAACCAAATTGTGTCTGCCTACGGACCTCGCTACAGGCATTGTCGGTATTCTGCAGGGGACCTCCTGACCATCCAGACCTGAGACATCCAGACCTGAGATGTCCAGACCTGAGACATCCAGACCTGAGACATCCAGACCTGAGTCATCCAGACCTGAGACATCCAGACCTGAGACGTCCAGACCTGAGACATCCAGACCTGAGACATGTAGACCTGAGACATCCACGTCCGCGACCACTCGTGTTCTCAGGAAAATAAAAATATCTGAGCAAACAGTCTCAGATAAACCATTCACTAAAACATAATAAAGAACACAAAAACGGAATAGTTCCAGTCTGCATTGATTATTAATTTTCTCACTTTTATTTACGATCAATTTCAACATGACAGTGTGGATCAAGTCCAGTAACTGTATTATTGCCTGGCTCCTTAATCTGTAACGTTAATTTCTGGTTTGCATGGTTGATAAAGTCTGATTTGTGTGGTGCTTTCTGGTTTAGACCTGCTTTTAAGAGGCGGAGAATTTCCGCTGCAAAACACTCACTTACAGTTTTTGTAAATAACGGCGGATATATAATCCTCCCATCTTTTTGTGGGGAACTCCCACTTTCCCCATGACCCTCCGACGAGTGCATATTGAAAGCGCTAATTTTATCTTTCCGTTCATGTGGCACGCAATCTACGCTTTTACCCAAGTACACCTTGTTTGTAATTACCGCTCTGGGTTTTTACGCGCTAGTTGCGAACAGGTTGTGCCTGAAGTGGGTGCAATTGCATTAGTAAATCTGGCCCTCAGAGTCTCAACTCCCCCTTTCCATCCTGCCTCCTGATGACAATGATCCATTGTCACTCTCCTCTATCCATCAGTTCACAAACGCAATTCCTCAATTTATCCCCTCATCCCTCGACCTCTGTCCGGACCCTAAATCCAAGCTAGCTGCCGGCACTGACATGTATTGAAGCTATATGTATTTGTGTGTGTTAAAGCTGCTGCGATAGTGGACCAATCACATGTTGTGTTGAATAGTACCCATCGTTTGACACAATGGAAGTTTGGATACTGGTAGGTACTGGCTTATTTTGGTCTATACCTTAAAACATATTGATAGGTGGCATTGAAGTAGTATGGAAGCCTGATATATTCCTCTGTACCATAGAGTAAACATCTGAATGATTGAGTGGTCCAGGACAGTGGTTGGGACGTGATTGTATTCATTTTGGACTTTTAGCTAAACTATGCTGTATGGACTTTTCAGGCCCTGTGGGAATATTCACTGACACTGACTGGCTCTTGGACATCCAATCTGTGACAAGAAGTCAAAAGTAGACATTGCTTTTTATTAAGGGGTCACAAGCAAAAAGGTTTGGGTCATGTCATCACCCTTTTCTCTTTCAACATAATGTAAATGCATCATATTTGATTGGTCTCTCTACTACCTGACTTATTCAAATTATTATTATTATTAATTACAGAATCAGAAAAAAATGTTTGCAGAGGGAATTGCTAAGAGTAAGAAGGAATTTAGGATCATATTATTATGTGACTCACATCAGTTTGACAGTGCGTATAATGATGTATACTGTGGATAAATAGCAATAACATAAGTGACATCCTGACATGGTTAGCAGTATGTGGTCTTGCTTGAACCAGAACATCAGTATGTGCTCTGACAGGAAGTTGTGGCTGCTTCTGTAAACCTGTGTCACAACCCACTCAAACTGCAGCTTGGGTTTGAGTTTTTGGCAAATGAAGAGCTTCTAATGCTGTTCCAATCTCTCTCTTCCGTCTCTCAAAGGAGACTCAGATACTGTCGAGTTGAATATCTTCCTCACTCTGCTTTCATGTTTTATAGTTTGTCCTCACTCTCCCTCTCACTATCTCTCTCTCTCTCTTTCTCTCTCTCTGCACTTACCCCCTCCTCTCTCTTTCGTCTGTCTCCTTGATTACTCGTTGCTCTCATCCCAACTCCTATCTGCCAACTTGAATTAGACCACCATCTCAGCTGATGGGCTGGGTTTGTACACCCTGATGGAGTCTCTCTCTGTGTGTGCGTGCGTGTGTGTGTGTGTGTGTGTATGCTTGCACGTGTGTGTGTGTGTGCGTTCTTGCGTGTGTGTGTGTGTGTGTGTGCGTGTGTACATGCATAGCAATGACACATGGCATGAAGGATGCTTAAGGCTGGACAGAATTCCATCACATAATGTTGTTCCACTTTTATGAGAGAAATTATGTACAAACCACAAACCCCTTTTAAGCCCAACACTCTGCCTCTACACCCAGATACTAATGAGGTGTCCTCAAGTAAGGCACGTAACCCCCATGCTTCAAAGTCATTGTTTTACAATCACCCATGATGATAACAGCTGCCTGCTGAACACCAGTTTCACAGCAAGAATTTCACTTCCCACCCCACCACGTTGATTTGTATAATAAATCTTGGAACGGTTTCCTTACAAACAGTTTACATCTCTTGTTACTAACTGCACAAGGAAGAGATACATATTAGTTCCATAAATGACACATACCTGGCAAACACTGTAACTTCACCTCTGAAATAACATGTCAGCATGCAAGGAGGGAGCAGTTGACCAGCAACACATGTATTCCTTAGGTAAAATGTTTTTTCAAATGGCGTCTCGTGGCTCTGAAGAAAGCAATTTAACAGCTGTTTCTGTTTAAACCAAAAAAGTGAAACTAAAAACCTTGTAATTGTTTAACTATGCAAACTGCCTCAATTAACATAACTTAACTAATTAAACATTTTAAACATTATGTGCCCCATATCTTAGTATTTCCCATTGCACAGGCCAAATCATTATTGGCCAACATTAGCAGTTAATACTGCTAAAAGACATCTTACCTTGACATCCATCCATTTTCTACCGCTTTATCCTGTGTATTCAGGGTCGCGGGGGGGCTGGAGCCGATCCCAGCTGTCATTTGGTGAAGGCAGGGTACACCCTGGACAGGTAACCAGTCTATCACAGGGCCAACATGTAGAGACAAACAACCATTCACGCTCACATTCACATCTACGGGCAATTTAGAGTCATCAATGAACCTATCCCCATCCTGCATGTCTTTGGACTGTGGGAGGAAGCTGGAGAACCCGGGGAGAACATGCAAACTCCACACAGAAGGAACCTGGGGCCGACCCGGGAATTGAACCCGGGACCCTCTTGCTATGAGGCGACAGTGCTACCCACTACGCTGTGCAGCCTTACCATGTTTCCCCAAATACGCTGAATTCCAAAAGACAGCGACATCTAGCCTGGGATGGTAAAGTTTACACTGAATTTTGACACTATTGCTTTTTCTGCGTTTCTATACAAATATGTGTGAAAGATGTGGCTGGGGATTTGCATCTTCATTATGAGTCTCTCTCTCTCTCTCTGGTGGTGTTCCCTCTCGGCTGTCTTCCATCCCGCCCATGGTTCACTAGGGTCTACGCTAGTAGTAGGCTAGTTCTCCTTTTGGGGAACCCCTGAACAAATAACCGGCTGTTTCCGCAGAGAGCCTGATTATAATCTGATTGGTCTATTTTTGATGCGATGCATTTGATTGTTTGGTCAAGCCAGTTTTTTTCTAGCTCACAATACATTTTGAAACAAAAATAAATAATTTCTTCAGTAACAGATGTGTGTACAAAAGTAACAAATTACTTTACTTCTGTTAAAACTATTACTGACTTTATGAAATACTCATAAACACTACTCAATTAGAGTAATGTGAGTACTTGCAATGTGATACTTTCACCTCTGTGTAAAGGAACCTGGAGAGTGAGAGGAGAGAGGAAAACACAAACACACAGCACTAGGGTAGAGTTCTCAACGGGTCGGGTTCGGGTCTAAAATATAAGGAAGTGACTCGAGTCGGGTCGGACCTCAGGCTTAATTTTTTCAGCTCAGTGAAAAAAAAAAAAGTATTAATCATCACTGCTGTTCACCGTAAAGTCTGGCTGCTGCGTGTAACGTGCATCATGGAGAGGGGCGGGGCCAGACCTGACGCCGCTGCGTGCACGCCTTTAGCCTGGAGAAGAAGATGGACTTGGTGAAAAGTAAAAGTGAATTCACCGTCGCTGTCTGCTGGTCATGATAATACGTGTTTGAGGAAAAAAGAAGAAGGGGGGGCGGCGGCGGCGTTGGGCCGCGGGCCGGGTTCGGGCAGATAATCTATGCTGATGTGTCGGGTTACATCGGGTCCGGGCTTTAAAAGCCACGGGCCGGGTTGGGTCGGGTTGTAATGTTCAGGCCCGTTGAGAACTCTACACTGTAGCACTCATTTTCCAACAATGAATTTCTTTATAATTTCTATAAAATGAATGTGTAGTTGTTTCTTCTTATATTCAATTACATTTTTTAAAGTGTCATATTAGAACAAATGTTATCTCAGGACACTTTAAGCCAAACGAGCAGGACTAGAACCCACTCATGAATTTCACCGGGAGCCAGAATTGCAGCGCCACATGGTGGAGAGAAAAGAAAAGCCATAATAGATGTTTAGGCAGAAATCTGAAGCAGACCAGGATCTGGTCTCCATCTTCATTTGGTATTCATGTAATATTAACAGTAGTAGTAATTGTGACATCGACTGCTGCCGCCCGGGTTCGTACAGCTCAAGGGATCAATAGTACACAGGTTTTATTGGTTTCATTTCTTTTATTGAACACAATACAATGTTTCTCTGCTCCAGTGAGCCATCTCCACACACCTCTCTCTCCTGCAACCCCCCCCCCCATACCCCCACCGCCCAGCTTAGGGGCTGTCCACAAGGAAAAGTTTTTTGTGGTCCCAGGGTGAAAAAGAGAAAAAATACTGCCTCTCCGTTTCGTGTTCATGTAGACTGCAAAAACGCATACGATGCCATCACCCCGCCCCTCAACTCTCTAGCCTGACTTCTTCCCCTGCGACGTCTCATGACAACAACAACAACAATGGCAGCCTATGTGCTCGTAGCAGATATTCTGTTCCTTTGTACGACGGCGTAAAAAATAAAAAAATGGAGCTGAGAGAGGGAGGAAATATGCTGAAAAAAAAGTTGCAGATTTGCTGCTTTTTTACGATGCTAACAAACAACCGGCATGTATTCTTCCCATGAATGTAGGCATTTTTTTTTTAATTTTAATTAATCCATCACAACGTGTGACAACGCCTTGTTAAGGTCCTTAGGGTGACTGTTGATGGTTATTGTTGGTTTTATTTATATGGGCCAAATTGTTATTTTATGGGTGTTTATTTATCAGGTGGTCGGGTGGATAGTAGCCGTAGCTCCCCAAGCTCCGTCTCTTCTTCTGCATTTTTGGTGTATTTTTGTAGCAGAAATAGCGCCTCATATAGGCCTGGATTTTCTTGAAACGACGCCAACAAAAGCTTGAAAAAAAGATTGTTTTGGTACGTGTGGACGGCCTCTTAGGAGCCATCCAGCCGATGCTTCACTCACCCCTTCCTTAGCCTGAGGCTTTTTCTTGTTAGCCAAGCGTCAGGCAGATCTTTTCAGTAATACACGTCTTTTCAGTGTTCTTTTGTTAGGCAGATGCCAAACAGGGCACTTCCAGCAGTCAAGCAGGGTTCTTCAAGGACATTTTGAGATAACAGGGTTTAGTTTGCCTTCACCCAGGTGCAGAGCCACAAGACTCGGCGACTGACTTGGCGACCTAGATATTCTGAGACTATAATAACTATTAACCACTAACCAATACAATAGAACCCTTTCTCGATGGTGCTGGAGCCACTGGAGGGGAGCATGGTCCAAACAGAGGATGAATGGGCGTAGGTTATATATCAGGGTGTCGACTGCCCACCGGATAGCCAAGCACTATTTCTCGATGGTGCTGTATCCAGATTCACTCTTCGAGAACGATCAACCCCCTGTACCTGCTGGGACGAAATGGCCCCCAGCCCTCTGTTCGATTCACCAACACTGCATAATCCACCAACACTTAGACAAAGCAATATCAGTAAAATGGCCTGATGAGGTGCATGCCAGTCCGTTCATCAGACCTCCATCAGTGGAAATGGGTGCAAAGGCACTATAGAATACTGCTAGTATTAGAGCGGGTTATAGCAGCATAACTAAGAGCCGGTCCAGCACAAACCTCAGTGAGCCCAAACTATAATATAATAAAAATAGATTATATAAAATCAGTGTTTAGTTGTGTCCTCTTTTATAAAAAACAGTGTTTAGTTGTGTCTTCTTTTTGTCTGGGCCCCAGAGGGTCGGTCCTACGCTCTGTGGCTGAGTGAGTGAGTAAGTAAGTCAGTGATCAAAGTTGCACCATTAGTCAGTCGAGTGTACTACTACATCACCAAGGGTCGTATCACAGAGTATAGAGAAATAAGTAAGAGAGAGCAGTGCAGCTTGTTCAGTCAGAGTGGAGTGAGGAAATCAGAGCAGCAGAAAAAGTCACTCATCCTCGGACACAGCTCTGCGCGCGTGCACCCCCAGCTCTGGAGCTCTGACTTTGACATTTTCACAGACTTCCAGGAGGCCGGCTCGGCTGCTGCTGCGTCCGACGGAGGTCACTCATCCTCGGACACAGCTCTGCGCGCGTGCACCCCCAGCTCTGGAGCTCTGACTTTGACATTTTCACAGACTTCCAGGAGGCATTCAAGACTGGACACGGACACACGGGCATCACTACTGCAGTGTTTGTCATGTGCAATGTCAAGCTGGAGAAGTCAACATGTCTAGAACTCAGAATACATCTAGAAGCTAAAGTGTTCACTGTTCATCAGAGCCTGAAAGTTAAATCCCTTACAGCAGCTGAAGCTCATGTTAGCACAATAATCAGTTGTCAGATTGAAAATCCAAATATTATTTCTTATAATTTAATGACTTAGTATTTCATAATTGCTGCTGCTACAACGTTGTAATTCTTCAGCTTTTTTTCTTCTTTTCCTGGCAGAAATAGTCTTTATTGGTTGACCTTTGGCAGAACCACACAATCTTTCTCAGGTGTCTCTTTTTTCTCAATGGTTGTTAGAAATGTCACCACGGGAGCTTTGTGAGGCCATTAAACACAGTTACTGGAAGATTTGTGATGCCACTGAAATATTTTTATAAGTTGGCCTTGCTTATCAGAGCGCCCGCCCGAGTTTTAGCGCTAAATGGTTAACCAGCCTTAAGAGATGAGAAGGCGATGAGTAATCTTGCCTTCAGGCAAGGTATATTATCTGTCAGGAGGAGCCTGGAAATCATTCCCACAGTCTGGTCTGTGTGCGCCCACCAAGCAGCTAAGCATTACATGTTGGATAGAGAGTCAGAGCTCAGTCAAAACCAATGCATGGAGAGTTATTTTTAGTGCTTTGCTTTGATGAAAGGTATATTGCTTTGGTCTCAAGCATTGAGCATCACAGCTGGGCCAAGGAGCCCAGACATATATGCTTTACTTAATATACTGTATGGTCTGCTTCTTCTGTAAGTGGCCAGAGCACTTTTTACCTTCCACAGTTTGATCTGACAGTGAATAGCTTCGAATGGGGTCTGGGGTATTGCTGCACTGTTAAACTCTCTTCCACAGCCTGCTCTGCTAGCAACTCTCATCCGGAGGACAATTCCTCCAACGAAAGCGCAGCCTCAAAGTCTGTCCTCACAGCTTTTAAAGGCCACACTGCACTGACACCTTAAATGTGACTCGATATTCAATACCAATTTAAAGCTGAAAGTCTTGTTGCAGATCTTGCAAACACACACGCGCAAACACACATATGGCTTTAAAGGGGCATAATGGCCAACTCTTGTGCAGCAGAAAGGATACTATACCCCCTCATCTGTACTGTAATACTGTGTAGATGTTTGATGGCTCAGTTAAGTCATTTTAAAATAAATCATTTTAATAGACCACCTGAACAAGCACTCCTTCTTGTGCACAAACCCAAAACTTTTCAAATATAAAAACCTTGATGCCTTTACACACCTGGCGTGTATAAACAACATGGAAATACGAAATAGTCACCCTGGACTACTATATGTGTAGAGCTTTTATAAGGTAAGAATGGAGTGGATCTGGTATGTGCTGCTTTTTCAAGGTTGAAAGGAGTGATATACAGTATATAAGGGTTTTGATCATTTTAATTCATAAATATGGGCATTACTCAACCCATTCTGCACAAAGCGATTGGTTGAAACCATTGGTGGATTTTCGCAGTGCCAAAGCACCGACAATCAGTCAGTATTAGTTCATATGAGACATAACTGTGGAGGGGGGCGTGGAGCAGGAAAATTGCTGTGTATGCTGCAACATTTGATTGGCCCCACCTAGTGTTGCTTTCGTTAACGAAAATCATGACGAAATATCGTCGTCAACGAACCTTTATCACGTGAGGAAGACGAGATGCAACGAAAATGCTGGTCATGTGACGATAACGATAATTAAATATATAATGCAATATTGTAGACGAATAAAAACGAGACTAAATGTGGTTTACAAAATAAAAACTATGCTAAAATGTGTCTTCATTTTCGTTGACCAAAACGAGGCGAGACGAAATGTTGTAACGTTGTTTCGTCTCGTTAAGTCGCGTTATTATCAGTCTGCTCGTTGGAGATGAACTGCGCCTCGCCTGGAAAGCAGACAAGTCAGCGGAGCAGCAGGAGGCGGAGCCTAAACGCTGCGCTCCAGTCGGACAGTTTCCATCGGCCTTCGAAGATTTGACAGGAAGTCATAGAAAAAGTTACATCCTGTTAGACGCGATCTGTAGGCTATTTGTAGTTTGCGACCTCATTCGCATTTATTTATATTTGTTCATAAATATCTGTGGAAACAAGGACGAAATTTTGATTTCAGAAGTGGGGGGGACACAAGTATGTTTAATAAAACTCTAACTCTTTCAGTTCACTGTGTTTTAGTAGTTCTTCTAGTTTTCTATTGCCAATTTTAAGTTTACTGTTCCCTTTTTTGGTTTGACTGGTTGTAAATCATGTAGCAAAACATTATCACCGAATTCTAATCCAATAGTAATAATAACAACAATAATAATACATGTTATTGATCAGATTATTGAGAGCTTTGTAAATGATGAGGAGGATCTTGAAGTGGATATGCTGCTTTATTGGGAGCCAGTGAAGGTGTTGCAGGATGGGTGTAACGCATTTCTTTGAGTAACTTACGCTTTGACTTCTAAAGAATTCTCTTATGTCCACTTTTCTTTTTTTAGACATCCTGGCTGGTCTAATTACCAAACACACACGCACGCGCGCACATACGCACACGGACACCGATTCAAACGTTAATGTAAATAAAACCTCTGATATTACAATCCTTCTAGCAGACGTGAACCAGGCAGAACAAACTCCCAACTTACAGTAGCGGACTCCTGTAGGACTCCTGTAGAAAACTTGACTAGACTAAAGGATGAACATGACTAAAACTGATAAAAACTAAAACGATAGCTTGAGACAAAGACTAGACTAAAACTAAAAGTAAAACAGGCCGCCAAAAACACTAGCCCCACCAAATTTCACTTCAAGGTTTTTTGAAAAGTTGGCAGCCCTGTATTTCCACAGTAGGCATAGATATTTCCACAGTAGGCAGCCGGGTCAGAGGGGAAGAAGCAGCATGCTGGAGAGAGAAGCTGAAAAAGAATTGTGTGGTCTATGTCCATTTGATCGTGTGGATTAAAGGAAACAAGACTGATAACTGTGTGTCCAGCGATCCTTGGAGCTATAAGAACCCGGGTGACAAACATACCTGTCACAATAACCTATTATTTTTGTTCCTCTTTCTTGTTTTTGATTGAAAATACAGTAAATGCTTGCAGCCTGGTGAGCTAAGAACATGATAGAGCAATAGAAGAAAGGTTGGACATATGTTGTTCCAAGAGACCTCTAAAATGGACCGCAGCAGGGCGAGGGCACTGGCTGAGTGAGGAAGTTACATCATAGGCCCTTTTCACGCTGTGCCTTCTGAGGGCGCAAGTAGACAAAGGCACCAGAGGAATACTTGTGGTTCTTTACCTCCCCTATTAAGAAAAACGACTGCTCCCCATTGAGATTGACAACGGAGCATCAAACTGAAACAAAAGTCATTGTCATGTTGTCTGTTGTTCTAAGATGATGCATTCTTATTTAATGTTCCATCAGATAATGTAATGCAAGTTCACTGAGTTACAGTGATCAGAAGAGACTTTCTGGGGGGGAGCAGACCATTTGTCAGACCACCATCTCCAGACCACAAGCCCCATCATAGCTGTTGTTTTGTTCCTTGTCTCTGTTCCTTGTGTTTTGAGACAACCTGTTTTGCCTTTTGTTTAGCCTCAACCAGAGTCTGGTTAATAAATTATTATTTTCTTCAGTACTTGCTTCTGCATTTGGGTTCACAAGTCTGCATAACTGTTGTTTTGCCTTGTCTCTACTCCTTGTGTTTCAAGCCAACCACTTCTGTTTTGCCTTTTTTGCCCTTAACCAGAATTTTGTAAATAAATGATATTCTGGAGTTCGTGTTGCTTCAAAATCAGGGCCAGCTGCCTCCATAACCATGACTGTGTGTGTGTGTGTGTGTGTGTGTGTGTGTGTGTGTGTGTGTGTGTGTGTGTGTGTGTGTGTGATTCGCCTTCGCCCACAGGGTTTGTCTCATCCACGCTACCCATTTATTATCTATGTTAGTTAGGTAGTGCGTGAAGAGCTATGCATGCAGTATAAATGCTCAAGCACATCAGCTGAGGGAAGGAGACTCTCGCTTTGTGGATACATGTCTAAATGCACATGTTGGGTGACTGTTGCCCTGGAAACAGTCAATAGATATCGGTGCAGGGCAGGCGTATGGGCTTTGTACACGCCTTTAAATAAATATTTTCTCTTCTCTGTCTGTACCCATCCATCTGTTTGGTCCAGCCAAATAACGAAGTGTTGGTAAAGTGGTTTCCCTGTGTGGTATACTGACTGACTAGGCACACTCACATGAGGCAATCCGTACCGTGCCCAAGCACGTTTGACCCTCAAAGTCCAGTGCCGCTCTATCCCGAATCTGCTCACATGCTCTGATGCAAGTGTTTACTGGCCAAGTTGCAGTCATGTTCTCTGTGTTGTTCTCTATTGTGATGACTCTGAGACGGCACTTCTTGGAAACTATACAAAGTCATTCCTTGTATGTGTTCACACTTACTTACTTACTTACTAGCTGATTCTAATACAATAGGAGAGCAGTGACGGCGCGAGGGGGGGGGGCAAGCAGGGTCTCAAGACCCTCCTGTCAAAGGCTGCGCCCCCCTTTTTGCCCCCCCTCCCCTCGAAATATTTATGGATTAAAAACTATAACAAATATAGAACAAATTAAGACACTGAGACATTAACAATCAATCATCTGAAGAAATATTGTTTATAACGTTCCTATGGTGATTGTTTTTTTTTTTTCCTGTGTCGTGCGATTTCATTGGCTGGTTTGCAAGCAGATGGCAGGCTGAATTTGACGTTTACGTTAGCGGTGGTTGATGCATAGCGGCTAGTTAGCGAATTGTGTCAACAGAGCGAAATGGACTGATTTGTAATAGCCAAAAAGCGAATAAGAGTGGACGATGGTGGTGGTGATTTACGGACGCAGGACAGAGTGATGACGGACTTGGAGGATGAGGATGAAAGCGAGGATGACGAAGGGGCGGTAGTAGGTGAGGAGAACAGAGAAAGGAGGAGGAGAGGAGAAGAGAGAAAGACAGCATTGGAGAGCGAGTGAAGCAGAGTTTAGAGGACAAGAAGGGAGGAAGAGGAGAGGAAGACAGGAGTGGAGAGTGAGTGAGGAGGAGAAGAAGGGAGGAAGAGGAGAGGAAGACAGGAGTGGAGAGTAAATGAGGAGGAGAAGAAGGGAGGAAGAGGAGAGGAAGACAGGAGTGGAGAGTGAGGAGGAGGAGTTTAGAGGAGAGGAAAACAGGAGTGGAGAGTGAGGAGGAGGAGTTTAGAGGAGAGGAAGACAGGAGTGGGGAGTGAGTGAGGAGGAGGAGAAGAAGGGAGGAAGAGGAGAGGAAGACAGGAGTTGAGAGTGAATGAGGAGGAGTTTAGAGGAGAGGAAGACAGGAGTTGAGAGTGAGTGAGGAGGAGAAGAAGGGAGGAAGAGGAGAGGAAGACAGGAGTGGGGAGTGAGTGAGGAGGAGAAAAAGGGAGGGAGAGTAGAGGAAGACAGCAGTGGAGAGTGAGGAGGAGGAGTTGTGAGGAGAGGAAGACAGGAGTGGAGAGTGAGTGAGGAAGAGTTTAGAGAGGAAGAGGAGGAAGACAGGAGTGGAGAGTGAAGGAGAGGAGAACGGAAGGAGAGAGAAAACATATTTAGTGAGTTAAGAGACAGTTGTAAGAGTATACTGTATACAACTATACACTGTGCTACAATTCTCAGTTACACTCTTGTAAATCCACAGATGTTCTCTGTGGTGGATTTGTATTGTTTTTTGTGCTTGTTGTTTGGCACTTCATTTCATTAAAAGTAGTTAAATATGCTTGTGTTTGTTTTATGATAAACGTTTAGTATCATGCATTCGACAATATGTAGTGTATCAGCACGGCCACGGGAACAGTACATCTATTATAGTGTTATTTGTTGGTGTCAGAATTCACTAGCACCTCCTATAAACAATCAGACCCCTTCATTGCCCCCCCAATAATAATTTTCTGGTGCCGCCGCTGTAGGAGAGCATGACTTCAATAGTTGGGTAGACCCACATGGACCAATCAAGTCACACTACAAAATGACATCACTCAATCAGGAAACATAATCTTAGTTAGCAATAAACATTTGTAATTATATAAAAATAGGCAAGTAGATCATACACTAAAATGTTGTAACCGTACTGAAAAGTCATCTCATTACATCACATTTAGAAGTAGCTCCTCCTTCAACCGTTTGGTAAAGGGAGTCTAGAGAGGGGAGATCCAAAACAAGTCAAGACCCCCCCTCTAGGTGGTAGGTTGACTTTATCAATGCCACAAAACCATGAAGTGCAAATCATCATTCAAATGTGTAGGTGCAGGATCGTCCTTATAGTATAGAGCAGTGGTTCCCAAACTGTGTGCCGCGGCACACCGGTGTGCCGTGAGGCAAGTCCAAGTGTACCGTGGGACTTTGTGACAACCATAGCCTACTGCAATATAGTATACAACTAGACAAAAATAATTATTTTAATTTACTATATACTACTTTGAATGCACTCATTCCATAATACAGAGGCAAACTCTTTATCTAAAAACTATTTAAAAAATCCTCAAAGAGGATCCCACATTTCGCTGTTCGCGCAGTTGCGCAGGTGGGAATTTAATTTAGACTGTGACACATCAAAGGCAGTAGGTCAACACAACATTAAAACATAAACAAGAGGGAAAATGGAGCGCTTTCTCGTGCAGAGCAAACCACCAACCACCAGTGCAGAGACTGCCGAGTCCGACAACCCACCGAAAGAAAAGAGGAAAAAAACTGTCAGCCGACAGTATCATGAAAGTTACCTGTCTTATGAAGCCGGACAGGTGAATCGACCGACATAAGTGGGGCTGCCCAGCTCCTGGCAAACGTCAGGTATGTTGACGGTGACTCTATTAAAGAGACTTTTTTCTTCTGTAAAGAAATGGCAAGCCATACAACGGGAGAAGAAATATTCAAGGTAACTGATAACTACTTAAAAGAAAACAATTTGCTGGAGTATGTGCGTCAGTCTGTGCACGGATGGCGCGGCATGCATGACGGGGAGAGTGAGAGGCTTTAAAGGAGAGAGAGGAGAGCGCAGAGCTCCGTGCGGACCGCACGCTGAAACTGAAATTTAGTGAGCTCACACTCGATCAGTTTTGGTTGGTTTGTGCATCAGAATATCCAACCATCTCCCACCACGCTATCGACCAACTTCTTCATTTCCCCACCACCTACCTGTGTGAGTTGGCGTTCTCCACTCTTGTTTACATGAAGAACAAGACCAGGTCACGGCTCTCTGTTGAGCAGGACTTGCGAGTGGCCCTCTCCTCCGTGCCACCAAGGATTAAAAAAATATGTGCGCCCCGACAGGCACATGTGTCCCACTGATTTGTTAGTAGGCAGAATATTTACAAAAAAAGCCTGATTCTAAATGTTACAGTTATAATTTGTGGGTCAGATTCAGGACCATGCAGCTTTCTCATGGACAGTTCTCTGCTGAATTTCTGTTTCCTTTGCCTCACCTGTCTGGTTGAAATGGGTGTGTTTGATTAAGCCCAATTTTATAAAGTTTAAATATTTTTGTGAAGTATTTTGTTAATAAATATTTCATGAGTAGAATAGTTGTCTTTGTCACATCTTATTTGGCATTAGTAAATAATTATAAACTTAACAGATAAACAGATGATATTAGTGATAACACGTGTTATAAGGCTATTTTGCACAATAGGTGTGCCTTGAAATTTTTAATTGTCCTTTGGTGTGCCTTGGGCACAAAAAGTTTGGGAACCACTGGTATAGAGTATAGAGCTTGAGCTTTCGGGGTAGTTTCATTGACATTTTATGGAGACACATAAGTCCACATGGACAATGATATCACTCTTTTGAGAATACTTAAATCATCTGAGGTGGACAGAAAGTCTGGGTTTATTAAGTGTTACTGAATGGTGTGCAACGTAGCATTCTCTGTTGCATAGATTCCACCGGCTTATAATGTGTACAATTTATCTTTTTATTGACTAAAGAGGCAGATTGGAAAAACTTGTGGCTGGTTCAGGGTCTGATTTAAGACTTTGCCAATTATTTATAAAACTGATTTTAAGACGTGAGTGGGGAGAATAAAAGTTGATGTAAGTCAAAGAAAATCTTTTTTTTTACACTTTTCTCAACAATTCCGAGTAGGTTTTTCTCAGTTCAGTTACATAAGCCTCATGAATCCATTCAATAGAGTACCCTCACTGGACATATCTGTCTTTCAGGTCTTCAGCTTTATCCATAAACTCTTCAATGGTATTCCATACTCGTCTTAGATTAAAATGGCGTTTGGGAGACCTGTCTTGAGGAGGGTAAGATGAAAACTACTTACGAATGTCCTTACGGTACGGATCATGTATTATATATTTTTTTATGACCCACATGTCCAGAAATTGAACCATTTCCTTACTAATCCATAGTAAATGTTAGATTGCCATTTAAAATGTTAATAGGGTGAAAACGTGTGCAGTTCCTCATCAGGGTATAGAATGTTGCAGCCAACCTGCAAGGTTAACATTCAGTTTAACCATAACACAGCATCAAGCATAGCAACATTTTGAATAACAAGAACACATTTTCTCCGATAATCAGGACATTGTAATCATATACGTAAGAGCACTATACCAAAAGTATAAATCCAATTTTAAATAATTAACCCTTCCAACTTCAACCAACCCTGTTCCTCAGCATTCTCTGGAAAGTAGACAAGTACTAGCCAATCAGAGGCAGAATAGGATGGGTCTTTGTGGAATGCGGGTGGGGGAAAACTTCAGTATCAACTAGTAAGAAAAACAGATTGAGGAAATGTCTATTGAAGACTAGTGAAATGGTGGAATGTACTTTGTGAAAACTTGGGGCTGTTGGAATATTGATCCTAACAACCAAACTTTTAATAGGCAGACACGTTGAGGTTCCAATGTTTAAGGCTCTTCTGGGGCCCATACAGCCCTTCTGTTGTCAACACGTGTACACACGTTTCTGATGCTGCCTGCTTCATGGCAGTTGGCTAGTTGGTCTGAAGAGCTGCAACTAGTGGCTGCATGTTCCAGCTTACAAGCAATCAACTTATAAACTCCCTCAACTGCAAATGACGATTCAGCTTCTGGGGGGGTCATGTAGATTTGGGTTGATACAAACATTTCATGTTCCGATTATCCTGCTGAAATAATTGGATTCACAACATGATCATGATAATCATCAAAATATGCTTGAAACTCTTAAATGGCTCTCAAACAGCCTGGAATCATTTTGTTAAGAAACAAATATTTTGATTGCATCACAGACACAGTTTTTTTGGAGGATTTGTATATTTAATTAAAAAAATGTATCCTGTATTTTAAATAAGGCTCTATTTTTCACTTGTTTACCATAGTAGCAAGCAAGACTGCTTTTTCATGTCATTTGTGACGATATTTACGGATATCCAGATAATGAAAATTCACCATGATCAAATTATTGTGTGAGTGTTTTGATTGTGCTCCACGATAAAGCCCTAAGTGGTCCCATCCCTAATGTCAAGCTAGTAGTTGATCATTGAGCCTGCAGCAGAGATGAGGAGCTCAACTCTGGTGAGCTTGTAGTCTTCAACCACAACCAATGCTGACTCAAGTGACATCACTAAGGGACATTTGTCAGACTTCACACAGTGCCCTCTGGAGACATTAAAGGCTTTATGCTACTTTTAAAACAAACCATTCAGTAGAGTGGGCATGCAGGCAACGATTGCTGTGTTCCTGGAGGAGCCGGCTTGTAATGACTTTTAAACTGTGTGATGACTCATCCCTCTCAGTGACATCTTTAAATGGAACATGGTTCTCAGTCAACATAACATGGCTAAAGGACGTACACATTTGGAAGGCAAATATGCAAACAACAAGTTCAGGCTGGATTTTGTTTAATTGCTAAACTTTTATTTTTTCCTATCTTCCGGTGACTTTTCTTCATTCATTGATTTCACTCCCTTTTCATCATTCCCCTGTGAGCCGTTGCATTACAGCTGTTAACATATGTTTTCTGTTTTCCCCTTTAGGCACAGAGGCCGGCCTTAGGCAATAACCGGCCGCAGCACTCACTGAGAATATCACAGTATTTTGAAGCATATGTCCACACCTGATGACAAATAGTTGCACATCAGAATGATTCTCTTTCCCCTCAAGCTCCTTGTTAACCAAACATAAGCTTTCTATCACACCCGGTTTCACTGAAGATTAATCCCCAAGGCAAATCATGTGTTTCTTTGTTTTAATTTGTCTAAATCGGTCAGTTGGTAATTTGCATGGTTGTTACAGGTCTACTCAACCAATAGCATAATCTCCTTCTGATATAATTTCATATAGACATCCTAATTAAACGTGCCCTTCGGAGGTTTGGGGGTTCTGTTTAATGGAGGTGTGGATAAAGAAATGTGATAAAAGACTCACATTCACTTTCTCTTTGTCTTCTTCTCCTCCACAAAATTGTGTAAATTCGCAGACACGCAAATGATGCGTTTTTATCACTGAGCTGAATTTTCTATGGTTTACAGGTTTTCTAGTACAAAAATCGTAAGACCTAGACTGACCTATTGCTGTCTGTTTTTATCCTTTCCTCCCCCTCCAAAAAAGACCCCATAGGTTTGTACAAGCAGCTTATTATGACCATATTCATGTTTATTGTTAGCCGGTGACCTCCAGTGGCTGTAATAATTATGGCAGCAGCAAAGGAGGAAGTCGTAGTTTAACCCACTTATACCCGATGCTGTACAGCGCAACATTGCCCCTCCCGCAGGTTGCTGCGTAGCGCAGCACTATGACAAAACTACGACAAAATGACGACGAATCAACAATGCTGCGCTATGCAGCAGCCGGCAGGAGACTCAGTGCTGCGCTACGCAGCAGCCGGCGGGAGGGGCAATGTTGCGCTGCACAGCATCCGGTATAAATCCGTGGAGGGATCTGTGGTTCAAGCAAACACAGGACTTTGATGCAGGAGACCGCTGTTCGAAACATTATGTTGTTTAGACTGTTTTTCAGTCTACTTGCTAGGTTTTGTCCAGCCTGTTAAAGCCAACTCATGCTACTTTTGAACATGTTTCCAGCTAACCCTTCCAGAGTCTCATGTATTTTTACACTGTAAGTTATTATTTAGGCATTATTATTATTATTTAGGCATTATTATTATTATTATTATTATTATTATTATTATTATTATTATTATTATTATTAATAATAATAATAATAATAATAATAATAATAATAATAATAAAGACCCAACTGTACAGAGTATGAGCACTGATCACGTGTGCTATAAGAATAAGGTAGGGACAGTGTGGCTGAGCTAGTAAAGTAGGCAGTAAAACCGTGAAAGTAGCAGTGAATGTACAGGGCATCAGTCAAAACAGCTTCTTAGGACCAAAGCCAAGTTCCTGATTCTTGCTTCCCAACTGCTGAGTAAAATGAAGGGGTTACGCCTGGACCACATGGCCTGTCTTCTGAATGTCAACTGCATTTCTTCTAGAGATTTGCGGTCAACACTCAACACTTCTTTTTTCAAAATAAAGCCTTTTAAACAGTTTTCTTCTATTCTGTGCAGGCGACGACCGTAGCTACCACGCTACCAATGCGGTTAGCTATTAAGATGACTTTAACATTTAGCTGTAAAGTTGACCTTGAACTATGAAACTAACTTTTCCAGATCCAGTAAGGTTGCTGCTCGGGGTGCCACTCTGTTGCTTGTGTTCATCAGATCAACCCGTCGCTCCTCCACAGTCCAAATATGGTCACTTCCTTCTCTGGTTGCAAAGATTCAAAGATGGCGATGGCCAAAATTCTGCACTAAGGATTCAAAACTATAATCCACAAACTAATGGGAGACATCACCATGACTACGTCCACTTTTATATACAGTGAGTGGTTGTTCCACATTCTATGGTTTCTACATTTAGGAAGCCAGGGAACCCGGAGAGAGCCCATGCTTACATGGGGAGAACATGCAAACTCCACACAGAAGGAACCCAAACCCAACCCGGGAATCGAACCCGGGAGCCTCTCGGTGTGAGGCGACAATACTACCCACTACACCACTGTACAGCCCCGAAGAGACATGTCAATATGTAAATACGTTTTAATTGTTCTTTTATGATTTGGCCATAATTCATATCCATATTTTTTTGGCAAATATGTTTCCATATTCCATACTTTTTTGTGAAATGGAGGACTTTTGTCAAATCTCACTGCTCACGGGTTACTGATTAAATATAGTGATACAGAACATTTGCACACATCCACTGTGTGAGACTCCCTTGTGCTAGTGCATGACAGCCCTGAGATGTAGAGCATTATTAAAAAGTAGCTGAGCACTTATTTATAGTTGAGCACTAGCTTCCTTCATAGTGATCGAGACAAATTAATTCTTTGAGAGTTGCACTCTTCTCACTGTGGTAATTACATTGACCAAGGTCAAGGAGCAGAATGGCTCATACTGCTTTCCATCATATTCAGTGGACTCCCAGTGATCAGTGTATGCTAGCAGCACAGTGCATGCATTAGCACAGACTTGATTGCACGGCAAAGACTTGATTCCGCCTCCTGCCAAGCAAACGTGAACTTTTGGGAGAAGCTCCCGCTAACAGGATGGAAGAGGTTCCTCTTTCAGCCACCACTGGATTTGATTTATATGGCGCTTTTTAAGACACTCAAAGCGCTCTGACAGGGTTCCAGGTTCCATTCACACACAGTCATACTGGTGGTGGTAAACTACCATAGTAGCCACAGCTGCCCTGGGGCAGACTGACGGAAGCGTGGCTGCCATTCTGCGCCTACATCCCCTCCGACCACCACCTGTAAAACACAGCAGTCATACACATTCACACGAGGCAAGCTGGGTGAAGTGTCTTGCCCAAGGACACAACAACCATGACAGGGGTGGGGGTCGAACCGCTGACCCTCCGAACAACCCGGCCAACCCGCTCTACCAACTGAGCCACAGCCGCCCCAGTTTCAAGGAGAATTGATGAAATAGGACAGGTGTTGGAGCAGGTTAATAAGCCATTATGGTATGCTATCCAGGTCGGTGAGTCTATTGATGTCAAAAACAAAGCAATCGTGCTGGTGTATGTGCAATTTCTATTTCAAGACAATGTGCATGAGGATATGTTGTGTGCACTGTCGCTGCTAACACAAATGGAAGGGAAGAACTGTTCATGTCTTGGAACAGTGTTGGGCAAGTTACTTCAAAAGCGTAATGCATTATTTATTACTTGTTACTGTCATTTCAAAGTAATTAGTTACATTACAATATTACTGTCTTTGAATTGTAAGGCATTACACTACTTTTACATTACTTTTGCATTACTTTTCGCCAAAATAAAAGGAAATATGTATTTTATGTTCTCAATAGATCTTCTTGTGTTCAATGCAGCTAATTACACAGCAGGATGTGATGTTTTTCGCTTCAAAATAAAAGAACGAAAAACGGGAAATGACTCGTATCCCGTTATTTGTAAAAACGGAAAACAAGAAACAGAAAACGACTCGTTAACTGATATTAGATATTGTGTTCATGAATGGGATTCGGGGATGAAATAACAGGGCCATTTTTCATTCCAGATTTGCCGTACGTCTTTTTTAATGACCTTGAAGGCGCTGTATGCTGCGAAATTACCTGAAAGCCTACCTGAGACATTTAGGGAGAGCTCTAAATAAACGCTCTGACAGCGTCTGACGCTCGCGTTTTGAAGTAAACCTACTGTTTTAAACACGCACCAAAAGCGTTATGACGCGGACATAAAAAAGCGGTTCAAAACCGACGGGGAGAATCGGAGCCTCCGCCTTCGCCGCCGCCCCTCAGCTGTTGATCCTCGGTGTGACTGCCGGGGTCGGCTGCCCTCTGACCGACCGGGAGCTGCTCCGTGAGTCGGTGTCCAGCTCATGGAGCCTGCTAACAGCGATTTATTAACATAGTGTAGAGTTACACGGACCGGCTTTCACACTTTTCCAAAAGTGGAGCATATGCCCATCTGGGATCGCGAATGTAGAGTCAATTGATTTCGGGTTTAAAATGCATTGTAACGCGCGTTACTGAGATTTGTACCGAGTAAAATATTACCAGTTTTTTTTTGTAATGCCTTACATTACCGCGTTACAGCAAAACGTAATGCATTACAGTAATGCATTATTTTGTAACGCGTTACTCCCAACACTGTCTTGGAATGACTACATGTTGGGGAAACTGGACGGGTCATTTTGGGTAGAACATGCACAGACGGAGCTGCAGATGTGACTGGACGGCTGTCTGGTTTCACTGCCCGAGTCAATCAGGTCGCCCGGGTGCCAGCCTACACACAGTGTCATGCTGATAAATGTCATCTGATCTAAACAGCATACTGAGAGAACTGTTCAGAGATTTCTTGCAGAAAAACCATCACCAGTGGAAAGCAAAACTAGACCCGAGAAGTGCAAAGGAATGGATCCGTGACCCTTTTGTGAATGTCCCCAGCAAATCATCAATGTTAGTGCGGGAAGAAGATCAAGTCCTCGATCTTGGACAGTGGATGGAATAGTATGTTTGACATAACATCTCTAACATCTCCAGGGCTCCCACTGATTCAGAGATATTGGTGAGCTGCAATGTTTTTGTTTCCAGTCGGGATTAACTGAGAATATTTTGAATGTCCGCGGTGCTAAAAAGGAACATCGAAGGTCTAGCAGCAGGCATGGATTCCCCAAACCTGAAGTCAAAACAGTAAGACTCTGCAGAGGGTTGTGAATGCTGCCGAGCACATCACCGAGCAGCTCCATAGACTCGCACATAGTCATGGCGATGTCACCCATTTGTTTGTGGACTGCACTTTTGAAGCATCAAGTTCAGCATTTTGACCGTCATCCCGAAACATTGAGATCATAAACTCATGTTTACAATGTTTACTGAGATAACAAATCGAGAGAGAAGTAGGACCATTCTTTCATAGACTTCCATAAAATCAGAGACGAGTCGCCCCCTGGCGGCCAGCAGAGAGAAGGGAAGTTTAAGGACCTTAAGCTTTGGCTTCACTTTTTAGAACAGGTGGTTGCTGACTGCAATAAATCCCACACAGTGTTTCTTGAACGAGAAACGTTCCCTTTATCGACAGGGGTCTCGTTCGCTCATCCCTTTTGAGTCCACCTTCCCCCCTCTGCAATTTTCTGGCATCAGTTACTGATATCATCCATTTTTAACCTTATTGTTTATTTTATTACTTCATGATCATGCCCCCCCCCCCCCCCCCCCCCACACACACACACTTTGTAAGGGTGACATTTTAAGTACATTAGGGGCCAAACACAATCAGAGATCAATGTCTGATTATAATCAATCGCAACATTGAAATTCATTAACCTGGTTTGTTGCCATCCTGACTAAATAAATCCAGGATGGTGAACCATTAACAGAAAGGAGATTTCTCTCCATGTCTGAAGGGCACAGATCGCAATAAAAACACACAATTGATCACAAAGTTGATAGTGGTGAATTTCTATTTCCAGAATCATAACTGTTAAGCTGATAGCTGATGGATGGATGGATGGATGGATGGGTGGATGGGTGGTATTCTCCTTTATTCATGCAGGCAGATCTTGATGAGATGATTCATGATCATCTTATTTAAGAATTAAGACTTATTTTGTGATTGAGTGTATCATATCTGTGACCCAATAAAAATGTTTGTTTCTCAACACAATGTAAAGTGATTCTAGTATGTGTCAGTGCCGTTTGAAGTATATTGTGATAATATCGTGACTGTGAATAATGATACAAAATATATTTTGACGAGTCTGCTCTGTAGCCGGGCTCAGTGCCCCTGGTGTCCGCTAGAGGGCGCCAACGAGGGCCCGGCGGTGGGAGAAGTCCCGGGCAGGCTGGAGCGCCACCGAGCCGGGCAGAGCAGTCAGACACAGTGAGAGCTGCTGGAGGGAAGAAGGCTCCCTCATGCCGCCGCGGTTTACCGGGAATTAACCACCTGACGTCCAGCGGACCTCGTCTGTTCCGGAAGGAGGAATTATAACACAACAAAATGCGTCTTTGGGGGATTTGGATGCTGATCGCGGCTCTGCAGGTAAATAGAATAGGAGGCGGACTCGGTGCTCGGGCTGCAGCCGGACGGGGAGAGTAGACAATGCAGCTCGTTTAGCTGCATGCTGATCTGCTTGACAGTAAAGTGAATGCGGGCCGACGTGTGCTGCTGCTGCACGCCGAGGACGGAGCGCTGTTGCCCGGTGGGCAGAGACGAGTTTCTGCTACGATGCGTATACAGAGAGAGAGAGATAGAGAGAGAGACAGAGAGAGAGGGCAGCAATAACCGTTAACAGCCGCTCTTCCTCTGGTGACGGCGGGTCTCATCTTTGACACGACACCGGACTCTAGTGGGTCTGTGGTCCAGACAAGGAGCCTCTGTCTCCTAAGCCGATCTCCATCCAGAAAGATGGCAGGTTCATGCGTCCCCGTACAACGTGTTGGGGGTGGCGGGTCGTGTCTGCTCCTCTATCTGGTCTAGTCGCTAGTGCCTTTCTTTCTTCACAGGCTGGATGGTGGTCTAGTCGAGCCTCCCCAGTCCATGTAGACGTCTGGCCCCGCTGCAGGAGACCTGCATGTAGACCTCTAGCTCCATTGGCTCTTTGGCCTGTGCGTCGTGGTGACATGCAACATTGTTGTCATGTCGTCTTGGTGTGGCCGTGAGGAATTGTGTAATTTGTGAATGGAGTTTGGCGTGCAGGTTGTGCAGGCTCAGAGAGAGCAGGACCAGAAACAATGACTACAATTCTGGACCAAACCAGCGTGTTTTCTGTTCTATAACTCACATGGAGCTGCTTTCCAGAGGAGGCATGGATCGATGTGTCACCATGATCCTGCCTAAATGATTGTTATCCCAATAGTCATCAACATATGCTTAAAACTCTTCAACTGGCACAAATATTTTAGTGCATCACAGTTGAGACATGTTTGGTGTGAAAAATAATCTTAAATAGCATCATAGATCATAAGGTTGTATGCATAAATCAATTATAAATACATAAAATTAATTTTGCAACCTGTATTTTCTTAAATCTGGCTCTCTTTTCCTCTCCTATCTCATGATGATATTTACGATTATTCTGATAATGGAAATTCACCACCGCCATGTGATTTAGTTTTAATGAGGATGTCTGTCAGGTTAGCAGCACACTCAAGCTGAAAAACGAGTGGCTTCATAAAATGCATCTAGCAAAACATAACAGATCTTTAAACGATTGTATGATTTGAAAAGTGGCCAATAACTTTGTTGAAAGAACGTTTCACCCCCAAAAAACAAACTACTTATTTGTCCTCTTAGCTGGAGGGCTATCCATATTGTGGTGCTCAAAAATACACGTCCTTCCTGGATTCTCTCGCTTACTGGAAAGACGCATTGCCGTTGAGATTTTCAGATGTATGTTTTGTGGCGTCTTAAGTCCTGTTATATCGGAGATGAGGCCAAAACAATGTAGACTGATGAAGCGCCCCATGTAAGAGGAAAAAGATGATCTTTAAAGATGCACTGAACACCAAGAAAAAAGACCTACTAAAGCAAATCAAGCAGGATTCATTGATGACAGAAAATGAGGTGATCCATGCTGTGGACAAATCAATAGAGGTTGGTGCTGTGCCAAAGGGTCAAAGGTCAGTTCCTAAATTAATCCCATCACCAATTCCTTACTGTACCGCCAAAACAGTCAGATCAGCAGTCTCAAGGGCTTATCTTAAATCCTCTAAAAGCCTTTAAAGCATATGTCTTTGTTGCTTTTTAGCTTTTTCGAAATACTTTATTTATCTGTTTTACAGTATATTTGTACCTTTACTGTCTGCTACATGTGCTTCAGGTGTGTAGGAATATTAGGTAAATTAAGTTGCATCCATCTCTGGGCTTCAGCGTTTACTGAGATAACCTTAAACCGTAAACATTTGTAGAGATAACGATCCCCGTTTCCAGTCTTTAGTCAAATTTGGAAGATATTGGAAGTTGATTATGATGTAATGTTTTTTATCATGAGTTCCCGTCTGTAGACCTTTACCCCCCACAAGGTGGATGATGAGAAGTTTTGCTCCAGGCAAAGCTTCCCTGGTAACTTTAAAGGCAGAGCAAATGTTATACTACTATATTCTATACTTGATGATGTAAGTATAATAATCACACAGGTGATGTCTGGGAAAGGAGATGGACCAGATGTCCAGCTAGGTTTAATTAACTGCCTTCAATCTGTTCACACCAAACACAAAGTGAATCTTCACCTCGTGGTCCTGTCATGACATCATCCAGAGGTGCTCGGTGGATTTCACCAAACTGGATTCACTTGATCTAGCAAGATCCACGTGGACTGGTTTACCACAGCTTGATTAACCCAGAATAAACTATTAAGCTGTGATTTAATATCAATAACCAGATGAAAATGAGGCTGAAATAACTCCATAATGATGGTAATCAGTAAAAAGTGTGAAGTCATGCTTTGTTCGGTCTGTCTGCTAGAGGACAAGCTAACTACTTTTAAAATGCTTGTTTTCTGAATGGAGTCTGGTTGATGGGTGCTAGGCTACGCTAACATTGTAGCTGCTCCATCAACACTCCAAATGAGGTCATCTAGACATAAATATGGCAGAGACCTTGTTGTTTGGACCACAGACAGTCTCTGGTTTCTCCACATAGTCTGGTCTGGTCTCTGGACTAATGTGAGTTACTATCGTAGACCTCTGGGGGACCACAGACAGTCTCTGGTTTCTCCACATAGTCTGGTCTGGTCTCTGGACTAATGTGAGTTACTATCGTAGACCTCTGGGGGACCACAGACAGTCTCTGGTTTCTCCACATAGTCTGGTCTGGTCTCTGGACTAATATGAGCTACTATCATAGATAGGGTTGTCACGATACTAGAATTTGAAAGTTGATACCGATACCCACAATTACAAAAAATTAAGAGGCAGAACTTTTAGAACATTACAAACAACATCAATAACACTTTGAAATAGTTGTCTGACGTAGAGAGAACAAAGAAACCACAGTAACATAACTGTAGGGTATACAGTATGACTACTTGTTTCTATTTTCTGATATCTTGTTTTATTGTGTTGTATGGCTCAGGGATTTCTGCACGTAAAATTAGCTCATGAAGGTTAAACCTTGGTGTCAGTTGGTGAATAAGTTTTTTTTCTGTGTTTTTTCTGTGTTTCTGGTGACTGGTGGCACGATATTAACGTTGCTGATCTAATAGAGCTGGTAGAGCAGGCTGCTACTGGTTCTGTCTAGTAGCTGGTCTAATAGGGTTGGTAGAGCAGGCTAGTCCCTAGCTTAATGATAACTTCACAGACATAACTCTAATTATCGAAACAGGAGCTTTACTGACACTAGAAATCCCCCATAAAGAAGTCTGTAAGGGGTTTTGCCAACTTTGTTGTGTTAGATTAACGTTGTCAGACTCCAACAACAACTGAACAAAGACACCTGCTTTCAGACAAAGATACAATGTGGACAAAGGCCCTAATACTTCCTTAATCAATGGATTCATTATCTGGCCTATGAAATACCAATGTCCATCTGCCCAATTCTGTGGTAATTGTGTACTTTTATTCGTAATCATGAAGGTGCGACGATACTACCATGCCGATACTTTACGGCAGCGGCATCAGGTAGGCGGCGGAAAAGTAGCAATGTCAGCAGTGACCCGATTCACAGCTGACGGATTGCTAATGTCGGGGGTAAGTGCTACATTCACAGCTGTAACGCTTCATATACTCTTTACTTAAGTGTGCTGGAGCTACTGACTTCATACTCACCGTCATGCTCTCTCTCTCTCTCTCTCTCTCTCTCTCTCTCTCTCTCTCTCTCTCTCTCTCTCTCTCACTCTCTCACTCTCAAAATAATTATAATAACTTTTATGGCATTATAAAGTACTATACATATCGGTACTCGGTATCTGCAAGTACCCAAATGAAATTACTTGTACTTGGTCTGAAAAAATTGGTATCGGGGCATTCTTATTTTAAATTATATGAAATGGAACAGATGTGGAACAGCGTGGTAGTATCGGGCACCTTCATGATTAGGAGTACAAGTACACGTGCACAGTATCGGACCGATACCCGATGCTGGTATCTGTATCGTGCATCCCTAATTTAAAATCCACAATTACCACATGATTTGGGCAGATGGACATTGGTATTTCATAGGCCAGATAATGAATCCATTGATAAAGGAAGTATTAGGGCCTTTGTCTACATTGTATCTTTGTCTGAAAGCAGGTGCCTCTTACTGACTTTTCGCTGCCAGAATCATCCGAGTGTTACTAAGGCCTCGTCCACACGTACCAAAACGATCTTTTTTTCACGGTTTTCCTTGGAGTCGTTTCAAGAAAATCTGCGTCCAAACGAATTCATTGTAAACGACTCAGCATGCTGTAGTACATATTCCAGGCCTATATGTGGCGCTGAGAGATGGAGCATGCACATAAAGCTTGCACGCTGTATAACAGTCCGTAATCCTTTTTAACTCGGCGTAGTGTCAGAGGAGCAGAATACGGGACGACATCATCGTATGCGTATTTGCCATCTAAACGAAATGCAAGGGTTGCGTTTTTGACTTTTTCACCCTGGTTTCAAAAAAGTGTGTTTACATGACGGTTGGCCCAAATGTGCAAGACTTCTGTGTTTGACACACAAAAACGTTTCCGTGTGGACGGGGCCTTAGTGTTTTCATTCTCCTCCTTCCTAATCGTGGAAGAAAGCCAGACGTGCTTAACCCCCCCCCTCACTCTACCAAACATGTCAGGATGGGCAGCGGGGACATGAGGGTTTAAAGTTTTTAGGTTAAGTGGAAGCAAATCATGGCCCCCCTCTTTGCTTCATTACTTTAATCACAGAAGAACTCCCCAGACACACACAGACACACACACACTAACAAACGATGTGTGTGTGTGTGTGTGTGTGTGTGTGTGTGTGTGTGTGAGACGGCGGGTGGAGGGGGGGTTGTGTTGGACTCGAACAACAAGAGAGACAAACGTCTAGACGCTAATTATCATCAAAATTAATTGACCCAGTTGTCTGCCGTCCCTCATGGTGTTTAATACTGGTCTCCTGGTTCAGACTACTGAAAGCATTTTCTTTCTTTGTTTTACCAAGTTTGGACCACGAACCCCACAAAGAAACTGTAGAAACAAAATCACCCGTTGGTGCTAATTGCTCGTATCCTCGTTCTGTTTACTCTTGTTCAACAATGGCAGAGACCCAAACCAGGCTTTAATCAGGCCCCGCAGCTCGATTAGAGAGGAAGGAGAATTAAAGAACGTGTTTTATTAATGGCTTTACATTTCTCCAGCTTACACATAGGAGTTGCGATGGAGGCGATGGATGCTGATGAAATAGGGAAGGGTTGGACTTTAGTTTGAAGAAAATCATCAAAACATCAGTCAAGAGGTAGTAGTTCTTCTTTTGAATTGCCCTCCATCTTTCTGCTCTGTCCCTGTCCAGGTTCTGGTTCTGGGTGGAGAGGCCGAGCGCCGGTCGTCAAGCAAGCAGGGGTCGTTGCCATGCAGGAGGGGCTTCACTCAGGAGGAGTACGTCATGGAAACGGACCAGGAGCTGGCAGAGGGACAGGCTGTCTTCAACGGTCAGCACACACACACACACACACACACACACACACACACACACACACACTCAGACTTGGAGCGGGGACAGCTCCAGTAATAATAATCCTGGGGGGGGGGGGGGATGGATATCTCATGGTTAAAGAGACTTGTGTTGAGTCTGAGGCGGGGGGAGGGTCCGACTACAACCTTCAGTGTGATTCCCTGATTCCAACACAGTAAACATGTCTGATGAATGTTTCCTTCTTCTCTGGGAAATATAATCGTTTATGTTTGTTCTTTTCATTAACGCTTTGGGAAGAAGTGAATGATGAATTGGCATGTGACGATATGAACCTTTCATCTCACAAATTTTCTCTAGACTTCCCTCAGTGTAAGATTAATACATGTCATCTTATGAATAGGTTCACATTTAATCTGAGTTATTAAGTGTCTGCTTCTCCAGGCGAGTCACAAACAAGACACTAGCGTGTCTCTCAGGGCCGAACACAAAGGTCTTACCTTTAACCCAGACATAATACAGACGCCGTGGCAGCTTCCTCAAGATAACTTGGGCTTTTATGCTTCCCCAGGAGGAAACTTTTGAGTTCGTAGCTGTTGTACTGCTCAAACCTTGATTCTCACAATGGCCATCGGGCATCAATAATAATATTTCTGCTGTAGACATTACCATCTCCAGGGGTCTCCTTGCTTCGACTCATATAGATATTATCAGGATAATGTTGTGAATCACAATTTTTTTGGCATCATCAGAATATGTTTAAAACTCTTAATGAGACTTAAACACTGCAAACAATCTTTTTTTGTCGACATCCTTTTTAGGGAAAAATCTTATATTATCTCATAAGGTCTCCCTGCCTAAATGAAGGGCAAATATATAATTGTATGTATGTTTCACTTCTCTACCATGACAGTGAGATAGACAGCTTTTACAAGTCAGTCATGACGATCTTTACATTTTCATCAGTAAAGAAGGTCGGCTTTGTGAACCAGAACCAGGGCATATTTCAATATGTTTGGTCGAATTGTTTTGTGAATATGAGCAGGTGCATGCTGGTCTTTGAGTTAGTCATTTCAGTATAAAAGAATGAGGTTGAAAATCATTTAATTTACTGCAAATAACACTGTGGCCAGTTGATTGAGAGAACATGCAGAATGTTTCTGACCCCATCGACCGATTGATTGGTCCACATTTTCTGGTCGATCGGTAGAAGTTCAGTGAACTACAGTCCTGGTTGTAACACCGGATTTGTGCAGGTACAAACTGACATGAAATGAGCTGCAGAGACCAGAATCCAGTCCAGGCAGCTGGTTCTTCGGCTTGCAATGTCAAAGGTTCTTCCTCAAAGGGCGTTTTATTTATTCTGCCACCACAAAGTGCAGTGACGTAAATGTGACGTGAATTCCAATGAGTTCTGTGTCTGTTCTTATTTGTTCAAAGTATTTTTAGTTTTATTGACATCTCTAATACCAAGAATGTAAAACACAAGGCTCCACACAGAGTCAGATTAAAGAATCAAACCCTTTGTCGGCTTTAAAGGTGCCTGAGAGACTTTTAGATTCATTCTCCTTCACGGAGACCTGAAGCTAAATGCAACTTTATTTACAGCCACTGCACTAAAGTCCAGAGGAGTGATCCTCAAAGTTAGACTGAAGGCTGAGTTATGCTTCCGCGTCGACACAACGCAAGGGGGCTTGCGGACCCCTTACGTCCTTGCGGACCCCCCTTACGTCCAACGCAAGGGCCTGACGTGCACCTCCCAAAAATCCTAGACGCGCGTCGAGGCGACGCAACACCAACGCAACACCAACGCAGCGGCATTGGCTGTGATTGGTCCGCTAACTACATCCGCTGGAGACCGCTTTCCGGTTTCCACTCATAAACACCGCCATTTGAACTTTTAAAAGGCTACTTTTATTGTTTGCACCTCGTTTTATTGTTTGCACCTTCTCGCTTTTGCACAAAGAAATAAAACACCAAGTTCTGAAAAATTGTGGACATTTAAAGCCGGAAAGTAAACAAATACGCTATAACGAGGCTACGACGATATACGTCTAGAGTCTCGGCCGGTCGGTCAGTCTTTACAAAAAACATAGCGCCCTTTACCGGTGTGGCATTGAATTGCATTTCGACACGTAAACCCAACGCAGAACCATCACGGTCTCCAAGCAACTGCGTGGCCGTTGCGTGGCCGTTGCGCGATCACTACGCGGAAGCATAATCAGGGCTTTAGTTTTCTAAGCTTGAAATGAAAAATAAATGTTCCCAGTTTAAGGAGTAGAGGAAAAAAACACATCAACCTCGGCTCAGCAGCAACATGCTAATGTTGCTCCAGCCTGTGATTGACACAGTGAACCAGGATCAATCAGCATCTATGTTGTGTGTGTGTGTGTGTCAGATCAATATAACTGATCTATCTTATCAGCATCGTTCACCAGCTGACCAGCAGCCTGCAGCTTCTCTTTTCCACAGTCGGAGATGATAGGAAACAGCCCTCCTCCGTCCCTGAATCTCTGGTGGAGCCACATTTTAAATCCAACGTGAGTTATGTAGACCACAAACGGGGACCAGGTGAAACACCGCGTGGTCAATTAGAGATCACATGACCTGGTTAAGCTCCATTTGAGTGAAACGTTACAAACACTTATCAGACTGAAACGTCTTTGCCACCTCTCCCTTAGCACCGCTCTGTTAGCTTAGCTCTGTTAGCTCCTCTCCGTTAGCACCGCTAGCAGGGCTGCTGAATATTTCCCCATTAATTTAGTCTGCAATTCAGGACTACTGGTTTCATACTAAGGTGATGGACATTAAGAAATCTAACCCATTGTTGCTAGTAAAAATGCTAAGCTAGCCAAGTTACCACAGTCACCAGCCCAGTTATCTCCAACAACAATGTAGCCAACAAGTCTGCATCCTGTATTTTTTAAATGATGCGTTTTATTTACATCTCTACCAGGATAGTCAGCTGTGACGATATTCACGATTAAAACGAGTAGTGGGAAGTTACATATAGAGCACTTCCCTAACTGGTGAAGCGTGTCCTCGTTAGGAAGTTGAATAAAGTCGTGTGATTGGCTGTCTGCCACCACTCTTAACCCGTCATATACCACACACACACACACACACACAGACACCCAGACACACACACAGACACACACACACACACACACACACACACACACACACACACACACACAGCAGGGAAACGTTAGGAAGCTATGAAGCCACGATACCAGATACTGTTTAAGCTTCGTTCAGCTTCGTAGGAAACCCTTGTCCACAGATCCTCCAGGCTGAGAGTTGCTTCTCCGTGTGTTTGTGCTGGGAGAGATGTGTGTCGATGGCCTCTATATCCACACGGATGTCTCTGCTTATTCTCTCTGCAAGGAAGTGGCCCGGTCCCAGCGTCCACACTCGCTGTCAGATCAGCTCCAGGACTCTCACACACATTTTCAGACATTTATTCCCACTTTCCGTAAGTCCACATTTCTTCGACTTTGCCTGAGGAGATTACCCACAAATCATAGCGCAGTGATGTTAACCAGGAAAGCCCAGAGGAATTTAAAGATGGGAAACAAAGAGGACAACACAAGAGTGTTCAGACTGGTATATTACATTTACACAGAAACATTAACATGAAGGATTTAATAATTAACATAAAACACACAATCAGAGGGATAGGCTCTATTCCACAGCTGCTTTATTCATACCAGTTATTTGAGTTTTACTTGTTGAAGCTGACTCAAACAAGTAAATAGTCTATTTGACACCAACCTCTTGTCTGGGATGATAAGAGCCTGAAAGATGTTGAAATCAGGCAGTAAAATATGTCAAATAAAACATGTTAAGAGCCGTCTGATTTGTATTCATCCATTTCAGAACCTCGCCGCCTCTCCCACTCAGCCAGGACGGACAACTCAAAAAAAAAAACACTAGTTTGTCGTTTTTGTGTGGAATTTTCATTATCTGGTTCATCAAAACACTGTCACAACATGAAAAAGCAGTCAGGCTCTCTGTCATGGAAGAGACGTGAAAATATAGTGCCTGATTTAATGAATATGAATGAATGAAAAAAATATATATATATGTATATATGATTCCAGGATGTCTTGGTTGCTTTCTCAGAGTTTAAGCATATTTTCATAATTATTCGTGAATAGCTACGATTTAGGCAGGATGATGTTTCTCAACACCTACTGCTGGGATGCTCTTCAGGCTAACACAAGGAGCCAGTGGCTGTACTGGTCTGCTCCCAGTGTGAACACATGAAAGTGCATGAAGACGAGGCAGCGTGTTGTCTGCAGGGATGCAGACCAGACCGGGACTCTCCTCTCCGTTGTTGCTGTGTGTGTTATCTGATTTTATTCTGAAGGGTTGTACGAAACAGAGCTGACCAGGCAACAACCCTGTGTGTGTGTGTGTGTGTGTGTGTGTGTGTGTGTGTGTGTGTGTGTGTGTGTGTGTGTGTGTGTGTGTGTGTGTGTGTGTGTGTGTGTGTGTGTGTGTGTGTGTGTGTGTGTGTGTGATCATAATGTGTGTGTGTGATCATAATGTGTGTGTGATCATAATGTGTGTGTGATAACACGTGTGTGTGTGTGTGTGTGTGTGTGTGTGTGTGTGTGTGTGTGTGTGTGTGTGTGTGATATCACGTGTGTGTGTGTGTGTGTGCTTCGCTGGATGTGTGTGAGCTCAGAGTGAAACAGGCAGCAGTGAGTGAAGCTCACAAGAGGAGAGTGTTTCACTGTGTTTGTGTGTGTGGTGATAATCATGATGTGTGTGTGGTGGTTCACACTTTTTAAACAACTATAAATGATTGACTGTTTCATACTAGTACAATTTTAGATGATAAAAATAATCAATTTACTGCAGCGATGCTTTGTTCAACAAAGCATTGCGATGTATCATAGAATTGAACTTACTCAAAAAAAGGTTGTGACTATGTTGTATTAGCATTGTGTTCATCAGGACCATTTAGATCAGTGTTTATCCATCGGCTGAAACTTTGTGAGATTTAAATGGAAAACTATATTTTCTCTGCATAATGACAAAAACCAGTAAGACTGCCTGATGTATTTTGATAAATTAGCTCTCTCTCTATCAGGATGAGAAGAACTGATGATTTGAGTACCAGTGCAGCGTTACAGTCTGATGGCTCGAGGCACAGTTGTTATTTAATTGGAGCAGAGGAAGAGTGAATTATTGATGAGAGGATGGAGGGGAGGTGCATATCTCTAAACAGACTGATCGACAAAGTGTATGGGGGATGGGCTGTTAAAGAAAAGAGGTTAGAGGGGCAGATACTTGGTCACATTGATGGAGACAGACGGTAAGAGGAACCAGGAAGTAGCATTGAAGGTTATGCAGGGCTCCAGACTAACTTTTTACATTGGTTGCACTGGTGCGCCTAACTTTTTTTTTTAGGTGCACCAGCACAAAATGTAGGTGCACCCACATTTTTCATCGTGTCGCCTTTAACGTCACCTTTTTATCGCTCTCCTTTTACATAATGACACCCCCTTATGGCCTAGGTTAACTGCAGCACCATCAGCACCCAGAGCACCCGTTTTCTCCAGCCAATCTGCACACTGATGCCCAAGCACAGCAAATTCTTGCTTTGTGGCAGAAAAAAATCCTCAAGAATAAACAGATCATACAGGTCACTTGCCTATAGATTGCAAATGGAAAACAGTTTATGTGATCTTAGCCTAGCCTACTTATATTTTTACTTAGGCTATTCATTTTTAATAATATTAGGAATAGGCTACTATACAATTTCCTATTCATGATGTCTCATGCTGTAATGTGGGCCTTCAAACACTGTGCGTGTCCATGCTCCACCGGACATGTCCAATTAACATGTTGACCGGCCTCCCTTTACGCAAAATGCGGCAGTAGACAATAACGCACTCCTTCGTAGAGACGTCTGTGTCGCCGTCAATCATGAATGACGTGTACGTGGCGTTTCCAACCTCCGCAGCTGTCTTGTTCTTTAGTGTGTCGGCATTTTTTTTCATCAGAATAATTTCGGACTTAAATTTAGTGAACAGCAACTCCTCCTTTGCAATATTGTATGCAACGTTGAATTTTATAATAATTTCAGATTCCTCAGCGGACCTGATTGATACAGCCTGACGCTGAAATGCAGCTGGGAGAGCTTTATTAACACACTTATCGCGGTATGTAGTATGCTTTTTGGACATATTGTGCTTTTTCAATGTCTCGATGCGAAATGTTGTTGACTCCTCCACAAACGCACTATTACCGGCCATATTCTGACCGCACTCCCGACAATAAATGCAGTGCATTGAGTCCCTTTCTTTATCGTACATCAGCCAGGGAAATTGCTTCAACCAGTCCTGTCTGAAGGCATATTTTTGGGCTTTTTAATTAGTCTCCGGGCTAGGCTTTCTGACTCTCTTCATTTTCGAAGAAAATCGAAGCGCTCAGCACTCGTTTCCGAAGCGCTCAGGAGTACCTGCTCAGCTCGCTCGCATTTTTCGAACTGACACAATTTACAGCAGTGAAAATGACCACAGCCAATCAGAGGCAAGGACCCGCCCGAGCTCTGTCTCTTATTGGTTTAGACCACGATGCCATCAGGAGAACACAAAGAGATGCTGCGCTTATGATTTTTTTTTTCACCCGAGCAGCGTTAGGTGCACCAGTGCGACCTACATTTTTTTCAGTCGCACTCATAAAAATTTGGGTCGCATTTGCGACCAAAATGGTCGCACTCTGGAGCCCTGTTATGTTGTACCAGGTGGCAATTTCCTGTTCTGTGAAGCAAACTCTGAAGTGCCTTAAAGCCGCATCTTCTCTGCTGGCCACCAGGGGGCGACTCCTCTCTGGTTGTATAGAAGTCTATGAGAAAATGGTCCTTCTCTCTTGATGTATTATCTCAGTAAACATTGTAAACATGAGTTTATGGTCTCAATCTCTAGTTTCAAGTCTTCTTCAATCCAGAATGATGTTCATTTAGTACTTTATGGTCCATTTAGAGTCCAACAGTCCAGAAAGCAGGGGATGCTTTAGGGGCGGGGCTACCTGCTGATTGACAGGTCGCTATCACACTACCAATGCAGTTAGCTACTAAGATGACTTTAACATTTAGCTGTTAAGTTGACCTTGAATTATGAACCTAACTTTGTTAGCAGCTTCACACCTGAATCCAGATGGATCCAGATCCAGTAAGGTTGCTGCTCTGCTGCTTGGGTTCATCAGATCCACCCGTCTATGTTTTCAGTATTGTGAGTCCATTCAAAGTCTCTTCATCGTCATCGTCTCTGAACAAACTGTTGAACTGGAGTCGCATCTCAGCTGATGCTATTTGGGATCCACCCAACGTTATCTGGATCAAGCCCAGTCTAATGTTCACAATGTAAAATAACTTTTATTCTCACACAATAGCACACAGAGAAATGAATTCCCTGCATGTCACCTTCCTAATATTAGGAGCAGTGGGCTTCTACAGAGGGGAGCAGTCATGCTCATCCCTCACCCCTCCCCTCTCACCCCTCCTTTTTTTATTTAGGGGTGAACCATCTCCTTAAAGCCAACACTGTGTTGTGAATAAGGATGGTTCATCACTTACTGGAAACTGTCTCAAAGCAGTGGTGGCTGAGTCAGGTTTCTGTGGACAGGAACAAATAAATATGGGAGCGGACCGTAGCGGACCGTCCCTCTGTGTGTTTCTAATGACTGTGTGATAGTTTTGGTGCATTTCCAGCCATGATGGAGGTGTTTGTGTGTCCACTTTATTCGACTATATTAAAATCTCATCTCAGGATTATCCTGCCAAAATAATTACCATTCACACTGTTATGCTTCAAAGTCTTTAAATGGCAACACATTTGCTATGTAACAGATATTTTTATTGTAACAGAGAAGACGTATCTTTGTTTAGTGAAAAACAATAAAAACATTGTTCTTTATCATAAGTCATAAAGTCTCCCTCATAAAGGATACATTTGGCCAGTGGAGAAAAAATAAATGACCATGGTGAATAATAAAAGAAAAAAATAATAAACAATAAAACAAGCAGGCAGCTGAGATAAAATCAGGTTACGCTTCCATTCATTCCAAAGTGTGTGTGTGTGTGTGTGTGTGTGTGTGTGTATGTGTGTGTGTGTGTGTGTGTGTGTGTGTGTGTGTGTGTCGGGCCGAGGTCAGTGGCGTCCTGTACTTCCTGTGGAGTGCAGCAGGGTCGGCTGCTCTGACCTTCCATCATCCATCCTTCCTATTAAGGCAGCGAGTGTTAGTCAGCGATACGGCTGCTGATCAGCGCTGCCACACATCGCCGTGGAAACCCCCATCCCACGAGCCAGCAGACACTGAGCACATTCATCTCCCCACATCCTCCCTCTCCATCCCCCTCGCTCTCTGCTCCTCTTCCTCCCTTTCTTTCCCCCATTCTTTCTCTTCTCTTGTCATGCAGGGGATTGCCCTACTTTATTCCAGCCTCATATATCACTGTCTCCCCTCCAAGCCGGATTCGGGAAGGGCGGCCGAGATACAGAATGAGAGCTCTCTCTCTCTTTCCGCCTGTCTCTATCTGAATCAGTCCCACTCTCTTTTCCCTTTATATTGACTCTCGTGTTGCTTTTCCTCATCGGGGCTTATTAACGTCTTAGCGATGTTCACTGCTCTCATGTGTTTCCCCTGATGATGTCATCTGGTGTTTACTTGAATTTTTAGTAGGAAGTGATCAATTTGTACCAGTCCAGGCTGGTGGGCAATCATTCATCTTCTGATGATGTAAATCCAGAATTGTTAAATAGTCCATCGCATTGGTTCAGGACATTTATGGCAGACGATATAACAAGGAGAGCAAGCTTAGGAAGAATATAAATGTGACAGACTGGAGGGCAGGTCCTACTCCTCAAAGCGTTCAGGCTCCTCCCACTGCATCTTCACACCCAGACAGAGTATCTGACGTTACTGTTGGTCTATGTGTTTATGTGACCAGTTTCAGGTCTCAATCAGATAATGGAGGATTAAATAAATGAACCGAACCGTGTGGAGTACATTATAGGAAACACGCCCAGATGTGGCGATCACTGGAACAGCCCAACAACTGCATAAGAGATGCTTTTCTGTTGGAAACACGCGGTATTGAAATCAAACTAAAAGGCAACAGGACACTAACAGCTGGTTGAAGTCCTGTGCTTTTAGACCTGGAAAGGTCACTTACAAGAGAGCCGGCAGACTATTGTGACCCGTTTGCACCCCCGTAGCAAGCTCTTCCAAAACCAGGACCATGACGCTATAGCAAAACCTTTATTTGCCAAATATACGTGTATATATACAATTTATGGGCTCCAAAGCTTTAACAAGATTGGTTTCTTCCATTTGTGCCCATGAAGCTCATAAAGGAAGGAAAGCTCCTGAGTGCTCAGTACAGTACATTAGACATATTGAGGAATAAATAATCATCAAGATTCATTATGGAGCTGTCAATAAAATGTTTTGCCTCCTTTCAGGTGACATGTGATCCATATCCCATCATTTGTTGACCTTCTAGCTGAGCTTTGCACCACAGTTAGCTTCCACATCAGCTGATCCAGGAACAAAGCTCCTTCCACCGGTGCTCCCGTTGGATCAAAGACTCACTTAAATGAGTAAACGTAGTCCAGGAGACGTCTGACAGGGAGGCGGGAGGCTTCTGTCACCACCAATCAAGAACAGCGGCCATTAATTCCACTGCTAGTGGTCAGTGGGGGGAGGGAGGCGCCCTTTGTCACAGCCAATCAGGGGGCTCATTCGTGGCTAAAACCAGCCTGTCTTCATCATCACATCGTCATCGCCATCAATGTGTGTGTGTGTGTGTGCATAGCTAACTCCTTTCCCATGAAACTAAGCCACATCTTTATCATAATCCATGTGACAAATGTCATACAATAACAATGATGAATGCAGTTTGTGTTCTGAGAGACCACATGTTTTCTTTCCTCTGGTTTTTGAACTCTGTTCATCATAACTTCCATCAAGACAGTGAGAGGCGAGCTAGAGACGGCTACGGACCACAGACTCACCACAGTGTCTTTGTGTGTGTTTGTGTGTGTGTTGATGGGTGTGTTTGTGTGGAGGAGGAGTCTCCGGCTCTGGTTCTCGTCACAAAGCATCATGTTGAGCTGACAAAGCCCAGCAGTGCCACTCAGCCCCACAGATATGACTGGAATGCGTGCACACTGTATGTTAATGTGTGCAAGTGTGTGTGAGAGAGTGTGTACTCCCACGGGTGCTCTTCCAGTTGTGGTTGTTCATGTTCCAATAAATGCTGTCCTCCCATTTGTCTTCCCTCCCCTCCCCCCTCTTCGTCGCTTGTCTCTCAGCCATTCTCTGTTCAATGAATGATGGCTGCATGCCTGACCTCACATCCCACTAATGAGTGTCTGCATTGTGTGTGTGTGTGTGTGTGTGTGTGTGTGTGTGTGTGTGTGTGTGTTGCTATATCGCTGTTTATCTGCTGTTTGGAGAAGTGGACTTTCTCAAACACATAGCGAGTGGACTGAAAGGATTTTAGTAGTACTTCAGAACGGTGTCAATAAATATCTAAATAATCTCAATGAATATGGTAGAATCAGATAGTACAGTACCAGATAGTACAGAATCAGATAGTACAGTACCAGTTAGTACAGAATCAGATAGTACAGAATCAGATAGTACAGTACCAGATAGTACAGTACCAGTTAGTACAGAATCAGATAGTACAGTACCAGATAGTACAGTACCAGTTAGTACAGAATCAGATAGTACAGTACCAGATAGTACAGTACCAGATAGTACAGTACCAGATAGTACAGAACAAGTTAGTACAGAAAAGCTGCCTGCACTGGGCATCCGTTTGTCCACGTGGCTCTTTCTCTCAACGTTAGTTGTTTCATCACTTTGTTCGAAACTGAAAATATCATATTCCGGGTTTTCCTGTGACTGGTATCCAACGTGAGATATGACTGTGAAACTGACGTTAGGACTCTTCTCTATTGGGCTATATTTTCTGCTGAGAATGAAGTGGAGGTGGAACCATCGTGATCATGTGTACGAGGGTGCCTTTTACCGGCTCTGGCAAAGTAAATATATGATTATAGAAAATAAGCTTAACATGGATAGTTAGCGGGGTCTATATACTTCTTGTATTTTTTGGGAGATTTTCATATCTGATGTGAGAGTCCAGGGACACAGGATGTGTTGTGATATTGGGCTGAAGAAATAAAACTGGATATTAAACCAAATTTCCATTTGACTGTAGAGGTAATATTTGTTCTTTGTTGTTCAGACAGCAGATACAGAGATACTCACCACATTGGTACACAAATTAAAAATTGTATTTACACAATTTAAATAAAATAATTTTAATAATACATTTTATAAAGTGAGTGAGACTTCTCCTATAAAACTGTTTTCTTTCCTCCATTCCAGCCGTGTGAACAGACACTCCGGTCGTTGTAGTTCAGAGGTTCATGGAGCAGCGTTCGCAAACGCTGACTGATGTTTGCAACAGCAGTTATCAATGGCAGGTGGATTTCTAAAACTATATGAAGACATCGAACAGCAGGGAAAGTGGAGAGAAGTTTGGTTTTTGACAGTAGTTGTTTGTGGTAGAAACAGGACGATCCCAGCAGAAACACTGCCGCTGTGCTGTGTTCAGCAGGTCCACGGGAAAACCGATACAAGACAACGCCACTGCAATTCACAAGCTAAGGTCGTATGAAAATCAGCTTCAACTTTGCATCAATAATTATAAACCAATAATATGATATAATGCAATTAAACTGGAGATGAGTGGAGAATCCATGCTGAAGTCTGCAGGAAGCGAGCTAATTAACGTTAGCTGTTAGCAGTTAGCTGTTAGCAGCTGGTGGCAGCACTGTCCTGCTTGGCTAAATAACGGAGCTAACAGCTAATGTTAAAGGGGGTTGCATTGATTTACGTTATGATGCTTTCAAGCTCTATTCAGTAAAAATGAGCCTTGGGTGAAGGTAAATTGTTATGTTATTATCACATGTAATCTCTAGAGAGAAACTTGAGGCAGATCATCAAGGATTAATATTAAATATGAAAGTATGCTGCAGGAGGACTTGGAGCTTGGAGAACGGCTGATGGATTGCCCCGTCTAGCTGCCTTCTTATTATGGATATGCCTTTTTGTGAGGGACATAGTGGCCATTCCTTGAACAGCCTCCTGCGTGGAACACACTGGCATTGAGGAAAGACACACTCCTCACTGCTTCGTTGACTCTCCCAACACACTCCATCACAAGCCACCGCTGTTTACAGTTCTGCTACGTCGCGTCCCGACACCTGAAATGGAGGTGATGCCCGGCAGCAGTTCCCACGTTCACACGGCTCTCCCTGACGATGCTGTCAGATTCAGGTGTGTGTTCGGCTCTGGTTAGTCAGAATGAGTCTTCCTGCAGCTGCTCGCTCTGACAGCAAACTTCACTGAATGCAATATTCATACACACACTTCCTCCTGCAGGGATTACTACCATGTTTTCCTTTGCAGTCAATCCCAATCTAGCTGCAGAAATGACAGCTTCATTATTTATTTCCTATATAATACAGGTTTCAGTAGAAACCCCTTTCCCACCAGTGTATATGCAGGTTTTTTAAACGCTGGTCCCGGTAGTATTCCCGGTAGATGAGTATGCCTGGCTGTTTTATTCCAGGGTTAGTAAACGGGAGAAAGCAGCATGTTGTTGTCATGGTTACGTCACCCGTTGGTTTGTGGACTATGGTTTTGAAGCCTTGAGTTCAGCACTTTGGCTGTCACCATCTTTGAATTTTTGCAGCCAATGAAGGAAGTGACCATATTTGGACTGTCGAGGAACGACGGGTGGATCTGATGAACACAAGCGGCAGAGCAGCACCCCGAGCAGCACCCTTACTTTGGATTCTGGTGTGAAGCTGCTAACAAAGTTATTTTCATAGTTCTGGTCTGTTTGACTCTAAATGAACATCATGAGGTAATGACATATTTATTGATTTTGCTGAAGATTGCAGTAGAATTGCCCATGCTGAAGGTGTTGACTGCTGTAGGGTCCTCACCTCAACGTCGTGATCAGTTAGTGTAGTGACTTTATTTGGCGTTGGAGACAGAGACGAGAACAGGAGCAGACAGACTCCATCAGTTCTTTCTGATGGGCTTCCATGTGTTTGGACTCAGACAGGTCTATCCCTCTCTGTGCTGTGAGTGACAGACGGCTGCCGTCTCCTAATAAGTTTTACCCACGTGTAATCCATTGTGTGCTCCCTTGTAAACCTGACGGAGCGGTGTGCACGTTTTGTGTGTGTGTGTGTGTGTGTGTGTGAGTGTCTAGTCTAATAGTGTGGTAATATTATCAGTAGGCCCTGTCACAGTCTATTAGGGCTGCCATCATCCTAGTCGTTGTCCTGCCTCAGAAATCCACACACACACACACACACACACACACACACACACACACACACACACACACACACACACACACACACACACATACACACACTCAGACATGTCCACCTCCATCAACTGGTGTCAGAAAGTGTCAGTTGTGTAGCAGCGCTATTGTGAGCACCAACGTCATAAATCTGGATCATCTGGAGCCTTCTTTGATTATTGGACTGGTTTTCCAGCAGAAGACCACCGTCTGATATTAATAAGCTAACAATTATCAATGTCGTGAGTTTCCTGAGCTGTTCACTGTACGGATCCAATCTCCACTAAAGATCAACCCAGTATCTCCACTAAAGAACAACCCAGTATCTCCACTAAAGAACAACCCAGTATCTCCACTAAATTCAATTCAATTCAAACAACGTTCTGTAGGCCTTTATTTTGATGGTCTGCATGAAGACACCAGGTCAACATCTGTTCTCAACTCCATCATATCGCTTGACATGGCATCTGCTCTACATGTTGTAAAATCAATATCATCTCCTGGGATTAGTCAGTGTCACAGTTTTGCTGTGTGTAGTGTCTCCATTATCCACAGCTTCTACCTCCCCAGTAAGAACCAAGGAGATCAGAGATCTAATATCTAATGTCACACATCGCTGTTATTCGATGTGATGCATTGCTCTGGCATGTGGTTCTTGGCTGGTGGAGGTTTCACTGCTGCACAAAGGATCAAATACCTAAATATTTAGTCCACAGCAATGAGGGGTGGTCCCATCTCTGGGGGGAGGCCTGGCTCAGGGAGGATTATGGGATTGTGTGTGAGGAGGAAGATGAGGAGGGGGAGGGGGGAGAGGAGGGGGTGGGTGGTGACTGGTGGGGGAGTTGCGTATTTTTAGATGATGCAATATGCCAGCATTCGTTACATCCATAATCAAAGTGTGTGACTGGAAACCCACTTTGTGTGCGATTTTGTGTGTGTGAGAGTATGAGAGTGCGAGAGTGTGTTTGTGTGTGTCTATTGCAGGGGTACTCAAATACAAATCCTCAAGGGCCACACAGATGTTTTTCAATGACTCAAAGGTCCGTTTATTGAGGTCGGTCAGGCCACATGTCATATACTGTATTTAGTGCATTTCTTTTTGTTGTTCTTACCTCTGAATTTTGAGGATATGTTTCTTCAAAATTTGTATGCTTTGTCTCATAATGCCGTTTCAAATTGGAAATCTTCATCACAGATAGTCTCCTGCATATTAAGCACATGGGTCTTGTGCTGGTTGGAGGAAGAATGAATGCAAACTTTTCAGTCCATTCTTCTTTAAATTGGCGATTTTCACTGTCCACCTTTCTTTAGGCAGAGAACTTGGAACACGCCATTTTCATGTAATCTTTTTTCCCGTCTATGCTATCTATCTATGCTCCTACTGGCAACGTGGCAATATGCGAACCGCTTCAAAAACGAAAGTGAAACTTAAAAATGCTCGCAGCGCGACCCAATAACAGGCTGTCTGTGTATCGTTGGCATGGAGACAAGTCCCGATACACGTGTTGACCCAACCAAAACACATACTGAAAAAATAATAGTTCCGGGGCCACAAATAGGTGGCCGGCGGGCCGGATGCGGCCCGGGGGCCGCCTATTGAGTACCGCTGCAAAGTGTTCATGTCACTGCCCTCCACAGACAAACGCAGCTTCAGTCTGACTCTCATTTTGGAGTCATCATCGCTTATATGCCGTCACTTAAATGTTAACCCTGAACCTTGAACCCTCATTCTTACGGTCTCAATTGGACTCATTAAAGCAGAAGTGTAGCTCGAAACAAGGAAGTTTGTGAAGATGTTTCACTAGCAGTGATGCTGCAGTGACGTCGGTCTGGATTTAAAGATGAGCTTGCCATCTTCAGAAACTTTGTGGGCGGGCTCTTCTTGTGCTCTCTGTTGTTGGCTCTTGGTCTTCCTCTGTCAAGAAATAGACACCAGCCACATTAAGTGTCCATATAGGACGCATGTGGCGTTCACTGTCAACGTGCAAACACATGATTATGTTTTGGTCTGCAACCTTTCAGCTTGTTGGTAAACACACTGATACTCGTTTCTAAGGAAACGGGGATCGTCGTGTTTTAATGGCACGCCATCACAATACCTTTCTAATGTGCCGTGCAGCACTATAATCAGTGGAGAGGAGTGTTAATAGTGAATAGTGTTGTCACGATACCAACATGTTGGTACCGGTACCAACATGTGTTTCGGTACTTTTCGATACTTTTCGATACTTTTTCAAATAAAAAGTGAACGTAAAAAATGTCATTACTGACTTTATTTTAATAGAAAATCTTAGAACAATAACATATTAATCAGCAAATAAAATAAAATACCACAAAGACAAGCTTTTCTAATGCACACAATTTTAAAAATGTGAAAATATAAATACAATAATATAATATAAAATATAATAATATAAATATACCAGCTCTATTTTTTTTCTTCCAGAGCTACTTTTGTTAAGAGTGAAGGGGGGTGGCGCTTGCTTTTAGCACTGAATGTGGCTTTTCTTCATGACTAAATTACCTGTCGTTCCCTGAGCTCAGTGTGCAGGTCTGGGTGCTTGTTCCTTTAAGTGTTTGGCTAGTCGGAGGTGTTTCCGCCATTAGCCATGCATGTTTATTAAACACCGTTTACACAGTGGCGCATCGGCGTTAACTGCCTCGCCTTGCACATTTGTTTTTAGCTAAAGTACGGCTATATCGCACGTCGCGGCGCTGGTTTGTCCGCAAGTTGTGGCGTGGTGACGGTTGCAGCAGCCATTCTCCTCTCCGTGCTTCGCTCTCTCGCGCTCTCTCGCTCTCGCTCTCGCTCTCTCCAAGCTTTGCTCCGTTTGTTGCTCCAGTCCACGCTGCTCGCTAACTTCCTAGCTGTTTCCTCCGTCTTGCTTGCTTTTTCTTTTTATCTCCCAAAGCTGCGGCTCGCTCCTTGTCCTCTCAGCTGTAGTTACAATGCGGTGACGTCACGTGGCGAGTTCGCCGCGCTGTTGCGGGCGCTGCCGGCGGCGCTGCAAGTACCGGTCCCGTCCAAATGCAATATAGTACCGTTTTAAATGCCTCAGTACCCCGGTACCATATTAGTACCGGTATACCGTGCAACCCTAATAGTGAATGTTCTTGTAAACTATAAAATCTAACTTAACGTTTGCTTGTGAATTCTGCTTTCTCTCTGTCGCTCCTCAGTTGGGTGTCTTCACTGTCCTGTCAAAGTAAAAGCCCTTGCAGAGTCATGGAAATGCAAATTCATGAAGCATAGATTCTGAAGCAGTAATAATTTTTTCTTTGCCGCCGCTGCAAAATCCACACAGCAGAATCTATCGCAGCTTGTAATCACCATTACTACTTATGCGGGACGATATTTCATCACAGAAATAATGTGGGCAAACAGTATATATATATATATATATATATATATATATATATTGTGGCACCCTCAGGTGTGGGGAGGGATGCCACGTGACCAATCTCAATAAACAAATCACTGTCCACACTACAATCAGCTTTTTGCAAGTTTATTAAGGGAATAGGGCTGGAGCTGTGCAGCGTGGGGGCCGCCGTGAGGTCCTCGTGGCCGTCGGCGTGGTGGTTGCGCACGGGCAGCGCCGTCGGGAGGGGCGCGAAGATCCGGGGCCGGGGGCAGATGAGGCGGCGTCTTTGGGCGAGTGCGGGGTTCGGTGTCCGGGCTCGGGTAGTCTTACGGTCCAGGGTTCGGCAGGGGGAATGGCGGTCAGGCAGGCGGGGGTCGGTACACAGGGGGGTTCTCAGACGATCCGGGGGTCGGGCAGCCAGCAGGGTTCTCCGTCCTAAGGGGGTCATACACAGCGCTTTATTCTGTCTCTCTCTTACTCTCCACATTCACCTCTCCGATGTTTCGCCGTAGCTACTCCGGCATTTCTGGGCATCTCTTCCTCCTTTTATCTCCGCCCCTCTCGTTACGCCAACTCTCCCCAGCTGTGCCTTCGCCGCACAGGTGAGACCGCTTCCCTCATCGGAACTCCTTATCTGGTCCTCTGCGGAGGGAGAGCATTCAAAGTGCCCCGCTGCTCTTGCATGCCAGGGCGCGATGTACACACCATCGATCACTTGCCCACATTCCCTTTTCCCCATCCTTACCCGGCGGGTAATTAATATAGTTGGTAATAGGCCTAGGATCGCTTTGGCAATCTCCAAAAAAGAAAAACGATTTCTTCTGCTTCATCATCGCACAACTTCATCTTTATCATATTGTGCAAGCTGCATTTTTTTACTACCTTTTTGTATCTATTGGTTTTAAAATGTTGTGTTTTACACCAAAACCATTAGGGAGGCCCGCCCTGCTGCATAGCAGCTGGACTGTTGGTGAGCTAGCTCATTAGCATTTTGTTGATGATCTTCTTGAGCTCCACCTCCGAGTTGTGGAGCAGATATCAGATCTGAAGACAGCGTGTCACACTAACCTACATTTGGAGATAAATCTGCTTTGCCAGACTATTCACTTTGATTTAAGCCATGCCAGCAGAAACCCTCCATCACATGGGATGGATTTTCTACAGAGACGACTTGTAAATTGAAAAAGAATGCTGTAATATTCTGGGATATGAGTTCTTTATATTATGTTCTTTATATTAGGGCTCGACTTGATTTTAGTTTTTCTCGTGTCTATACTACTAAATATAGTTTGGCATTTAGCAGGGAACAAAAAACTAACAATGACTGATTTGATTTCATAAGGGCCTACACTGAAGGAGCATGGATTATGATGGATTATGGATTATGTCTCTGAACAGAATATAAATGCAAGTGAACCAAAACACAAGCAGAGCGTATTCTAAAAGTGCATGATAACAACTAGTGATTAAAGAGGGTTTAGGAGAACAAAGAGAAACATGGCGGCTGGGCCAAACGCTTCCACACTGATGTAAACTCACGATGGCGGCGAGGCGGCGATAGGTGTCATCACCATTTTCTATATGATGGCTGAAATCTGCCATAGCAGAATAAAAGCAGTGTTAAGATTTGGTTTGAGTTTTGATAAGGTCTTCACCACCTTGCCCCTAGAAGTTTTGTCAGCTGTCTCTCTTTCAGGCTTCGTTCATGAACAACCGGGTCCACCATCAGCCAGACCGGCAGAGGAAACATTCATGACACAGATCTGATGAAGCGGTCTCGCTTCTTAAGATGCTAGATAAAGGAACATTACAGGTTGTTCAGAATCAGACTGCATGAGGGTGGCCTGGCGTCCTCTATGATTGTCAGACCACCTCTGGTGCAGTGGGTCCTGGGTTCCTCCTAGTGCAGTAGGTCCTGGGTTCCTCCTAGTGCAGTGGGTCCTGGGTTCCTCCTGGTGCTGTGGGTCCTGGGTTCCTCCTGGTGCAGTGGGTCCTGGGTTCCTCCTAGTGCAGTTGGTCCTGGGTTCCTCCTAGTGCAGTGGGTCCTGGGTTCCTCCTAGTGCAGTGGGTCCTGGGTTCCTCCTGGTGCTGTGGGTCCTGGGTTCCTCCTGGTGCAGTGGGTCCTGGGTTCCTCCTAGTGCAGTAGGTCCTGGGTTCTTCCTGGTGCAGTGGGTCCTGGGTTCCTCCTGGTGCAGTGGGTCCTGGGTTCCTCCTGGTGCTGTGGGTCCTGGGTTCCTCCTGGTGCAGTAGGTCCTGGGTTGTACATGTATAACGCAACTATATATGATTTATAGGATGACTTGAAAAAGCTGTCTCGTTAACTATCATGATTGTTTTTGTCAATCGCCATATTTTGGCCCTGATGGTCGGGGCCTGACTCCATATCGGCTCAGATGATAACATGCAGTGTTGCCTTCCATCTTGTTCCACTGGTGAAGAAATCCTTCGATGCAGCTTTAATGACTGAATGTGTTCAATAAATATTGCTCAGTCATAATCTAAAAATAATCATATCTGTAATCAGTTTATTTTCAGTCCAGCGTGTGTTAAACGTGTTCTCCTTATCTATTGCTCCTGAGGTAAATGTGAGAGTTGCTCATGAAATGGATTTCAGGTCATATCACCCGTCTTTCACACGGAGGCCTCAGGTCCTCCAACTCTATTTATCACTGTGATGAATTCTGGGGTCTCAGTCCCCTCCAGCACTGCAATCGATTTCCTCCAGAAACTGGACTTATGTCTCTACTCCTGCAGGGTGCTGCTCAGTGCATGAACACACTGTTTGCATCACATACGCTGATAGCAGACTGCCTAAACATGGCAGGTCACTAGAAGCCCTTTCCTCGGGGGTTTCTGCTGCAGGCGGCGGCCTAGAGGAAGATGGAGTGGAGGAGAGAGATATCTGTGTGCCCTTCTACTATAAATCCCTCTTCCTGAACTGGATAAAAGGCTTTTTTTCACGTAAAACTCCTTTTTAGTCCACCGATTGGTGCTCTTTGTGCGGGGGCATGTAGAATTCAAGAGGCGGCTTTGGAGGATTTTGTGAGGGAGCAGAGGAGCAGACATGTGAATAGCTTCATTAACACGGAGGAGATGGGTTCATTAACACCCAGCAGCCTTGTAGAAAAGGAGCCCCACTGGTGGACTGGGGTGTGTGTGTATGTGTGTGTCTGTGTGTTGGCAGGTGCAGTAGGTGATCATTGGTAGTAGTCTCATGTTTGTTCAGGCAAATATCGTTTCCGGGGCCTGAAAACGCACTTTTTTGAAACCAGGTCCCAGGGTGAAAAAGAAAAATAACGGCGCCCCTGCCCCTCGACCCGCTAGCCTGACTTCTTCCCCCGCAACGTCTCATAACAACAACAACAATGGCGGCCTACGTGCTCGCAGCAGATAATCTGTTCCTTTGTACGACGGTGTATTAGGGACACTGTATGAAAAAAACAGAGCCAAGAGAGGGGGGACAATATTCCGAGAAACGATACTACGATACTAACAAACAACCGACATCTATGCTAGCTAACTTCCCATGAATGTTGGCATTTATTTTTCTAATTAATCCATCAGAACGTGACAACGCCTCCTTAAGGTCCTTAGGGTGACAGCTGTTGATGGTTATTGTTGGTTTTATTTATACGGGCCAAATTGTCTTATGATATTTATTAATCGGGTGGTCGGGTGGATAGTAGCCGTAGCTTTCACTTGTTGCCATAGCATCGGCAAACATCTGGTCAAGCAGCGTGTTTACCTCTCCATGCTCCGTCTCACACAAGCAGCAGAGCGGCACCCTTACTGGGTCTGGAGTGGAAGTTTTAGGCACTTCAGCTTCGGCTTAATTTTTCAGGAGCGGAGGTCTGTGTAGACGTGTGTTCCACGTCCTTGGGGCCACCAGCGACTCCTCCGTGCTTGTCCCTGAACGCCTCCTCCTCCGTGTGTGTCCCTGAATGCCTCCTCCTTCGTGCCGCAGCTTATTAGTGACGAGAGGTCGGCTGGGTGGATCAGCCTCCACACGGCTGCTGTGTTCCTCTAAACCACTCGGCTAATCTGCCAGTCTGTTTGCACGTCTAGTGTGTGCTGTGATTAGAGGCACATCAATGCGGAGATTGATCGGAGCCTCAACAAACATAACATTAAGAATTGATAATGAGTGGATATAAAAGGCTCAGTGGTAAGATGCATACAGTGGAGAGGTGCCAGGCTCTTCCATTCTGTCATATTGTGTCTGAACAGCGGTGCTAAGTTCCTCTGAGCCTCAAACTAAACAACTGCTGTCTCTGACAGCGATGAAAAGCTCCGAAGGCCAAACCAAGGCTGAAACACAGTTGAAGCCAACAAAGTATTATAACAGAGAGTATATTAAAGACATGATTTCCCGTAATGGGCCAGCTCTGTTGTGCTGTCATAAATGGGTAGTTTCTGGAATCGCTCTATTAAAAATGAATTGGAAGCCTACTTTGAGACCGCGAGTCCAGCGGCCGGCCTGATTTCTCCAGAGGCAGTTTTGCGGTTCCATACTGACGCTGCTGCAATTAGATAAAGCAGCGTAATTAAGTAAATCTCATTTAGCCGTGAGAGTCGGCCAAGACAATCAGCAGTTAGTCTCTGATCGGAGCTACTGATATCGATCGTCTGTCCAACACTGACGGGAGATCTGGTTAAGATGCGGCTTTCCTAAACCACTTCGCTATGTCTTCTGGCTGCCGGCTCACAAGCACTCCGGCTCCCACTGGCTCTGTGAGATGGAAAGTCCACCAGCATGGCACATTCATAAAGCAGATTTATATCACATTCATAAAGCAGATTTATATCTGCGAACAAGTCAGCGATTCTGCATAAATTTATGCTGATGCACCACAACCCGATGCAGTAAGATGCACGACGATACAAAAGACTGTAGCACGCACAACACTACAATGTGAGACGATATCTTCTAACACTGAACAAAGACCAAAGAGAGAAAGTGGGAGGCAATTCACAATATGTCGAGCATTATCAGGATAATCGTAAACATAGTCATGACTTGCAGAAGCTTAAAATAAATATGTTTTCTCTCTGAGATGCAATGCAAATATTTGTTTCCAAAATGTTTTAATGCCATAACATGTTGATGATTATGGGGATAAATCTCAATGAATTTACTCTGGGTTAGTCAGAATCAGCATTTTAAACATCAGGTAAGTCCACAGTATGTGCACTTACAGTCAGGCTCCTGTCCCCCGCACTTTATACAACCGCTCAATTCATTTGTTACATGCCGTAGCATGTTTTTTCTGAGCTGTCCTTAAACGCACCATGAATAAGCGGCATACTGATCGCGTCACACAATTGAGACGTTCGATGGCTGCTTTTACTGTCGGAGCGTCGTCTTCAGAATCGTTAAAAAGCACCAGAAACACAACCTCACTGCTCCCGGGACCGGGAGCAGTGAGGAGTCAGACATGATAATAACATTTAACACTGTTTATAATATCACCAAAGACGAGCCTTTTAAGTTTATTTTTAAATACGTTAGGTTATTTTGATTTCTCGTTTGTGTTGAGATTTAAATAAAGAAAAAAACATTGATGGAACGCCCTTTCCACACCAGGCCTGTGACTAGGGCTTTTTTGTGAAAGGTAAGAACATCGTGATTGACAGGAGTAATAAAGTTGCCGGCTTATTTCAGGTCAGGCGGCCACCTCCAGTTCTTATCCTGATAATAGACATCTCATCTCTATAAAAATCCTGTATTGGCCCTTATTTCAACCCAATGAATAAACCTTTCATTGTGAATGTACATTGCCTGCTATTTAAAGCAAGATGGGAAATATTCAAATCTGTAATCCCAATGGGCTGGGAGTGGAGAAGAAACCTAAGGCCACTCCCGTTGAACAGAAACACATCCAGCACGGTCATGCTGTTGCTGAAACGATGAAACATGTCTGAATAGAAAGCGACCGTGTGTCTCCTCTCGGCCATGTGTGTGCTGGACTGCAGACGCGTGTGAAGTGTGTTTAACTTGACCACAGATCCAGCGTTGAGGCTGCCAGCTGTGGAGCCGGCGGCTCAGTAAAGGGATGGATCGGTGAGCAGCAGGTGATGATAGCGGTCGAGCCGCGGCCTCTCTCTTTTATTGCCTGTGACTCATCTATCAGCTGTGCTCTCTTCCCCAGCTAGCAGCCTGACCGAGAAGCTGTCCACGCCGGCTCAGCTCATTCATTTTGTGTTATCTCTGTCTGGAGGGGCGGGCAAGCCATGCAACCCCCCTCACTGAGGACCGGCTCTCTGAGAAGGGGCGGTTGCTAGGGGAAACCAGAGTGGTTGTGGAGATACTGGGTGGTTCTTTAGTGGAGATACTGGATTGTTCTTTAGTGGAGATATTGGGTTGTTCTTTAGTGGAGATATTGGGTTGTTCTTTAGTGGAGATACTGGATTGTTCTTTAGTGGAGATATTGGGTTGTTCTTTAGTGGAGATACTGGATTGTTCTTTAGTGGAGATATTGGGTTGTTCTTTAGTGGAGATACTAGGTTGTTCTTTAGTGGAGATACTGGGTTGTTCTTTAGTGGAGATACTGGGTTGTTCTTTAGTGGAGATACTGGGTTGTTCTTTAGTGGAGATACTGGGTTGTTCTTTAGTGGAGATACTGGGTTTGTCCACCATATATAGAAGATGTCTGTTCACTATAACTAACTCCATGTAGTTGGATCCGTACAGTGATTACGGCTCAGGAAACTCACCACATTGATAATTGTTATCTTGTTAATGCCAGACAGACATATTCTGCTGGAAATCAGTCAAATGATCATAGAAGGTTCCAGATGATCTATATTCTTTGTGACGTTGGTGCACACATGTGACAGCGATACCACACAATTTTCACTTACTGACACCAATTTGACTACACCCACATAAAACATCATCACTGTTTACAAAAAAGTTTATATGACATAAGTATTGTGCTGTGTGTGTGTGTGTGTGTGTGTGTGTGTGTGTGTGTGTGTGTGTGTGTGTGTGTGTGTGTGTGTGTGTGTGTGTGTGTGTGTGTGTGTGTATGTGTGTGTGTGTGTGTGTTTTCCGCAGGGTTTTTCAGAAATCCTCTCATGAGTGTGTTTTTCCAGCGAGGCTATTGATCAGATCCCGTAGTTCATTGATCAAGCTCCACTTGTGTGGCACATTCAGGATTGAGGTTCTTGGGAAATAAGCGTCTCCCTTTATTGAGTAGAGGCAGATACTGTACATTTTCCTGTATTCACCACAACTGCAGTGATAACCAGGCTTTTATTTGAGATGGACATCTGTTAGCCATGGGCGTCTATAAAACACAACACTTCTACACAGAAGTAACAGTGCTGGGTTTCTCAGAATAATGTGCTCCTGAGATGCGGACACTGAAATTATCTAAATGGTCTACATGGTCTGATCCCTATTCGTCAGTACCCCCTTTGCATGGTTAGGGTTAAACATGATGTTTATTTTGTAATCGTAGATTGCATAATATGCTCACCGGAGAAGGTCTAAAAACTCAAAATCCAACTCCACTTACTCAGGAGCTAAATAATATATATATATATATTTATGCATCACCTAGGCCTGTTCGATTAATGAATTTTAAATCGTAATCACGATTATGTAGTTAGGACGATGTTAAAAACGTGAAAATAGTAAAATCGATTTTGCAAAAAGTTAAAGTTCTGCACTTTATTCATTCATTTTTGTTTACCTTAAGATACATGTGAAAGTGAGGTTTTTCTCTTTATCCCAAAGGGATTGTTTTTATTTATTAATTAATTTATTTTTTTACAAGAGGTCTACAAGAAGATAACATGGAGCAAAGCCAGATGGCAAAAGTTCATTAATTGTTCTTTATATTAATCCCTTGAGGGATTTTTTGTTTAATAAGAGCAAGGTTTGCACTTTTGTCATTTCACAAAATAATCGTAATCGTAATCGAAAATCGGATTTTGAGAGAAGAAAATCTGGATTTTATTTTTGGGCAAAATCGAATAGCCCTAGCATCACCTGAAACCGAAACTTCCAGCGCTAACCCCTTTGCATCAAAATAGTTGATGAGATCTTCCAGTCGGGACCAAAGTGGTGGACTGGTAGACAGAGAGACAGACACATCTCTAGAACCAGGCTGAAAACTGTAAATAGTTAAATGTATACGTGCAACTGAGGGTCGATTCGTTCGGTGAATTGAAAAGAACAAAGTTATCTGGCTGCTTGTACAATACAGCAGCTTCAGGGTTCACTCCCCGGATCTCACATTGTGTTAGTTTTCTGTACTGGCTGAATGTCCAGCAACATTCGAAAGCCTGATGCTTAGTTCTGCCCCAGTTCCCTCTATACGGTGACCCAGACAGCTCTCACATCAAGTAACAGGAGCATGGATAATGTATGAGCATTAACACAGAGCTGCTAGAGACCATCAGCAGGAGTGGAGGATGCTACAGCGGCAGGGAGGGGTCAGGTGATGAGGCTGAGGTCGAAGAATTAAAGCTTGATGTCCAATTGTCATGTTGGTACGATTTCTGATATTTATAGTCCTGAAAGCCGCTAACCATATAACATAGTATCATTTTATACATTACAGAGGACCAGGACCCTCTCAATGTGATACAGCTGCTGTCAAGAAATGTAACAGCCATACTAATGTTCAAAACTACAAACAGGCCCAAAAATGACAATAACAAACATAAACCACTAACATTTTATAAACTCTTAACACTTTACAAACACTAACACATTACTAGGGATGGGCGTTGTTTATCGATATCGATACTTATCGATACCGATACTGAAAACCAAGCAGTTTACATAAAAACATGGCGCGCTGCTTTAGATTTAAACTGTTTTATTTGCAAGTGTTTCATCATGTTGCTGCTGTTACCATCTTTACTCCGACTACAGTCTTCCAAATGTTGCATTTAGCTGCATAACGTGAGACCCCACTTGAGATCGTTTTACCCGTTCAGCCATGACTGATTGTCTGCACACACACACACACTAGGGTTGCACGGTATACCGGTACTAATATGGTACCGGGGTACTGAGGCATTTAAAACGGTACTATATTGCATTTGGACGGGACCGGTACTTGCAGCGCCGCTGGCAGCGCCCGCAACAGCGCGGCGGACTCGCCACGTGACGTCACCGCGTTGTAACTACAGCTGAGAAGAAGAGGAGCGAGCCGCAGCTTGGGGAGATAAAAAGAAAAAGCAAGCAAGCCGGAGGAAACAGCTAGCAAGTTAGCGAGCAGCGTGGACGGTAGCAACAAACGGAGCAAAGCTTGGAGAGAGCGCGAGCGAGAGGAGCACGGAGAGGAGAATGGCTGCTGCAACCGTCACCACGCCGCAACTTGCGGACAAACCAGCGCCGCAAAGTGCGATATGGCCGTAGTTTAGCTTAAAACAAATGCGCAAAGCGAGGCAGTTAACGCCGATGCACCACTGTGTAAACGGTGTTTAAAACATGCATGGCTAACGGCGGAAACACCTCCGACTAGCCAAACACTTAAAGGACCAGCACCCAGACCTGTACACTGGGCTCAGGGAACGACAGGTCATTTACTCAGGAAGAAAAGCCACATTTAGCGCTAAAAGCAAGCGCCACCACCCTTCACTCTTAACAAAAGTAGCTCTGGAAGAAAAGAAAAAAGAGCTGGTTTATTTATATTATTATATTTTATATTATATTATTGTATTTATATTTTCACATTTTTAAAATTGTGTGCATTAGAAAAGCTTGTCTTTGTGGTATTTTATTTTATTTGCTGATTAATATGTTATTGTTCTAAGATTTTCTATTAAAATAAAGTCAGTAATGAAATTTTTTGCGTTCACTTTTTATTTGAAAAAGTATCGAAAAGTACCGAAAAGTACCGAAACACATGTTGGTACCGGTACCAAAATGTTGGTATCGTGACAACACTAACACACACACACACACACACACACACACACACATAGAGACATACTAGGCACACCACAGCCACGCGACGTCTTTATTAGTATTATATTATACTGCTTTTCGTCCATTTCACACAGCTTTTAGAGGTCCAACAACACTGTATTCGATATGCATTGCCCCAAACCCATCCGTGGTCCTGAATTTCAGCTGTCTAAAAGTTGCTCAAATGAGCTCTGCTGAGAACAGGCTGTTTCTGTGCCTGCACCTGTAAATGCTAATGAGCTCTGTCTTCCTTGTTCCTTAAGCAGTCCGATGTGAAGTGGTTAGCACACACATACAAGCTAACACGAACCGTACCAGAGAAAACCTGTTTTTCATACTATGGGACCTTTAATTCACTACTAACTAAAGGAGGAGAGAGAAAGCAACGTAAACCGTTGTCCTGAATCTTATCGGTACTCCTGTACTGAACAAATTAGGTACCAGTACCATAAATGCTCGGTACCCATCACTTATCAAAAGTAATGGCAAAAGTAATTTTCGGGCCTAAAACATCAAACTTAGTAAATTACTCAATCCAGCATGAGGCTTTAGGCTCATCACAACTCGTTTAAGATAGTATTATTTTATGCTGCCTAAGTTAACCTCGCAGCTAGCGGACTTTTCCTCTCATAGCTCTTGAACTCTTAATTACTTTTAAGTCTCCCAACAGAACACAACGCTTTCATTTCAGCCCCACGGTACGTTGTTTCATGTTAACTTTATTCAAATAGCTAACAGCTAATACTGGTCACAAGGGCAACACGTTGGAGGACCGATTTGAAAAATAAGTTCACTTTCTTATGTAATCAATAATGGGATCTGCTTGGATTCATCACATCTCTGTAACAACATCATCGCCCTACTTTGGGTGCAATCGGAGCCACTTAAGGAATTTGTAACGAGGCTCCATTGTATTGACCTCATTACGTAAGGATTCTTCAATGCTGAGATTGCTCATATCTTTGCAAATGAAATATTGACGGAGTTATTTTGGGTGCAGGCCGTTAAGCTGGTGGTAACTTTGGTGGGTGACTGTTGCTGAGGATCCACTGGTGTAGCTGCTTGCTGTGTCGTGCTCTCCGATTCGTTTCCTACAGTAGTAGATTTTGTCACGGTGCAGTTGACGACATAATCTCCTTTGTGCCTTCTTTATTGTAGGACCCGATATTTCAGCTCAGTGGGAGCCAGTCTGTCTGATAGAGTCAGTGCTAATGTTACTCATCATGCCAACGTTAGCGGCGTGCACTACTTCCTGCATTAGCATATGTTGGAGTGGGAGAGTTAAATGTCACCACTATCGAGCAAAACCCCAAATCAACCGCTCTCTCATGAATCTTAGCACCTCAAATATGAATTAAATATTGGAACAGTGTTTTTGAGAGTCGGCAGTACCACAAATCATAATACTCAAATGTCGGCAAAAATATTGCAGAAGCGGAGGTTGCTGACTGAGTCAGGAAGGACCAGTGTTGTGAGGCCACGAAAACCCAATTGCTCTACTTGCAAAGTGTTCTACGTTGTTCTGATGGATAAGAAAATAGTTTGAGATATTTATAGTTTATAAATAGTGATTCTTTTTGGCTTGTAATGCCTTCAAACATTGTGACTTCCACCACAATAGCTCAACATTATTTTGCTTTTTCAGCTTGTTTTCAGCTTGTTTGATTTGATTTAACATCACTTGTGGCCTGGAGGCTAAAAAAAACCCCACACAATGTGAATTTATCAAGACATTATTTTTTTTAATCATACATTATGCGACAGAGAGCTCAGGGTTCAGAGCGAGAAGAGTAGATTTTCATATGAGCTTTGGTGAAAAAGGTTCTGATTTATTCAAATCTAAAACAGTGATAGTTAAACAACATTTAATAAAACTACATCAATACAATAAAACACAATTATATAACTTAAATACAATAAAAATGGGGAATATATATATATTTATTTATTTATTTATTTTTTAAAGTCTATCAACCATTCTTAATTCCAGGGTTCTCAGTTGAAGAAATCAACACCTCCAACAAATTGCCTCTCGTGATCTGTCTCTCTTCCTGTCTATCTCTTCCTGTCTCTCTCTTCCTGTCTGGAAAGAGACAGAGAGAAGAGAGACAGAAAGTCTCTTTCCATTCGAACACATTTCAAATCAACTTGTGCAACACTGCTAAAAATAAACGGTGTTTCTATCAGAGGAGCAGCGGTGAATAGATTAGCATCCCAGATGTATAAGTATTTATATATCATATCAGTATGTTTTTTCCCATCAAGTGCAGACGAAGGTCAGGTTAGCCTGCTCTCTTTGGGATCTGGTTCCTGGTTGGCTAAATATCTGGATTTGTTTAATCTCAGACCAGCATTCAATCCGACGATGAAAAGCCTCGGGGGTCGAGGTTCCCGCGTCGCCAGCAGATGTCGGGGTCATGACTTCCTGTTACGTGAGCGGCTCATTGTTTGCAGTCTGATTAGCAAAGTGTCATCTGAGACTGGAGAGATAGCTACTGGCTTTCCAGAATGCATTTCAGCCAATGTGTCTGTATTGTAAACTTGTTCTTTTTTCACCGTGCTAGCTAGCAGCATAGCACTAATGGCAACTACTGACCGGACGGAAATATCTCTACAACTCGGGATGGGACATTGTGGGTTGAAAACATAAGTAACTAGTGTTGTAGTCTTACCCCCTCTAACCAAAGCAGCCTCTAATGACACAAAATGATATATTCGTCATCGGAGGCTCCTTTTCAGAATAGAAATACGGAGATCTCCTGTCTCTAGGTGAAATGAGGGAATAATGCACGACCATTCAAATATACTACCGCGTTCCTAACGACATAAAGCTTAATGCAAATGGGTATTTGGAAGTATTCCTTTCAAGATGCAGTATTATATTAAAAGCAAAATAGCATTATAAATGAAATATTGTCGTGCTGCAGGGATCATCATATTTTGCAGACTTAAGATAACATCATTGTTACGAACAGATCCCAGAAAAAGTCACACCAGAATCATGTTCAATGAAAATGAGAATATTTCCGCCAAAATGATGATTCCCTCTCATATCGCGATTGCAGCATCAGTCAAAACACAATGCAGTTCCATATTCTATCAAAGTCCTTCAGCCCTGACTCATGCTAATAATCACATTGTCTCGTCCTGCTCAGCCAAAAGAAGTTGTTGCAGACTTAAACTGCATCTTTTAATAATTTATCACTTTAATTACTTTCAAATTTTGCAGGCTGAACTTTATTCGTCCCCTTAGGCTCGAGGATATTATACCTATTATGGAGTACTTCATTAATTAAAAAAAGTAATCTACAGATTCATTTATAATGAAATAATGTAAATGAAAAACTCTGATTTATACTTGATGCATCAACGAGGGATGTGAGTTAATCGGTCGGCCAAAGTATCGTCACACCACCCGACCTCTGGGGCCTCTGGGGGGTTTGTTTCAGGTCTCTGCCTGACGCACATCGGTTCTGTCTACGTGGAGGCAGATAGGAGGAGAACATGGAGAACATTCAGGATCTCTAAGAATGTTAGTGTGGCACGAGGAGAGTCCCGCATAAGAGATCCGATTGTTCCCTCGCCACGGTTCTCCGTGTGACCGTCTTGTGGAAGTTTAACGAGGCTTCAGACTGAAAATACAGGCTGGTTTTTGTTATTCCTGTGGAAATCTAATCAGGTTGGTAATTTCCGTCCTATTGAGATGTGATTGTCCATCAGAAGGAGAGAACCAGCTGAGGTGGAGGAGGAACGTTTTGTTCTGCATGAGTGTGCCCTCCCCCCGGCATCACAGAAGCTATTTCCTCTCCGAAGGTACTTGGCAAACAAATAAAGAGGAAACATTGCAGGGAGAGAAAAGCTGCTCCCATTGTGGTTTTACTTCAGCTTTGGGATTTGCAGGCAGCTGAAGTCTCCGTGGCCAAGTCCATCTCCCGTATGTTTGTTCACCTGCAACTTGTCAGGTTTCACTCTGTTACAGCATCATCCGCTCTTCCTTAAACGCCTTTTTAAACCTTTCATTTTCTCTCAAGCAGCTTTGGACAGACTCTTTCTCTGCACTGTTTGACAGCTTAACATATATTCTGCATCCGTTTGTTCCAAGATGGCTAAATTATTCAAAACCAGCATGATTTTTAAGGCAGAGATGAATTTGCATATAGGTTTGCATACATCATTTTGACTCTTTGAATCTTTCACAATGTACTTTACAGACAAATAATATAAGAAAAATAGGAAATAAAATGTCCACAAGTCAGAAAAACAAATAGTGCAAAGAAATACTGAATGGATATATTATGTCCAGCATTTACATGTAAAGGGTTCATTATACTGTAAGCACAGAAGGTGTTGTGAAGGTGTCTGGTAGTTTCCCAGAGGGAGACGCTGGGACTGGTTCCTTCGTGGTGTGATGTTTCCTCTACTTGTGTCGACGTCCTGGATGGGGGACAGGCTCTTTGCATCCTTTCAGTTTCAATGACACTTATTTCATGTTCTATCTCAACACATTTCACCTCGTCTCACACAGCACACAAGTGATGGATGGGACCCTCCACTCACACTCTCTCTCTCTCTCTCTCTCTCTCTCTCTCTCTCTCTCTCTCTCTCTCTCTCTCTCTCTCAGTGAGCTTCATGGACTGTGGCAGAGGGAAAGTCCGCTTCGAGGTGGGAGATTCGTCTGCCTTCAGGGTGAGTGAGGAGGGTGTGGTCTACACCCTGCACCGCCTCAGCCTGGTGGGAAAGGGAAACGCTGTGGAGGTGGTCTATGCTGGAGACCTGCAGTCCAAACAGGTCTGGGAGACCAGGGTGCACCTCCATGTCCGCCAGGTAAAACTGTTTCTATGTAGATCCACTTGTAGATATCACAGTTTTCTGCTTCAATACAAAGCTTCTTAAGGCTCCACACGATGATGATGTTTCCAGTTTACCGTCCGGAAGACAAAGACCTTCTTGTCTGTTGGCATGACAACGGTTGAACTCTATATGCCACCGTACTGTTGGTTGGACTGGTCATTTAAAGTTAAGGCCTTGGGCTCAGCAAGCTTGTGATATTGTGACATTTAGATTACGATTGATGAATGATTAATAGATTATTGTAAAATATGATTGATAGATTCATAAGAAAATAATTAAAAATTGGTTGCAGTCCTAATAAACTAAGTATCCTATGTATCATGTTGCATTAATTCCAAAGGACATAGCTCTAAGTGTCTCTCCATGAATATCCAGATCTACATAGTGAATTATAACTGACTATAACTGATATATAACTGTTATAAACATTCACACACATGAGCGTGTCAGCGTGAACACACACCTGGGTCTGAGCCCCCCAATGAGGCCTCAGTAACATAAAGATATGAAATCGGCAGGTGTCCGAGGTCAGCCAACCGCTGATTGCTGAGACAAAGTGAGTCAAACAAGCATCTGTTAGTTTGTTTCATGTACAACGGTGATAATAAGCCCTCTGCATGGATTAAGACAAGACACTGGCCTTGATTGGCAGTTCTTCTAAACACAGCCAGGAATAGCCGGCTGCCATATGCTCGCGCTGCTAACTGCATCGCTGGCTGCCTCGGCGAGAAGGAGGAGGAGGCGGGTTGTCAACAGTCCTTCATAAGGAGGACCTGGGAAGAGTTGTCCTGGCAGTGAGCAGTGTCAGCGCTTTGGCCTTCAGTTGACTGGAGACCAGCGTTGTTATCAGATCAGACTGAAGAGTGAGACGAACACGCAGCATATTTACCCAGCGCCACATGTCACAGACCAGACTGTCTCCATATAATTTATCATATAATATATAATACCACATCAGTTATGTTCATGTTGAGTATTTGTTATCCATCACTTTCTTTGAAATGCAACATATACAGTAAAATATTAAGCCCGACTGCAGAGAGAGACTTCCATGTGAAACAGGCTCCTATTAGAAGTTGGACTTTCACTGAACCATAGAATTAGACGCCTCCCATCTCTCTCTATCTCCTGATACCGAGCCCCAACCTCCCGACTGGTTCTTCTCTAGTTCTGGGTTCTGCTTGTGTGCTAGTCCCTACTTGGAGCATGAGGCGGAACCGTAGACAGGGATCAGCCGAGCACCAGGACTGGTATCTTCTCCATCCATCCATCCATCCATCCATCCATCGTCTACCGCTTATCTTGTATTCAGGGTCATTGGGCGAAGGCAGGGTACAACCTGGACATGATGCCAGTCTATCACAGGGCTGACATGTAGAGGCAAACAATCATTCACGCTTACATTCACACCTACGGGGGATTTAGAGTCATCGATGAACCTATCCCCATCCTATCCAAACTCCACACAGTGGGAACCCGAACCGGGAATGGAACCCGCTACCCACTACACCACCGTGAAGCCCACTGCAGGAGCCCATATGATATAAATTGTATTTTGTGAATAGAATGTTATTGAATCAAAGACTGGTCCTGGATCAGGAGCTGAATGGCCTCATGAGCAGCAGCTGACGTGTGGGGGGGCAGACTACATGAGGAGCTCTTCCTTTTCCTTATCATCCTCTGTGTAGAGGAGTGTGTCTGCTCACCGAGCAGACACACACACACACACACACACACACGCTGACAGGTGGTGGTCATTCATCAGACAGACTATAATGAGAGCATTAATTCAAGCCACTGGAATGAGGTCAGAGATACTCTGACTCACCGAGCCTCCCCGCAGACTGGCTCTACTCAGCTGTGTGTGTGTGTGTGTGTGTGTGTGTGTGTGTGTGTGTGTGTGTGTGTGTGTGTGTGTGTGTGTGTGTGAGAGAGAGTGTGTGAGAGAGTGTGTGAGAGAGTGTGTGAGAGAGTGTGTGTGAGAGTGTGTGTGTGAGTGTGTGTGTGCTGCCCCACTACACAACGCTTGTTTACTGTCTCTGCAGGTGAATCCCAGTGATGCAACACTGACTCAGCAGGTACCAGAGATCTTGTTTCCTTGGCGCAGTGTGGTTGTCAGGGGTGATGGCACTCTGAGGCGGGTGAAGAGGGACTGGGTCATTCCACCGATCAACGTCCCTGAGAACTCACGAGGACAGTTCCCAGAGGAGCTAGTCCGGGTAAGACACACACACACACACAAACACACACACACAGGTTTGTCTTACTGTAGCTATGTGGAGCCTTCGCTGACTCGCCCTGAAGCCAGGAAACAAGCAAGACAACAGTTAATAACACATTCATTCAGAGGGAAATACAACGAGGTTCACAAAGAACAAAAGACCCTTCAATGCACATGCACATACACATGCACATGCACATACACATGCACATGCACATACACATGCACATACACATGCACATACACATGCACGTACACATGCACATACACATGCACATACACATACACATGCACATAAACATACACATGCACATACACGCTGAACTGTAATTAAAACAGTCTAATGCATTTTACATTTATTAGACACTAATGAAATGCACAAGCAACAAGAAGATGTTGTCTGTCTGCTTTTAACAGTGAGGCCGATTTAATGCAATCGGACAGAATATTCCAGCCGGGAAAACAGGAACCAAGAGCAGCTTCACCTACTTTTCATTTAACCCATGCAACAACCAGGAGGTCCGTTCTGGATGACCTTAAGGGTCTGAGTGTGGTGGTGCAGGACTAACAGCAGGAGCACCATTTGGGCTGCAGACATCTGACAACTGGTGTAACATGATGCCATGTTTTCTCCCCTGTTAAAGACCTGTCGTTGGCCCTCAGTCTCTGTAGTTTGAACAGTGTGGGTGACGTTGCAATCAGCAACTTGTGATAAAAGCACAAAGTCGCTTTCCTCCAGCTGTGACCAGAACTTGCTGGTTGGGACACATTAAGATTCAGATACAGCCTGGGAAGTGTGATCACCATCAGCAACTATGCTGGTCCTTCACAGGGACCTGGAAGACAGATAGAACCACTGTGGTTTTAAGTGTTGAGTGTGTTGTACAGTATGAGCATAGCCTAGCACCCGTCCATCCAGACTCCATTCAGAAAACAGTTGTGTTTAGTTTCCAGTCTTCTTCAATCCAGCATGATGTTCATTTAGTCAATTATGGGCCATTGAGGGTCAAACAGACCAGAAGGCAGGGGATGCTTTAGCGGTGGGGCTTCTTGCTGATTGACAGGTCGCATTAGACGCTTGTGTTCATCAGATCCACCCGTCGCTCCTCTACAGTTCAAATATAAGTCACTTTAGTGGAGGATAATGCTCCATGATGCTTGCAGTGAGAAGTCAGTCTCCATCGTCTTTGTGTCCGGTACACATGGTGGATCTCCTGTCCACTCCCGTCTTCACCATGCCGCCTTTCTCTGCTTCGCCGTGATCACATGGACGGCATGCTGAACGTTGGCGCTGCACCAGGAATCCGTTTATTTAGACTTCAGCTCAAATCACAGTTTCTGTAGCGATGCAGCGGGCAGCCTCTAGCGCTTCCTGAGTGTTGCCTCTGCAAACCTAAAGTCGCACTGACGTATGAGACACATCTAGGTCAAACCCACAAAGTTTATCTTCACTTGTATATTATTATTTCTCTCCCTTTAAACTAAAGGGACTTTCACAATGACTCGACTATTTATCACTAACCACATTCATGTTTCAGCTCCGTCCTGTGGGCTGCTAATTAAATGTAAATGCTTCCCTGCTTCAGATCCGCTCGGACCGGGACAATAACCGGATGCTGCGTTACAGTGTGACGGGCCCTGGGGCCGACCAGCCTCCGACCAGCATCTTCATCATCAGCCCCATCTCAGGCCAGCTGTCCGTCACCAAGCCTCTGGACCGGGAACACATCTCCAACTTCCACGTGAGTGTTCCACAGCGGGACAGCAAGAACATTTAGAACCGTCCAGGTTCCTTTTTGACATTTCAGTTGTTGTTATAGTGTTTACACCAAACGTGACGCTAACATTGTGCGATTAAATATGAAGTCAATGCAAAGACGCAAATAATGGTAAATAAGGCATATATGCAAAATTCACCAAAATCTCCTCAAGTTGAAATGTTTCAATGTGAGCGTGAGAATTTTGTGACGCTGTGTCTTGAATGTCTATCAGCGTTGAGATCATCCTCCTGTCTGTGGTCCCCCAGAGGTCTACAATAGTAGCTCAAATTACTCCAGAGACCAGACTAGACTATGTGTCTAAATGACCTTATTTGAATTGTGTTGATGGAGCAGCTACAATATTAGCATAGCCTAGCACCCATCAATCCAGACTCCATTCAGAAGTATTAAAGAAAAGTCATAGTGTTCAAAGTGTTCCTTTGACCAACCTTTAAACATTCATACGCTTGTCAGGGTTATTGCTCCAATTGCCGATGGGATTATTATGTCCACTTCCAGGTTGATGTACATTTTATTAGCTAACATAGACTATATTGCTAAAAGTATTCACTCACCCATCCAAATAATTGAAATCAGGTGTTCAATCACTTCCATGGCCACAGGTGTATAACAGCAAGCACCTAGGCATGCAGACTGTTTCTACAAACATGTGTGAAAGAATGGGTCGCTCTCAGGAGCTCAGTGATTTCCAGCGTGGTACTGTGATAGGATGCCACCTGTGCAACAAGTCCAGTCATGAAATGTCTTCGCTCCTAAATATTCCACAGTCAACAGTCAGTGGGTTTATAACAAAGTGGAAGTGATTGGCAACGACAGCAACTCAGCCAAGAAGTGGTAGGCCATGAAAAAAGACGGAGCGGGGTCAGCGGATGCTGAGGCACATAGTGCACAGAGGTCACCAACTTTCTGCAGGGTCAATTGCTACAGACCTCCAAACTTCATGTGGCCTTCAGATTAGCTCAAGAACAGCGTAGAGAGCTTCATGGAATGGGTTTCCATGGCGATCAGCTGCAACCAAGCCATACATCAGCAAATGCAATGCAAAGCGTCGGATGCAGTGGTGTAAAGCACGCCCCCACTGGACTCTAGAGCATTGGAGACGTTCTCTGGAGGGACCAATCACGCTTCTCCATCTGGTTATATGATGGACGAGTCTGGGTTTGGCGGTTGCCAGGACAACGGTACTTGTCTGCTGCATTGTGCCACGTGTAAAGTTTGGTGGAGGGGGATTATGGTGTGGGGTTGTTTTTCAGGAGCTGGGCTTGGCCCCTTAGTTCCAGTGAAAGGAACTCTGAATGCTTCAGCATACCAAGAGATGTTGGACAATTCCATGCTCCCAACTTTGTGGAACAGTTTGGGGATGGCCCCTTCCTGTTCCAACATGACTGTGCACCAGTGCACAAAGCAAGGTCCATAAAGACATGGAGGAGAGTGGATGGTGGAGAGTTTGGTGTGGATGAACTTGACTGGCCCGCACAGAGTCCTGACCTCAACCCGATTGAACACCTTTGGGATGAATTAGATTGGAGAAAGCCTTCCTAGAAGAGTTGGAAGTTGTCATAGCTGCAAAGGGTGGCCCGACCCACTGTGTGCATGTATTACCCATCAGGCAACGTTCTAGCGTTTCTTTCTTCTTAGCAAACAAATAAACGATCTCACGTTGAATCTTAACATTTAAGTCATTTTCAACTTCAGTTCTTCGTGATGGAAGTGGAATCCAGATGGTTTGTTTGAAGCACCAACACTTCAGTCCATTTACTGATTTCCCTCCTGCTCCACCAACGTCCTCCCCCCCGTTTTTATATTCATCTCTGTTGGATATAAGCACCGAGATGAAGAGGAGAAAAGACCTGTGGTGTTTGCCCACTATATTTACAGTCATACACTTCTGAGAGCAGAGTGTAACCTTTTGATCTGTCGGCATGCACACACACTCGTCACACAGGGGAGAGGGAATCTGGAGTCGCAGCAGGGTGATTTGCATTTAAGCTGTCTCATGAATATTCATGTAATTGGATGTAGTTGTCAGAGCCGGGATGTTTATTCATGAGGGAGACTTTGGCTCTTTGAGGGCCTCATACAGATGCCACATACCCTGTGAAGGAATGACTGTTCGCGGATCCAGGGCCAATCTATAGCTACATTCAGCATCTTTGACCATTTTATGCTAAATAAATACATATCCGTGGCCTGCTGTTTTCATTATGAACAACAAAGAAGTCATATAAAACACAGGGATGTTCTTATGCACATTTTTGATCGTTCTTTTGCAGTTGTTTTCATGATTTGAATATTCCATTCTGAGCTAATATGATGGCATTTTGTAGCTGGGTCATGCGAAAACAGCCAAAATCGGGGTATCATGTACATGACACCTTTCAGATTTAGCTGAAAAGCAGTGAAAATATGCCTTATGTTACCAAACGAGGGAACCTGAAGTTTCAGGTCAATATCTCAAATGGTTTGCCCGTGCCGTCCATTTGAATTTCAAGTGCCACACCCCTTTTTGACACATTGGAATTTCGCATTTCATTTATTGGCAGTTTTGGAGGCCCATAACTTCTGTTCTAATAGTGATAGAAGGCTGAAAATTGCTCTGTTAGTTCATTGTAATATGTACTACACAATTCTACATGCAGAATCAACATTCCTTACTGTTTGGGTGAGAGGTGGGTCACCAAAGTCCAATTTGTTTTTGACGGCCAAAATTATTTTTTCACTTTTTGGGTGCTCCTAGCACCACGATGAATGATCACATTTATTCTAAACAGGATTATTTGTTATATTTGGGACCTTTGCTCTTGCCAAAATGAATTTGAAGGGTATGGTACCACTGGTGGGGGTTTTATGGGGGTCCAAAAACCCTCCCGGGCAGAGGTGACTCTTTTGGAACCCCATATTTGGACCCCCAAATGACCACGTGGTCACTTGATGATCCTAATGGGATTTATACCAGATAAAGATACATATTTGTTCTTTCTTTTAATGAAATAAAACCTTTGACTATGAAGCTCCTTGATATGAATTTTATTCGTCAAAATGCACCATTTTTGACTTTTTTTCCAGAAGTCTGGAATGTATATCAGGGAGAATTTAGTGATGATAAAGCATGAAAATAGTGGAAATAACTTAGTATTATGCTCAGTGATGGCAAACAATTAAACATTTATCTTATCTTATTTACATAGTTATCCATAGATGAATTTCACAAAAACGTCACCATGTTCATCTGAACGTTCAACAATGTTGAATGACTGCGAGTGTTCTCCCTCCGGGTTCTGTATCCAAGTGTTCTGAATCTGATTGTTGTCCTGCATCGACATCTGTGAATATTGTATCCTGTGATATTCTTTTCATCCGTATCTTATCTTTGGAAATTGGTATAAAGCAATGATGCGATTGTGTTCCACTGAGCGTTTTGGCCGAGGCGTAACGTCTCTCCAATTTGTACGTTTCCTCATGTTTTTTAATATTTTCTGCACTAACAAAGAAGAATATAATGTTCTTAATGTTTTCATTTGCCCATTGAAACATCTCCATTGGTGTCAGAATGTGGTTTGCATCAGTGGCCTGCAGACTTGCTCGTGCTGCAAGTCGCTTGTCATGTGTATCATATGTATCTTTATCTGGTATAAATCCCATTAGGATCATCAAGTGTCCACGTGGTCATTTGGGGGTCCAAATATGGGGTTCCAAAAGAGTCACCTCTGCACGGGAGGGTTTTTGGACCCCCATAAAACCCCCACCAGTGGTACCATACCCTTCAAATTCATTTTGGCAAGAGCAAAGGTCCCAAATACAACAAATAATCCTGTTTAGAATAAATATGATCATTCATCGTGGTGCTAGGAGCACCCAAAAAGTGAAAAATAATTTGGCCGTCAAAAATTTTTTTGACTTTGGTGACCCACCTCTCACCCAAACAGTAAGGAATGTTGATGCCTGTAGAATTGTGAAGTACACATTACAATGAACTAACAGAGCAATTTTCAGCCTTCTATCACTATTAGAACAGAAGTTATGGGCCTCCAAAAATGCCAACAAATGAAATGCGAAATTCCAATGTGTCAAAAAGGGGTGTGGCACTTGAAATTCAAATGGACGCCACGGGCAAACCATTTGAGATACTGACCTGAAACTTCAGATTCCTTTGTTTGGTAACATAAGGCATATTTTCACTGCTTTTCAGCAAAATCTGAGAGGTGTCATGTATATGGTTGGCTGAGTTGGCACGGAATGACCCAGCTTCCACAGTCAAACCTGCACTTCACAAATATGCTGAGCAAAATGAGGCTGCAGACACAACCTGAAGAAGAACCAGGGCCACTGAAGGATGCTGCTTCCTCTGTAGCTGTTTGAAGAAAAATATTGATTACAACTATGTCATCCATGATGGACTTAAAACTACATGTTTGTTGGATTAAATGGAATGTACAAATATTCAAGCTCCATCGAGGATGATGGATAATACTGATTTACCAACAGTAATGACACCAGCAGGTCTAAATGCTTTGTTTCATGACCAAATACCATCGCCTGTTGATGGACGACGGGACTCGCCACAGTCGGCTATTTAATAATGTGAAACGCCACTGATCAACCTTAGCAACGTCAACATGTCTTTATTAGAGATATTGGGTTGTTCTTTAGTGGAGATACTGGGTTGTTCATTAGTGGAGATACTGGATTGTTCTTTATTAGAGATTCTCGGTTCTTCTTTAGACTGGCTCCCTTTTTCAGCACGCATCCAATTCAAGGCGATGGCACTGGCCTTCAAGGCCATCAATGGAACGGCACCCATCTACCTTCAAACACTGGTCAAACCACACGCCCCGAAGCGAGCACTTCGCTCCTCTACTTCAGCTGGCCGGCTGGTACCACCATCGCTGAAATCAAACAAATGTCACTCAGCAAAGTCCAGACTCTTCTCTGTTCTGGTCCTCAGTGGTGGAACGAACTCCCGACCAATGTCAGGACAGCAGAGTCACTGCCATCTTCCGCGAAAGATTCAAGACTCACCTGTTAAGACTTCACCTCGACTCTGCATAGCATGACACACTCCCCCCCCCCCCATTCACTGTAACTAACTCCATGTAGTTGGATCCGTACAGTGATTACGGCTCAGGAAACTCACCACATTGATAATTGTTAGCTTATTAATATCAGACATCCATCTTCTGCTGGAGAACCAGTCAAATAATCAGAGAAGGTTCCAGATGATCCAGATTCTTTGTGATGTTAGTGCTCACATGTGACAGTGATACTAAAGAACTGTCACTTTCTGATACTAGTTTGACTCTGCCTACATAATATATCACCGCAACAATATTTACAAACACAAAAAAAAGGTCTGTATAACTACTGCGGCATCGCTACAGTCACTCCCAATGCAATCAGCTACTAGGATTACTTTAACAATTCCATTCACTAGTTGCAAACATTCCGAGATGGCAACAGTCAAAACTTGTAAGTCGGTACTTTCATGTGGTTGACCCAATGTGATTGCAATCTAATCTGATCACCCAAAGAGCCTTTTGACAACGTGAACAGGGAATCCCTGAACCCATGACATCTATCTTAGGGGAAAGAACCTTCCTTTGATGTGACACATTGGTGTTAACTTTTATGCACAAATGATACTGTTAAACACTATTTAAACCATTGATCAAGTGTTTGTGTGTGGTTGTATGTGTGTTTGTTTGTGTAGTTGCGAGCCCATGCGGTGGACCTGAATGGGAATCAGGTAGAGAACCCCATCGATATCGTCATTAACGTCATCGACCAGAACGACAACAGACCAGAGTTCACACATACCATGTTCAATGGCTCTGTACCAGAGGGATCCAAGCCTGGTACAGACACACACACACACACCCACACACCCTCACACACACACACACACACTCATCCATAGCTGTGTTGACTGGCTGTGTGTTTCCCTGCAGGCTCCTTTGTGATGACAGTGACATCAGTGGATAAGGACGATCCAAAAACTGCTAATGGGATGCTGCGATATAAGATCCTCTCCCAGAATCCCCAGAGCCCCTCCTCCAACATGTTCACCATTAACAACAAGACTGGTGACATCATCACTGTGGCAGCAGGTCTTGATCGGGAGGTAAGTGTGTGTGTGTGTGTGTGTGTGTGTGTGTGTGTGTGTGTGTGTGTGTGTGTGTGTGTGTGTGTGTGTGTGTGTGTGTGTGTGTGTGTGTGTGTGTGTGTGTGTGTGTGTGTGTGTGTGTGTGTGTGTGTGTGTGTGTGTGTGTTGGGTGGACATTTTGTCAGGCTCATCCCTGAAACCACATGGAGCAGCTGGGAGTGTCCAGCCGGCAGTACAAAGACAGCTTGTAGCTTTTTTCTTGCGTCAGTAGATCATGCAGAATGTTGCATCATGCTATCTGCATGCTATCTGCCTTTTAAAGGAGTTGTTCATCATCGATCAGTTCTGCCTCTTACTTTTGAACGTTATTGTATTAGTGACACTTCAAATACCGTCTGCAGCTTTAACCTGGACTTCAACTTTTATAGAATAAATAACAATACGGCATTAACTAAGGCATGAAAACTTTTTCTTTTACATTCACAGTTAACTACATTCTGAATTCCTGAAAGAAAACGTGATGTTTCAGCGAAGTGATGATTCTAATGGTTTAACAACACGTCCGATGTTACATTTTAACTGTTCTGACCACATTTCTTCAAATTCTTCGAAAGCAAGTTATGAAAATATTATATTGTGAGATCTTTTATAAAAAGAAAAATAGCAATCCAATTTATTCATCTGATTCAATATGTTGATTTAATGTATATTTTCTGTTATTGAATCCAAAGCACATTTAAACACATGCAAACATAAAAATAATGTCAAACTAAATTATTGATCTAATTTCCTTTGAGGAAAACGGTTCCTGTGGGTGAAGGGAAATCTTCTTAACACACAATCAGAAGCAGCTGAGTGTGTAAATCCTGAAACACGGTTCCTACTAGTCCTCCAGGAGGGTTCCTTCATCGTGTTGAGGAAATGCACTTCCCTCACTGCCTTTTTTTCCAGAGATTTCAGCCACATCTTAAGGTCTTTCTCTGCAGACGGGGTTTGCTTCGTCACCATGGTGATGGATCAGTTGGCTTCATGTGACTTTATATGGGACTTTGGTCCTAGCGGGGTGGACTTTCACAAAAATAATACAAAGACTGAAATAATTTGTTAAGAAATAAATATGTATTTCTTAACAAACTGTTAAGTGATTCCAGTGAGTTTGAGTGCCATTGTAAGAGTTTTAAGCATATTTAGCAGATTCTGGGGACAGGAAGCTTTCCGTGACCAGCGAACGCTCCTGTTGTTACTGTCCTGCTCAGTTAAACATGCAGTCTGGCTGAGGTGAGTTGAGGGAATGCCGGCGGGAGGGAGAGGGGCCGCGGCTCCTCTACATGTGTGTGAAGTGAAAAGCAGCAGAAACTGCTCACTTTTCTAGTTCGCAAATCCACCAATGAAGCAGCGATGTGGTGTGCAGCTGATGATTAGTTAATTCACCCACCACACTTTTCAAAGTCAAGAAGGAACCGTCAACCAAAATAATGAACCTGAAGGATTATTTAAGGGACAAGATTTACTTCATTTTAATGGTGCGGTCCATTATGAATGCAGTGATCAATCTCTGGACTGTTTCCAAGCAAGCCCAGAATATGATTGGTGGAAGACTGACCACACTACAGGAAATAGAAAAGAGAGCAAAAGTATCAGTTTGACTCTGATTCAGTAGACAAACCGGCTTGTGAAAGACATGTTGACTTTTAGAAAATCAGAGAATGATGCATGAAGTTTGTTCAAGCTGACCTTTTTAGAAGAGTAATATAGATCGATGTTTGAAATGATATTTTCCTTTTCAAAGCTGATTGGAGGTGTACAGAACCCTGTTAAACCTGTCATTAGCACGATGGTGAATGAATCATCAGCTGTTATTGGGCTCTGACAGGAAGATATTACATTGTTGTCAAATGTATTTATTTAACAAATATTAATAATCATGATTATAATTATAATAATAATAAAAAAATGTATGTTTAACATCCATTCATCATTACTGCAGCATCAGTCTTTCAGATGGGACAGTCTTTTCGTCGGGACAGTCTTTGAGACAGGGCAGGGTTTTAGACGGGACAGTCCTTTAGATGGGGGAAGCAGCTGGACTGCGACGTGGCTCATGTGTCCAGCTGTTGACTCCCTTTGTTCTCGATTTGTCTACAGAAAGTCACCCAGTACACCCTGATCATCCAGGCGACGGACATGGAGGGAAATCCCACCTACGGACTGTCCAACACCGCCACCACCGTCATCAGGATCACTGATGTCAACGACAATCCCCCAGAGTTCACCACGGACACAGTGAGTCCACACACACAGAGGGAAGGTTAGCTGGTGGAGGAGTACTGGAGTTCCTCAGTAGAGGTGGACAGGTTGGACAGGAAGAAGCCGTGTTGTAGGGGGACATATGGAAATAAACAGAAGTTTTGGTGTGAGCCAGAGGACATCATGTCCACTTTGGACTGATTTTTTTACAGACATTTTCATTTTGTTTAGTTTCCTTTGATGTGACACATTGGTGTTAACAATGCTTTCTGTCTGTCTTTCAGTTCTTTGGGGAGGTCCATGAGAACCGGGTGAATGTTATCGTTGCCAACCTGACTGTGACGGATAAAGACCAGCCTCACACTTCGGCGTGGAGCGCCGTGTACCGCATCATCGCCGGAGACCCAACCGGACGCTTCTCCATCCCCACCGACCACACCACCAACGAAGGCCTGCTCACTGTGGTCAAGGTGGGGTTTGTAGGAAACACGGAAATTAGCAATGCAATGGTTTTCTCAACAAAAAGCCAGTTTTATGTGTCAATGGTTGTGTTTTTACTGCGACTGTAGTGTAGTTTGTTGATAGTCCAACATTAGTCTTTTATTTCTGCCGATCCTTCACTGGTTGCAAACATTCGAAGATGGCCACTTGATGCTTCAAAACTGTTGTCCACAAACCGATGGAAGACGTCGCCATGACAACATCCACTTCTTATAAATGTGGTGCTCCTTTGTGAAGATTATCTTGTTGCGCAAAATGTAACTTCCTTGTTGGCCTAACAAATGACATCATCCCTGCAGAACTCTATGGGATGTTCTCCATCATGCTGCGAGTGACAGATGAGTGTGGCTCCCAGCATGATGCTGATCATCCAACGGTTTAATGTCCTCTTCCTCCACCTCCTCCTCTCCATCCTCCTCTTCCTCCACCTCCTCCTCTCCTCCTCCTCTCCATCCTCATCCTCCTCTTCCAGCCCATAGACTTCGAGCTGACCAGGTCCTTCATGCTAACTGTGGAGGCGGTAAACGAGGTCCCGCTTGCCCGAGGCATCCACCTGCCTCGCCAGTCCACAGCAACCGTCTCCGTACGGATCCTGGACCTCAACGAGAGTCCAGAGTTCAGCCCCAATCCCAAGTCCATCAAACTGGAGGAGGGTCTGCCTGCAGGGTCTCTGCTCACCAGCTTCACGGCCCAGGACCCGGACCGCTTCCTTAGACAAACTGTCCGGTAAGAAGACCCCCTGCCGGAAGCTTGGCCTTCAGAGGCGTTTATCTTAATGAAAGTCAGTTCACAGAGTTTTATTGTAAATCAAATTATAAGTGTGTATAATTAAAATGTGTAATTTCACCACAGCAATGCTGAGCAGGTTTTAGTGGAGCTGAATGTACCTTCCACTGTCTTTTGATAAGAAGAATGTGTGCTTTTCATTTTCTAAATTGGCTGTGCATTCATAAGAATGTATTCTTAAGGCACTGTCAATGGCTCGTTGAAAAGATGACTGAAATTAAATTAGTGTATTAATATGTATCGAATGCAACCTTGAACTCAGTTACAATATTGCTTTATCTATTTATACAGCACATTTCTTCAGCTGGAACACTGTGATTAGATGAAAGGTGGTATCTGTAGAGAGCCCTTCTCAGTAATGGCCGGAGCCGTTAGCTTACATTTCAACATGAACAATAAGTTGCCAACAAGCCAATATCTGTTCACAGTGGCTTGGTTGGTTCTTTGGTTTGTTGGTTGTTTGGTGTCCTATTTGGTTGGTTAGTTGGTTTATTAGTTGGTTGATTGGTTGGTTGGTTGGTTGGTTGGTTGGTTGGTTGGTTGGTTGGTTGGTTGGTTGGTTGGTTGGTTTGTTATTAGTTGGTTGGTTGGTTGGTTTTTTGATTGGTTGTTTGGTTGGTTGGTTGGTTGGTTTTTGGGCTGCAGCGTTTATCTGATCACTGATCAGGTTAGCCATTGATCTGTGTGGGGGCAGGAGAGATGTGTGTCAGAGCTTTGAAGATGATTCACAGTCTTGTTGTCAAGACCATCTAAGCCAAGACCAAGTCAAGACCAAGACCAAACCAGGGCAACTCACACTCAGCCTGACACAGCCATGACAAACATCTGGATGAATAATCCAAAAGCATTGCAGAGTTGACTTTCATGTAGGGATGCACCGATCGATCGGTCGCCAGTGAAGTATCAACATCACATGCAAGAAGAACGTCAACCGTTCGTCAGCTTAATTACAGCCACCCGAGCGGAGCTTAGCGGGTGGGTGGGCAGTGAAAACACACAGCGGCATTTTATTATAAAAGTAGCCGTCCGGTTCCCGTCCGGGTCCACTCCGGCGTGCGCACGTTTCTAGTCAGCAGGAGCGGAGCTGAACGAGCAAGTGGCCACGAGCGGGCAGCAGATTTTGCAGAGAGCGGCATTGTTATTATAAAAGTACTGGTCCGGTTCCACTCCGGTCCCGCTCACACCACGAGTCTGAAGCCCAAGCCTGACCCAGAATCCAGCTGTGTCCAACAGTATGTTCAGTCATAAAACGGCTCGATTATTATTATTATTATTATTATTATTATTATTATTATTATTATTATTATTATTATTATTATCCTCCCATCCATTCTGTGATCGCTGATCGGTATCGGCCGATTAATGATTCCTGTGATCGGATCGGCCCCAAAAATGCTGATCGGTGCATCCCTACTTTCATGAGGGGAGTTTTCCTTTGTTTTCTATGAGCAATCACAGTAAAGATTTCTAGGGACTTCCTCACACACATCAAAGTCCTCTTTGAGACAAGGAAGGAAAAGATGTGTTCAATTCTGAGACGACACAGACCTTCAAAAAAGGGTCCTGAGACCTTCAACTGATCCGGACTAGTACAAACCGCTGAATCAGCTGAATAATCACTGTACTCTAGTGAGGCCGGCATGCTCTTTCTGTCGCAGCCCCATTTTAAGAGACGAGCTGTAAATACTGGAGGGAAGGACCAGGTCTGCAGCGAGCCTGCACCACTGCTGCTTCCTGTCCCCTTCCTTCTTTCTTTTACATCCCACTATTTGTTTCTAAATGTAGTGCTGAAGTCTTTGTAGCCTAGCAACAGCCAATGGTGGACGCACACTTCCTTCACAAAAACATGCGAGCGCACACACACACACACACACACGCACGCACACACACACACACATTCACACATAAAGCGAGTGTATTGAGCGGTGCTGCGGGCCGGGGAGAGCTGTTTGGTGTCTGATTCTCCGTTGCTGTTGCTTTGTATTCTGTGGTTGCTGCTGCTCCTACATTTATTCATAACTGTGCCTTTCAACTCTTTATCTTACCAATTAAAAATATGACAAATGGACAATATTCCCTATTCATGTGTGGTTTTACGGCGGCGTATTGGCAGCTCTGCTCACCTTTGTTGAAAGCTGTGCTTTTTCCCTGTTTATTCACTCTTTTCTTGACGGCGTGACCCGATCGACACATCGCCGTTTCTGCTGTCGCAGCAATGCAGGCGTCCAAGTACATCCTGTTACATAAATGCATTTCATCAGCACATAGCAAGGGATTTGCCCCGCTGCATTCTGCTTGTTTACAAGTCTGTTAACATATCACACATTTTCACTGGGAGATATATTTTTGATGTGATGGCTGGAGGTGGACTGGTTCCCAGTGAGGATAAATGACTGGATTGTGTGGGCCTCGTGAGAGAGCTGCAGCCTCCGTGGATCAGCTCCCCAGTAGCCGCATGGCCCGTAGCCAGGGAGGCAGATAAAGAAGCCTCTCTGTGCTGCTTTCTCATGCTGTGTGTCTCTCTCTCTCCCTCCCTCCCTCACTCAATCCAGGTACTCCAAGATGTACGACCCCGCTAACTGGCTGGAGATCGACCCGGTCAACGGACGCATCTCCACCATCGCCGTCCTCGACAGGGAGTCTCCCTACGTCAAGAACAACCTCTACAACGTTACCTTCATGGCTTCTGATAACGGTGAGACGCCGTGGCTGCATCAGTGTCCTGCAATAACCCCACCCAACACACACACACACTCACACACACGCACACACACACACACACACACACACTCACTCACTCACTCACTCACACACACACACACACACACACACACACTCCCACACACACTCCCCCACACACACACACACACACACACACACACACACACAGAGGTGGATTGTGTTCACTGGACCTCAGTGCTCTTCCAATAATTGCTGTGGAGCTATTTTTTCTGTCAGAAGTGTGAAACAGTAGCAAGAGAAGCTAGAATCTAATTTTTTCAGCACAAACACAAACACACACACCACACCGCTACTTTACTGCCTTTGAAGCCTTCTGATGAGGTGGTGTGAAGTAGGGCTGGGAGACACAGAGTAACTCACCATATGGTAATATAATTTCGTCCACAATAACGATAATATCACGATACCGATTCTGCGATACACGCTATATTGCAAGAAATCCTCTACTACATGCATCACGATATCTGAAGGAGAAAAAGTACCGGTGAAAAGGCACAAGCAGGAATTAATCATATACTGTGTTTATTCACTGCACTGTGGTGTCACTTTCACAGAATGTGTGAAAAACACACACACACACGCACACACACACACACACACACACATGCTGACTGGACATGTCTACATGTGCCATCATTCCAATAAAGCCATAAACTGTCAAAAAAGGTCAAGATGAGTCATGAAGTAGTGACTGGTGAGGCTAAATGGTAACAGGCTTAATGCATGGAATCAGTAAATAACGCCTGAATATTTTAATAAAAATACAAATAATAAAAAATAGTTTAATATTTTTTTTATAAATATATATTTGGCGCCAGTGTATGGATAATGAATCGCAGCAGGGAGTATCCCGATATATAGTCCCACCACCAGTGTTGGGAACGTTACTTTAAAAAAGTAATTAGTTATAGTTACTCACTACTTGTTCCAAAAAGTAACTGAGTTAGTAACTGAATTACTTTATAATAAAAGTAACTAGTTACCAGGGAAAGTAACTATTTGCGTTACTGTAAAAAAAAATCTAAAAAACATCTCCACCTTGAAAATGCCAACTTTTCATCGGATTGCTCCGGACTCGCCATCTCTGCTGCTTCTTCGAATTAGGGATGGCCAAAACAAAAAATATTTTTGACCGACCACCGAGCCTCATTAACTGGTTGAAACCGGTTGACTGATCAGATTAAAATGCGCTATTAAAATGCCCCGCCCCCCCCTTGATTTCGATTCGCGCTTGCTGCTCATCTCTCTCCCGTTCTGTCTCCGACTCACTCACACACACTCTGCCCCGGCGCCGCCCTTCCACTCACGTCACTTTTTTAAATCCTCTACAGCGCGAAACATCGAGTCCCGCGGCTCATTTAGGAAAATGACAGCTCCGAGACGCTGCTTGTTTAGTTTGAGGAGATGGTAGTGCTAATAATAATAAAGCAAGATGATTATTATCATGACCTTATCTGTTACCATTGAAAATCCTGAAATGTAGTAATGTCCGAATCCAAGCCCATCCAAGATAAAACGGGCACCTTCGGAATGTGTAAAAGACGCACCGGCGTGAAATGTTTTTATTTGGGCTATTAAGTATAATTTATGAAAAATTCAGTGTTAGGGATAAGTTGTTCATTTCACACAAAAAAGATCTAGATGGCAAACTGTAGTCTTGTAGTCTACTCCTAGTCACGTAGCGTGTAGTCTTGTGTATAATAATTGAGATCGCATTCTCCGCACCTCGCATGCGGGAATAATTCAAACTTGAGGAGAAATTATACAGTGGGAGACGCTGTGTCTGTCATATATCACAAAACAGGGTCAGAGCGCACAGCAGTAGACATAATGACGGCGAGACCCCGGTGCCTCCACGAGCCGGGCCGTTCATCAGCATCATCATCACCACTGTCTTCACCATCCGCGCTCCACAGCTGCACCGGATTCCCGTCCAACACCAGAACGGCGGGACACCGGGGCCCGCGTGGCCCTCGCGCGCCGCTCAGACCAGCAGCAGCCCCAACTCCGGCTCCAGCTCGCGGCAAGTTTGCACGTTTCTCCACGGACAACAGGCTGCCGAGACCAGGCATGCAAGCAGAACACGATCCTGACGATCCTAACCGACAACCGACAAATTGAATTCATAGTAACGCACTGCATTTAACGTTCAGTAACGATAACGGTGTTGTAATGACGGAAACAGTAATTAGTTAGATTACCCCGTTACTGAAAAAATAACAGCATTACCTAACACCGTTCTTTTAAACGGCGTTGTTCCAAACACTGCCCACCACTAGTGTGAAGGTGTGACTCCTGTTGTGGGGCCTCACTTTGGTGGGGCTCGGTGCCACGGAGATCGCAGCACACATCCTGCAGAACAGCTCAATTGGTTGATACAAACTATGGATGTCACTAGTTAATAAGGACATTACGCAAGTTGGTCTATTTGAAAGTTTGTAAATTCTGTGAAAGTGACGGCACAGTGTGTGTATGTGTGTGTGTGTGTGTGTGTGTGTTTGTGTGTTTGTGCTGAAAAAATTAGCTTCTAGCTTCTGTTGCTACTGTTTCTAAGTAACACTGCTGACAGAAAAACCAGCTCCACAGCAATTACTGGAAGAGCACTGAGGTCCAGTGAACACAATCCACCTCTTTGACTGTGTGTGTGTGTGTGTGTGTGTGTGTGTGTGTGTGTGTGTGTGTGTGTGTGTGTGTGTGTGTGTGTGTGTGTACAGGTTTGAATGTTACATCTTTGCTGCAAGGAAAAATTACTTTTATTCTTGTTGTTTGACATGAAAATAATATATTTATTATTATTATTATTATTATTATTATTATTATTATTATTATTTAGAAGTAGAAGTTTTTAACACGGCCCAGAGAAGAGAAGGGCAATGGATGGATGATTTTAACACGTGTGTAATGTTGAATGAAGCGTATACAGGCGAGGAGGAGGAGCGGCATGTCACGCCTGAAGCTGTCTTCCTGTTGACAGACAGATTATACAGTCCTCCTTTAATTACGTTTCCATTCCTCATTCCCGTAATCAGATGTGGTGATGTGGGAGGCTGCTGGGATTACGGAGACACAGAACTCCCATTGATTTCCGATGGAGATGTTTTCTGCCTCTTCACTACTTCATTCCCAGAGTCTCCTCTTGTCTGGACCACAACAGTGCTTTATAGCTGCAGAAAAGGGGATGCTCTGTTCAAAGTGGAAAATTGTTCAGGAGGAATGTCATTGAGCGTCCAGCCTGCACCCGCCACACACAGAGAGCCACTGTGCTGCACACTTCCTGCTCACGCACACTTCCTGCTCCCTCACACTTCCTCCTCACGCACACTTCCCTTCCTGCTCACGCTCACTTCCCTTCCTGCTCACGCACACTTCCTGCTCAAGCACACTTCCCTTCCTGCTCACGCACACTTCCCTTCCTGCTCACGCACACTTCCTGCTCGCGCACACTTCCCTTCCTGCTCACGCACACTTCCTGCTCTTGCGCACTTCCTGCTCAAGTACACTTCCTGCTCTTGCACACTTCCTGCTCAAGCACACTTCCCTTCCTGCTCACGCACACTTCCCTTCCTGCTCACGCACACTTCCCTTCCTGCTCACGCACACTTCCTGCTCGCGCACACTTCCCTTCCTGCTCACGCACACTTCCTGCTCTTGCGCACTTCCTGCTCTTGCGCACTTCCTGCTCAAGTACACTTCCTGCTCTCGCACACTTCCTGCTCAAGCACACTTCCTGCTCACGCACGCTTCCTGCTCAGGCACACTTCCTGCTCACACACACTTCCTGCTCTCGCACACTTCCTGCTCACACACACTAGGCGCGTTTCGTATCATGCATGCGCATGCATTTGCCTCGCAAAACCAGGCATTCTGGGAAAAAAACGTCACAAAAGCTGGTGATAACTTCCCGTTGCGACATGTCACATGACTTTAAAAACTTGCGGTATCTCCAGGGTACCTCCCTCCGCATGCTTTTCTGTGCAGATGGTCTCAAATAAGTGCGGACATAAAACACTCCCCTCAACGTTGCCCTAGTTTGTTAGAATTACCACGTGGTATTTCCCACGTGAGAAAATTCCTCAGCCTCTGTCAACAAGGGGACTTCAAATGCCTCGGCTCGAGTTCGTCAGCGACGAAGAAAGCCAGCGCCACTGGGTAGACCATATTCTTTGTGCAAAGTCCGTGAAGTTTCCCCTGGCTCGACAGTTTGTGTTATGTATATAATTATTAATAAAGTTTAAATTAAAAAAAAGTCCGTGAAGTGCACCTGTGTCCGACTTGGACGTGGTGGGAACTTGACGTGTTTATGACGAGTTCCGGCGGAAACTCTCAAGTCTCGTGCATGCATCGGCGCAAATGCATGCGATCCGAAACACAGCCACTTCCTGCTCTCACACACTTCCCTTCCTGCTCACGCACACTTCCTGCTGTCACACACTAGGCGTGTTTCGAATCATGCATGCGCATGCATTTGCCTCGCAAAACCAGGCATTCTGGGAAAAAAACGTCACAAAAGCTGGTGATAACTTCCCTTTGCGATGTGTCACATGGCTTTAAAAACTTGCGGTATCTCCAGGGTACCTCCCTCCGCATGCTTTTCTGTGCAGATGGTCTGAAATAAGTGCAGACATAAGACACTCCCCTCAACGGTACCCCAGTTGGTAAGAATTACCACGTGGTATTTCCCACGTGAGAAAATTCCTCAGCCTCCGTCAACAAGGGGTGTTCAAATGCCTCGGCTCGAATTCGTCAGCAACGAAGAAAGCCAGCCCCACTGGGTAGACCATATTCTTTGTGCAAAGTCCGTGAAGTTTCCCCTGGCTCGACAGTTTTTGTTATGTATAGAATTATTAATAAAAAAAATAAAAAAAGTCAGTGAGGTGCACCTGTGTCCGACTTGACGTGGTGGGAACTTGACGTGTTTATGACGAGTTCCAGCGGATCCTCTCAAGTCTCGTGCATGCATCGGCGCAAATGCATGCGATCCAAAACGCAGCCACTTCTTGCACTCGCACACTTCCTGCTCATGTACACTTCCTGCTCACGCACACTTCCTGCTCATGTACACTTCCTGCTCACGTACACGTCCTGCTCACGCACACTGGCTGCGTTTCGGATCGCATGCATTTGCGCCGATGCATGCACGAGACTTGAGAGGATCCGCCGGAACTCGTCATAAACACGCCAAGTTCCCATCACGTCAAGTCAAACACAGGTGCACTTCACGGACTTTTTTTTTTAAAACTTTATTAATAATTCTATACATAACAAAAACTGTCGAGCCAGGGGAAACTTCACGGACTTTGCACAAAGAATATGGTCTAACTAGTGGCGCTTGGCTTTCTTCGTCGCTGACGAATTCGAGCCGAGGCATTTGAAGTCCCGTTGTTGACGGAGGCTGAGGAATTTTCTCACGTGGGAAATACCACGTGATAATTCTAACCAACTAGGGCAACGTTGAGGGAAGTGTCTTATGTCCGCACTTATTTGAGACCATCTGCACAGAAAAGCATGCGGAGGGAGGTATTCTTTTTTTCCCAGAATGCCTGGTTTTGCGAGGCAAATGCATGTGCATGCATGATTCGAAACGCGCCTACTTCCCTTCCTGCTCATGCATAGTTCCTGCTCACGCTTCCCTTCCTGCTTACACACACTTCCTGCTCATGCACGCTGCCCTTCCTGCTCACGCACACTTCCTGCTCATGCACACTTCCTGCACACTTTCTACACTTCCTGCGCACTTTCTACACTTCCTGCTCATGCATGCTTCCTGCTCATGCACCCTTCCTGCAAAAAAGCAAAACACACACATGCGTGCGAGATGTTACATGTGTGCAGCTTCTCAGCAGTCACCATATGTGCACCGGTCACCTACAATTACAGAGCATACTCTGGTTGATGCTGTGTGCAGGGAGAATACAAAGGGCATGCATTAATTTCACATAAGTGATGTAGGAGCCCCGTCACTGTAATAATATGCCGCGCTGGAATGATGTGCATACTCTGCACTAGTAATTAGCCAGCTGGCATGCATTCTTTCTCAATAACTACATCGTTGATTATCCACCATATGGTGCATCCGAGTGTCTCCTGGAATGCTGCTGTGTAGGTTGTGCATTGTGACATAAGCAGTCGCTGAAAGGATGAGGCTGCTGATATTCTACATGTGTTGCCTACTAAAACCAGACCTCTGTGTTAGTCTGGCTTCATCACACATGAAACTTGTTAGGTGTTACATTCATTGTTGGTTCGTCTCTTTTCAAAGGATTCGTTGACTGTAGGTAAAAAAAAATTCTCAAGGCTAATAGAGAAAAACAATGTTCACAATGTTTATATTTAAGTAAAGCTAACAATGTCGGGGAAATTGAAAGTAGGGAGAGTAGGAGAGTAACTTTGCATCTATGTAAATGAATGTTCCTGAATATCTTTATCTCCTGAAATGAACTTGAATAGCTAAACCAGCTATTTTGAAGAGAAATTCATTTGATAAATCACAACTTTATTTTATGCAGGTTTTATTGTAAACCTATGCACATGTTGAATATTTAAATACAGAAAGAACAGGCTGTTAAACAATCATCATACGCTAGCTTTTAATTTTAGATGAATTGCTATAATTAAACTACAGTTATCACAATATAAACAAAAAATAAATGTAATCATGTGCATACAGTATATACTGTATATAGTAAAGCCATAAAAAAGAATGACGAACATTCAGGCTCCCTCGTGTGACTCAAAGGTGGACTGCAGGTATAAATGTTAAATCTAAGATTATTGAAGAATTTCTGTTAATATTTTGGTGGCCCTAATATAATCTCCTGTGGGTGACCATATTAAAAAAAATTTATTGCACCCACTACAGATTATAATTAGCTTTTAGCTAAATGTGCAAAAAAAAAAAAAAAAAAACTTCAACCCTTCATTCTGTGTCCAGGTATCCCACCGGCCAGCGGGACAGGCACCCTTCAGATGTACCTGCTGGACATTAATGACAATGCACCCCACGTGTTCCCCCCGGAGGTGGAAATGTGTGAGAAACCAGATCCAAACGCCATCAACATCACAGCCAGCGACCCCGACCTGACCCCTAATGCCGGACCCTTTGCCTTCGAGCTGGCCAATCGCCCATCAGATGTACGCCGCAACTGGACGCTCAATCGCGTCAATGGTCAGTATGGGTAATGTTTCCACCCTCGAGCTCCTTCCAACAAGCTACAGAAGCAACTTTTGTCTTGCAGTGTCCCGAGAGTCTGGAAATGTTTGATTTACCTCATTATGTACCTCCAGGTCCACTAAATCCTTTTAAACAGGTACTTCAGACTTCAGGCCTGAACCGAATCAGACTTGTGTCACAGAAGTGACCCAATTGATTTGACTGAGACATCGCTGCAAGGAGATTGGAGTTATTGGAGATCTGACTGTGAAGACTTGTGACATTAGACTTCAAAGGAAGTAGCTCCCGTGGCCTCCTCCCAGCTTGTCATGCCTGGAACACCTCCCTAGGGAGGCGCCCAGGGTGCATCCATACCAGATTCCCGAACCATCTCAACTGTCTCCTTTCGATGCAAAGGAGCAGAGGCTCTACTCCGAGTCCCTCACGGATCTCTAAGGCAGACGCCAGCCACCCTCCTGAGGAAACTCATTTCGGCCACTTGTACCCACAATCTAGCTCTTTCGGTCATGACCCATCCCTCATGACCATAGGTGAGAGTAGGAAAGAAGATTGACCGGTAGATCGAGAGCTTTGCCTTCCGGCTCAGCTCTCTTTTAGTCACAACGGAGCGGAATCAATACCGCCCCCGCTGCTCCGATTCTCCGGCCAATCTCACATTCTATTGTCCCCTCACTCCCGAACAAGACTTTGCTTTGCAAATATTTTTTTTAAATCCGTATTATAGCAATAGACAAAGCAGGGAGAGAGCAGCACACAGGGGTCAGGACAGAGAGCAGGCAGCAGCACTGAACATCAGCCTGAGGCTTCACAGGTGAGGAGAGATAACTGGCCATGGAACTGTCTTTAGGATAAGAGAGACGGAAGAAGAGCCATGAAAGGTTTGCATTGCTTGCTCAATCAGAATGTCACAAGATAGCCTTAACAACACAAAGAGAGGTGCAATTGAATGCAAGGATGATAAATCACTCAATAGAAGGCGGCTTACTCCTGAACAATCTGCCCCCATCACTTCTGAAATTATGGCTACGCCCTGCCAGAGACTGTCTGTGGACACCCAGAGGTCTATGATAGTAGCTCACATTGGTCCAGAGACCAGACCAGACTATGTGGAGAAACCAGAGACTGTCTGTGGTCCAAACAACAAGGACTTTTTACTGATCACCATCATTATGAAGTTATTTCAGCATCCTTTTCATCTGGTTATAGATATTGAATCGCAGCTAAATAGTTTATTCTGGGTTCCTCCAGCTGTGGTAAACCAGCTTGGTGAAATCCACCGAGCACCTTTGGATGATATCATGAACTCAGACAGGACAGAGTTTGGTTTCCTGGTGTATCTGGGACTTCAACATGTACAAGCAGCAATAGTGGGGATTTCAGCCATGATGGAGGAAACCTGGTAGGGGTCTACGTGGAGGCAAGCCCCGCCTCCTCTACAGTGATGCTAATAAACACAAATGATCCTGTGGTCAAAGTCACGCGAGTAACGGGATGTGAACGTTCAGGTCATGTGTGTAGAAGACTTGAACCTAAACTGTAAGGTTCGAATATTGACCACAGAAGTTAATTCTGAAGGTGAAGAATAAATCTCTACACTCAATAAATGGAGACTGGGTTGGAGACTGGAGACACAGAAATGATCCACTCCCTCCTTTTAAATGAAAGCAGTGTGATACGTCAATCTGGCTGGACTCCACTCCATCATGTGGCTGACATTTTATACTCTTCAGTCTTTTTGGAAGCTTCCTCACTGTGACTAATTGTTTCTTTGTGGGTGGGAGGTTTGGGTAAAGTTCCTCTTTCTCTAACTTTTTCTATTTTAGTTTGTATCTTTTAAAATGAACCTCCAGCCTCTGCAGTGAGCAACAGTAGCAGGACTGGGTTTCAGCTGCTGGTGGAATCAAGGATGAAATGCGTGAGTGAGAAATTACCACGCTTGCTCATCAGTTTCTCCATCCGTCTCCCCGTCCATCACACAGGCGAATACGCCCAGCTCAGACTGAGAATTGGCTCCCTGGCCAGCGGGATCTACGAGGTTCCCATCATGATCACAGACTCTGGCAACCTGCCCATGTCCAACACGTCCTACCTGAGAGTCAAGGTCTGCCAGTGTGACCACCATGGGGACTGTGTGGACATGGAGCGCATCATCGCCGCTGGACTGGGAACCGGAGCCATCATCGCCATCCTCATCTGCATCATCATACTGTTAGGTAAGAACACGCGCACACACATACACACACACACACACACACACACACACACACACACACACACACACACAAAATCCCAGGTGTGGATGTTAAACTGGTTCACAAGTAGCACTTCATGTGTTCAGACATGTGCATAGACGGCCCTGGTGAGCTGCTTCCTCTCTATAATGCTCGGAGGTGACTCAGAGTGGACAAACAGAGGAGCTCAGCTGGAGTTCTAATACATGATTATGATGAAGTAATACTGCACTGGGAAGACTTTGTTTAGTGTTCGGCTACTCGTACTAAAAGCAGCAGCCGCTGCTTCATGCAATTATTGCATCATATGTTCAAAACAAGGGAGAGCAATCGAGATGGAGCTCTGACTCATACATAGGCAGCAACCCAGCAACGGTTCTGTAAAGTGAAGCCAAATCTGAAGTGCCTTCAACTGTCATTCGCTCTGCTGGCCACCAGGAGGCGACTCCTCTTTGATCGTATAGAAGTCTGAGTAAATGACCATCACATCTAAGGCAGGTGACAACTGAAAAGTGAAGCCAACACTGAAGTGCTTTAAACTTGCATTCTCTCTATTGTCCAGCAGGGGGCAACTCCTCTGGTTGAAAAAGAAGTCTATGAGAAAATGGTCCTTCTTCTCTCTTGATGTATTATCTCAGTAAACATTGTAAACATGAGTTTATGGTCTCAATCTCTAGTTTCAAGTCTTCTTCAATCCAGCATGATGTTCATTTAGTACATTATGGTCCATTTAGAGTCCAACAGACCAGAAAGCAGGGGATGCTTTAGGGGCGGGGCTACCTGCTGATTGACAGGTCGCTACCACCAGTGATGTGCGGTTAGTTATAGTGAGTTCTAAAAGCCAGATTGCCTAATCTATTGTTGAAGACATCAAAACAGTAAACGTACAGGCACGCACGGTGGAAATCAAGCTGTTTCCCATCAGGATGACATATCACGTTTCACTATTCACTATTCTCACAGTCCCTCTCTCACACACTCACACTGCTGTAGACCGTCTAACGCTGGCATAGCCTTCCCTCTATCGATGACATTTCTTTTTTAAATAAAATCCAGTTTGGAGAAGTTCCTCGGTCTGTCTGTGACATCTCGATTGTAATTGGTGCATGTTTGATATGTAACAGAGAGGAGTTTGTGAAAAGGACAGAAAGAGGATAGAAAAGAGAAGTAAAAGTCTCCACCCTTCGGCCTCGTCTGTTTGTTTGGAATGAGACCGAGTATGACTCATTGTTTTAAATACACTACATTTTCCTGAAGGATTAGATTGTCCTCACGTAGACTTTAGGAGCAGCGGCTCACTAACACATGCATGCTGCTCTGTCTCATGAATCCAGCTGGTTTAATCTGATCCAAAGCAGGAAGATTCACATCCACATAGTGAACCCAGCAGTTGTGTCCAAGTAGGAGCTGGATGTTTCCGCCCCACATGAGGGATCTCAGCCGTTGTCTGTTGGACTGTGAGTCTGTACACAAGGCTGAGCAGATAACAGCGGCGCTGCAGCTGTGATAGAAATCTTGCATTAATGGTAATGAAGCAGCTCCCCAGGGGAAGAAGCTGCTGGTTGATAATGTGTGAATGCAGAACAACAGAGATGGGAGATACGAACACGAGCTGAGGACGGACTGTTGAATGTGGCTGTAAAAGCTGTGTTTCCAGATGTTGAGACCCCCTCCCCCCTCCGAAGCAAATAAACACAATCAGGTTCACTTTGCGTTCACACTGAATCAGGTGTTGCAGCTTTCTAGCTCTCTGTCACGGAGACGTGACAGAGTTAGTTGGGTACGGGACAGGAACAGTGGTCTCCTGGAATAAAGGCCCGTGTGTTTGAAGAATAGTTTTATATGGATGTCGGCCTGTCACCTCAATCGGACGGCCATAACTCATAGTCCGATCTGCTCCACTGATGTGCTCTTCAGTCTTTGTTACGAGGCTTTCTGTCTGACAAGACTCCACTGCAGCTTTTCCTCCATCTTCTACTGTGACATGAGAGTTGAGCTCAGTGTCCTTGTGTGTGTGTGGTTGTGTTCTGCAGTGCTGGTGCTGCTCTTTGTGATGTGGATGAAGAGGAGGGACAAGGAGCGTCAGGCCAAGCAGCTCCTCATCGACCCGGAGGACGATGTCAGGGACAACATCCTGAAATATGACGAGGAGGGAGGAGGAGAGGAGGACCAGGTACACACACACACACACACACACACACACACACACACACACACACACACACAAACAGTATGCTATTAAATCATGTGTAACACCATCAATCAACCTTAGCAACATTAGTGTGTTAGCAGAAGTAACATGTAAACAGTAATACTCTCTGTGATACGCATTTACTTTCCACTATGAATGAACACAAACAAAGCTGAGTCTGGTTGGTGTTCCAATGTGATGGTCGTCATGACGACACTCTGTAACAGTGAAATCATTTGATGAATCTCAGTTCTGAATCTCCTGGACATGACTGAGATACTGGGTTGGTCTTCAGTGGAGATACTGGGTTGTTCTTCAGTGGAGATACTGGGTTGGTCTTCAGTGGAGATACTGGGTTGTTCTTTAGTGGAGATACTGGGTTGTTCTTTAGTGGAGATACTGGGTTGTTCTTTAGTGGAGATACTGGGTTGTTCTTTAGTGGAGATACTGGGTTCTTCGACCACATGGAAGATGTCCGTTCACTGTAATCCATATAGTTGGATCCCTACAGTGAGTACGACTCATGAAACTCACAACATTAGTATTATGTTATTAACGTCAGACAGTGTTTTGGGGGAAAACCATTCAATAATTAGCCAAGGCTCCAGATGATCCATGTTCTTTGTGATTTTAGTGCTCACATCAGAACCGTCATTGTTCTTTACAAACACAAAAAGGTGTCCAGGTTGGCACTACATTACCTTTGATTGGTTTCTTTGACTCTTGGTTTATCTTAGTGTCATTGATGGTTCTAACAGTAATACCCCCAAGCTGTTCCCGTTCTTCACTCCCACACACACACACACACTCATAAACAAAGCATACAGTAAAATACACTAATAATATTACCACACAGACACACACTATACTTCCATACAGTTTTCGTTGTCTGTCCTCCAGCTAAGATTAAATGTACTACAAAAGAGGAGCTAAACAGGATTAATTGCTTTCTTTTCGAGAACAATTTTCTGTGTCCCTCCACACAACTCCTCTGCTGGTGCCAGGCACATACAGTAAGCTGCTCCTCACTTCTGTGATGAAAATGTTTAACCCTCCACTACCCAGCCGACTAGACTGTGTTAAACTTTTTACAGCAGCAGCTCATTACAGTGGCTGTAAAAGGAAGGGAGTTACACTGTATATGTACATCACGCACGCACGCACACACACACACACACACACACACACACAAACACACACACGCACACGCACACACACACATGCTGTGTTCACACCTAAAGAAAAGCAAACTTTTTCAAAGATGTGAATAAACGTGGGCAGTGGTGCGTATCGGCCAGAGTTGAAATATTACAACTCCAGCCAGAAATTCTCACGACATATCAGGTGAAGAACACAGCATCACTGTAGCTGCACTATTTCACTCTCTGCTCTCTGTTTCCAGACTCGTTCTGGCAAAAACTGAAGTCAACAAATCAATCAATCAGATACAGTTCTTCATTGACACATACTGCTTCCAGGAAATAGCTAGCTTGCTATGTGAGTCCAAGTGTGCTATTTAATAAGCCTTGTCGCATCCTCTCTCCTCACTGGACCAGGACCTTGACCGCTCTCCACCATGATGATTGAGTATCTTCCAATTCCTTAAATGCTTGTACTGCATGTCACTCAGATAGAGTCACAGTAATCATTCTGATATCTTCCACTCTGGTTCTGGTTCTGCTTACTCTTCAACATGGTCTTCTTTTACATGTCTGATCTCTTGTCTGAGTTAATGGGTCTTACCCCTCTCTGTCACACATTTCTGTGCACATTGTGTTGATGGTGTTAGTCATGTTTGAATGGTTTGTAATCGGCAGAGTTTACAGCAATCAACACTTGAAATTCAGTCTGAAGTAGGGCTGCACAAAAAATCGTTAAAAAATCGCGATCTCGATTCACACATACACGTGATCTCATTTCTACACACAGCGATTCTGAAGCATTTTATATCTCGAGCTGCATCACAAATGCTCCTATTTCCTTCCGGATTTTTTGAAGCGCCCCCAAACGCAGCACTGCCGCTGCCTCCTCCCTCAACCTATGGTAAAGCGTCTTTACAACACGTGATTCAGTGGAGGAAGCCGCCTGCAGTTGAGTAGGCTCGTTCGACTTGATGTAGCCGCCTGCAGCGCGCCACCTAACGTGATGTATTGTGGGTTGAAAGCGATGCATGATGGCTAGAATTTGTGTCCGACTTAGCAGCCGACTGCATAGACGTCACAGGGTCGCGACCATATCACGTGACCCAAAACATCGCGAGAACAAGTTTTTAAGAGCCGCTTCTTGCAGCGCTTGGCAGCGCGGTGAACGGTGGCTGCAACTGGCTTGTCCACACCTCCGCTACAGCGGAATGGTTCTCATTGGTTAAAAGTTCAATGACGTGTGTTCAGGATCGCACTCGGCGGCCACCTTGTGGTGAAATGATACTTTTTATTTTGGTCGCATTGATCTCATGGCTTGATCTAAAGTTCCGTGCATTGTGTTGTGAGTAGGCCTATTATATGTGAGGTCTGGTTAATACAAACACAGAATGATAATACAAATATACTGGGAAAAATAATGCCTTCCACATGTTGCCTTGCGTGTGTGTGTGTGTGTGTGTAATATATATGTTTTATATATATATAAAACATATCCTCTTTGGTTTGCTGCTGTGTTCTATCGCTTGAGCACTATAGTCACGTTGACTTTGTTGTCCGACTTGACGGCGTTTGGCTGCCGTCTCTTTTAGAGCCCGCCCCCTCAGACACCTGCAGCTCTCGTCGGCGTGATAAGTCAAGTCAAGTCAAGCCAAGACCATCCCAAACGAGCCTAGTGTTTGGAAAGATGGTGCGTGTCCACAGGCAGCGGTGTTTCCCCGCGTCCCATTCATTGCGCCGGGCTCGACTCGCCGCCTCGGGAACGCTCGCGAGCGCTTGAATGTTGTCGATCTAAAATAAAGACAGATTCAGCAACTGCATAGCTTATTTCTCGCTTAAAATGTTTTCAGAAACACCTTTCGGTGAACTATTTTCGTAAAACAAGAGAAAGTTTCCAAACGAGCCGCCATGTTGGTCTGCGTGAACTCCGGAGCAGACAGGACAGCAGTGAAAGCGATCGTCCAATCAGGTGCAGCCATGAAGTGTGCGCGTGATTGTATGAAGGAGAGCGCCTGTCAATCATCCTAGATCGACAACATTCAGTTTAGAAGATTTTCGCGACCGTTCGCTACCGTTCGCGAGCGTTCCCGAGGCGGCGAGTCGAGCCCGGCGCCTTGATTAGCATAAAGTAGATTCGACTTCAACTTTATGCAAATGAGGAGCGGCCAACTCGCGCGCCGTCTCTCGACATTCGCAGCGACGCTACCAGAATGCATTGCACGGCTTTTCACATAGACAATGAATGGGACGCGGTGAAACACCGCTGCCTGGAAACACCGCTGCCTGGAAACACCGCTGCGGGGTGTTTTTTGTTTTGTTAACAAAAAAAAACCCCGTTTCAAGTTCATCAGTGCAATAAACATTTTGTGAAAAAAAATCGTGCAAGAGAATCGTGATCTCAATTCTAAGCAAAAAAATCGTGATTCACATTTTTTCCAGAATCGTGCAGCCCTAGTCTGAAGCCCCAAATGTATTTGTTGACTCAATATAAGCTTATTCTGACATAATCTACGTCCACAGCTACACTGTTTGTCATCTACCTTTCTTCTCTTCTGTTTTTATGTTTGGACATTATGTGAGGACAGTTGGTTATTAGTTGGTGACAGACCAAAGCGTCTGCTGTTACCTTCTCAGCATTTAATTTAAGCAAATTTTTTGCCCAGCTCTATTGCATACAAAGATAACTCTATTATGAAGTTATTGCAGCATCCTTTTTATCTGGTTATTGATATTAAATCACAGCAAAATAGTTTACTCTGGGTTCCTCCAGCCGACGTGCCGACGTGTGTAGACATGGGTCTTGCTAGATCCAGTGAATCCAGCTTGGTGAAATCCACCAAGCACCTCTGGATGATGTCATGAACCCAGACAGGACGGTGTTTGGTTTCCTGGTGGATCTGGGACTTCAACATGTACAAAGCAGCAATAGTGCTGATTTCAGCCCTGATGGAGGAAACCTGGTTGGGGTCTACGTGGAGGGAAGCCCCGCCTCCTCTACAGCGCGTCTCGCGAGTGACACAAATAAACACAAAGGTGCAAACAAATGTTACCTTACATTGTATGGAAGTCTGCATACAGTCCTGGAATGAAATAGTCCTCAGAACACTAGAATGTGGTTAGGAAGCAGGTAAAGTGTATAGTTTGCAGGGGAATAGTCTGAACATGTATAATTCCTGGAGCAGTCCTTCAAATAGAGTCCTCAAAGGAGAGGAAATGTCTTTACAAGAAGGAGCAGACAGCATTTCTTTTCTCCGTGCCCGTTATTGGAGGGCTCTCAGGCACTCTTCAGTGAAAGTATTCTGCTGGTCTGCCATTATTGTGAACAAAGCCCAAGGTCAGTCCCTAGCATGCTGTTATTGTCCTGAAAAGGCTGCTTAAGTCGAATTCCCTGCAGACCGGAGAGCAAAGAATGCTTTGTGGTTGGTTGCTGCAGTGACTCAGACTTCCACTTACCATGACCAGATCAGAGGTGGTGACACGCTTCGCCTCCGCCCGCTCACTGGGCTGAGGTTGTGTCTGAGAAGCTCAGTGGATGCTAATTAGATAGCATTAGAGTCCTCCCTGAGGACAGATGATAGAGGACGAAGGGTCGGCATATCAGAGCAGCTCATCGTTTGACTTATTGAAATTGTCCTGAGGTCATCGTATTAAATACAGCTGGAACATGAAGGCACTCATAGTCGATTCATTGGAAGTGTTTGTACACATAAACCGGTGGAAGACGGCTGCTTTAATGGGTTAGTCGTTCGTTTGGAGTGCCGGTTCTCTTTTGGTGTTTTACAGCCAGAGGTGTGCGTTGTACCTGGCATAAGGAAGATTACCATGTTATGCGTTTATAGGTCAATTTGTTAGTGGTTTGGTAATGAAGTGCAAGCCTACAACTAATTTCTCTCATTTAGTGTGAATTTACAGCATCGTGTCTGTGAACAACGCGGCGTATTATGTGGAACCCCAACGATCCCAGGGTTCCCACAGAGCTGGGCTTTCAATTCATTCATCTAAATGTAAGAAATGATAATTGTATTAAAATGTCTTAAATCAGTCTTTCAAAACTCTTAAAAGTGCTAAGACATGGGATTTTATTAATGATTTTCACTCATTATAAAATGTCAAAACTTACGGTAACATCTATTTTTATATATAAAATAATTAACCGAATGTGACAGATCAGGAACAGCGCTGGTATTTGGTTTCTGAGCCGGTGATACACCGTCTGCCAACTAGCCGTCACAGTACCTAGACCATAGGAAACTACAAACAAAAAATGGCTTTTTAAACCAAGTTTTCTTGGCATGAATGGTGTAGCATGTGGCCGAGCAATTTATTTTAAAATTGGTCATTAATTTCATTCCATCTTGAATCTAATATTAGCCTTAAGCTGTAGGAACCCTTCCCTCCACGTAGACCCCTACCAGGTTTCATCCATCAGGGCTGAAATCAGCACTATTGCTGCTTTGTACATGTTGAAGTCCCAGATCCACCAGGAAACCAAACACTGTCCTGTCTGGGTTCATGACATCATCCAGAGGCACTCGGTGCATTCAACTATGTCCCCCCAACACCAGGACTGGTTGTTAAAGGTTTAGGATGGCTTGAGGTCTATTCATACATTTGTGATAATTCCTCCCTACTTTTATGATCCATCAGATGACTTGGATCCAAGTTGGATCACATTCACACCAAACATGAATTGTTTGGAATCTGAGTGAGACCACCTGTCCTGAAGGGTCTCGGTGCTACTGTTTTGATTACACAACGAATCGCATCACTGAAGGAAACAAACATGTCCGATTGAACCCCTTAGCGGTTTTTACAAACGGAGGAGGAAACAGGAAGTTATCCAGACTGACAGGAAACATACACAGTGCACCAGAGTCCTTTTCAAGTGGTTTGGTCCAAACTGGGTTTTGATTGAAAATCAATTAACTGCAACTTCATGACATATCATTTATGAAGCAGCATTGGCTGCTGCTGCAAATGTCAGCAGGAACCCTGATTTGTAGTAAATGGAAGGTCCTCACAGTGACTTGTGTTGGGCCATCGGGCTGTAAAGACAGAATTAACTTGACTCGCTTCCCGTGTTTCTGTGTGCTCAGGACTATGACCTGAGTCAGCTGCAGCAGCCTGATGCCCTGGAGCCAGAGTGTGTCAAAGTGGGGATCAGACGTCTGGACGAGAGGCCTCTTCATCATGACCACCAGTACCCCCTCCGCTCGGCCGCCCCCCACCCAGGAGACATTGGAGACTTCATCCACGAGGTACGGCAACACAGGGTCTGTAATGGATAGGGATGCACCGATACCAGGATCAGGTGTCGGGTCGGATACTGTGCTCATGTCCTTGTACTCATATTTGTAAAACTACTGTGATAAAACCGCCAGACACCACTGCAGCAACATGACGTTAACCTCTCACCATGGAGCCTAATTAGCTGAACAGGCAGTCTATGAGTCTCCACCACATCAGTTAATTTAGCTGTGAAGTCGTCAGCAGTCTGTCAGCTGATAGAATCTGTCAGGGTTTCACCGATGTACTACAGCCTGATGTAATGTTCATGAGTGTGTGGTAGAAAGAGAGTCAGCTCTAACATTACAGCGTGAATGTAGCAGTGCATTGTGGGTACAGTTTATTTGGCCGTGAATAAATGCCACAACTCCTTAAGGCCCTTGAGGAGACACATGGCTCTGTTTGCATCAGGAGTTAAATGTTAAAATGTAACAACAATGTTATATTTTGTTAAAGTCAGAAAGTGAAGATTATCTGCCGAAAATAAAACATATTTTCAAAGTTATTGATAGAACTGTAATAGTATATCTGAGTACTTATATCTGCGAGTACTGAAATGTAAGTACTTGTACTTGGTCTGCTTGCCTAGTAACCAATCTCACAGTGTAACAAAGCAGCATGAGGATGGCCTCCCATGCTCGCTAACTGACATCCAGTCTGCTCAGACTGCTGCTGGCCATGTGCACTTCTCAGTGCACGGGAAGTGTTTTATCACTGTTGAACAGCAGTAAGAAACACTGTGTCCAGTAATAGCTGGATTTGCCGCCTTTAGATCTTTTGCTCCACTCGTGTTTTTTCTTCCTCTGGTGTGAAGCATCAAAGCTTGGCGGATGTGAACAGTTTACCTTATCACCTTACAGGATTTGGAGATTTCAAAGTTCAAAGAGTCTGTTCAGTCTCTGCTTGTAATCGGAGCTACCAGTATGGGAACTGACTCGCTGTACCATGTAAACACCTCAGATTGAAATATCAGTGATGTATCAGTGAAATATCAGTGATGTATCAGTGATGTAACATGTAATATCAGTGATGTATCAGTGATGATGTGATGTTGGACCACTCACAGCCAACACTTCTTTATTTACCCAGCAGACACGAGGGCAGAGAGATACACAGTACAATGTCTGTAGTTGTTAATTAGCTTCGCTGATGGTCAGATTAGCTGGCCTCAGACTTGGACGCAGCCTGGCTGCCCAATGGGAGGTGAGTGCACAAGTTGAGTTAATCCCACTGTAGACAGGCTGCTGGCCGTCTACAGCCCCTTAAAGGGACAGAATGTTCCATTTTATCACTGGACACAGTATTTACTGTTTCCTGTTGATGTCAGGGACCATGGCATAGACTCCAGACTTTCTCAAAAATATGGCCACATATCTACTCCAGGGTTTCTTCATTATTCATACACACACACACACACACACACACACACACACACACAAAAACCTCTTCCTCTCTTGATCCATGTCTCGCATCTTTAACTCTAGGGGATCATTTTTTACCCCTTCACTTTTCAAATGCATGTTACTGTTAAAATAAAACCCCTACAATTCTAAGTTCCGAAAATTGTGTAATTTATCATTACTTAATTATGGGGTTGGTGGAGGGTAAAAAAAAATATGTACAATCAATTTTACCTCCAACCACCATTGGTGTATTTTTACCCCTCGTAGAAAAAGCTGTGGACACCAGTCATGACTTATTTTTATCATCAACACACCAAATAAGGTAATGTAGACATAAATACAGCACTGAAGTCCCTTAAACTGTTCTTGTTGTGTGGTCTCTGGTTTCTTCACATAGTCTGGTCTGGTCTCTGGACTAAAGTGAGCTACTATCGTAGACCTCTGGGGGACCACAGACAGTCTCTGGTTTCTTCACATAGTCTGGTCTGGTCTCTGGACTAAAGTGAGCTACTATCGTAGACCTCTGGGGGACCACTGACAGTCACTGGTCTCTCCACATAGTCTGGTCTGGACTCTGGACTAATGTGAGCTACTCTCTAGACCTCTGGGGGACCACATACAGTCTCTGGTCTCTCCACATAGTCTGGTCTGGACTCAGGACTAATGTGAGCTACTATCCTCTGGGGGACCACATACACAGGAGACAACATTTAGTTCCTCCCTTTAGGTTTCAGCAACGTCAGGACGTCAGGAGGAGGATCTAAACACCGATAGGCTCTCGCAATATAGAATCAATAGAAAGAGGACCATACTGTATTTGAATATACGTCCCTGCCTGCAGTGCTCTGCCTTTAAATCCACTGTGAAGTGTTCCACTCTCTCAGACGGATTAACATGTCTCAGAGTTAATCACACACACTCTTCCTGATAACTGACATCACATCCTGAGTGCTCGGCGCTGCAGCAGCGGGGCATCTAGGTGTGAAGAGTCATCACCGTTGTCTATGCGGCAGGTGCGTGTCGTGCATGTGCACTAGCTGCTGCCATATTGTTTTTGCGTGTGTCTTCTGGTCGGGCTGCATAAAGACATCCGCCAAGCGGAGCTATGAATAATGAGTGGGAGCTGTCAGACATGACAAGCTGATCTAGACAGCTTAATCCTGCAGACATGACAAGCTGATGCCTCTCCTCTCTGAGTTAATTCTCCCCTCCCATTGAGCTCCAGTGTGACGTGAGTGTCTTCAGTCAGACGACAGACGTGGCCCACAAAACATCACCACCGATTTAACGTTCTGAGCGGCGATGAGATGAAACAACATAGGTTTCCACGACAGCTTGTTTGGGTAACATCTTTCATTTTAGATGGTATTTTAATTCTGCCAGTGCACAGTTTTTTAGGCAAATTCATTGATTCACATGTTGGATGTATCTAAAACGTGTGTGTCTGTGTGTGTGTGTGTCTGTGTGTGTGTGTGTGTGATTTTAAATTCAGGATACGCTGGGTAATCTGCTGAATCTCCTCCTGGAGATAAAGGCAGCATCTGTCCAACTTGACCCAAATCCTCCTCTCTTCTACGCTCCTCCATAATCCCTTCTTCTCCCCCAGCACTCCCTACTGTCCATCTCAACCCCCCACTCACCCCAGTGCTGGGATTCAAAATGTCAACCTTTCAATCACAAGCCAGCCTCTCTAACCTTTATGGTACCCCCCCCCCCCCCCCCCAACACACACACACACACGCACACACACACAATACAACACAACCTTTCTACTTAACTGATGAGCTCTTGTGCATCCTGATTCTGATGTCTTTCTGGGCTGGTGTGTGTGTGTGTGTATGTGTGTGTGTGTGGGCTTGTGATTGAAAGGTTGACATTTTGAATCCCGGCTCGTTGGGAACGTAAACTCTACCATATAAACTCCTTTCATATGGTCTGTATGGGACAACGAGGGTCATCAGCCAGGTTTCAGGGGTTTAACGTGGGTTTACACTGCTCCGCTTCGGTATGAAAGCATGAACATAGGTTTCTATAATACCCTTAGCTTTACTATAAAGTTACTATACAAAATATTATAGGATTACTATAATCCTGCACTAGATATCGTCAGAGTCTTATAGCTCTCTCAGCCGTAAATTCTGCTTTTCTCAGCCACAGAGATAGTCTGCAGTCGGAGTTTTGCTCTGTCATGTTGAAAAGCTCCGGTGCAAACAGGCCAGCCTCCACTTTCAGTCAGCTGAACGTCGACAGGTCTGCCTCGCCAATGTTTCCCACAATGTCGTCTGGTTCAGAAGTCATGAGTGTGGTGTCAATCTGCATCCTGTTTAAGACACTTTAAATCAGGTGGTAAACTCAGGTTCAGAAAAGTGAAGCCAAATCTAAAATGCCTTAAACTGTCATTCTCTCTGCTGGCCACCAGGCGGCGACTCCTCTCTTGATTTATTACCTCAGTAAACATTATTAACATGAGTTAATGGTCTTTATAGCCAGATTCAAGTCCAGTCCAGTTTAATTGATTTAAATAAAGATTAAATGACAATTAACTAGAGTGTAATAAATATAACTCTAAAGCACATTTAAAAATAATCACAGTTGACCAAAGTGCTGAACAAGCATAAGATGGAGATAAATACAGTGCAACGCAAACAACAGTCAGAACAGAAGAAAAGACTAAACATTATGTGCATATAAAAAGGGTAAAATACATACAGTACAACAGAAGGTGACATCAGGCTAAAATCAATCAAATTGTAATGAGAAGAGGTCTTCTGCTGTGATTTAGATGTTTTTATGTTCTGGGCAGTTTTTATATAAATGAATAGTCTGTTCCAAAGAATACACACTCTGTCTCCACTATTTTTGTCTGTGGTTCTCAGGAAATCCTGGAGCCTCTGATTGGTCGACCTCAGTATACTGGAGTAAAGAGATGCAACAGATCTGTTAGATAAGGTGGTGACAGTCCATTTAAAACCTTAAAAACAAGCAACAAAATCTTAAAATCAATCCTGTAACTAACAGGAAGCCAAACTGGCATTGTGATATGTGATCCTGTTTTCTTTTCCCTGTAAGAAGATGTGCAGCTACATTTTGTTCTCATTGCAAACAATGGAAGAACCTTTCTACTCCCACATACAAGAACTACAGCTACCTGATTGATTTTTTACTGAGACCTGTAAAGACATCATGACAATAATGTAACCTACTGAAGATAAACGCATGAACAGTTCTTGTTCAACAGAAAACCCTTAATACTTGCTACATTTTTTAAGGTGGTAATAGGCTGAGGTAATACTTCTTCTTAGAATAATATAGACTATACATGTATATAGACCAAGATTTCTGACATGGTCTGTAGTTTTTAGTGTCATTGAGTCAAGTACTGACCTCCAATCTTGTATCTCTGGGACCAAAAACAGACTTCTTTCTTATCTGCATTGAGCTGGAGGACGTTTCTGTATAATCTAGGAGTTGTTCTGGATCCATTAAAGCAACTAGAGGTACAGGGAACATCTCCGAGAAATAGGGCTGCTTTGCTCTTTTTCAATTCATGTTTATAGATGCGAAAACTCTCTTTAAAGATGTCGTAATGAACCTGGAGTGTAGTTTTTCAGCCTGTCTACACTCTCTGTTTTGAGCTTTTACCAGTGTGGCGTTCCTCCACGCTGACTTTTACCTTCCAGGAACAACTTTGTCGGGAACAGTCATAACTGAAACTATTTACAAGGTCATCGACAGAGGCTGAGGGCGGAGTCGATGATGGTGTAAAAGCCTGGGTGAATAATGCACAGATGTAATCATTAATAAAATGCCTTCTGATCAGCATTGCTAACGCCAGCAGAGACGGTCATTTTGAATGTGTGAATAGCCTTTCTGACTTATGAAGGCAAAGCCCATCTCCCTTAAAGAATGTTTGTGGTCCCAGAAAAGTCAGACTGTTGCTTTACAATGTCATTCGTCCCAGTAAGCAATATAATTTGCAATCAGATTTTGCTCCCAGGATCTTCCTGTCATGTCAGGAACCCTATCCTTGAGAAATCAGAGAACCTTCGTGTTTGAGGCCCAGTCGTAAGCGTCCCTGCAGCCTTGTAACTTCTGATTTACTCTCAGACATGACTTCTCTGTGAGGATCAGGGGTACTGCAGGTCATCGGATGGAGATACAGAATCCTGCAGTAGTGGAGCAAATCTGTCCTGCAGTTTCACAGTCTGTTGTTTGGGAGATTTGTTGTCCGTCCTTCCTTTAGCAGCCGTCCACGGCTGTTTCCTGCTCTGGAAAGGAATTGAGGATGAGGAGGAGGAGGAGGAGGAGGAGGAGAGTAATGCAGGCCAGCCTGTCGCACCGTAAATCTCTCTCATGTCACAGGGAAATTATCTGCTCTTAGACTTTGCCCCAAGAACGTTCCAGGGAGATCTTCTTGAAGATCTATTAAAAGGTGCACAGCCCTCCTGTTTCTTAGCAGTCTTATCAGTGCTAATTAGCTGTGTGTTAGCGTTCTCTTGTCTGCTGTTAGCTTCAGCTGTGTCCATTCCTCGGATCCACTCAGCTTGCCGGTCCAAAGGAGTCAAATATAACTCCAAGAACTTGTTGTAGGTACCAACAATGCAAGGCTGAGTGTTGAGTGTTAGTAATGAATTCCCTGATCAAGGAGCTGAACCACCAGTGGGACACGGGGGAAGTAAAGTAGTTGTCTGCTTAGATCTTGAAGTACTGACCTTCTGGAAGCGCATTCTAAAATGGAAAAATATAAAAAATATGATACATATACAAGATACATATGAGTATCTACTACTTCCGGCTTTCTTACAGTGCAGACACTTTTCCTCTTTGCTCTCACCTCTGCTTTTCTACTGATATATTTGCTTTTCTTTCGTGATAAATTACGAGGAGTGGCTCCTGGACACATAGACATCACTGGGACTATACATTTTTGTAGATAGTATGCTATTGCCATAATTTAACATGTTTACGACCTTCTTAGTATTGCGCAAGCTTGGCCTACCGATAGCACAAGCCTGCACTGAGACGTGACACGGAGCTAAAGCTAATTAGTAGCAAGATGCCTCCCTTTTCTGCAGACGACTATCACAAACTTCTACAAAGGATTGCAGTACTGGAAACTAAAATGCACAGGTTAAATGTGAATGTGGAAGTAAATGAACAATGTGGGAACGACACCACTTTACCATGGATTCAAAACAGTGGACAAGATAATGCTAACACACTGCTAGTTAGCACTACAGAGAAACAGGAGGTTATCTCCGGAACTCTCTTGGTGCTAAACCTAAAAGTAAATCACCTCCCAGAGAAATGCGAGGGTGATTAACAGGCAGAGCCCAGCGCAGTGAGGTTTGTGATGCGACCGGCTGGCCTGTTTTACCATCCCGGCATAGCACCTCCTCAACCCCTGCTCCTAGCAGGACAGGGCCCTGGACAGCTGCTAAAGGGGGGAATAACAACAAACTTCCTAAACAATCATGTGTGCAACTGGAGAACAGATTTCCTCACCTGCTGCAGGATTCTGGCTCCCCGTCCAACAACCTGGATACTATTTCATCTACTCAAAACGGGGTAAGAGCTGAACGAGCTGAAAGAAACTCAGAGAGTAAAAGGCTACAAGGAAAGCTAATGACTGGGCCCGAGATGATGATTGTGGGTGACTCTGCTGTTAAAGATTTTGCAGTAAAAACACCAAGGTTTATGCTTCCCCAAGGACATGGTGTCTGACATGAGAGAAAACATCATGGATATCGTGACTGAGCACCCAATGGTGAAATACATCATGCTGCACATAGGGTCAAATGATATTGTGAAACAGCAGTCTGAAGTACTGAAGCGAGACTTTACTGATCTGCTAAACACAGTCAGCTGTCTGAATATGGAAGTGTCCATCAGTGGGCCTCTGCCACAGAAAAGGAGTTGAGAAATTCTCAAGGCTTTTGAGTCTCAACACATGGCTTTCAACTGCATGTGCCGTCTGTTCAGTTCATATTATGGACAACTTCGACTTGTTCTGGGATTGCCGACATCTTTTTAAAGCAGATGGACTGTGCCTAAATAGGCTGGGAATAACACTGTTCATCTCTAACCTATTTTATCTCCTGCGTCACCCATCTGTTCCCTCTGCCAAGGACACGAGACAGGAGGAATCTAAATCTCAACATGAAGAAGCCAAAACAAAACATGACACAAGCCCTGAAAGAGAGCCTGTTCGTCCCCCACCTGAAGAGAGCTTTGACCATGTCAGACATCAGCGCCGAGAAGAAGTGTCCCCACCTCCTACCTCACCAACAAATCCTTCCTCCCCTCCCCAAACCCCATCCAGGTCACCCTTCTCTACAGCCACCCCTTCACCCTCCTCCCCTCTCATGGCGATCACTGACCAAATGAAAGAGCTTGTCACTGCTGGGACCAGATTCACACCCCGCACTACTCCCAGGTTCTATCCCTCAAATGCCCCACTTCATCCTCCTCCACCTCCTCTTCCACCATTGGCTCTAAGTCCTCATCCAGTTCTGGCAAAATCACCAAAGGCATGACCTGCACCACCCCTACCTCTACAATGATGGCATAATTATCTTCTATGTCCACAGCCTGATAACTTGTGGCCAAAATACAGCAAGGTCTAACTGATGTGTGCTGGGCTCAGGCTACAGGACGGATCTCACTCATGACTTTATTCCAGGATAAGTCGGGGCCCAATACGCTGGTAGCTTCCTCAGTTCCAGTCTTGATAAGGAATCGAAAAAAAGGCTAAGCAAGAAGCACCCAACCTATTCTGCAAATGTATCAAATCTAGCATGCATTCCTCATCAACCACAGCCAGTCCCAAAACATTGGGCAGATAATGATTTAAACACACTAAAGCTAGCTTTATTAAATGGCAGGAAAAACATTTTTAATCAATGATTTTATTACCAAGTACAATCTTGATTGTTCTTAACTGAAACTTGGTTAGATCAAAATAACAGTGCTGCTGTTTTTATTGAATCAGCTCCTCCCAACTTCAGTTTTATGAGTGAAGTTAGAGTGCATAAACGTCTTTGAGTAATAAGAAAAGTTAAAGCGCTGTATAAAATCGAATTATTATTATTATTATAAGAAAGGAGAGGGAGTGGCTGTTTTGTTAATGAGTCCCTCCAATGCAAGCAGATATCTTATGGAAACTTTGCATCCTTTGAATAAGTGGGTCTTCAGTTAAATTCTTCTTCCCGAGTTATGTTCCTAAATGTCTACAGCCCACCTAAATACATTGCATGTGACAGAGCCCACTCACAACAAAGGTCACACCCTGGACTTGATCATGTCCAAGGGTGTTAGCATTTCTAAGGTTGTTGTGATTGACGTTGCTCTTTGTGATCATTCCTGTGTTTTCTTTGAGAGTGCTACCTCTGCAGACAAAAGTTCAAAGAAAAGTAATCACAAAACGGTATATCACAGAAAACACCTGGTGGAACATTTATTCAGGCCTGAAATCCTCCTGAAATCATTGTTTTTGGAGCCAAGGAAGAACGGTCAAAAGTTAGCACCCAGCTTCAAGCGGTAATGCTAAAAACCACAAACAAAGCCAGAAACTTGGGTGTAGTCATGGACAGACCTGAACTTCAACAGCCACATTCAATCAGTTACAAAGTCAGCCTACTATCACCTAAAGAATATATCAAGGATTAAAGGACTTATGTCTCAGCAGGGTTGGAAAAACTTGACCATGCTTTTATCTTCAGTAGGCTCAACTACTGTAACGGTGTCTTTACAGGTCCATCAGCCAGCTAAAGTTAATTCAGAACGCTGCTGCTCGAGTCCTTAGGGACTATACGTTATTTATTTTAAGACCCAACAGAGGGATTTTCTGACCTCTGATCACTTGCATAACCCCCCCCCCCGGCGATCTAATTTATTTTAACATGATCCTGCACCTTCGTTTTTATCAGCAAATATATTTGTACATCATCAGCAAAGAATTGGAGCTTCTCGTTGCTCACCTTCCTGTCTCCTTCCTTTTCTCCTCCAGGGCCTGAAGGCAGCAGACAACGACCCCACCGCTCCACCCTATGACTCCCTGCTGGTGTTTGACTACGAGGGCAGCGGCTCCACTGCAGGCTCCCTCAGCTCCCTGCACTCCTCCTCAAGCTGCGGAGACCAGGACTATGACTACCTCGGCGACTGGGGGCCACGCTTCCGCAAGCTGGCCGACCTGTACGGCGGAGAGGATGATTAGTACCCTCAACCTCCCAGCTGCAACAACCACCCTCCCTGCCCCACCCATGCTCCAAGGCTCAGGTGGGGTGGGTGGGGTTTAAGGAAATAGGAGGTGGGGTAGACACGGGGTATGGATCTGCACTTCTGTATTACCACAGTTCAGCTTGTAAAGAGACTTGCTGCCCCTTGACACCTGTTGATGACACTAGGGACCATTCTGACTCCTGGCCTAGCTATTCAGGCTAATGGACATTGTTATCTGAGCGTTAGCCCCCATGCTAACAAATGTGATGCACCAGAACAGTGCGCTCAGAGGAGATGTTGTCTCTCTGATGGCTGAGAGCTACAACAGCCATGCTACAGACGCTCATTACACTTGAATCTCACAGTACAGGAGCACTGGGGTCAAATGTGCCTTTTTGTACATTCGTTTGATTGTGTTCAGTCTTGATTCTATATGTTGCTTTAAAGCTCCCGGTGTTTTGCAATTGCAACTGGAGGAGCACTTTGCCATGACAACGAGTGTGTGTGTGTGTGTGTGTGTGTGAGAGACAGAGAGAGAGAGAGTGTGTGTGTGAGTCATTTCCACAGAGACACACTGGACAGACACTATAAAAGGGCACAGCCTATTATGAGACGCCTTGGATGCTCTGAGCGGCAAAAACAACACAGCTACACCGGCTCTGGGTGCTAAAGGTATTCTTTTTCTGTCTGATTCAGTCAGAAAACATCATATAGTCAATCAAAGAAGTTAGTGGATTAAAATGTACATATGTAAGTTTGTGTTTTAATTAGAAACATACACTAAAGTCTCCTCCGTGAGGCCATTTCTCTGCAACATGGCAACAAAAAGGTTGCTCCGGCATCAATGCCTGAAATCAGATGTTTTAGTTTCATTCACACAGATTTTTCCCTGCAGAGGCTGATCATTCACACGTCAAAGATTTGAGTGGTTTGTTCGGAAGAACGGCTGCCTCACCTGGCTTTAAACGCTGACTGCAGATTTGAGGACATTTAGTGCTGCAACTCAGTTCAATAACTTTCATTCTGAATGGAGCTTTTTACAAGCAGGACATGTTACTTTATCGTGTTATTGTCCTATTGTAGTTATGTCCTTGCTGCACTTTCACAAATTGAATGCAATTTAACTTATTTTGGGGGATGACAAAATACAAAGGCAGAGTGTCAAAAGACACCCTGACAACATTTCCATTCACACGTTTGAGCAGATGAAAGAAAAAAAAAACAGCAACAAAGAATAAAGGCCACCAAGAAGACATGTAAACGGTTGCAAAGCATGAGATCTGTGAGCTGGGGCCCGTTCCAGAAAGCAGGCTCAACCAACTCTGAACCTTACCCTGAACTCTGAGTCAACCAACTCTGAGTTTTTGGTTTCAGAACAGCAGCTCTGAATTAGTTCAATCAACTCTGACTATGTAAACTCAGAGTTACGCGTGCCTGCCGACTCTACAAAGCCATCAATGGAGCTCCGATACTACGATTCACCATGGCAACCGGGAGAGAGTTATTCAATATTACTGAGTGTTTATATAGAAAACGAGCTCATCCTTAGAAAGCGGAGCAACCTAACTGCATCAAAGTAGAGATAGTTGGCGTGGCAGACATTTACGGCCCGACTTAATGTGTAGAACTGAATGAAACAGTCTTGATATAGAGGTGATAACTCTTTATTTTCAGTCATGCAGAGCGATACTGTGGTGTAACGGTTAGCAATGCAGACTATGGTGACAGGGGTTCAACTCCCGTGGTTCACAAAGTAGCGCAATTAACAAATAATCATTTTCCTATAGGTGTAATCCCGCTGGGCACAAAAAGAAAGTGGCATCAGCTGAAAATTAAGCATAAAAATATTGCACAAATACGTAGACTAAGGCATATGATTTTAATCATATTTCACATATTAAACAGTAAATATAAGCGGCTATTTCAACAAAGAATTGTCCTTATTCAGAAAACTCCCGTTCACAAAAAAATCTAAAGAGCTCTGCAAAGAATCTGGATTATGTCCGTGAAATGTTGAAAATGTTGAATATTGTTTAGATATGTGATTGGTAGGAAAAACGGTCATTTCCTTTTAAGTAGTCAAAATCCTCTCCCGATGTAAAGCTGTTAGAATCACTTTTATTTCTGTATCGATTAGGTTGACGAGGAAAGGACAGCAATTTTTTTCAGAGTTGGTTCAGATTCTGGAAAAAGGCGGAGACATGTAGGAGAAACTCAGGGTATGTTGGAGCAAACCTGGCAGCGAACAGGTTAGTTTCACAGAGTCAGTTACTATGGTAACTGACCTAAAGGTTGAGTTACCTCTCTTTCTGGAACGGAAAACTCAGAGTATCCCTCCTCTCAGGGTTAACAAACTCAGAGTTTCAGGAAAACCTGCTTTCTGGAACGGGCCCCTGAGGTCCCGTCCACACTGAAACGTTTTTTGTGTGTAAACGCAGAAGTCTTGGGCCGACCGTCCACATGGATCCGGCATTTTCGATGCCTGAAAACGCACTTTTTTGAAACCAGGTCCCAGGGTGAAAAAGAAAAAAACTGCACCCCTCCGTTTCGTGTTCGTTTTCATGTAGACTGCAAAAACGCATACGATGATGTAATTGCCCCGCCCCTCGACCCTCAAGCCTGACTAACAACAACGGTGGCCCACGTGCTGCAGCAGATATTCTGTTCCTTTGTATTATGGTGTATTAGGGACACTGTATGAAAAAAAACGGAGCGGAGAGAGGGGGGCAATATTCAGAGAAGAAAAGTTGCAGATTTGCTACTTTTTTGCTAACAAACAACCGCTAGCTAACTTCCCATGAATGTAGGCATTTATTTTTCTAATTAATCCATCACAACGTGTGACAACGCTTCGTCAAGATCCTTAGGATGACGGCTATTGATGGTTATTGTTGGTTTTATTTATACGGGCCAAATTGTCAGCTTATGGATATTTATTGATCGGGTGGTCGGGTGGATAGTAGCCGTAGCTTTCACTTTTTGCCATAGCAACGGCAAACATCCGGTCAAGCAAAGTGTTTACTTCCCCATGCTCCGTCTCTTCTCCGTTTTTTGTGTAATTTGTCGCAGAAACAGCGCCACATATATGCCTGGAATATGTAATACAGTCGTTTACAGTGGATTCGTGTGGACGCAAATTTTCTTGAAACAACGCAAGGAAAAACTGAGAAAGAAACATGTTTTTGGTACGTGTGGACGGGCCCTGAGTGGGAAGTGACATTTAACCTTTATTCAGGTCTGCTGACCAACATGTCTCTGGAACGTCTGGATCTGCGTCAAAGCAGTGCAAATGTGGAAGACCACAATGTGAAACAAGGCAGAAACGTAAACAAACAAAGTGCAAAATCTACTTCTGCTAATACTTCACTACATATATGAAGTTGATGTGTTACATCACTAATATTACTTATTGCAGCAGCATTTTTTTTGCCACAGTGACAGAAAGACCCAACAGATGTGGTCTAGAGCAGGTTATTACTGGCCAGATTTCCAAGGAATTCTACATGGGTATTCATGGTCGCCAGAGGATAAACTCATAGATAAAGACTTCTACTTGTATAAAAGACACGTTACAGGAAAAATAGAAGGCTTTTATATGAGATGAGAGATAGATGAGATGAGATGATGTTCTCACCGACACAGACATGACCGTGGTTTAGCTGTTGGTGTTAATGCAAGTTAAACCAAAATGACACGTCCGTTTTAGGTTGCCTTGGCAATACACAAGCACGGCACACATTGTAAGGTAACGGGAATCATAGGTGACAACGGCATGTTTGAGCCAGATGAGCGTTGAACAAAGTAAAAGTATCACAGAGCAGCTGCATCAGTTATGTTAACAAATGTGTCATGTTAGCAACACAAGCTGTATCTCACCTTCATGACGAGGCAAACGGGTTTTCGTGTTATGTGTGCTGAAGGCTGCAGCTGTAACAGTCACATCGTAAACGTCCTCACTCCAACTCGTCACATCCTGTCAGAACCCTCGGGGTCACTTTGGGAAAGCAGCGTGTCAAACTATGACGTCGCAGGGAACACAACGTCCTCACGACACCTTCTCGAGCCCTTGTGGTGCTGAAGTTTCACATGGATGTCATCATTTATTGGTTTGTACAAACTGATGTAAGCATGTGTCATATTTTGTTTTCCAATAAGAAAATCATTGGGTTTTCATATAAAAATACAAAGAAATACAAAATGTTACATTTTTTTTATATTTCAGCTGGATTTTCACGTTGTCACTTCAAACTAAAACACTTGCTTAGGTTTAGGCAAGAAAAGTAAAAAAGTAAAACCTCTTAAAAAAAAAACCCAAAACAATCAACTCATCAAAAATTGGGACAATCAGGTCTGGTTGAAAGTCCTGTGTTGGTTTGAGCCCCTCGTCCCGATGGGCTTCTTCTTCATCACACTCCTGCAACATGTGTTGTCTGAGCGTCTGATGATGACCTGGATACCAATGCTAACGGCGACAACAGGCTGGTGACAGTTACAGTGTGTGTACCAGACACTATTATTATTACTACGGCTGTGGTTTGGCAAGAATGTGGCCACATGAAACCCATGCTACAGCATAAAATGAGGACCATTTTATGCTTCAATGTCGTGTGATACTGTATGCTAGCCGATATATTATGACTTTTTAAATCTAATTTTAGGAAAATTAGAAAAATAAAGAAAGCATTGCCACAAATAATGACATGTGAACTAGTAAAGTTGCCATGTAGGGGAATGGGAGTGTATCTATTGAAGCTCACAGCTAACAGAGCGAACAGTGTTTACTGATGGGGAACCAACGCCGTCGTCAGCTGCAACCGACGTAGGAGAGAGAGCAGAGTGGTGGTCACGGACGAGCGAGTAGCTCACACACACCGACATGTGCTGACAGTGTGTTCACGCCAAACACCAAGGTCTCATCCATCATGGCTGAAGTCACCACTATTGCTGCTTGTACAATTAAACTAAATGAACAATTTAGCTGTGATGTAATAGCAATAAAAAAAACTGACAAAAAGGATGTTGAAATATCTAGATAATGGTGGTGATATGTAGTCATGCTTGTTATGTCTGTAGGCTATGCTAACATTATAGCTGCTCCATCAACACTCCAAATAAGGTAATCTAGATATAAATATGGCAGAGACCTTGTTGTTTGGACCACAGACAGTCTCTGGTTTCTCCACATAGTCTGGTCTGGTCTCTGGACTAATGTGAGCTACTATCATAGACCTCCGGGGGACCACAGACAGTCTGGCCTTTCATTACACACAAATCGCACGCAAATTTCCAAATCAAGTTGAAATATCTCAACACGAGCACATTATATTTTGCATATTTGCATATATTCATTGACTTTGTGTGCAAAGATGAGTTTCACGTTTGGTGTGAACACAGCATAACATACACTAGAAAGTCCAGCAAGAAGCTCTGATAACAACACACACAGAGTGAGTGACTACAATCTCTACTCAGGTAATATTACTCCACTTTACACAGAAATGTGTTGTTAGAATTCAAGAAATTTATATTTTATTCTGCTATCGTACTGGACCCCGATTATAAGACGACCTTCCTTTTTGTTTTTGGAAAGACACGCAAGAAACACTTTTCCTGTTGGGGAAGTTTACTCAAAATACTATCAGTTCCAGATTAAATCTTTCCATTAGCGATGTAACCCAAGCTTCCTTATGTGTTCATGTGCAGTTCACCCACTGTGAGCTCCACATGGTGACGTTCTGCGATGAATCAGGCCTGCAGGAAAATAGTCCAGAAATCTAACTGGCATCGTGTTACACCCCAGACCGGTGTTAGCGTTAAGTTATACCCCAGACCAGTTTTTCACCCAGGACCAGCGTTGTGTTATAGCCCAGACCAGTTTTTCACCCAGGACCAGAGTTGTGTTATAGCCCGGACGGGTGTTACACCCGGACGAGCGTGGTGGTCCGACTGAGTGAACAGCTTCTGGGCTACAGGCTTCACGGTGTTGTCGTTGGTTTCTATTGGTGGGAAGCTGACGGAGGTCAAACCCAGAGCCGTACTAAAGAGCTGCATATTTTTGCCGGTTTGGTGTTCCAAGAAGAATACATGTACAGTAATGCTCGACTTTAGATAGATACCTTCTGTTTTTTGTTTTGCTTTTATCACGATGTAACTTATGCAGCTGATTGCTCATAAAGGGGACATGGGCCCTCGTTTTGTAGCAGCGATACTTCTCGATACTCTGCTGTGGTGGATTAAATACAAAAAAAAGGCAATGTTTCTTTTGTCTGCTGATGATTTGCCTTAGTGTTCTCTGGTACTCTCCTGGCTACTCACTGTAAACTGAGATATGTACAGATTGTATTTTTCTCTCTTGTTGTTCTTTTGGCTGTGGTCTCTGAAAATGACATGCTAATATCCTGAATCCTTGTATATGTGTAATTTGGATTACAAATTAAAATGTTTTTGCATGTTTTTATCTTTATCTCTATCTTAACGGTATTTTTCAGATACTTTTGCGAATCCACTCAACACCAGTCTCACACACACACACACACACACCCCGACACGAGAACCCAGAAAAAGTGGATTGGGCTGCTTAACCTGCACAAGACAGGAATGTCAGTGAGTAATTGTCAGAGCACCCCCACACTGCCAAGCATCGTGTCTCAGTGCTGCCGTGCTATTTACAACTATTTTATTTCATTCATATGCAAACATTTGGTGCAAAATATTCTCCGTTCTATTCAAATGAGCCTCACACATACTAACAGTGAAATAATGATGATTAACATAGTCTTATCTTTCTTTTCTTTTAGAAAAGTGTCATGCTGCAGATCATGCCTCTATTCTCATCATATTTTATGAAATTGTTTAAATAATTAATCAAACTCACATTAAACATTTCCATGTGAAGACTTTTTATACAAGCTGGGATCGGCTCCAGCCCCCCCGTGACCCTAAAATACAGGATAAGCGGTAGAAAATGGATGGATGGATGGACTTTTTATACAGAAAATAGTTGTTTTTCTGGCCAACAATGAAACAACTTTTAATATTATTTACCATCTTCCAAATGAATAAATTGAGGTATTTACACTTGTTTCTCTATGGAGGCCAATAAAGTGGTATTCCTTGTACCTGACAAGTTTCGGCTACCTTGCCTCTGTAGCCTTCATCAGAGGTGTCACGTGATGTTGGCGTGACGTCATCTGTAATGTGTTATATGGCGTTTTTCATCCCACCTGATGTGGTGGGATGACCGCGTCCTCTGGGGTGCGCCGGGGGAGGGTCGGAGCGCCCTCTGCCGTCTGATGGTCCTTTATACGGCCGGGGGCGGCCCTGCAGGACTGTGTCCCAGGTGTGGGATCGTTGGTAGACTCCTTCATCCCGGTTGTCTTTGGGGCCCGCTTCCTGATTTCAACTGCCTCTTTGATCCACCGATGGAATTTGTTGCTTTCCGTTCTGATAACCTTGGCTGCATCCCAGTTTATTAGATGGTTTTCCCTCTTACAGTGATCTGAAATGGCAGATTTCAGATTTTCCTGCGTTGCTTTCATTCTTGTTGCACGGGTGAGCGTTCCAGATGTTTCCTTTTCACATTCTTTCTGGTGTTCCTTCTTTCGGGTGCTAAATTGTCGGCCTGTCTCTCCTATGTATGTTTTATTGCATGTTAGGCACGGGATCTCATATATCACATCACACTTTTTCTCAAGGGGAATCTGATCCTTAGGGTGTGGCGAAGCTTGATGTGTGGCTTCACTGGTGTGCTGATGTGGTGTTTTCTCATCGCTCGCTGCACGTGTTCTGTGACCCCCCTGATGTATAGGAGGGTGACCATGCCTACACTCTTAGAAATAAAAGTGCTAAGTAGAACCATATAAGGTTCTTCGGCTTGTCCTCATAGGAGAACCCTTTTTGGCTCCAGGTAGAACCTTTTATAAAGGTTCCACCTGGAACCCTTTTGGAAGGTTCTACCGAGAACCCCACATAAAGGGTTATACCTAGAACTGTGTGTGTAAGGTTCCACCCAGAACCCCCCATGAGAGGTTCTACAAATAACCCATACTGGGGGTTCCACCACGAACCCTTTCATATTTCAAGGGTTTCATCTAGAACCTGCACAGGGAGTTCCACTAAGAACCCTTTCATTTTTCAAGGGTTATGTCTAGAACCTACACAGGGAGTTCCACTAAGAACCATTTCGTTTTTCAAGGGTTTTATCTAGAAACCACACAAGGAGTTCCACTAAGAACCCTTTCATACTTCAAGGGTTTTATCTAGAACCCACACAAGGAGTTCCACTAAGAACCCTTTCATATTTCAAGGGTTTCATCTAGAACCCACACAGGGAATTCCACTAAGAACCCTTTTGTTTTTCAAGGGTTTCATCTAGAACCTACAAAAGGAGTTCCGCCAAGAACCCTTTCAGTTTCAAGGATTTCATCTAGACCTCACACAGGGGGATCTAAAAACAATCCTTTTCAAAGGTTTTCACAAATAACTGTCTTGTCCTCTGAGGGTTCTATAAAGAACCATATTGTATTCTACAGATCAGTTTAGTTCATATTATATTGTGGTCATTTATCATGTTGACATTGAACAAACATTCAAAACATTTTAATGAGAAAAACATTTATTTAAACATAGTCCAACAGAACAGGCTGTGTAGGTCCCAGGGGAGAACAGGTCAAAAGTCAGCATAGGTCCAGTGGAATCAGCAACATGACAGGCCAGACACATCATGCTGTCCTCAGTCGTGGATTTGTGTAATCTCCAGCAACCGTGACATGGCAGAAAGGGGAGACAAAAAAGAGTTTTAGTTCCATCAATCCAAGGTGCATTTACTGTGCCTTATTGTAAGCTATCTACAAACAATAAAATAATGCATGGTCCAATGAAAGGAATCAGAGTACATACTGTATGTAGTTATCGTGACAGTGGAACAGAATCATGAGAAAGTGAGGGAACCCCACAACGTTTTCACATTGATTTAAATAATGTTAAAATACTTTTCAGTGTTATGTTACAAGTACTCAAAATGTAAAAACCCTCTTTTTCAAGCCAATGGCACACTTCGGCGTTCGTCCAAGCTGTGTAAATCATTTCTACAAGAAAACAAACAAACAAGCAAACGAACAAAAACATACCAAGAAACAAATGCTTAGTCCGCCTTTCACCATAAAAGTCCTCAGCTAGGGTCAAGCATGCTGAAATAAGATATTATATTTAGCTCACCTTGATTCTCTGAAGTTTCTTCTGTTCTCTCTCTCTTCTGTTCTTCTTTGTTCTGTTCTGTTCGCAGTAATCACAATTGGTATGTCACACCTGGTTTGTAGAGGGGGAAGACCAGACTATATGGTGCAATCCATGGGGCAACCAGCTCTTAACTCACACATGACAGCAGCCATTGTGCCAGCTCACAGGCCCAACACACCAAACCTTGCCCTTTCCCCTGGGAGATCAAGGTTCAATTCCCGGCATCAACAAACCCTGATGTAGTAGCCCCAAAGTCAGTGTTACAATATGATTTTTTTATCAGTTAAGGCTTGGCCTCTGACATCAAAGACCTTTCTTTATCACTGAACTTATGTGCAGCTTCACAACTTGACTAAGCCAGTAAGCAGGGTACAGCAGCCATGGGATGAGGCCGATCATGGAAAAGTATGAGGAGGAGACAAATACATGAGTAAAATTGTCTGTAAAATAAGTGTTTAATTGTCTGTCACTAATCCACACATCACCTCAGTAGGCATTAACATGGTCACTCTTCATCAACCAGGCCTTGAACTCACAACTTCAAACTGTATCTCTAGATCACGTGACTTGTAACAAACTTTCAAAAGCCTTTGTCCAGTGAGTAGTATATCTCACTTAGATGCCCCAGAAAGAGGGGTTATATCCTTGCTGTAGGGACCCAGGGTTCAATTCCCCTGGCTGCTTCTTTGCTGTGTGTCAATTTCCTCCTGAAGAAGGCAGCAATGGGTCGGGTCCGGACTATTTTTGGCAATTTTAAGCAATTCTGAGCAACAAACAGGAGAATAGGAAGGCAAGACAGTTGACATTGTAATGTTGCACATTTTGCACCAGTTGAGGCTGAAATCCACAATTTCTGGAACCAAAGACCATTGTCTATCACACTGAGCTAATTGGTGGAAATGCTTTCAAGCATTTCCAACCTATGTTATCCTGTTCGGCCATTTTGTTTATTATTATTCTTCCGTACGTTTTTTGGCCGTCTCTAGCTTCTGCATACTTTCAGCTACAAAAACCATTCAACTATCAAAATGTTCAGCTTTTTCAGCTCTTTTGTGCTGATTTTCAACCTTTTTTCTGCCTTTCATACTTTCTCATATATTCAGCCTTTTCCATATTTTTTTTTCAATGCATTCCTATGGAGATCAGCCTAAAAACCTCTTTAACATCCTCATCTTTGAACTCCGACTAGTTTCACATACTTCCACCTACAGACTCCATTTAAACTTTAAACAACCTACAAGACTTTGAACTATTCAATTCTTATTCAGTTTTTTGATATCTTTTACAGTTTTTCTATAATCACAGTTTATGTTTTATGGTTTTTTCAGACCTCATCAGAGTTTATAATGGGTGTGTATTGCGCGTGCTAGAGTGGGTGACATCATCGCTTAGAGTGTGAGAGCAGCCCAAGACACTTCAGCTTTTTTTTCTTTCCAAACTCCTCCCGGCCACAATTTTCACTCTACAGAGGTGATATTTTCCAATTTTGTAGACAAACTTGTCCTGTCTCTCACAATGTGATCAAAAACTCTGTGAGATTTACAGAATTTGAACTAGCAACCTCTAAGCGCGGCCACGTCGGTTTTTCTCCCCATTGACTTACAATACTAATTGAGAAACAGATTTTCAAAGAAACCTGAAATGAGCAGCATTTCTAACTCGCCCTAGTGTCCACATTTCTGAGACTAGGAAAAAATAAAAGTGATCAGTGTCTTCAGCAGAGTCTTGTAGTGCTAACGGTGCGGAAATTTTGGCGATACGAGTTTCGGTGTGAGCGTGAGAAGCTTTTGTTCGGACCCTCCGCAAAGCCGAAATGGAGGAATAGAGACAGGCTCTAGACAGTTACACAGGCGCGTAGATGGCTTTGATCTCTGTGGCTTTGATCTTTAGAAGTGACAGCAGATGTGCTCTGATTGGCGGACAGGAGCGGCAGACAGGGGCAGTCAGTGGGATTTGTAGTTTTTTTTGGCAAACATCTTCTGCTCAGGTATACTTTCACCTAGAAACTCCATTTAAACTTTAAAATGTATACACAAGTCTGTCTATCTCTCTCTGTCTCACTCTCTGTCTGTCTGACTACTACTACTACTACTACTTCTACTACTAGCCTACTACTGATACTACGTCCACTGCTCGTACTTGTACTAGTACTACTACTACTGCTACTACTAGCCTACTACTGATACTATGTCCACTACTTGTAATAGTACTACTACTAATACTACTACTACTAGCCTACTACTGATACTACCTCCACTACTTGTAGTAGTACTAGTACTACTACTACTACTACTACTTCTACTACTAGCCTACTACTGATACTACTTCTAATACTTCTACTACTAGCCTACTACTGATACTTCCTCCACTACTTGTAGTAGTAACACAGCTTTCACACGGGAAGGGCATTGGCAAAACTTTCTGGAGGACAAGAATGCCGGCGTTGCTAGTGTAACCCAGAGGTAACTACAGTTACTTGCTGCATGTAATCGCTTCAGGTCTGTTTTTGGGTGCGTTGCCCTTTAAGCACCGCGTTACGGCAGTTTTTACGACAGCCACCTGGTTTCCGCCCCTAGTGGGAATCGCGGGCTCAGAGGGATGTAGTGAAGCTGCAGCCGAACACGTTGCTTCTCCGATATAGACTCTTATTACTGTTTCCATTAGCGACGGTCGTCACCCCCTTGACCATTCTTCAGGCAAACACATATGAGACATTCATACATCAACATAAATAAAAAGAGAGCTCTCTATTTTTTTTTTGCTGGCCAACCATTTATTTTTATTTTGAAAGTACAATTGAAAGACTCTTTTATAAAACACCTGATTGGTGATTATTTTTATTTTATTTTATATATTTATGGGGTAAATACTCCCTGAACCGAAGGACTATTAACTCAGACAGAGCATTCAAGTGTTTTTTCCTTTTCTATCAAAGGGAATATTTTAACTTCATTTATTTTTATATATAAAGTGAATGTTCTTATAACTGCCACGTCGCTTCTTCTTCTTCTTCTTCTTCTTCTTCTTCTTCTTCTTCTTCTTCTTCTTCTTCTTCTTCTTCTTCTTCTTATGCTGCGCCCGGCCGCGCTCCGTGGCAAGACGGCCACCAGGCACTCGCTGACGGGCCCTCCCTCTGGGCCTGGCTCCAGACGGGAGCTCTGGGCTTCCTCCAGGCCGGGTCACTCCTCTTCTTCCTAGGTTATTCATGGGAGTCTTTTGAACCATTCTTAGTCTGGCCCCTCACCTGAGACCAATTTGCCATGGGAAACCCCACCAGGAGCACAAAGCTCCAGACAACACAGGCCTCAGGGTCATAGGGACACGCAAACCTCTCCACCGCATTAAGGTGATGGTTCCCGGAAAGGTTTTTTTTTTTGGTTGTGGGAAACCGGAGCACCCGGAGTAAAACCCACAGGGGAGGGGATAATATGGGAGGGGTTGAGGAGATATTTAATTTGGCCGCCCTTTTTTTTATAATTATATATAGCTGTATTTTTTTACAGCATATATTATTTTCTGAATTATAAATTTAGGGCCAAATTAGGACACAGCACCAGTTCAACGTCTTTTGCGCAGACCGATGCTGTGTCGGAACCTCTTGAAGAGAGATTTCTTCTTCTTGGGGGGCTGCACCTCCTCTGGCAGCTCCACCCAAGGAAGACTCTGCTCGAGGCTTTCGACCTGGAGCTCAGTCACCAGTTGGTCGGGTGAGGTCTGGTGCAGCTCCTCAGCTCCCTGAAGAGCACTACCATTCACAACCTCGATGTCTTCTGGTTCCTTCGCCAGCTCCTGGTCCAGGGTCCTCTGCTGGAGTTCTGCCTTTAGCTGAGATAATTCAGCTCGGAGGTCCTTGTTGTCCTCCTCGGCAGTCTGGAGGTCATCTGAGAGCTGCTGGTTGGTGGAGACCTGTTTTCTCAGGGCCTCCATCGCCTGCTCCACGTTTGAGCTCCTCAGTGAGGTTCACCCTAATGCTGTTCTCTTCAGCATTGATTCGCTGCTGCTCACGCATCTGCTCAAGCAGCAACGTTTTTTTTTTTTGGTTGTGGGAAACCGGAGCACCCACAGGGGAGGGGGTAATATGGGAGGGGATGAGGAGATATTTAATTTGGGGCCACATTGTTTTTTTCTAGTGGGGGGAAACCGGCGCTCCCGGAGAAGACCCACACGACACAGTACAATTCACTGTGCCGCCCTTTTTTTTACAATAATATATAGCTGTATTTTTTTACAGCATATATTATTTTCCGAATTATAAATTTAGGGCCAAATTAGGACACAGCACCAGTTCAACGCCTTTTGCGCAGACCGATGCTGTGTCGGAACCTCTTGAAAAGAGATTTCTTCTTCTTGGGGGGCTGCACCTCCTCTGGCAGCTCCACACAAGGAAGACTCTGCTCGAGGCTTTCGACCTGGAGCTCAGTCACCAGTTGGTCGGGTGAGGTCTGGTGCAGCTCCTCAGCTCCCTGAAGATCAGCACCATTCACAGCCTCGATGTCTTCTGGTTCCTTCGCCAGCTCCTGGGTCCTCTGCTGGAGTTCTGCCTTTAGCTGAGATAATTCAGCTCGGAGGTCCTTGTTGTCCTCCTCAGCAGTCTGGAGGTCATCTGAGAGCTGCTGGTTGGTTGAGACCTGTTTTATCAGGGCCTCCTTCGCCAGCTCCTGGTCCAGGGTCCTCTCCTGGAGATCTGCCTTTAGCTGAACGAATTCAGCTCGGAGGTCTTTGTTGTCCTCCTCAGCAGTCTGGAGGTCATTTGATAGCTGATGGTTGGTGGAGACCTGTTTTATCAGGGCCTCCTTCGCCAGCCCCTGGTCCAGGGTCTTTTCAGATAAATCAGCTTGGAGGTCCTTGTTGTCCTCCGTGGCGGTCTGGAGGTCATTTACCAACTGCTGGTTGGCGGAGGCTTGTTTTATCAGGGCCTCTTTCGCGAGGTCATGGCGCAGAGTACTCTGATCAAGCTCTTCTTGCAGATGAACTAGTTGATCTCTGAGGCCTTGGGCGACCTTCACCTCAGCCTGGAGATTAATGGTTGTCTCCAGGTTGATTGAGGCCTGTACTTTCAAGTACTCCAATTCCTCCTCCTTTTCAAAGTTCTCCTGCCTGAGGCTCTGGATAGCCTTCTCCTGCTGTTCAAACTTTTCCTGGAGGATTAAATGAGACACCTTGAGGTCCTCATGCTCCCTCTGAAGATCTTTCTTCTTCTTTATCTTCACGGTGCAATGGACTGCAGAGGCGATCTCCATTTTATTCAGAGTCTCTGGCTCACTTGCCTTCTTGAGCATCTCCAGTTCGCCACGGATGGCCTTGCCCCGATTGATGTGCATTTCCTTCAGGGTCTTTTGCCGTTTGAGCTCCTCAGTGAGCCCCATCCTAATGCCGTACTCTTCAGCGTTGATTCGCTTCTGCTCACGCAGTTGCTCACGCAGCTGGTTGATGGTCTCCTGAGGGGTCAGTTGGACACGAGTCCTGCTGTTTCCCTGCTGCATCCTGGCTGCAGGAATGATAGTTTACAAGACGGTACAATGTAAACTGGCTTTCGCCGATGAACAGATGGACGAGAAGAGCAGACTGGTGGAGACAGCCCGCTCCAGATGTAAAAGTTCTGTCACTATCTGTTTGAACGTAGATGAAATTTCGTTCCTCTCACAAAGTTTCAAAAAGTTCAAAATATCACTATCTATTCACTCTCAATCACTATCTCTCTAAAGCTCTCTCTCTCTCCAAACTCCAAAAACTCCACGATGAGTTCTGGTCGCTGCTTGTATTTATACAGTCCAGGGTCACGTGATGTCACCAGTCATCAAAGACATCAAGACATCAAAGCACATTGTACATTCCAAAATGAAAAAAAAAGAAAAGAACTTTCAGGTTGCCATAGTAACCGCTGCCCTTAAACATGTGTACATTGTTTTTTTGGTTTTTCATCGACTTCAGCACCCCAAAAGTTCGCCATACTTTAACTTCCAAACGTGATTAAACGTTTAAAACGTTCACAAGACTGTGGACTTTATTGGGTCAAACATTCATGTCGATGGTCCATACGGTTTTCCCGATATCGCAGTTTGAGTTTGGTGAAGTTTCAGATGTTATAATGGGTGTGAATGGCACGGAATCTTCAGCTTGTGTCGATATAATATAATATTTCCAACTATTTAGTAAGTCTACCAGAATTGTATTTGTTTTATGTTAACATTTCACACATTTTTTTAATATATACTGTATATATACAGTATATGCAGTATATACAGTATATACACGGTCCACTTTTTTCTTGGGTACAACCACAACCATGAATCATCATTCACCTGTCTCCTTGTTCATTCAGATTGACTGGCATACAGACAATCTTATTTCCCAGTAAAACAGGAAACAAGGAAACACAGGCAGGACATAAGGTCGGGAGGAATTTGATGATTCAAAAGATTAGCTCACCACCTTCTCTCTCTCGTTGGTACTAGCTGATTTAAGTACGTGCGGTTAAAATCACGTTTTTCATTTCAGCTTGTCTTTAAAGGGCGGGTCCACCATTATGATTATCATGTTTTTAAATCATTCTGTAGCTTCCCACTGCTGTTCCCATATACACATATATCTCATGTAACCTGGTTGGCAATCTTCTGACCCCACTCCGGTGTGCAATCCTACACAAGTTCCTGAAAATGTTGCAGTTTCCTGAGAATGAACCTGAATCTACAGAATTTCTTATATATATCGGAGGAGGGCGTGTCCTCATGGCGATTACGCACATGGTGTATGATGGTCAATAAGCAAGCATATTTTAATATTTAGGGTGCTTTTCGGCATGAGACTGTGACATTGCAGAAGTGTAGCACCGCCCCTCCAGTCCCCCCGTAAACTCTGCTGGCTCTGTCATCACTTTTCTCATATTAAGCACATTTATAATGTAACTGTACGCTGCTCAAATATCCCATTTCACTGGGGCAACATGTCATTCATCCCTTTGCATTCTACTTAGGTGTGAATATACAGGGGAGCCACATGAGCAATACCTGATTGGTGGAAATGCTTTAAAGCATTTCCAACCTATGTTATCCTAATCTTTATTATTGGTGCCAACCTATGTTATCCTAATCTTTATTATTGGTGGAAATGCTTTCAAGCATTTCCAACCTATGTTATCCTGTTCGGCCATTTTGTTTATTATTCTTCTTCCGTACGTTTTTTGGCCGTCTCTAGCTTCTGCATACTTTCAGCTACAAAAACCATTCAACTATCAAAATGTTCAGCTTTTTCAGCTCTTTTGTGCTGATTTTCAACCTTTTTTCTGCCTTTCATACTTTTTCATATATTCAGCCTTTTCCATATTTTTTTTTCAATGCATTCCTATGGAGATCAGCCTAAAAACCTCTTTAACATCCTCATCTTTGAACTCCGACTAGTTTCACATACTTCCACCTACAGACTCCATTTAAACTTTAAACAACCTACAAGACTTTGAACTATTCAATTCTTATTCAGTTTTTTGATATCTTTTACAGTTTTTCTATAATCACAGTTTATGTTTTATGGTTTTTTCAGACCTCATCAGAGTTTATAATGGGTGTGTATTGCACGTGCTAGAGTGGGTGACATCATCGCTTAGAGTGTGAGAGCAGCCCAAGACACTTCAGCTTTTTTTCTTTCCAAACTCCTCCCGGCCACAATTTTCACTCTACAGAGGTGATATTTTCCAATTTTGTAGACAAACTTGTCCTGTCTCTCACAATGTGATCAAAAACTCTGTGAGATTTACAGAATTTGAACTAGCAACCTCTAAGCGCGGCCACGTCGGTTTTTCTCCCCATTGACTTACAATACTAATTGAGAAACAGATTTTCAAAGAAACCTGAAATGAGCAGCATTTCTAACTCGCCCTAGTGTCCACATTTCTGAGACTAGGAAAAAATAAAAGTGATCAGTGTCTTCAGCAGAGTCTTGTAGTGCTAACGGTGCGGACATTTTGGCGATACGAGTTTCGGTGTGAGCGTGAGAAGCTTTTGTTCGGACCCTCCGCAAAGCCGAAATGGAGGAATAGAGACAGGCTCTAGACAGTTACACAGGCGCGTAGATGGCTTTGATCTCTGTGGCTTTGATCTTTAGAAGTGACAGCAGATGTGCTCTGATTGGCGGACAGGAGCGGCAGACAGGGGCAGTCAGTGGGATTTGTAGTTTTTTTTGTCAAACATCTTCTGCTCAGGTATACTTTCACCTAGAAACTCCATTTAAACTTTAAAATGTATACACAAGTCTGTCTATCTCTCTCTGTCTCACTCTCTGTCTCTCTGACTACTACTACTACTACTACTTCTACTACTAGCCTACTACTGATACTACGTCCACTGCTCGTACTTGTACTAGTACTACTACTACTGCTACTACTAGCCTACTACTGATACTATGTCCACTACTTGTAATAGTACTACTACTAATACTACTACTACTAGCCTACTACTGATACTACCTCCACTACTTGTAGTAGTACTAGTACTACTACTACTACTTCTACTACTAGCCTACTACTGATACTACTTCTAATACTTCTACTACTAGCCTACTACTGATACTTCCTCCACTACTTGTAGTAGTAACACAGCTTTCACACGGGAAGGGCATCGGCAAAACTTTCTGGAGGACAAGAATGCCGGCGTTGCTAGTGTAACCCAGAGGTAACTACAGTTACTTGCTGCATGTAATCGCTTCAGGTCTGTTTTTGGGTGCGTTGCCCTTTAAGCACCGCGTTACGGCAGTTTTTACGACAGCCACCTGGTTTCCGCCCCTAGTGGGAATCGCGGGCTCAGAGGGATGTAGTGAAGCTGCAGCCGAACACGTTGCTTCTCCGATATAGACTCTTATTACTGTAGTGTTTCCATTAGCGACGGTCGTCACCCCCTTGACCATTCTTCAGGCAAACACATATTAGACATTCATACATCAACATAAATAAAAAGAGAGCTCTCTATTTTTTTTTTGCTGGCCAACCATTTATTTTTATTTTGAAAGGACAATTGAAAGACTCTTTTATAAAACACCTGATTGGTGATTATTTTTATTTTATTTTATATATTTATGGGGTAAATACTCCCTGAACCGAAGGACTATTAACTCAGACAGAGCATTCAAGTGTTTTTTCCTTTTCTATCAAAGGGAATATTTTAACCTCATTTATTTTTATATATAAAGTGAATGTTCTTATAACTGCCACGTCGCTTCTTCTTCTTCTTCTTCTTCTTCTTCTTCTTCTTCTTCTGCTGCGCCCGGCCGCGCTCCGTGGCAAGACGGCCACCAGGCACTCGCTGACGGGCCCTCCCTCTGGGCCTGGCTCCAGACGGGAGCTCTGGGCTTCCTCCAGGCCGGGTCACTCCTCTTCTTCCTAGGTTATTCATGGGAGTCTTTTGAACCATTCTTAGTCTGGCCCCTCACCTGAGACCAATTTGCCATGGGAAACCCCACCAGGAGCACAAAGCTCCAGACAACACAGGCCTCAGGGTCATAGGGACACGCAAACCTCTCCACCGCGTTAAGGTGATGGTTCCCGGAAAGGTTTTTTTTTTTGGTTGTGGGAAACCGGAGCACCCGGAGTAAAACCCACAGGGGAGGGGATAATATGGGAGGGGTTGAGGAGATATTTAATTTGGCCGCCCTTTTTTTTATAATTATATATAGCTGTATTTTTTTACAGCATATATTATTTTCTGAATTATAAATTTAGGGCCAAATTAGGACACAGCACCAGTTCAACGTCTTTTGCGCAGACCGATGCTGTGTCGGAACCTCTTGAAGAGAGATTTCTTCTTCTTGGGGGGCTGCACCTCCTCTGGCAGCTCCACCCAAGGAAGACTCTGCTCGAGGCTTTCGACCTGGAGCTCAGTCACCAGTTGGTCGGGTGAGGTCTGGTGCAGCTCCCCAGCTCCCTGAAGAGCACCACCATTCACAACCTCGATGTCTTCTGGTTCCTTCGCCAGCTCCTGGTCCAGGGTCCTCTGCTGGAGTTCTGCCTTTAGCTGAGATAATTCAGCTCGGAGGTCCTTGTTGTCCTCCTCGGCAGTCTGGAGGTCATCTGAGAGCTGCTGGTTGGTGGAGACCTGTTTTCTAAGGGCCTCCATCGCCTGCTCCACGTTTGAGCTCCTCAGTGAGGTTCACCCTAATGCTGTTCTCTTCAGCATTGATTCGCTGCTGCTCACGCATCTGCTCAAGCAGCAACGTTTTTTTTTTTTGGTTGTGGGAAACCGGAGCACCCACAGGGGAGGGGGTAATATGGAAGGGGATGAGGAGATATTTAATTTGGGGCCACATTGTTTTTTTCTAGTGGGGGGAAACCGGCGCTCCCGGAGAAAACCCACACGACACAGTACAATTCACTGTGCCGCCCTTTTTTTTACAATAATATATAGCTGTATTTTTTTACAGCATATATTATTTTCCGAATTATAAATTTAGGGCCAAATTAGGACACAGCACCAGTTCAACGCCTTTTGCGCAGACCGATGCTGTGTCGGAACCTCTTGAAAAGAGATTTCTTCTTCTTGGGGGGCTGCACCTCCTCTGGCAGCTCCACACAAGGAAGACTCTGCTCGAGGCTTTCGACCTGGAGCTCAGTCACCAGTTGGTCGGGTGAGGTCTGGTGCAGCTCCTCAGCTCCCTGAAGATCAGCACCATTCACAGCCTCGATATCTTCTGGTTCCTTCGCCAGCTCCTGGGTCCTCTGCTGGAGTTCTGCCTTTAGCTGAGATAATTCAGCTCGGAGGTCCTTGTTGTCCTCCTCAGCAGTCTGGAGGTCATCTGAGAGCTGCTGGTTGGTTGAGACCTGTTTTATCAGGGCCTCCTTCGCCAGCTCCTGGTCCAGGGTCCTCTCCTGGAGATCTGCCTTTAGCTGAACGAATTCAGCTCGGAGGTCTTTGTTGTCCTCCTCAGCAGTCTGGAGGTCATTTGATAGCTGATGGTTGGTGGAGACCTGTTTTATCAGGGCCTCCTTCGCCAGCCCCTGGTCCAGGGTCTTTTCAGATAAATCAGCTTGGAGGTCCTTGTTGTCCTCCGTGGCGGTCTGGAGGTCATTTACCAACTGCTGGTTGGCGGAGGCTTGTTTTATCAGGGCCTCTTTCGCGAGGTCATGGCGCAGAGTACTCTGATCAAGCTCTTCTTGCAGATGAACTAGTTGATCTCTGAGGCCTTGGGCGACCTTCACCTCAGCCTGGAGATTAATGGTTGTCTCCAGGTTGATTGAGGCCTGTACTTTCAAGTACTCCAATTCCTCCTCCTTTTCAAAGTTCTCCTGCCTGAGGCTCTGGATAGCCTTCTCCTGCTGTTCAAACTTTTCCTGGAGGATTAAATGAGACACCTTGAGGTCCTCATGCTCCCTCTGAAGATCTTTCTTCTTCTTTATCTTCACGGTGCAATGGACTGCAGAGGCGATCTCCATTTTATTCAGAGTCTCTGGCTCACTTGCCTTCTTGAGCATCTCCAGTTCGCCACGGATGGCCTTGCCCCGATTGATGTGCATTTCCTTCAGGGTCTTTTGCCGTTTGAGCTCCTCAGTGAGCCCCATCCTAATGCCGTACTCTTCAGCGTTGATTCGCTTCTGCTCACGCAGTTGCTCACGCAGCTGGTTGATGGTCTCCTGAGGGGTCAGTTGGACACGAGTCCTGCTGTTTCCCTGCTGCATCCTGGCTGCAGGAATGATAGTTTACAAGACGGTACAATGTAAACTGGCTTTCGCCGATGAACAGATGGACGAGAAGAGCAGACTGGTGGAGACAGCCCGCTCCAGATGTAAAAGTTCTGTCACTATCTGTTTGAACGTAGATGAAATTTCGTTCCTCTCACAAAGTTGCAAAAAGTTCAAAATATCACTATCTATTCACTCTCAATCACTATCTCTCTAAAGCTCTCTCTCTCTCCAAACTCCAAAAACTCCACGATGAGTTCTGGTCGCTGCTTGTATTTATACAGTCCAGGGTCACGTGATGTCACCAGTCATCAAAGACATCAAGACATCAAAGCACATTGTACATTCCAAAATGAAAAAAAAAGAAAAGAACTTTCAGGTTGCCATAGTAACCGCTGCCCTTAAACATGTGTACATTGTTTTTTTGGTTTTTCATCGACTTCAGCACCCCAAAAGTTCGCCATACTTTAACTTCCAAACGTGATTAAACGTTTAAAACGTTCACAAGACTGTGGACTTTATTGGGTCAAACATTCATGTCGATGGTCCATACGGTTTTCCCGATATCGCAGTTTGAAGTTGGTGAAGTTTCAGATGTTATAATGGGTGTGAATGGCACGGAATCTTCAGCTTGTGTCGATATAATATAATATTTCCAACTATTTAGTAAGTCTACCAGAATTGTATTTGTTTTATGTTAACATTTCACACATTTTTTTAATATATACTGTATATATACAGTATATGCAGTATATACAGTATATACACGGTCCACTTTTTTCTTGGGTACAACCACAACCATGAATCATCATTCACCTGTCTCCTTGTTCATTCAGATTGACTGGCATACAGACAATCTTATTTCCCAGTAAAACAGGAAACAAGGAAACACAGGCAGGACATAAGGTCGGGAGGAATTTGATGATTCAAAAGATTAGCTCACCACCTTCTCTCTCTCGTTGGTACTAGCTGATTTAAGTATGTGCGGTTAAAATCACGTTTTTCATTTCAGCTTGTCTTTAAAGGGCGGGTCCACCATTATGATTATCATGTTTTTAAATCATTCTGTAGCTTCCCACTGCTGTTCCCATATACACATATATCTCATGTAACCTGGTTGGCAATCTTCTGACCCCACTCCGGTGTGCAATCCTACACAAGTTCCTGAAAATGGTGCAGTTTCCTGAGAATGAACCTGAATCTACAGAATTTCTTATATATATCGGAGGAGGGCGTGTCCTCATGGCGATTACGCACATGGTGTATGATGGTCAATAAGCAAGCATATTTTAATATTTAGGGTGCTTTTCGGCATGAGACTGTGACATTGCAGAAGTGTAGCACCGCCCCTCCAGTCCCCCCGTAAACTCTGCTGGCTCTGTCATCACTTTTCTCATATTAAGCACATTTATAATGTAACTGTACGCTGCTCAAATATCCCATTTCACTGGGGCAACATGTCATTCATCCCTTTGCATTCTACTTAGGTGTGAATATACAGGGGAGCCACATGAGCAATACCTGATTGGTGGAAATGCTTTAAAGCATTTCCAACCTATGTTATCCTAATCTTTATTATTGGTGCCAACCTATGTTATCCTAATCTTTATTATTGGTGGAAATGCTTTCAAGCATTTCCAACCTATGTGTAACACCCGTCTCATGTACCTATGGGGCGGGCCTGGGTTAAACTTATGATATTCCCCTTTTTGTTATGCTTAATAAATAAAATATGAATTGAGTAAATGAAAACCACACACAATAGCACTTTAAATGTAAATACTTTTTTAGTTAGAGGATTTTTTAGTTCAAAATAGAAAAATAACAACTGTGAAATAACCACTTGGGTTCAGTGACAATAAAAGTAATATTCAACAGAAATGATACGTTTTAAATCACTTTAAATGCTGGCAATCACGGGTTCTTCACACCAAATATCATGAAACATAAAGCGAGCGAATAATGCAATGAACCCACACACACACACCACCGTCCACAACAGTCTGGGAAAAGCTACCCCAAAACCCCGTTGCAGGCCTGTTTCGTTGCTCGTGTGCGTTGAGGCCCAAAACACACTGGCCGGTTCGCTCTCGGAAAGCAAAATAAAAGGCACGTGCAAATCAACAGTTACTCACGGCTCCCGACAACAGCCGACAACAGTCCATGCGCTCCCGACAACAGTCCATGCGCTCCCGACAACAGTCCATGCGCTCCCGACAACAGTCCATGCGCTCCCGACAGTCCGTGGGGAAACCGAAACTCACAGTACGCTCGTAACGATTCCGTCCGACAGTTCTCGTCCACACCGGAGGGCGCAGATCCTCTTGACAGGGCACAAAAGTCTGTGTTATCTGGTAACAGTCCGTTCACCTTAAAACAAGAACTTTCAGCCTCTAAAAAAAAGTCTCAAAACTTTGACGCGGTTGGGCTAACTCGTGTCTCTCCCTGCTTTCTTCCCGGAATCACAACACAGTCTAAGTCCCTCCCCCTCACGTCAGACTGCTCCCGCCATTGGCCGGAGTCTCCGAGCTCTGCACAAGCCAATCACAGCAAAGACTTTTGTGATCGACACCTCTTAAAACAAATAACATTGTGTAAATAACGTAATTGGTGGAAATGCTTTAAAGCATTTCCAACCTATGTTATCCTAATCTTTATTTTTCATATTATTATTATTCTTCCGTACGATTTTCGGTCGCCTCTAACTTCTACATACTTTCAGCTACAAAAACCATTCAACTATCAAAATGTTCAGCTCTTTCAGCTCTTTTATGCTCACCTTCAACCTTTTTTCTACCTTTCATACTTTTTCATATATTCAGTTTTTTCCATATTTTTTTTTCAATGCATTCCTATGGAGATCAGCCTAAAAACCTCTTTAACATCCTCCTCTTTGAACTCCAACTAGTTTCACATACTTCCACCTACAGACTCCATTTAAACTTTAAACAATCTACAAGACTTTGAACTATAAAACTCTTTATCAGTTTTTTGATATCTTTTACAGTTTTTCTATAATCACAGTTTATGTTTTATGGTTTTTTCAGACCTCACCAGAGTTTATAATGGGTGTGTATTGCGCCTGCTAGAGTGCGTGACATCATCGTTAGAGTGTGAGGGCTCCTCGACATACTTCAGATTTTTTTCCTTTCCAAACTCCTCCCGGCCACAATTTTCACTCTACACACGTGATCTTTTCCAATTTTGTAGAGAAACTTGTCCTGTCTCTCACAATGTGCTCAAAAACTCTGTGACAGTTACAGAATTTGAACTAGCAACCTCTAAGTGCGGCCAAGTCTCTTTTTCTTCTCATTCGATCTAAAGCAAATCGAGAAGCAGATTTTCAAAGAAATGCTGAAAATCACACATTTCTAACTCGCCCTAGCGTCCACATTTCTGACACTAGGAAAAAATAAAAGTGATCAGTGTCTTCAGCAGAGTCTTGTGGCGCTAACGGTGCGAACATTTTGGCAATACGACTTTCGGTGTGAGCGTGAGAAGCTTTTGTTCGGACCCTCCGAAATGGAGGAATAGAGACAGGCTCTAGACAGTTACACAGGCGCGTAGATGGCTTTGATCTCTGTGGCTTTGATCTTTAGAAGTGACAGCAGGTGTGCTCTGATTGGCGGACAGGAGCGGCAGACAGGAGCAGTCAGTGGGATTTGTAGTTTTTTTTGTCAAACATCTTCTCCTCAGGTATACTTTCACCTAGAAACTCCATTTAAACTTTAAAATGGAGACACGAGTGGTGTGCTCTGATTGCTGGACAGGAATGTACTAAAAACTACATTTAGTAGTGGGATATGTAGTTTTTTTAGTCAAACGTCTTCTGCTCGTCCATACTTTCACCTAGAAACTCCATTTAAACTTTAAAATGGAGACACGAGTGGTGTGCTCTGATTGGTGGACAGGAATGTACTAAGAACTACATTTAGTAGTGGGAAATGTAGTTTTTTTAGTCAAACGTCTTCTTCTCGTCCATACTTTCACCTAGAAACTCCATTTAAACTTTAAAATGGAGACACGAGTGGTGTGCTCTGATTGGTGGACAGGAATGTACTAAAAACTACATTTAGTAGTGGGATATGTAGTTTTTTTAGTCAAACGTCTTCTGCTTGGTCATACTTTCACCTAGAAACTCCATTTAAACTTTAAAATGGAGACACGAGTAGTGTGCTCTGATTGGTGGACAGGAATGTACTAAAAACTACATTTAGTAATGGGAAATGTAGTTTTTTTAGTCAAACGTCTTCTGCTCGGTCATTCTTTCACCTAGAAACTCCGTTTAAACTTTAAACTTTTACCCCCGGGCGGCGGCCCACTGCCTCCCTCTCAAAATTTCAAAAATGTCTGTCTATCTCTCTCTCTCACTCAGAGTGACAGCAGGTGCGCTCTGATTGGCGGACAGGAGCAGTCAGTGGGAGTTGTAGTTTTTCAAAGAAGACAGACAGACACACACACACACACACACACACACACACACACTTTTTCAAACTTTTCAAATATTCAGCTTTTTTAATATTCTCTTCAGCTATTCAGCTTCTTCAACTTTTCACATATTCAGCTCTTTTAATATTCATATTCAGCTATTCAGCTTTTTCAAACTTTTCACATATTCAGCTTTTTTAATATTCTCTTCAGCTATTCAGCTTTTTTAACTTTTCACATATTCAGCCTTTTAAATATTCTCTTCAGCTATTCAGCTTTTCAAACTTTTCAAATATTCAGCTCTTGAAAATTCTCTTCAGCTATGCAGATTTTTCAAACTTTCCACATATTCAGCTTTATTAATATTCTCTTCAGCTATTCAACTTTTTTCCAGCGTTGCTTCAGCATAAAGCATTTCCACGCATTTTCTACAGGAAATGCTTTTTCTAGTTACACTTAAACACTGTCTCAGATGAACTTACTCTTTTAACACACTTCTTGTAGATTTTTAACTTTTTTAACCTTTGTATTTTAACCATATTTATGCATTTTTAAACACATCAATAAACAATGAACTTCACATGAATTATGAATCTGTACATTATATTGTTATCAAAATGCAAATACACCCATTACTTTAGCAAGGGCTACATATGTTATCCTGTTCGGCCATTTTGTTTATTATTCTTCTTCCGTATGTTTTTTGGCCGTCTCTAGCTTCTGCATACTTTCAGCTACAAAAACCATTCAACTATCAAAATGTTCAGCTTTTTCAGCTCTTTTGTGCTGATTTTCAACCTTTTTTCTGCCTTTCATACTTTTTCATATATTCAGCCTTTTCCATATTTTTTTTTCAATGCATTCCTATGGAGATCAGCCTAAAAACCTCTTTAACATCCTCATCTTTGAACTCCGACTAGTTTCACATACTTCCACCTACAGACTCCATTTAAACTTTAAACAACCTACAAGACTTTGAACTATTCAATTCTTATTCAGTTTTTTGATATCTTTTACAGTTTTTCTATAATCACAGTTTATGTTTTATGGTTTTTTCAGACCTCATCAGAGTTTATAATGGGTGTGTATTGCACGTGCTAGAGTGGGTGACATCATCGCTTAGAGTGTGAGAGCAGCCCAAGACACTTCAGCTTTTTTTTCTTTCCAAACTCCTCCCGGCCACAATTTTCACTCTACAGAGGTGATATTTTCCAATTTTGTAGACAAACTTGTCCTGTCTCTCACAATGTGATCAAAAACTCTGTGAGATTTACAGAATTTGAACTAGCAACCTCTAAGCGCGGCCACGTCGGTTTTTCTCCCCATTGACTTACAATACTAATTGAGAAACAGATTTTCAAAGAAACCTGAAATGAGCAGCATTTCTAACTCGCCCTAGTGTCCACATTTCTGAGAGTAGGAAAAAATAAAAGTGATCAGTGTCTGCAGCAGAGTCTTGTAGTGCTAACGGTGCGGACATTTTGGCGATACGAGTTTCGGTGTGAGGGTGAGAAGCTTTTGTTCGGACCCTCCGCAAAGCCGAAATGGAGGAATAGAGACAGGCTCTAGACAGTTACACAGGCGCGTAGATGGCTTTGATCTCTGTGGCTTTGATCTTTAGAAGTGACAGCAGATGTGCTCTGATTGGCGGACAGGAGCGGCAGACAGGGGCAGTCAGTGGGATTTGTAGTTTTTTTTGTCAAACATCTTCTGCTCAGGTATACTTTCACCTAGAAACTCCATTTAAACTTTAAAATGTATACACAAGTCTGTCTATCTCTCTCTGTCTCACTCTCTGTCTCTCTGACTACTACTACTACTACTACTTCTACTACTAGCCTACTACTGATACTACGTCCACTGCTCGTACTTGTACTAGTACTACTACTACTGCTACTACTAGCCTACTACTGATACTATGTCCACTACTTGTAATAGTACTACTACTAATACTACTACTACTAGCCTACTACTGATACTACCTCCACTACTTGTAGTAGTACTAGTACTACTACTACTACTACTACTTCTACTACTAGCCTACTACTGATACTACGTCCACTGCTCGTACTTGTACTAGTACTACTACTACTGCTACTACTAGCCTACTACTGATACTATGTCCACTACTTGTAATAGTACTACTACTAATACTACTACTACTAGCCTACTACTGATACTATGTCCACTACTTGTAATAGTACTACTACTAATACTACTACTACTAGCCTACTACTGATACTACCTCCACTACTTGTAGTAGTACTAGTACTACTACTACTACTACTACTTCTACTACTAGCCTACTACTGATACTACGTCCACTGCTCGTACTTGTACTGGTACTACTACTACTGCTACTACTAGCCTACTACTGATACTATGTCCACTACTTGTAATAGTACTACTACTAATACTACTACTACTAGCCTACTACTGATACTATGTCCACTACTTGTAATAGTACTACTACTAATACTACTACTACTAGCCTACTACTGATACTACCTCCACTACTTGTAGTAGTACTAGTACTACTACTACTACTACTACTTCTACTACTAGCCTACTACTGATACTACTTCTAATACTTCTACTACTAGCCTACTACTGATACTTCCTCTACTACTTGTAGTAGTACTACTACTACTACTACTTCTTCTACTACTGATACTACGTCCACTACTTGAACTTGTACTAGTACTACTACTGATACTATGTCCACTACTTGTAATAGTACTACTACTACTACTACTAGCCTACTACTGATACTACCTCCACTACTTGTAGTAGTACTACTACTACTACTACTTCTACTACTGATACTACGTCCACTACTTGAACTTTTACTCGTACTACTACTCCTTTTGCTACTAGCCTACTACTGATACCATGTCCACTACTTGTACTTGTACTAGTACTAGTACTACTTCTAGTTTACTACTAATACTACCTCCACTACTTGTAATAGTACTAGGACTACTACTACTAGTACTTCTACTTCTACTACTACTAATACTACTAATACTTGTACTAATATTACTAGTACTACTGCTAATACTACTGCTACTATTAATACTACTAATACTTGTACTAATATTACTAGTACTACTGCTAATACTACTGCTACTACTAATACTACTTTTACTAATACTACTAGTATTACTGCTACTACTACTACTGATACTACTCCTACTACTTCTATTAGTACCCTACTAATACTACAAACAAAAAGAGCATTCAAATATTAAAATGTTCAGCTCTTTAAGGACATTTCAACGTGTCTTCAACATTTTTTTCCCTTTCATATTCTTTTCAAATATTCAGGTTTTTCATATTTGTTCAGCTATTTAGCTTATTTCATACATTTGCAGATATTAAGCTTTGTTAATATTATTTTCAAATATTGAGCTTTTTTCATAATTTTGCACATATTCAGCTTTTTCATACTTTTCACATATTCAGCTTTTTGAATATTCTCTTCAGCTATTCAGATTTTCAAACTTTTTGCATATTCAGCTTTTTTTAATATTCTCTTCAAATATTCAGCTTTTTCATACTTTTGCACTTATTCAGCTTTTTGAATATTCTCTTGAAATATTCAGCTTTTTAAATATTTTCTTCAAATATTCTGCTTTTTTAATATTTTCTTCAAATATTCAGCTTTGTTTTCAGTGTTGCTTCAGCATTAAAGCATTTCCACGTATTTCCGCAGGAAATACATTTTCTAGTTAGCAAATGGCAACTCAACTGTGGCTTCACAAATTGAGTAAGCCATTCACTGTCGCGCAGGTAGATTTGAAAACACTGTAAAAAAAAAAAAAAAATCCGTTTTTGGGATAAAAATTCTGATATGTTTTTGTCAAACATCTACCATGACTCTAAAATTTTGTACATTTTTTACACAAAGACTACCAGGTATTTTGATGTATTACCATTATCACCCTTGCTGGGGCTTGAACCCATATCGTCTGGCACCAAGAACCAGCTCCTAGCCAACTGAGCTAATTGTCTGGAAGTGCAATCAGCAAGGTATGATATCTGTCAACATGGGAATTGAACCTGTGACCTAAAAGCAGAAGTCACAGTTTGTACAGACAGAGCTAAACAGACACATGATCAGCTCCCTCTGTCTGACCACTGACATGAAGGAACTGTCAACCTGGCTGTGTGAGTGAGTGTGGCGAGTCAGAGGAGGCCCTGATCTACACATTCTGCTGGATAGCTCAGTGGGTAATGGTACAGACATTAGATTTGGAGGGTGGGGGTTAAAACCCCAGTCACAGCTAATCTTTGGCTGGGTATACAAGATTGGCTGATGAATTGGTAACAGAACATTTCAGTTTCAGGACTGACATTATTTGTATGTCTGATCAGAATGTGTAAGGTAATAGACTAGCATGTTGGACCTGATGACTCCACCCAGCTAGCAGGTTAGCTCAGTCACTACTGTCAGAGACTTTAGACTGGGTGGCAGGTGTTCAAATCCCAAGATGGGCAATTATGTTGCAGTTTGATCAAAAGGATCTGGAGAAGAACAAATAAACAAAAAAATGGATATGAAAAGTATTTGTATCAGTAGTCACAAGGAATTGTATTTTGCACCATGTATGGAAGTATGTCCCTGGTGTCACAGGATCTTATACCCATGCTTTCAACAATCCCTGAAGAACTCTTTCTTCCAAAAACGGTTCTCTGGATCAAAATAGTACTTACTGGAACCCTTAGCGTTACCAAGAACCCTTTTAAAACCTTGTATTCAGGAAAGGGGTTTTAAAGGGTTCTCTCGATCAAAATGGTTCTTACTGGAACCATTAGTGTTATCAAGAACCCTTGAAAAACCCTTTCTTCGGGAAAGGGTTTTTCAGAAGCAAATGGTTCCAGGTAGAACCTCAGCCCTTGTGAAAGAACTCTATTGGAACCCTTATTTCTAAGAGTGTAGGTTCTCAGGTCTAGAACCTCTGGACCTCTCTCTTGCCTTTGTTAATGGCCCAGTTTGGGTAGTTGCAGGCTTTGAGTGCCTGTCTTATATGGTTCTCCTCCTCCTCTCTGTCATGGTTGTCTCACTTGTCTGTGTTGGGACCTCACCATGAGGACTACACAATGCGGCCTACAAAAGCCTTCACATGCGGTCAGGACAAAGGAACAAAGGACATAAAAAACTACAACCGCAATTTTGGTTTCACCTCGCACCAAGGTGCGAAGTGCAACGTCACACAACTGGTGCCCTATTGGCTGACAACTACAGGTACCCCAGGGGGGTCCCCGGGAGCAGCCGTGAACTATATAAACCGGCGCCGCCTTAAGAACTTCCTCTTCCATCGCAACACGACGTTGCAACAGGAGGTAGACTCCTCCACCGCAGCACCGCTGCAACAGGAGACCAACTTATAACGTCTGCAGCGTTCCCTTTGTCTTAGGCCACAGTCTTTTTGCAAACTCGCTGGATGAGCGACAGACGGTTTTCCCCCGTTTTCCGCGACTCGCGGAAGGAAAAAACACTAACTGTTTTCTTTATTCAAGCTTGATCAACGAGAGGAAAAACGCCCCGCTCTCGTCTGGACTCAGCCTACTCACGTCCCCCGCTGCCGCCGGCAACTCACGAACTACCGTTGCCGCCGCCGCCGCGTTAAGGAACGCCACCATCGCCGGGAACGGACTCACAGGCTACGCATCAACACCGTAAGAGGCTATCTATCTGGGCAGAGATGTAAGTTTGATAGTGTAGGATATGCTTGATCACGGACCACCGAGTCTGTTGCTTTCTGTGTTGTTGTATTTGAATGCTGATTGTGCACCCACGCCGCTGGGTTTCATTTTGGTAACAGTGTGTGTCTAACCTCGGACACACTCACAAGCTCAGTAAGTGATCTACTATCAGTTAAAGGACCGGGGTCCCGCCGAACAAACGCCAGTTCATTCACGAGCTCCCGTGTGATGGTAATAGCTTACTGATCCTTTGTGTATTACGCGCGCATTCTCTCTCTCTTTGTTCTGGCTAACACACATGCACACACACATACACCGCCCCCACACGTATCCTACGCCAGCTGTTTCCGTCTCCGGACGCTAAGGGCATAGCTCCATCTGGTGGCTGTACCCGGCCATCTCTCGCTCTCTCTCCCTCTCTCGCGATTCTATCTGACGTCAGTGGCTTCGCCCCTGAACACTGTGAGGAATAGCTCTCTCTCTCTCTCTCTCTCTCTCTCTCTCTCTGCACACACACACGCACGCACACATACGCACACACACACACTCCACGTGTGTCTCTTCCTTTGTTTAGCTTAGCTTTGTGTGTTGGTCACTTCTAACTTCACCCCCCTTTGGATCCTAAGGAATATACTGGGACAAGCTACATGCTAGCAAATTAGCGCTGCGCGGAGTGCGCGCAAGAGCCATTGAGTGCACGCACAGAGGAGAGGGAGGTATGTATCACCTCGTCTAACATCAGAGCAGAACATAGTTCAGTATGGAAATGCGGTGGTGTTTTCCTTTAATTCCCGGCTCCTCCAGTCATCTGTGGTTCATTCCCAGCTCCTCCAGTCCTCGGTGGTTCGATTCCCGGCTCCTCCAGTCCTCTGTGGTTCATTCCCGGTTCCTCCAGTCCTCTGTGGTTGATTCCCGGCTCCTCCAGTCATCTGTGGTTCATTCCCGGCTCCTCCAGTCATTGGTGGTTTGGTCCCAGCTCCTCCAGTCCTCTGTGGTTGATTACCCGCTCCTCTGTATTTCTTGGATAAGATGCATGCACATTAACACTGTCAGAGTTGTTGGTCTGTGTCAGAATCTGTTATATCTACTAGTTTGTTGCACATTCCATTCACCGCCATTATATCGGGGCAGAAATGTCACTCACATAGACTGTATATAAGAAGTGGCCGTAGTCATGGCAACATCACCCATTGGTTTGTGGACTACGGTTTAAGATCTGCATTTTGGCCGTTGCTATTTTGGAATCTTTGCAACCACTGAAGGAAGTGACCATATTTGGACTGCGGAGGAGAATTGTGACACTATTTATAGGGAAGTGTTTTTAATGGCAAGGTTTTTGTGAAAGGTGTGTGTGTGTGTTTGGGAAGTAGAGTACACGAGTGGATAAATGAGACTTGGGAAATACTGCACATGTTGTGTAAGAGATCGTGAACGGATGGTTTGACATTGTTTTGCTGTTGTTAAATGATGCCTCAGTTTAATAATCATCGAGACATTTCTTTACTTCTTTGATCCTCCGTTCACCGTGGAGGCCGAGTGACCCTGACCCTAACTTTGACCAATGTGCCTCTCTTCCTTCTCTTCCACTAAGTGTGTAAGTGATGTGTGTAGATCCCTGTGTACATATGTATGATGTGTCATTTCCTGCTTGTGCAACAGTGTGTGAAGGTGTTGCAGTACAGATAAACCAAATAAACCTCCAGCAGATTAAACTCGTCAGAGGATGAACGTACAACACAGCTCCTATCTTAATCCTCTCTCCTCTTCTTCCTCTCTTCTCTGCCTGTGTGTGTGTGTGTGTGTGACTGATATGACTTGTTGAAGACAGATGCTTACATTAGCAAAACTGCATATGGTATTGAACATCCTTTGTCTGAACAGGATGTATAATTTGGAAAGTATTCGTTTTCTTAACACAATAAAGTGATTCCAGAATGTTTATGTGCCATTTTAGTTTGATGATTATCAGGATAATATCATGAATAGCAAGTATTTTGGTAGGATAATCCTGACATGAATTTCTCATATGGTTCCACATCGATACCCGAGTGCCAGCTAATGGGGCTCCGAATAATAAGGACTGAAGAACATGTCAGCCCAGCAGACAGCTATTCAGTCCCTAAAGGCCAAACAGCTGATCAGCAGCCTCTGTGGCCATTACAGCATCATGTGACTAATAACAGAGACTAAGGAGGAGAGAATCATCACATTTCTGGTGGCGTTAGATGAGAACATCGTATCAGCTTAGCTTAGCACTGGAACAAGTTGGTTCAGTCTAAAGCATAGCTCTTCACTTCAAATTTAAATTGGACCTGCATTTATATAGCACCTTTCTAGCTAACGAGCTATTCAAGGCGCTTCACACTACATCCAGTCACTTTTACCTGTTCACACACACATTCATACACTGATGGCACATCAGGATCTAACTCATTCATACATGTTCACACCGGGGGCCATTGGGGGTTCAGTATCTTGCCTAAGGATACTTTGAAAAGGTAGACTGGAGGAGTCGGGATTCGAATTGCCAATCTCCCAATTGGAGGATGACTCGCTCTACCTCTGAGCCACAGCTGCCCCATTTATATAAATGCAGGTCCATTCAAGTTTTAAATTTGAATTGGTCCAGTTAAAAAAACTTCAAACTAACAATTGTGTCTGTTAGTCTATCAAATGAAATCAACAACATACATGTTCATAACATGTCAGCATGATTTTGATGATATTTTCTATTTTTCAACAGGATACTTTCATCATACAGACACACTGAACGTCTGTTTACCTGCCCAGTAACAACACAATAGGAAGCAGATTGGTCTATTAAATCAAAAGTACACATGATGACAGTCACACATAACAAGTGGTTTCAAAAGCCACCAGAAAAAATACAAAGAAGAACCCAGAATTTCAAAACACCAATCAGACCTATTAACTGAATCTGGTGTATCTAAATATTGTTATGATCCTGTATCATTTCAGTAAATATTAGGGTTGTAAACGATAAACCGATGCGACCGGATATTCGGTTCAACAAGTGAGAGATACGGCTGCATTTGAACTTGATCTGCTGGTTTTATAACTGTAATGGTGCAGCCCACAAAAAGCCTGAGCAACTTCATTAATATCATGAAGATTATTGGATTGAAACCATAAAATGTATAAGTGGACATCATGGTGACATCACCTGTTACCTGCGCATCTTGGATTTTTTGCAACCAGTGAAGGAAGTGCGATGGATTCCTGCATGCAGCTGCTAACAAAGTTACCTTCATAGTTCAAGGTCAATTTACAGCTAAGTCATCTGAGTAGCTGACATTGGTAGCGTGGTAGCAACCTGTCAATCAGCAGGTAGCCCCGCCCCCTAAATCATCCCCTGCTTTCTGGTCTGTTTGACTCTAAATGGACCATAATGTATTAAATTGGATTGGATTGAAGAAGACTTGAATCTAGAGATTGAGACCATTAATTCATGTTTACATCAAGAGAGAAATTTCTCATAGACTTCTATATGATCAGAGAGGAGTCGCCCCCTGGTGTCCAGCAGAGAGAATGCAGCTTGAAGGCATTTCAGAATTGGCGGAAGGCTGCCGCCTGGGAGAAACAGAGTTAATAGGGATGTTTTCATGATTAGCAAACCTCAAGAGGGTGCTGTTTCAACATCTTAGTAAGTTCTTTATGGGTCATTTGTCACTCTGCCATCGGCCCTCTTCATTCAAATAACATCTGTCATTATTTGTTCTACATACAGCTTTAAATAGTTAACATTTTCACTTTTCATTTGGTATTTTAAGTCAAGTACTGTATGAGGTAGATCCAGACCTGGACCTGAAGGCTCTGCTGTATTAAGACATCATCTGCTGAGTCCACTACACGAGGGCAGACAGCGGAGGATCAACAGAACCATGTTGACAGCTCTTGGATGAAGCAGCATACTGTGTGCAGCAGCAGCTCACCTTCAGAGGCTCACAATGACAGCCAGTTTAACCCCCGCGGCCCGCTCACTGGGAGACCGCTTCACTATTTATATTCAGGCTGAATAATTCACCGTTAAGACTTAAACCATAGAGTGAAGCTGTGCTTGGAGGCGGCACACTGAAGTTAAAGCTAAATCCCTGTTACAAGAGGGTCCGACTGGAGACTCCAGCTACATCACCTCCATGCTCTTGTTTTCAAGGCCCAGATGCACTAAAGGTGTCTCACATGCTGTTGAAGGCCAGGGAAGTGTATCTTTCAACAACAAGGTTATTCAAAGTGCTTTACTAAAATCATTCAACGAATTGGTGAGAAACACATGACAAGCAAATAAAATACAAAATAAAACAAGAATATCAAAGGAATAGACGTTCCAGTGCAGTATAAGGAATTCATAAATGGTATTGTTTAGTGAAAGGCAGAGGCAAACAGAAACGTCTTCAGTCTTGAGTTCAAAGAACTGAGATTTGCAGCAGACCTGCAGTTTTATTTATAGTGTCGTATCACAACAGAAGTTATCTCAGGAAACTTTACACATTTAGCAGGACTAGAACATGCTTATGATTTTCAGAGTCAATATATTTTCCCCAGGAGCAAGAGTTACAGTGCCACCGTGCAGACCTGCAAGACTAGAAAGCACAGAGACTAAATTTGATAGAAACTCATAGAATTCAGATAAGAATTCATAATATTAATAACCAACTTTACAACAACAGCTGGCAATTGTCAGAGTTTACAGGGTACACCTGAATGCACCATGACGTTGATATTGGTGCTTAACTGTACAAAGTGATGTGGACACCAACCAACCTCCGCTTCTGACGAGTGAAGCCAATTCTGAAGTGCCTTAAACCTTCCTTCTCTCTTTTACTTCTCTGCTACGATATCAACAGAGCACCATGCACAGCAGACTAAAAGCAGGTATGTTTTGTTCTTCAAATATTCTGACTTTATTGTCATTAAATTGCTACTTTATTTTCAACTTCTCAGAAATCATTAATCAAGTACATTCACATTGAAAGAATTTTATTAAACAAAAGACTCACAAGAGAGGAAGCGTAAATCACGCTGACTCAGCAGAAAGAAACATGAGAAATGTTGATCTGTAGGACAATACATATTTTACCATTTATATTTTTTACATAGTAAATGTATTAATATTACACAATCCTATTATTTTTGTGTTATATTGCTGTATTACTGCTAAAGGAAATGCAGTTACACACAGTTTACATGTATAATGTTATCATATCTGATAGAAATAAAGCAAATAAAGATCAATAATTCAGATGAAGCTGATCCTATATGACAGAAAAGATTAATCAAGGCAACATATAATATTCTGTATAATAAGATGACCTCACATATTATCTGAGCTGGTATCAGTTTCCAATAGCAACGTGTCTCGTTTCTCAACTTTATGGACCAGAATGTGAAATATTATTGTATTTAAAGTAAAGCGTGTGACAAGCGTCCTCGCCATCCACAACAAACCTGTATTTAGACGTTCAGTTCACACGCTCAAACATACACCAGCAGCCATTCATCAGCACACTTTTCCATCAGTTATGATTTATTCAAATAAAACAAGCACATTCTAAAACCTGTTTGGTAGAGCTCAGAGCTGTGGGTTGGAACAGTGAGAGTGTGGATTCATGTCAGCGAATATCTCAATGAAAGCTCCATTATTCTCATCCAGACATTCATGTGGCTTCATGGAAACGCTTCATTTCAACCAAGGTCAACTTCCAGATCAAAAGTGTTCTCTGAGCTGCTCACGCTGGCTCTCTTCACATACACGTCACATCCGTGTGCAGTACAGCAAACATGGCGGATTATTTCCATCAGTCGGACATTCAAGTTGCCCTAGCTGCTCTGATTATCTGTCATTTCAGCAAATAAGCCGAGTCATGACAGATAATATAACAAAACAGAAAAGGAGCATTAATTACTTGCTTCACTTCTTTGCCATGTTTTGGTTTTCGACTATGGGCTATTTTGCGCTACTGAGGAGAGAAATAGGTAAGTTTCAACTAGGGTTGTAAACGATAAACCGATGCGACCGGATATTCGGTTCAACAAGTGAGAGATACGGCTGCATCGGTAGCAGCCTCCTCAATCGATACGAATTATCAATGAATTCCTAGATGAATCGGTTACAGAGTCATGGATCGGGTATCGCGAGACTTTGAAGCGGTGGCATTACACCAGCGTCTCTAAAACAACGCGAGAGCTGAAGCTGCCGGCGAAACGCCGTAGCTGGCTAGCTTGTATGAGTTATAAACAAGGGACAACACGGAACATGGAGGAGGTGGAGGTGGAGAGGCAGGCGCAGCACAGGTAGGCGGTTGCGACGCTGCCGTGTGACCGCAGGCACTCCACGACCGCACGTGAGAGACGGATGGCTTTGAATGTCAATCGCTTGTGTCTCAACTTGCGCCACAAGAGGCGGCCGCAGCACGGGTAGTGTCCACGACACTGTCCTGTGACAGACCTTTTTTTGGTCCATGTCTAAAAATAAATACATTGACGTGATTTTGTTGTTCTGTTTTTTTTGTTCGTTTTTTTTGCCAGTGCCATACAGTCACAATGTTTGGGGATATGTGGTATTTGACGTATTTGAAAAGAAACTATTGTACTGTCACTTTCATAGAATCGGCTTCTTTATTTTATAAAATATCTACAACAAATATTAACTGTAGAATCGAATCGTATCGTTCTTACACTGTATGGAATCGATTCGAATCGAATCGGTCTGTAATAAAAGGATATTGTTTTTTAATCAAATCGTAACCTGTGTATCTAGATGCATATCGAACCGTTTATCATAGAGAGATGTGCAACCCTAGTAAATATTGAATGCCATAAAAATTCAATTGTATGTCACTACGTTTTCCAAGCCTGAAGTGCAGCATTTTGCCCGTCGTCATCTTGAAATCGTTGCAATCCCTGAAGGAAGTGACCATATTTGGACTGTGGAGGAACTACGGGGCTATCTGTTATTTTTGGTTAATTCTGTAATCAACGTCTTTGAACTTGATCTGCTCGTTTTTATAACTGTAATGGTGCAGCCCACTCTTGGGGCCCGTAGACCAGGTGCACGTCCGCCACGCCGACGGGGTGTGTCCGCCTGGACTTTGCAAGTTTCGTTCACCGCGCAGGCACGCCTCCCGTCACTCCCACCCGCACAAGTGGGAAAGAGGGAGGAGAAGAAGGCGTGAGTGGGAGACGAGGAGGAGACGAGGCGTGGACTGGGATTAACACAGCTGATTCAAATCTTCACCAATCAAATGAGCTCCTCTCCTCACCTTTAATGCGTGAGGGGAGGTTCAGTGCAAGTTTCGTCACTTGACAACCCCATGACAGAAGCAGCGCCACCGCTCCCACCACACGCATCACGCGCTGTGCATGCGTATAGTCATAATAATAACAATGCCGATATTATATCACTATAGAAATTGTAGGCAAATTTTAGGCATGTCTATCACAAAGCAGGGTCAGGGCGCACAGCAGTAGACATAATAGCAAGCCGGCCGGGCCATTCATCATCATCACTGTCTTCATCATCTGCGCTCCACAGCTGCACTGGATTCCCCGTCCAACACCAGAACGGCGGGACACTGGGCCCTCGCGTGCCGCTCAGACCAGCTGCAGCCCCAACTCCGGTTCTAGCTCGCGGCAAAGTTGCGCGTCTCTCCACGGACAACAGGCTGCTGAGGCGCGAGACCTCAGACCAGGCACGAGCTGCTGTATATTTTTTTTTTGATTTTTTTAGACGCATTGTATTAGCATTGGATAGATATGAAAAACAGGAGAGAGAGAGGGAGATGTTTTGGTCCAAGAGGCTGAGTTTCCGTTACGCGTGCAATCCGCCTTTGATCTGACGTCAGATGTGACGGGACAATCTATATAGATATAAATTCACGTGTTGATTCAATTAGTTGCATTAAATAGTGTTTATTGTGATTATTTATTGCATTTAAATGTGCCTGGAACTGTGGAAACCTGCCTGTGAGGTCTTGGTGACGTGTGCACACTGCGCGCCAGTCAGCCAAACTGCCACTCTGCCAGCTGTAATTCGCCTTGAATGAATGGACTTTATTTGCGCCTTACGCCAAGAGTAGACTAGGTTGGAGCTGGCGAGCTTTCGGCGAAGTCTCGGCGAGGCTTTTTGCCACGAAACTTCTGCTGCACCAAGCTGAATCTGTGACGCCTCCCCCTGCTGCGCCGCCACACCCATCTTGGCGCAGGCGATCCACCAAACTGCCAAACTGACCATGCGCAAGGCTGCGCGGGTCGAAACTTGCATTACGCCGGCTCCGCCACCCTGCGCCACCCTGCGCCGCGCCACGAAAACTAGGGCCCTTGGTGTTGTTGTATGGCAGTGCTTCACAGTACAGCACAGTAGCTACCTGGCATGCATACTACATCAAATTTCACACACTTTAGCGTCACTGTGTGCATGCAGATTTCCACCCAAAGACACTTGTCTAAACGCGGAATAAAAAGTGGGAACGCAACGCCACTTTGTGTTCAGAGCGTTGTCGTGGACGGCAAAAACGCATACGATGATGTCATCGCCCCACCCCTCGACCCTTGAGCCTTCTTCCCCCGCGACGTTTCATAACAACAAACAATGGCGGCCTACGTGCTTGTGATTGGGTTGCAGCAGATATTCTGTTCATTTGTACGACAGAGAGATTTGCTACTTTTTTTACGATGCTAACAAACAACCGACATTTATGCTAGCTAACTTCCCACTTCTAATTAATCTATCACAATGTGTGACAATGCCTCGTTAAGGTCCTTAGGATGACGGCTGTTGATGCTTATTGATCGGGTGATCGGCTGGATAGTAGCGGTAGCTTTCATTCGGTCAAGCAACGTGTTTACTTCCCCATGCTCCATCTCTTCTTCTCCGTTTTTGGTATATTTTTGTAGCAGAAACAGCGCCACATATAGGTCTGGGATATGTACTACAGCGCGCTGAGTCGTTTACAGTGGATTCGTGTGGACCCAGATTTACTTGAAACGACGCCAAGGAAAAACAGAGAAAAAAAGTTGTTGCATCCTGACGCGGAGACATTGATTTTTCATCACTGCCACTAAAGAGAATTGACATCAACAATAAATGTCTGTTGCTTAAAGATAACATGCAACACAAGAACAGATTAACAGCCAGTAGATAATGTATTCATCTGTGTTTGTCTGTGCCATAGACTGTTAATAAGAAGTGAACGTAGTCATGGTCACGCATTGGTTTGTAGATTACGGACTACAATTCTTGTATTGTAAATATATAAAAAATAAATGAGTCAGGCTCTACTCCAAACTTTCCAACATGTTATTCCCTTAACATCCAGTTTGTCCCCTTTGCTGATGAAAAAACATCCAAAATACACATTTAGGTGTATATTTTACTACAATGTGTATTTATTAATTTTTTTGAAAAAACTAAATCAATTCTGTCTTTTTACGATTGCTATGACAATTTTTTTATACTTGTAACAAGTTTCCTAAACTCTTAACACAGTTAGCACAACATCCATCTGTGTAAGCTATACAATTAACACATTTGTTGTTGCTTTGACACAAATTTACACAGTTAACACAAATATTAAATGCTTGAACTTTATTTTACACGCAAGCTAAACCAAGACCAAAACAATGGATTTTTACTAAACATTTTTACACAATTACAAATATGTATGTCAAAACAGATCACATCATGTTCAACAACAGTAGTTTTTTCCAATTGCTAAAACACAATTTTGCAAACTAAGCTGGTTTTATCAAATTACTTAACACAATTCACAAAGCCACACATCCAAACTGCAAAATACATCAATGCAACCAAAACTACATATAGCATTATCAAAATTAAACTTTTGCTCCAAATGGCACATACTTCATTACCAGTTTTTTGTCGAACCAACTACACACTGTTGGGCATAATGCAGTTATGCCCGTTGCTTGAACACGTTTTGCAAAACTTCGCTCATTGTGTCGAAATTCTACACACAAACAAATAAGACACAACACTGGAAAATAAACCATTTACATCCATGTCAAATTGAAACTGCTTTCCAAACCTAAACTCTGCCATGAAAACCTAACAATCCTTTGTCAAAACGTCACTCTGATGAGTCTACTTCATATAAAACACTGCCCTCTTTAATTTTCACTGTTTTTATTCAGTTCCACAGAAGGCACGCTTTCACAACAACCAAAAAATCAAATACTCAATACAATACATTACCTACACTCTTAGAAATAAAAGTGCTAAGTACATATGGAAGTAAATCTGTGCCATCAGAGTTTGAATCTGAATTTCTAAGATTGAATTTTTTTAGTATCAAAATCACACTTTGAATTTTAAAAAACATCGAATTTCTAGCACTGAATTTTTTGTTTGTCTCTGAATTTGAAAAAAATTCAGTGTAAATAAATTCAATGTCAAAAAATTCAGTCTAAAAAAATTCAACATCTCAAAATTCAACGTTAAAAAATTAAACTTCAAAAAATTCAACTTCTCAAAAAATTCAACGTCAAAAAATTCAACATAAAAAAATTCAAAGTCAAAAAATTCATTGTCAAAAAATTCAGTACCCCGGGTCACCAGGGAGAAGCAATCGATCCCTGTCTCAATTCAGCCAACGTCCAGCCAATCATGTTACGCTCATTTGGTCATGTGACACCCACCCAAGTAGGACAGACCCGTCCGCCATGGCCAACGCAGGTGATGGTGCTTCGGTGAGTCCGTTTACTTTATTTGCCATTTGTGTTCGTAAAATTGAGTAATAGATATTACATGTTGCACATTAACCGGATTTATTGAACAATATCTACAATAAACTTTTAATGAGGTGGCGTTCGTGAAAACTTCGTTAGTAACTAGCTAACGGTAAGTAGGCTAACCGTGGTAGTGTTAACTGGTGACACAGTGTTTCCCACAGGATTTTAGGAGACGCGGAGAGGGGGTAATTTTAACACTACAATTAGCGCGATATAGCGCATTTACCGTTTATTAGCGGCCTGTCCATGCGCCCGTGTCTGTGCGTGTCTGTACGTGCGGTGCGACCGCACGCGAGAGAGACGGCAGGCTGACTGGCAGACATGATATATGGTGAAACGCTAGTTATTAATTTTTTTCTGTCGTGAAACAGTGGGTGACAGCATCGTGGTTGCTCTTAGTTAGTGATGGCAGCTGTTGACAAACGGCTACAAGCAACAACACAGTCTATACCCACCAGTCCTCCCATTAGCTGGCCTACTCTCCTTGCTTTACCTGTATTTGGCCCATCCTGCTCACCAGAAGCTGCATTCATCAGCTCCTCTTTGACTCAATCCCCGCCCCGAACCGTGGGTGTTGATACTCGGACCTGACGTCTTGGACCTCCCCGGTTGGTTTCGGTCGGGCAAGCTCGGCCGGTTGAGAACTCGATGCTGTGACGTGGGCCGCTCCGGTAGCGCAGTGGTAGAGCCGGTATCACCAGGGCTTCATGCAGTGGCCCAGATTCGAGTTTGTTCTCACTTAACAGGACAAAATTTTTAGGCTATAGGTTGATTTTCTACTGCATTATTATTTCATTCCAGAGGTTTTTGTTTTTATTTTATGTCCTGTTGAAAGTTGAAAATAGATTATTTTAGGCATAATCAAGCATCTTGAAAAAGCCTATCTGAATTTATGTCTTTACCTATTGAGAGATATTATTTTATTGTGTAATTTGTATAAATCGTTGTGTAATCAAAAAGAGGAGGCATACCTTAAAGGAAAAGTTCTGAATTTTGGACATAGGTCCTCATTTCCAACTTACCCGAGGTGATATAGGTCGGTGGAGACCGTTTTCCAATTAAAAAATGTTTTTAACGCTGCTACGAGTACTAGCTGTCACGACTGTAGGGCGCTTAGGTTTCGTTTTTACGCACTACTACTAACACGCAAAGTAAAATTCCGCTGCTGCAGAGAAACTAGTCCCTCAAAATGTTTTATCATTGAAAATGCAAGGTTGGTTTAATTTCTAAAATGATTCTACCAACACTGACATGTACATCGATAGTCCGACGTCATAATACATTTGTCTCGGGTGTTCTGCGGAGCAGTTAAAGCTGTTTTTAGAGACAGGCTGGATGTTACCGTTGACGTGCGCTAGCTCAACACCAGTTAGCAACGGTGACTTGTGCAAATATAAGGACTGGACCAATTGTGCTGAAAACGGTCTCCACCGACCTATATCACCTCGGGCTTAGGCTGGTTAACTGTCAGTGACCCCACCAAGGCCATATCTCAGTGTGCTGACAGCTGTCGACGTATTCATGAAACAAAAAGTCCCTTACTTCTCAGCATGGACATCAGAAAAAGCCCTACTTGTCATGTCTGTCAAGTTTCTGTTTGCTGTTGCACATTTAATGTTTATGTCTTGTCTTTCCTGTTTTATTTTGAAATCACTAACCCTCTGTCTCTGTTCTAGAGTTACTTCCTGCACGCCCTTCCCCCGTCCTGTCACACCTGCTCCCTGATTGTTCTCCCCACCTGTTTCCCATCTTCCCTCATTACCTCTTGTACTTTACCTTGTGTGTCTCACAGTCTAGTTGCCAGTTCTTTGTACCTCACAGTCCTCGTCCCAGCTTATATCATAGTCCAAGCCATAGCCTGTTTTGTGTATGACCTTGCTTGCCCCTTTGACCTGCCTTTTGCCTCTCGATTTTGGAAACCTCTGCCTATCTGACTGCCTGCCCGTGTACCGAACCCTGCCTGGTAATAAACCTGCCTTTTTGTCTGAACCTACTGTGTCGTGCATTTGTGTCCACCAGTTCTGCGCTCTGGAGTTCATGACAGAACGAACTGGCACAGACGGACACAGCCGACACAGATCTGGTTCGTAATGCCCTTAGATCTCAGGGTCAGAAGCTAGATCAGCAGGAGCAACAGCTTGCTACCCTGTGCTCGAGTCTGAGAGACCTGGCCACACGGCAGGACTCAATGATGCAAGCTCTGGGCGGGCAGGTTAATATGCTTCTGGAGAAATTCGACAACGCAGCCCTCACTGCAGCTGCGGCACCATGTCCCCAGTTGTCTCGGCCTCAGAGATTCTCAGGAGACTCGGGTGATGTCAAGCCATTTCTCACACAGTGTGAACTCCATTTTGAACTGCAGGCTGCAGCCTTTCCTACTGAGCGCTCCAAGATCGCTTTCATCATCTCCCACCTGTCTGGACGCGCTGAAGCCTGGGCTACTGCTGAATGGAGCCGCCGCGCCATGTCATGTGCCTCACTCGCGGACTTCACCAGGGCGCTAATCGACTTCGCCCACTTTCCACATCCTTCGCTCCCCCAGCCGACACCATGGAGGAACCCATGCAGCTGGGTAACACCCGTCTCCCCCATGAGGAGCGCCTTCGCCGGCAGAGGGACGGGCGCTGCTTTTACTGCGGTCTCCTGGGACATCAGGTCGCAGACTGCCATATCAAGACCTCCAAGTACGGACTCAAGACTGCTGTAAGGGTGAGCCAGAACACTGTTATTCATAACCCTGCTCACTATGAAGTTAAGGTTAGTTTTCACTCGAACACTGCTTCCATGGTGGTGCCAATTTTCATAGACTCTGGCTCTGATGCTAACCTCATGAACCTCTCTCTCGTCAGGAGTCTGGCCCTGAGCCAGCTCCGGTTACAACGTCCCCTCGAGGTGAAAGCGGTTGATGGCAATCCTCTGGGCCGAATTACCCACCGCACTCAATCAGTAAAAGTCACGTTTCCTGATAGTCATACTGAGAGTATTAGTTTTCATGTTTTTCCCGCCATGTCCCATTTGGCTATCCTCGGGCACCCCTGGTTAACCAGACATAATCCCAATTTTGATTGGGTTAAGGGTCAAGTTTTGTCATGGGGCCAGGGCTGTTACTAGTCATGTTTTGTTCCTCAGCCAGCATTGGCTCACCAAGACCCGGATCTTTCTGGGGTACCTGCTTGTTACTACGACTTAGCTTTGGTTTTCAGTAAAGCGAGGGCGAAATCACTTCCTCCTCACGCCCTTATGACTGCTGTATTGACTTGTTGCTAGGAGCTACTCCGCCTAGGGGTAGGCTGTACTCTCTCTCCTCCCCAGAACGTCAAGCCATGGAGGAGTACATCCAGGACTCGCTCACGGCAGGGATTATCCGTCCTTCTTCTTCACCGGCGGGAGCAGGATTTTTCTTTGTGGAGAAGAAAGATAAATCCCTGCGCCCCTGCATAGATTATCGGGGGCTCAATGACATAACAATTAAAAACAGGTACCCTCTCCCGCTCATCTCCACAGCCTTTGAACTCCTTGAGGGAGCCAAAGTATTCACTAAACTAGACTTGCGCAATGCTTACCACCTCATACGCATCAAGCAGGGGGATGAATGGAAGACGGCGTTCAACACCCCTACAGGACATTATGAATGTCTTGTCATGCCCTTTGGTTTAACCAATGCTCCTGCTGTTTTTCAAAATCTTGTGAATGACGTCCCACAGGACATGCTCAATGTATTTGTGTTTGTGTACATAGACGACATCCTGGTATTCTCCCCCGATGAGGAAACTCACAAGGACCATGTCCGGAAAGTGCTACAACGGTTGCTCGACAACCAGTTGTATGTCAAGGTGGAAAAGTGTGAGTTCCACAAGCCCTCAGTGTCATTCCTGGGGTTTGTGCTGTCTGAGGGGGAAATCCAGATGGACCCTGCCAAAGTTTCTGCAGTTGCAGAGTGGGCCACGCCTCGTTCGAGGAAGGAGGTTCAGAGGTTTCTTGGTTTCGCCAATTTTTATCGCAAATTTATCCGCAACTATAGTTCCATTGCTGCTCCATTGCATAACCTGACCTCTCCTAACCAAGCTTTTGTCTGGTCCACAGAATGTGAAACCTCTTTTAACCTCCTCAAGAAGAGCTTCACCTCAGCGCCCGTGCTCACACTCCCAGACTCCCGCCAGAAGTTCATAGTCGAGGTGGACGCCTCTGATGTGGGTGTTGGAGCAGTGCTCTCACAGATTAATCCAGAGAATGGTAAGCTGCACCCTTGTGCTTTTCTTTCCAAAAAACTCTCCAGTGCAGAACAAAATTATGACATTGGGGATAGAGAACTTCTGGCGGTGAAGGTGGCTCTGGAGGAGTGGAGGCACTGGCTTGAGGGGGCGCAACAGCCATTTCAGGTCTGGACTGACCATAAAAATCTTGAATATCTGAAATCTGCCAAAAGATTAAACTCCAGGCAGGCCAGATGGTCTATTTTCTTTAGCCGATTTGATTTTGTCCTCTCATTCCGCCCTGGCTCCAAAAACACCAAGCCTGACTCTCTTTCTCGTATGTTTGACCCAGACAATTCCAATCAGGCTCCCAAAACCATCCTCCCAAAGTCCTGTTTTGTTTCGGTCTTCTCCTGGGGAGTTGAGGACAAGGTCAGAGCGGCTGGTGTCAGCGTCCAGGTTCCTCCGGAGTGTCCAGAGGACAAACTGTTCGTGGTCCCAGAACTCCGGGGGGAGGTTATACATTGGGGACACGCCAACAAGGTAATTTGCCACCCAGGGATCCTTAAGACCCTGTCTATAGTGCAGCAGCATTTCTGGTGGCCCAAGATGAAGAATGATGTTATTGATTACCGTAGATGACCAAATAATCGCCCGCGTGCAAATACGCGCCTGTGCTCTAATAGCCGCCGGGGTCCGACCTCATTTGGCATAATAAACGCCGGTTCAATTAAACGCCCGGGCGATTAAGTGTTTACCATAGTCTTGCACAGAAAACAAAAGTTTTTTTTTTAACAGCACTTCACCGGCTCTCACCTCTTCTGTCAGTCAGCCCCTCCTCTCGCTCTCTCTCTCTCTCTCACATGCAGGCGCGCGCACACACACACACACAGACACACAGACACACAAACACAGGCGCGCTAGACTGAGGGATATAGGGATATAGATAAATGCGCTAATGTACAGTGTTGAAATTACCGCGATCGACCCCCCCCTTCCGTTATCATTCATAACACTGCTCTGATCAGCTCCCTGTGTCGCGGTAACACAGACAAACTGTCTTTGTATTTATTGTCTGATGTCAATAAAGATGCGTCGGGGGGGGAAAAGTAGTTTTGTTCCAGTGGTGCTATGGTGCTATGGTGAGCTCCTTGTTCTTTGCATGATGGTCTGGTGCTGCTCATTGCAAAAATAAATTGTAGCCTGTTGCAAATACGCGCCTGGTTCTTATAAACGCCTGGGCTCCAAGTCGATTTAGCATATTAAACGCCCGGGCTACTAAATGGTCATCTACGGTATGTTAACGCTTGCACTGTCTGCGCCATGTATAAAGTGTCCCATCGGAGACCACCAGGGGAGCTTCTGCCCCTCTCAGTACCCAAGCGCCCATGGTCGCACATTTCCTTAGATTTTGTCACGGGGCTTCCTCCCTCTAGTGGTAACACTGTTGTTTTGACTGTTGTTGACAGACTGTCTAAGATGGCTCACTTCATCCCACTCCCCAAGCTTCCTTCGGCCAAGGAGACAGCCGAAGCATTAATTAATCATGTTTTCAGGATTCATGGCTTCCCTGAGGATGTGGTCTCTGACCGGGGCCCACAATTCATCTCCAAGTTCTGGAAAGAGTTTTGTGGTCTGTTGGGAGCCACAGTTAGCCTGTCGTCAGGTTTTCACCCACAGTCTAATGGACAATCTGAACGCCTCAATCAGGAACTCGAAAAAGGCCTGAGGATCACTGCATCGCGACACCCGGACACCTGGTCATCACAACTGGTCTGGGTGGAACTTGCTCATAACTCCTTACCCTCTGCATCATCTGGTTTTTCTCCGTTTCATGTAGTACATGGTCACCCACTCTCTCTTTCCTTCCACAGACCCTGATAGCTCTGTTCCATCTGCCCTGTCTTTGGTTCGCCGCTGTAAGAGGACCTGGGAGCGAGCTCGCCAGCACCTCCTGCGGCAGTCCACCGCATATAAGGCCGCGGCGGACAAAAAGAGGTCGTCTGCTCCTGCTTACTCCACGGGGGGTCCTGTCATGTCTGTCAAGTTTCTGTTTGCTGTTGCACATTTAATGTTTATGTCTTGTCTTTCCTGTTTTATTTTGAAATCACTAACCCTCTGTCTCTGTTCTAGAGTTACTTCCTGCACACCCTTCCCCCGTCCTGTCACACCTGCTCCCTGATTGTTCTCCCCACCTGTTTCCCATCTTCCCTCATTACCTCTTGTACTTTACCTTGTGTGTCTCACAGTCTAGTTGCCAGTTCGTTGTACCCTCACAGTCCTCGTCCCAGCTTATATCATAGTCCAAGCCATAGCCTGTTTTGTGTATGACCTTGCTTGCCCCTTTGACCTGCCTTTTGCCTCTCGATTTTGGAAACCTCTGCCTATCTGACTGCCTGCCCGTGTACCGAACCCTGCCTGGTAATAAACCTGCCTTTTTGTCTGAACCTACTGTGTCGTGCATTTGTGTCCACCAGTTCTGCGCTCTGGAGTTCATGACACTGCTGAGCAGGACATGGCACTTATCTCCTTCTATAAACGACCTAATGTGGAATGGGGACGACCTCTGAATTGCAGACTTGACGGTAGCTCCAATTACAAGTTACAGTTGTCCAAAACTAACTTAAGTATTTACTCTGTCTTCTGTCAAACTTCACATTGTGTTACAGGAGATACTGCTATTGGACATGGTCTAACTCGTTTTTTTTTTCTCCACATGCATGGAGAAGCTGAGGTCAGGATTTTGCATCAACTTTGGTATGTATGTAATAGAATCCTTCCAAATGCAAGCTGTATTACAGTTTTTTTTTTTTATGATTCTGTCCATAAAGGTTATAATGCCTGTATTGATGATATCTCTGACTCTGGAATATTATTATATATTATAATTATATTATTATATATTATAATATATGAGGCCTATTTCTTTGTTGTTCTTAATTAAAATTTGATATCTTGACAGCAAATTCAAGTCTTACTGTCCATTTAGTTCCCTCAGCCTCTCACTTTCTCGTGGAAAGTGACATGTTCATGGTGGCGGGTCGAATGATAGGCCACACGGACTCAGCCCTGCTGTTATTCATGTCTTGCTTGGTGGAAGTCCTGACACTGCAACAGTGACACTGGAGGACTGTCCAGATCTGGACATTAGAGAAACCATCAGGCTTGTATGTTTCTTTCAGTAATATTTTTTCCCTGTTAAAAGGGTTTTCTATGGAGTTTTTCCCTCAGTCGATGTGAGGGTCTAAGGGCAGAGGATGTTGTTATAATGCTATGTAAAGCCCTTTGAGACAAACTGTTTGTAAAAACGGGCTATACAAATAAAATTGTCTTGCCTAATATGTAATGTACAATGGGCCGCCCCTTTTATTGGGTATCCATTGTCCTTTATGAATAACATTTATATGACTTATTGTCTTGAAGGTGGATCCATACTGTCCAATAAGGATAAACAAAGTGTCCAGGACTTGGCCTATGCGTGGGACCTCCCTTCCCCAACTGACAACAACAGGAGGTGGCTGTTTGAAAAGCTATTGATACATGCAGTGAGTAAAAGTTTGAGAAATGTCTGTCTAAAAACACAAGTCACAATAAATGTTTTATCCTGTGGGTGATGTTTTGGTTATAAATGCACATTGCTATGGTTCTAAAAAAAAAATTGTCTGACGAAAATAAAATGCAGCACTTTTTCCTGATTAATTTGATTCCCAGGTCTATAATACTGCAAGTGTGCAGGACAATAGTATAATTATTTCCTCATTCACCAGTGCAGCATAATAAGTGTTTCATATTTTACTCTTCAGCCTACTTTAACATAAAGGAATTTTATGGGTTATATTCTCTCTATCTAAACACTAATAACACTAATAGGACGTGTTATGAGGCAAATTAAGCAGCTGAGACGAGGCATTAAAGAAACCCCAATATGGACACTGCTGACCCAAAGACCTGACACAGTGGCCTTGCTTTTTCCTAAAGACACGGCAGGGAATGTCAGTGCTGAGGTTCATTTGAATTACTCTGGTCTTGTAGCAAATATTATGGTTCATACCTGGTTGGGATCTATGACTGTCTGCAATAGAATAAACAATTATCAAAGTCTTTCTCATGCTTTTTTTTCAATGCAGGTCCTTCTTCAACGTATCACATGGCCTCGTGAGGGTGGCAGCGATGATGACTATTGTTCAGTTGAAACAAAATGCCGCATGTCAGGGTATCTACGACAGTTCATAGGTGAAGGTAGGTTTACTTGTCTCAAGGGCTTGACTAATCTTCTATTCAGTGTGAACTGTTAGTGCCATAGTTGGCTATTTATCCTGATGACTAATCACCATCCATTTGAATCTACTCCATAGCAACACCAACTGAACTGACCAACCTGGTCAAATTCTGGACCGGATGGGAGGTTCTACCACCAAGTCTCTCTGTCGAAGTCTTCGATGGCAGATACCTCACAGCCTCCACCCGCTTTGAGACTTTGCGCATCCCAGGGCATTTTAAGGACCACACATCTTTTAAACGTGACATCCTGGCATGCATTAGCACTTGCCACACAGGATTTGGTCTTGTCTGAGTGGCATCTGGACCTGTATTTACACTTGTCAGTTAAGATTGTTTAGGTAAAATGTTGATGTTTTTATGCTTGTTAGCTGTCAACTGTTCATCTGACAGTATGGAGTTGTTGTATTTGTAGAACTGTAACTTGAACTGTAACCTGAAAATTTCAGACCATGTGGGAGATTCCTTGCCATCCTTACTCTGGTTATTAAAATATTCAAGTTGTCAAGGTGGACTTAGACTGATTTTATTTTCACAATTTTGTGCATTGTTAAATGCACAAAATTGTTAAAATAATTTGTAAAATATCCAACCTATTTAATAGCTGAAACTTAGTCTTTGAATTTCTTCTTTATTTTGTATTTATGCATAGCTCACTTCCCACTTCTGCTGACCTATAAGGCTCTTAATGACAAAGCTCCATCGTATCTGAAAGACCTCATCATTCCTTACTGTCCTACCAGAGCACTCTGCTCCCTGAATGCAGGTCTGTTAGTGACTCCCAGTATCTCTAAAAACAGACTGGGAGGTAGAGCCTTCAGTTACCGGGCTCCTTTACTGTGGAACCGGCTCTCTCCATGGGTCATAGAGGCAGACACTAACTACATTTATGTCCAGGCTCCTCTCCTCTCCTCCCACCAGAAGCTGCCTCCATCAGCTCTTGTTAACATTTCTGTCTTTCCCACATTCTGTGTTATAAACTGTTTTCTTGTATGTATACAACATCTATTGCACATCTGCCCGTCCTGGGTGAGGGGTCCCTCCTCTGTTGCTCTGTTTCCCTGTTAAAAGGGTTTTCTATGGAGTTTTTTTTTTTTTAAACACGCTATACAAATAAAATTGCCTTGCCTATATTTAGAATTAGATCTTGTTTCATGCATACCACTCCATGCTACTGCACTCTATGCAAATGTAACAAATACTAGTACATCATGGTACTCCTTCTAGCAGCTGTGTGCTAACATAGTATCACTACATGGTATCAGTGAGGGGGCAACTTCCAATTAGCAGTAACTATTCTATTGAACAAACCGTTGATTGTGAACACTCTTGCCAGATATAAAGCTGCTCCTTCCAGTGCCACGGACTGTAAACATGAAGCGGGCAACATCCACGTTTTCAACTCCCTGATCTCCACCTACCCTAAAGAAGACACAACACTTTCAAATATCATATATATATTAAAAGTTGGTTACAGTTTATTGGTTGAATTAATAAAACAGTGCAATGAGAGTGGTTGAAGTATCTGAGAGCAAAATTCTGAAAATAAAATAAAAATAACTTGTTAATAATTCCCTATTATTAACCCTATTTCCCTATTCAAAGTCTCTCTAACTAAAAAGGTGTTATGAACAGTGTTTATCTTTGACCTGGTATTTTTCCCACCATACAACTCATTTTCCATACACATAGTTACAGTTAGTACTTTTATATTGTAAAATCTCCTATATTATAATATCCATTCACCTGAGAGGAACACCAAACTTGTCGACAGATTCCTGGAAGAATGCCAGGGTGGTTGAGGCCATGTTGTTTGAGGCTGCACCAAGATACATTATCTGCAGCACAAATACAATGACATGTCTGTGGGGCACTCAAGTATTTCATAATTATAGAAATATGTGCACTTTGTCCAAACAATTGTGCTAACCTTACGAGAAAAACCATCAATGCCTCCAAAGACAACAATGTTGTAGCTGAAAGAGTGAAAAATGAATTTGTCAACTGTACATAAGATACTGCAAGTTAAAAAAAGAAAGGAAAAAAAGGCAACACACAGTTGCTAAATGTAATAGACAAAATGTGTGCCATTATGAGAGGTTAGCTGTTATGGCGCATATATAGAAACAGAAGCAGTATAAAAATGTGTGGTAACTAGAGCTGCAACAATTAATTGATTCATCAAACAATCATTAATTAATTAATTAATTAATTAATAAAGTAATTATTAAATTACTCGTCAACTATTTTGATTTGATTCAAATAATAGGTTTGAGTAGTTTTTTAAGAAAAAAAGTCAAAATTCTCTGATTTCAGCTTGTTAAATCTGGATATTTCTGGTTTCTTTGTTCCTTTATGACAATAAAGTGAATATTTCTTTGGTTTGTGGACAAAACAAGATGAGGACGCCATCTTGTGGTTTGGGAAACACTGATTGAGATTTTTCAACATGTTTTCAATGTTATTGACCAAATAACTAATTGATTAATCGTTACAATAATCACCTGATTAACCGATAATGAAAATAATTGTTAGTTGCAGCCCTAATAACTATATACTTTAAAACAAACACCCTTAAAACTCAGACATTTCGTGAAAAAGATTGCTAAATATGAATTTACCGAATCAATTTATGGTTCGTATCAATGTGCCACAAAGCCTGGGGTCCAGGTACTGAATAGGTCCGTCTAGCTAGACACCCAACATGGACCATTCGGTTTATGACACCAATGGTGTCAACGCGGTGCATGGAGACTCTGACTCGGTTATACTGCACCCTCAGTCTTCTGGCTTGCAGTAGGCCCTTCATCATCCGATATCCAGAGTTAGGCTGCCTAGATTTAATGTCTCTCACACACTGATCTAACTCATCATCTGTCATTGGGCTGTAGAGTGCCCTTACTGAGAGATCAGACTCAGCCATGCGTCGGTATACTGTACGTCTGGACACCCCCAAGAATTGAGCAATACAAGGAACAGACAAATTAAGTTCCAGAAGTTTGTTAAGGTAGTCTGGGGATATGGTCATCCGCTGTCGCCCTGCTGGTCCTTGCTCAAACTGCACAACTGCAATGTGTTGCTCCCTTTTGTCTTTTTCTAAATTGATAAGACTGTGTAGCTGTGTCAGGGCTTCTAAAATAGCTGGACAAACAGTTACTTGACTGGATACAGCATTTAAAAACACAAGTTCTTGTGTGCAAGTGAACTCTAAGAAGTCCAGGTCCAGAGGCATGCGTCCCACAATATGTTCCAATCGAGAACGAAGTCTTTCTAAAAGATGATTAAGCAGTTGTTCCTAGGAGAGAAAAACAAAATAGAAAATTAACAATAGAAAAGCAAATCCATGACTGTAGCTGGTGTTTGAAAAGTGCAATTTGTAATAACAGCTTCATCAGATACTTGAATAGTTCAAAATCCGATGCCTGTATTAAAATGATTACACAATAAACTCAGGTTAAACGCCACGTTCACATAAACGGACTGCGAGCTCAACTGTAGCGCACCTACTCACGCGCGTGTACAGCCCGTGTAACCCGACAGGACTCGACAAGGCGTGCAGAGGGGAAAGCTGTATATCCGGTAATCACGGTACCGAAAAATGCAGGTACAGACGTATTTTTTGAGTCTCGACATCGACTTGGTACCGAAGTATCGGTTCTCGTGACAACCCCAGGCTGTATGAAATAAATAACTAACTCTCTCGCGTGCGGTCGCACCGCACGTACACACACGCACAGACACGGGCGCATGGACAGGCCGCTAATAAACGGTAAATGCGCTATATCGCGCTAATTGTAGTGTTAAAATTACCCCCTCTCCGCGTCTCCTAAAATCCTGTGGGAAACACTGTGTCACCAGTTAACACTACCATGGTTAGCCTACTTACCATTAGCTAGTTACTAACGAAGTTTTCACGAACGCCACCTCATTAAAAGTTCATTGTAGATATTGTTCAAAAAATCCTGTTAATGTGCAACATGTAATATCTATTACTCAATTTTACGAACACAAATGGCAAATAAAGTAAACGGACTCACCGAAGCACCATCACCTGCGTTGGCCATGGCGGACGGGTCTGTCCTACTTGGGTGGGTGTCACATGACCAAATGAGCGTAACATGATTGGCTGGACGTTGGCTGAATTGAGACGGGGATCGATTGCTTCTCCCTGGTGACCCGGATGTTGGTACTGAATTTTTTGACATTGAATTTTTTGACGTTGAATTTTTTGACGTTGAATTTTTTTATGTTGAATTTTTTGACGTTGAATTTTTTGAGATGTTGAATTTTTTTAGACTGAATTTTTTGACATTGAATTTATTTACACTGATTTTTTTTTCAAATTCAGAGACAAAAAAAAATTCAGTGCTAGAAATTCGATGGTTTTTAAAATTCAAAGTCTGATTTTGATACTAAAAAATTTCAATCTTAGAAATTCAGATTCAAACTCTGATGGCAAGATTTACTTCCATATAATCGGCTTGTCCTCATAGGAGAACCCTTTTTGGCTCCAGGTAGAACCTTTTATAAAGGTTCCACCTGGAACCCTTTTAGAGGGTTCTACCGAGAACCCCACATAAAGGGTTATACCTAGAACTGTGTGTGTAAGGTTCGATCCAGAACCCTCCATGAGAGGTTCTACAAAGAACTCATACTGGGGGTTCCACCAAGAACCCTTTCATTTTCCAAGGGTTTCATCTAGAACCCACACAAGGAGTTCCACTGAGAACCCTTTCGTTTTTCAAGGGTTTCATTTAGAACCCACCAAAAGGAGTTCCATCAAGAACCCTTTCAGGTTTTAAGGGTTTCATGTAGACCTCACACAGGGGGTTCTAAAAACATCCCTTTTCAAAGGTTTTCACAAATAACCGTCTTGTCTTCTGAGGGTTCTATAAAGAACCATATTGTATTCTACAGATCAGTTTAGTTCATATTATATTGTGGTCATTTTTCATGTTGACATTGAACAAACATTCAAAACATTTTAATGAGAAAAACATTTATTTAAAGATAGTCCAACAGAACAGGCTGTGTAGGTCCCAGGGGAGAACAGGTCAAAAGTCAGCATAGGTCCAGTGGAATCAGCAACATGACAGGCCAGACACATCATGCTGTCCTCAGTCGTGGATTTGTGTAATCTCCAGCAACGGTGACATGGCAGAAAGGGGAGACAAAAAAGAGTTTTAGTTCCATCAATCCAAGGTGCATTTACTGTGCCTTATTGTAAGCTATCTACAAACAATAAAATAATGCATGGTCCAATGAAAGGAATCAGAGTACATACTGTATGTAGTTATCGTGACAGTGGAACAGAATCATGAGAAAGTGAGGGAACCCAACAACGTTTTCACATTGATTTAAATAATGTTAAAATACTTTTTAGTGTTATGTTACAAGTACTCAAAATGTTACATATTGTAACAATAATGGAAATCTCAGCAAAACCCTCTTTTTCAAGCCAATGGCACACTTCGGCTTTCGTCCAAGCTGTGTAAGTCATTTCTACAAGAAAACAAACAAACAAGCAAACAAACAAAACATAACAAGAAACAAATGCTTAGTCCGCCTTTCACCATAAAAGTCCTCAGCTAGGGTCAAGCATGCTGAAATAAGATATTATATTTAGCTCACCTTGATTCTGTGAAGTTTCTTCTGTTCTCTCTCTCTTCTGTTCTTCTTTGTTCTGTTCTGTTCGCAGTAATCACTATTGGTATGTCACACCTGGTTTGTAGAGGGGGAAGACCAGACTATATGGTGCAATCCATGGGGTAACCAGCTCTTTACTCACACATGACAGCAGCCATTGTGCCAGCTCACAGGCCCAACACACCAAACCTTGCCCTTTCCCCTGGGAGATCAAGGTTCAATTCCCGGCATCAACAAACCCTGATGTAGTAGCCCCAAACTCAGTGTTACAATATGATTTTTTCATCAGTTAAGGCTTGGCCTCTGACATCACAGACCTTCCTTTATCACTGAACTTATGTGCAGCTTCACAACTTGACTAAGCCAGTAAGCAGGGTACAGCAGCCGTGGGATGAGGCAGATCATGGAAAAGTATGAGGAGGAGACAAATACATGAGTAAAATTGTCTGTAAAATAAGTGTTTAATTGTCTGTCACTGTTAATGCCTCAGTAGGCATTAACATGGTCACTCTTCATCAACCAGGCCTTGAACTCACAACTTCAAACTGTATCCCTAGATCACGTGACTTGTAACAAACTTTCAAAAGCCTTTGTCCAGTGAGTAGTATAGCTCACTTAGATGCCCCAGAAAGAGGGGTTATATCCATGCTGTAGGGACCCAGGGTTCAATTCCCCTGGCTGTTTCCTTGCTGTGTGTCAATTTCCTCCTGAAGAAGAGAGTAGTGTAACTAAACCTAAAAAAATAAACACAATTATAGCTGCTGCGCAGCAATGGGTCGGGTCCGGACTATTTTTGGCAATTTTAGGCAATTCTGAGCAACAAACAGGAGAATAGGAAGGCAAGACAGTTGACATTGTAATGTTGCACATTTTGCACCAGTTGAGGCTGAAATCCACAATTTCTGGAACCAAAGACCATTGTCTATCACACTGAGCTAATTGGCAAATGGCAACTCAACTGTGGCTTCACAAATTGAGTAAGCCATTCACTGTCGCGCAGGCAGATTTGAAAACACTGTAAAAAAAATAAATAAATCAGTTTTTGGGATAAAAATTCTGATATGTTTTTGTCACACATCATCTACCATGACTCTAAAATGTTGTACATTTGTTACACAAAGACTACCAGGTATTTTGATGTATTGCCATTATCACCCTTGCTGGGGCTTGAACCCACATCGTCTGGCACCAAGAACCAGCATGTAGCCAACTGAGCTAATTGTCTGGAAGTGCCATCAGCAAGGTATGATATCTGTCAACATGGGAATTGAACCTGTGACCTAAAAGCAGAAGTCACAGTTTGTACAGACAGAGCTAAACAGACACATGATCAGCTCCCTCTGTCTGACCACTGACATGAACCAAACCATGTCAACCTGGCTGTGTGAGTGAGTGTGGCGAGTGAGAGGAGGCCCTGATCTACACATTCTGCTGGATAGCTCAGTGGGTAATGGTACAGACTTTAGATTTGGAGGGTGGGGGTTAAAATCCCAGTCACAGCTAATCTTGCCTGGGTCAACAAGATTGGCTGATGAAGGTCTTGCTTTCTTATAATTAATGGTTGTGAAAACAGAACATTTCAGTTTCAGGACTGACATTATTTGTAGGATCCAGAATGTGTAAGGTGATAGACTAGTATGGTGGACCTGATGACTCCACCCAGCTAGCAGGTTAGCTCAGTCACTACTGCCAGTGACTTTAGACTGGGTGGCAGGTGTTCAAATCCCAAGATGGGCAATTATGTTGCAGTTCGATCAACAGGATCTGGAGAAGAACAAATAAACAAAAAAATGGATATGAAAAGTATTTGTATCAGTAGTCACAAGGAATTGTATTTTGCACCATTATTGGTAAGTGTTATCAGGAAGTGTGTCCCTGGTGACACAGGATCTTATACCCATGCTTTCAACAATCCCTGAAGAACTCTTTCTTCCAAAAACGGTTCTCTGGATCAAAATAGTTCTTACTGGAACCCTGAGTGTTACCAAGAACCCTTTTAAAACACTTTATTCAGGAAAGGGGTTTTGAAGGGTTCTCTGGATCAAAATGGTTCTTACTGGAACCATTAGTGTTACCAAGAACCCTTGGAAAACCCTTTCTTTGGGAAAGGGTTTTTCAGAAGCAAATGGTTCCAGGTAGAACCTCAGCCCTGGTAGAAGAACCCTATTGGAACCCTTATTTCTAAGAGTGCACATAGGGCCACAGACAGCTTGTCAGGAGCAATTAGGGTGAGGTGTCTTGCTCAGGGACACCAGGCACTCAGCTAGGAGGAGCTGGGGATCAAACAGGCAATCTTGCGGTTGCCAGCCAACCCGCTCTACCTCCTGAGCTAATCCCCCCTAAAAAGACGAGTACCAGGACAAGGGAGAGGAAGACGAGTACCAGGACAAGGAAGAGGAAGACGAGTACCAGGACCAGGAAGAGACAGATGAGTACCAGGACAAGGGAGAGGAAGATGAGTACCAGGACAAGGTAGAGGAAGACGAGTACCAGGACAAGAGAGAGGAGGACGAGTACCAGGACAAGGGAGAGGAAGACGAGTACCAGGACAAGGTAGAGGAAGACGAGTACCAGGACAAGAGAGAGGAAGACGAGTTTCAGGACAAGGGAGACGAAGATGAGTACCAGGACAAGGGAGAGGAAGACGAGTACCAGGACAAGGCAGAGGAAGACGAGTACCAGGACAAGGCAGAGGAAGACGAGTACCTAGACAACTAAACCCAACAAAACAAAAATGTAGAGAGGCTTCAAACGAAACTGTAGTGCAAAACACAATTTAGTGTTAGTGTTTGGTAGACAATTCCGCCAGTCTTGAGTTCACTTCCATGTCTTAATGAAACGGAGGACTTTTATGTTAATCTTAGTCCCTCCCAGATCGATTCTCTTATAGATGAATCTGGAAGCCTACTGCAAACGACTCTCGACTCTGTTGCTCCGCTAAAACAGAAAACTATAAAGCATAGGAAGTTAGCTCCCTGGTATAACTCCCAAACTCGTAAATTAAAACAAAAACTGCGTAAACTTGAAACCATCTGGCGCTCCACCAAACTGGAAGAATCCCGCCTAGTTTGGCAGGACTGTCTTAAAACGTATAAGAAGGCTCTCCGTAATGCCAGAGCAGCCTACTACTCATCTTTAATAGAGGAAAATAAAAACAACCCTAGATTTCTTTTCAGTACTGTAGCCAGGCTGACAAAGAGTCACAGCTCTACTGAGCCATGCATTCCTAGAGATCTTAGTAGTAACGACTTTATGAACTTTTTTAATGATAAAATTCTAGCAATCCGCGACAAAATTACTTGCATCTTGCCTTCAATTGGAACCGCGTTACCCTCAAACTCAGGAGTTTTAGAACTAGCATTAAGACCTGATATATATTTAGACTGCTTTTCTCCAATCAACCTAAACCAACTAACGTCAATGATCTCTTCTTCTAAACCTTCAACCTGTCTCCTAGACCCGATACCAACCAGGCTACTGAAAGAAGTCTTACCCTTAGTTAGCGCGTCGCTATTAGATATGATCAATGTGTCTTTATTAACAGGCTATGTGCCACAGTCATTCAAAGTAGCTGTAATTAAACCTCTTCTTAAGAAGCCTACTCTAGATCCAGGGGTTTTATCAAACTACAGACCAATATCAAATCTTCCTTTTCTCTCTAAGATCCTTGAGAAAGTAGTCGCCAATCAACTGTGTGACTTTCTCAACAATAACAGTTTACTTGAGGACTTCCAGTCAGGATTTAGAGTACATCATAGCAAGAGACAGCTCTGGTAAAAATTACAAATGACCTTCTTATTGCTTCTGACAAAGCACTGGTTTCTGTACTTGTTCTGCTAGATCTTAGTGCTGCATTTGACACCATTAACCATGAGATTCTAATATGTAGACTGGAAAAATTAATTGTCATCAAAGGAAACGCATTAAGCTGGTTTAAGTCCTATTTATCCAATCGAGTTTGTGCATGTCAATGAAAAATCCTCCAGGCACACTGAAGTTAAATACGGTGTTCCTCAAGGTTCTGTGCTCGGACCAATTCTTTTCAACTTATATATGCTTCCTTTAGGCAACATTATTAGAGGACACTCTATAAACTTCCATTGTTATGCTGATGATACTCAGTTATATCTATCGATCAAGCCTGAAGAAACCAATCAGTTAGTTAAACTCCAGGCATGTGTGGATGACATAAAATCCTGGATGACCTGCAATTTCCTGATGTTAAACTCCGATAAAACGGAAGTTATTGTACTTGGGCCTAAACTCCTCCGAAGCTCGCTGTCTAAAGATATAGCGACTATTGATGGGATTGCCATCGCCTCAAATACTACTGTAAGAAACCTTATCTTTGGACCTGTCCTTTGACTCGCATATTAAACAAACCACGAGGACAGCCTACTTTCACCTGCGTAACATTACTAAAATTAGGCCAATGCTGTCTCAAAAAGATGCAGAAAAACTCGTCCATGCATTTGTTATCTCAAGGCTGGACTATTGTAATTCTTTATTATCAGGCTGCTCTAATAAATCTCTTAAATCTCTCCAGCTGGTCCAGAATGCTGCAGCTCGTGTTATGACTAAAACCAGAAGAAGGGATCACATTTCTCCTGTATTAGCTTCTCTGCACTGGCTGCCAGTAAAATCCAGAATAGAATTTAAAATCCTTCTCCTCACTTACAAGGCTCTTAATGGACTGGCACCATCCACTGGCTCCTCTTCTGTGGAACCGTCTTCCGGTTCTGGTTCGTGAGGCAGACACTGTTCCCACATTTAAGAGTAGGCTTAAAACCTTTCTCTTTGACACCGCTTATAGCTAGGGCTGGCTCAGGTTTGCCCTGAGCCAGCTCTTGGTTAAGCTGCTATAGGCCTAGACTGCTGGGGGATTATAGTGGCACACTGAGCCTCTCTCTCTCTCTCTCTCTCGCGCTCTCTCTGTGTATGTTCCCCCGGAGTCCCTGTGCTCTCTTGCCTAGCAGGTCTCCCTGGACCGTGGTGGAACCTGATCCGGACTGCACCGATGTTGTGGTCTTGTTTGCCTCTTACCGCCTGTATTTTTAATTAAAGTAATTGACTAAAATCGGCATCTCTACTGTCACTAACTTGACTACCCGGGATCACTCCCGGGAGTCTGGCTATGCTTTCTGGTCCAGCAGAGTCCACTGAGGTCCTGACCGATGCAGACTGCTAACTGGCCTGATGCTGGAAACACCACATTGTAGTTCCACCTGCCCGCTGTGTGACTGCTCAACTACTCCTGTTTTCTGGTCTACGGCGACGTGGTTGGGATGGATCCATCTCGGCGTGGCTGTGCCTGCTGCCATGGACTACTACTGTTGATACTATTGCTTCTGTTAATACCACCACTACTGTTAATGCTACTACTACCATACTACCAACACCAAATGCAGTTGGAACCCAAGGGCCTGGGCTGCACGAGATTTCTGCCTAAAAGCCTATTAAGGCAGTTTTTTCTCGCCACTGTCGCTGTAATGCTTGCCCCTGGGTGATGTTGCGAATTTGAAATTGTGTTGACTCTTGAAATTTTGAGCGTATTCTAGTCCTGCGCAATGTGTTAAGTGTCCTGAGATGACTTCTGTTGTGATTTGACACTATAAATAAAATTGAATTGAATTGAATTGAATAGACAGTGTGTTATTGTATTTTGAAAATTAATGTTGGAGTTTAGTTTACTATGTGTGATTTTGAGCATGAAATTAACCATTTTGCCAATTGTGTGCGGTAGGTGTGTTGGTGCGTTCAGAGTTTAGGAAAATTGTTCAAAGTATTGAAACAATGACTTATTAAAATTGTCTCTTCATACAGCCGCGTCAGATTCGTTTTACTCTCAACCAGCGGAACCATTTCCCCCCTTGGCACCCTGGGAGCAAGGACTACTGGAAACGAGCAACACATAACAACACTCTGTACTAGAGGTCGACCGATTCATCGGTTTGGCGGATTAATCGGCCCCGATAGGACGTTTTACAAACTATCGTAATTAACGGAAAATGGCCCCGATAGTGGCCGATGGCTGTTTTTTTTTTCCCCCCGCAGCGCCGTGAACTGCTCCTTCCATGGCCCTGCTGCTCTCTGTCTCTCTGATCACTGAGGGGCGGGGCTGCTCTGCACACACAGCGCGCATGGGGGAGGGAGGGAGGGGGGGGGGAGAGAGAGACGGAGCGTGAGCAGCGCAGCGACAGCAGAGAGAGGAGAAGGAGGTGGAGACGACGACACGCGTTACTGTAAGTGTATTTAAACCTTCACAAGTTGAAAGTGAACAGACATAACCTCCTTGGTGGAGGCAATAAGTACCACCTGTTCAACAAGCATAAACGGGGGGGGGGGGGTGTCGCGTGTCAACCCCCCCCACCACACACCACACACACACACACACACACGCACAGTTATGCAGATTTATTTATTTCGGTATTTATTACTTTTATATCCAGTTAAAGATTTATATATTTATTTTGGTATTTATTACTTTGAGTTTGATGTTCACTTTGCGATTTTATACATTTGGATATTTATTAGCTGTTCAGTAAAGCAGTTGCTGCTAATAAAGTCAGAGATTGTGAATTTCCAACAGTGTTGAATTTTTTCGGGGGGGGGGGGGGGGGGGTGGTCGGTATTGGCCGATTAATCGGCTATCGGCTTTTTCCTGCTCCAAACTATCGTTATTATATCGGCCTTTAAAAATCCACTATCGGTCGACCTCTACTCTGTACATGCATGTACAATGTTCATGAATATAAACATGAGTGTGTTTGTGTTGCTGTGGGGGCATGTTTGCACTGTTGCATCATTACCTTTGGCTGAACCCAATGCATCAAGAGCTGCTGCTGATGATGATGATGATGATGATGATGATGATGATGATGCTGTGGAATCTGTAATCCTATTTAGGTGAGGAAAAAACGAAGGCTGACCAAACTATCCAAGCAGGAGAGAGAAGACTGGAAATCCAGATCCAGCTCCAGTAAGATTGCAGGTCGGGGGGGGGGCGCTCTGCTGCTTGTCTACATCAGATCGACCTGTTGTTCCTCTACAGTCCAAATATGGTCACTTCCTTCAGTGGTTGCAAAAATTCCAAGATGGCGACGGCCAAAATGCTGAACTTAAGGCTTCAAAACTGTACTCCACAAACCAAATGGTGATGTTATGAAGACTACGTCTACCGATCTTCTAAAAATCAGAATTCTTCAATGAATCTGCGTCTAAATAGGGCCAACGTACCTTAAAGTGATGTAAGATAACTACTTTAGTGGATTGGGCTTATGTAGATGAGAGAGCGAAGCAAGTAAGAGTGAGCGAGAAAGAGAGAGACATCCTTTATTGGTTTAGTTATTTTAAGCAAAAGGTTTTAATCTGCATCTTCTTTGTGGCTCATGTCAATCTTTTCTGCACTTTTGTTTGATACATTCACCAAATATTTTTGTGGAATGATTGATCACATCTTCACTTACCACAACTTCCACAATCTGCCCTGTATGGACTTTCAGCATGATTTTCTTGTAACATTACTGTTATAAGAATTTTCTATAACCTCATGTCTTAAAGTTTTCTTTGTTCAGGTTACAGCTTTATGTGTTGAACTGTTTATTACTTTAGTCTCCCCATTGCTGACCTAAAGGTTAGGCCTGGTAGTCATGATGTCTAGTTCTGCATGAAGATTAACTGTCAATGACGCATCATCTCCTGTGCCTTTAAAAGACTCAAGTCACAACAGTGGTTTGAGCATTTTCTCTGTAGCATCCTCATACGTTGTTGCATTGTAACTGCTCCTCTTGTACAAGATTAAAGTCAGACGTCGACTTTACTTATGTCTCCGATCTCCTCCTTGGGTGAATTTATTCGTTTACGGAAAAATTATTTTAACAATTACAATAATCTAATCCATACTTGGATTTGAGCAAGTGGAACAATCTTGTAATCAGTACAGAAGTGCACCCTCACGTCAACAGTCTGGACTATCACTGAGGGATCGTCAGCGTTAACTTCAGTTTAAATCATTCAAAGGCGAAACAGAACGGATATTTATAGTAATATGTACTGTATTCTTGTTCTGGAACAGTTTTGACAGGACATGTAATGGCCACAACATTTTACTAGATGAACAGCTACTTTCTACCTTTGGTCTGTGTGAGATTAACTTTACAAATTAAATACTTCACAATTCATTTCCAGGTAATTTCGTAGTCTCCACCAAATTAAAGGGGAAATGAAAAGGCTATCTTTTCATTAAATTGTCAGACTTAACGTGTAACTGATGATTCTGATGTCTAATTGATGAAAATCATTTCATTAAAAATGTAATTACCTGCTCAGTTTTTCCTCATCACTTGAATGCAACTTCAGTTGAGTTTGGATCCATCCAGCCTTAAATTGTGTAAAGTAGAAGTGAGATGAACACATGATGTTATAAGAATTTTGTATAACCTCATGTCTTAAAGTTTTCTTTGTTCAGGTTACAGCTTTATGTGTTGAACTGTTTATTACTTTAGTCTCCCCATTGCTGACCTAAATGTTATCAGAGGCCTGGTAGTCATGATGTCTAGTTCTGCATGAAGATTAACTGTCAATGACGCATCATCTCCTGTGCCTTTAAAAGACTCAAGTCACAACAGTGGTTTGAGCATTTTCTCTGTAGCATCCTCATACGTTGTTGCATTGTAACTGCTCCTCTTGTACAAGATTAAAGTCAGACGTCGACTTTACTTATGTCTCCGATCTCCTCCTTGGGTGAATTTATTCGTTTACGGAAAAATTATTTTAACAATTACAATAATCTAATCCATACTTGGATTTGAGCAAGTGGAACAATCTTGTAATCAGTACAGAAGTGCACCCTCACGTCAACAGTCTGGACTATCACTGAGGGATCGTCAGCGTTAAAGGAAAAGTTCGGAATTTTGGACATAGGTCCTCATTTCCAACTTACCCGAGGTGATATAGGTCGGTGGAGACCGTTTTCAGCACAATTGGTCCAGTCCTCATATTTGCACAAGTCACCGTTGCTAACTGGTGTTGAGCTAGCGCACGTCAACGGTAACATCCAGCCTGTCACTAAAAACAGCTTTAACTGCTCCGCAGAACACCCGAGACAAATGTATTATAACGTCGGACTATCGATGTACATGTCAGTGTTGGTAGAATAATAAAAAAAATGTTTTTAACGCTGCTACTAGTACTAGCTGTCACGACTGTAGGGCGCTTAGGTTTCGTTTTTACGCACTACTACTAACACGCAAAGTAAAATTCCGCTGCTGCTGAGAAACTAGTCCCTCAAAATGTTTTATCATTGAAAATGCAAGGTTGGTTTAATTTCTAAAATGATTCTACCAACACTGACATGTACATCGATAGTCCGACGTCATAATACATTTGTCTCGGGTGTTCTGCGGAGCAGTTAAAGCTGTTTTTAGTGACAGGCTGGATGTTACCGTTGACGTGCACTAGCTCAACACCAGTTAGCAACGGTGACTTGTGCAAATATAAGGACTGGACCAATTGTGCTGAAAACGGTCTCCACCGACCTATATCACCTCGGGTAAGTTGGAAATGAGGACCTATGTCCAAAATTCCGAACTTTTCCTTTAACTTCAGTTTAAATCATTCAAAGGCGAAACAGAACGGATATTTATAGTAATATGTACTGTATTCTTGTTCTGGAACAGTTTTGACAGGACATGTAATGGCCACAACATTTTACTAGATGAACAGCTACTTTCTACCTTTGGTCTGTGTGAGATTAACTTTACAAATTAAATACTTCACAATTCCTTTCCAGGTAATTTCGTAGTCTCCACCAAATTAAAGGGGAAATGAAAAGGCTATCTTTTCATTAAATTGTCAGACTTAACGTGTAACTGATGATTCTGATGTCTAATTGATGAAAATCATTTCATTAAAAATGTAATTACCTGCTCAGTTTTTCCTCATCACTTGAATGCAACTTCAGTTGAGTTTGGATCCATCCAGCCTTAAATTGTGTAAAGTAGAAGTGAGATGAACACATGATGTTATAAGAATTTTGTATAACCTCATGTCTTAAAGTTTTCTTTGTTCAGGTTACAGCTTTATGTGTTGAACTGTTTATTACTTTAGTATCCCCATTGCTGACCTAAATGTTATCAGAGGCCTAGTGGTCATGATGTCTTGTTCTACATGAAGATTAACTGTCAATGACGCATTATCTCCTGTGCCTTTAAAAGACTCAAGTCACAACACTGGTTTGAGCATTTTCTCTGTAGCATCCTCACACGTTGTTGCATTGTAACTGCTCCTCTTGATCAAGATTAAAGTCAGACGTCGACTTTACTTCTGTCTCTGATCTCCTCCTTGGGTGAATTTATTCGTTTACGGGCAAATTCTTTTAACATATGATACATAATGCTATTATTTAAAATCATGGATCTATACACCTTTTTTGTCGATTTTTGTTTTTTTTGGGGGGCAGAGACAGTAATCTAGTAGTAGTGGGTATTAGTGCTGTCACATGTGAGCACCAACATCACAAAGAATATGGATCATCTGGACACCGAAGACGGGCTATGTGAAATTAATAAGCTTACAATTGGCCAATGTTCGGAGGGTCGGCGGTTCAATCCCCGCCCTTGTCACTGTGTCATGGTCGTTGTTAGGGCTGTAGCGATACACTAATCTCACGATACGATACGATATTCAGCTCGCGATACGATATAAATCACGATATTCAGTCAACGATACGATTCGATACGATTCGATATAATTCGATACACTTACATCATTTTCTGAAAGATTTAAAAGGTACAGTGTGATTTTGGTGACATCTTGTGAGTGTTCCATTTACTTGGATTGAATTAATATCAACTGAAAGAATCAATTACACAATATATGGCTCTGACCTGACAGAGAGTCTCCAGCTTGCAAATGCTGGACAAAATAAATCAAATATGTGGTGAGAAAATAAGTTACATTTATTTAAGTGCAAACTGTAACTTACAAAGCACACACACACACAGTGGCGCCGCCAGCTGGAATCCTGTACACTGTGCATACTTTTTTTGAAGGTGGGCTAGATATTTCAATTTCAGCGGGTGACACCAAACAACGTCTGCCCAAGCAAGTCAGAGCTTTTCTTTCGCTCACACAGTGACCTGGAGAGACGCAGCCGCATTTGAGAGGACGATCGCGCGTGTGTGCGTAATAGCGCATAGCGCGTGTTGGTCCCTCTCCACTACACAATATAGCTCGGCTCTAGTCTCGTCACCTCTCTGCTGCTGAGCACTGTGGGCCGAGCCGATGCAGTTTATTAATTTCATGAGGTTATTTACTTACCCACGATGAAAAAAATAGCTCTGAATGAATAACAGCTGAGCAGAAGCACTTGTCGACCGTCGCGGAGAAATACGCGTCTGGTCTGAACTGGGGGGCAGCGGATCATGTGTGATTTCCGTGGCCGTGACGCTTTGCAGCAGCTCGTGTGAACCTGGCGTCATGCCGGCGTGAACCGGGCGGCCGCTGAAGCACCGCGAACGAAGCACGCTTCCTTTCGGCGCCTTTGTTAACCGATAGTGCAGTTCAGACCAGACGCGTAGCGCCGCGATCCTGCGCGGCCGTCTCTCGGCGCAGCGAGCAGAGTGCCAGGGGGATTTGAATGGGGCTTAATGTATCGATACTCGTGGCTAAAAAATCGATACTTTCTGTGGAAACAAAATATCGATTTATATCGCAGAATCGATAAAATCACTCAGCCCTAGTCGTTGTGTCCTTGGGCAAGACACTTCACCCAGCTTGCCTCGTGTGAATGTGTATGACTGCTGTATGTTTGAGGTGGGGGTCGGAGGGGCCGTAGGCGCTGAATGGCAGCCACGCTTCCGTCAGTCTGCCCCAGGGCAGCTGTGGCTACTATCGTAGTTTACTACCACCGGTATGACTGTGTGTGAATGAATGGAACCCGGAACCCTGTCAGAGCGCTTTGAGTATCTTGAAAAGCGCCATATAAATCCAATCCATATATATATATATATATCTCCACTGAAGAACAACCCAGTATCTCCACTAAAGTACAACCCAGTACCTCCACTAAAGAACAACCCAGTGTCTCCACTGAAGAATAACCTAGTATCTCCACTAAAGTACAACCCAGTACCTCCACTAAGAACAACCCAGTATCTCCACTTAAAGTCCCAGTCGGCAAGTCCGGCGGATCAAGGGCACTCTGTCAGATTTTGAATGTTTCCAACTCTCACGCCCAATTTCCACTGCATGCGTCTCTGCGGTGCGTCTCCGATCCGGCTTCGGTCCGCCGTCCGCCAATCCCCACAGGATGCGTTTGAGTCCGCCACGGCACAGTCCAGCAGAACGACTGTGACGTTGCGAGACCTCGCGATAATACGTAATCGCGCGAGACTGCAGTTAAAGAACTCTGAAAACCTCTGACCTGTTGACTCCGTACCTGGCCCCGCCCATTCTGACGTTTTTGTGACGTAGTTAACTGAAATATGATCCGTCGTCAAGAGGTTTTATTAACACAAGTGCTTTATTTTGAAGTAACCGGATGTTTTATTGTTGAATATGTACCGAACTTCCTGTTTCGCTATATTTGCTCTGTGCTGAATTGCTGCGCCGTGGTCCGGCATCCGCCAGAAATAGAAGTCCTGCGAATTTGTTGCGGAGAGCAGCGGACTGCCAGAGCCAAGACGCAGCGGACACGCAGCGTAGCGGACCTGGTGGGGATTCACCCATAGACTAAAGTGAAACGTATCTGCTCCGCTGGCGTGGCGGAGACGCAACGCAGCGGAGACGCACGCAGTGGAAATTGGGGGTCACGCTCCTCCCCCACAACCACCGTGCTCCTTCCCCTCGACTTCGTGCCCTTTGAAATCCCTTAGATCATGCCACCTTTGAAACGTGGGTCCGATGTTGACTCTGGTTTTATCACGGGCACCGTCGCAATCTTTCTTTTTTTCCTTCTTTTCCACCGGTGTTTTCTTTTCCTTGGTTGTTTTGGACCTCCTCTTTTCGGTTTTTAACTGAGGAATTGGAAGCTTGTTGCTACTTCCTTCCGCCTCCCCCCTGTGATAGTGGTACGACCCGAGGGAAGAGGGGCTCTGTGTGCACAAACACAGCCCTGCGTGCTGATTGGACAGGATCACCCCAGGCTTTGTTGATATTTTGCAAAACAAACAACAGGTTGTATGTGCACGTAGAGGCACGTAGAGGCACATAGAGGCACGTAGAGGCGCACTTTTTTTTCTGAAACCGGATGATTTATGTTGTTCTATCAGAGCATAGTGTTGGCTTCGGTGATCAAAAAAATGTTGCCGACTGGGACTTTAAGAACAACCCAGATGCAACGGATGTTTGATTACCATATATGGTTAATTGGGGGCGTTTTTGAATGCAAATGACTGCAAATGTGCATGAGCATGGTGGTTTAGAACATGAGTGAACTATCAACGCTGGAGTGCGTACGACCGGCATGCGCATGTTTGATAAATACCTATTTTTTGGTACTTACGCACATTCTAAATTTGATTTGTAAGACAACATTTAGAATCTTTTCCACGCACTGTTGATGACTGAAGGCCAGGGATTTTGGAAATCCATCTGCATTTGGTGTTGGTAGTAGTATTAACAGTAGTAGTAATATTAACATTAGTAATAGTATTAATAGTAGTAGTAATATTAACAGTAGTAGTAGTATTAATAGTAATAGTAGTATTAACAGTAGTAGTAATATTAACATTAGTAATAGTATTAATAGTAGTAGTTATATTTAAAGTAGTAGTAGTATTAACATCCATCCATCCATCCATTTTCTTCCACTTATCCGGGACCGGGTCGCGGGGGCAGCTGTCTGAGCAGGGACGCCCAGACTTCCCTCTCCCCAGACACTTCCCCCAGCTCCTCCGGGAGGACCCCAAGGCGTTCCCAGGCCAGCCGGGTGACATAGTCACTCCAGCGTGTCCTGGGTCTTCCTTGGGGTCTCCTCCCGGTGGGGCATGCCTGGAACACCTCCCAAGGGAGGCGTCCAGGGGGCATCCGATGCAGACCTGGCTCAACTGGCTCCTCTCGATGTGGAGGAGCAGCGGCTCTACTCTGAGCTCCTCCCGCGTGACGGAGCTCCTCACCCTATCTCTAAGGGAGCGCCCCGCCACCCTGCGGAGGAAGCTCATTTCGGCCGCTTGTATCCGGGATCTTATTCTTTCGGTCATGACCCAAAGTTCATGACCATAGGTGAGGGTAGGAACGTAGATTGACCGGTAAACCGAGAGCTTCGCCTTTCGGCTCAGCTCTCTCTTTACCACGACGGACCAATACAGCGACCGCATTACTGCAGCCGCTGCACCGATCCGCCTGTCAATCTCACGTTCCATCCTTCCCTCACTCGTGAACAAGACCCCAAGATACTTAAACTCCTCCACTTGAGGCAGGAACTCCCCCCCGACCTGGAGGGAGCAAACCACCTTTTTCCGGTCGAGAACCATGGCCTCAGATTTGGAGGTGCTAATCCTCATCCCGGCTGCTTCACACTCGGCTGCAAACCGCCCCAGGACATGCTGGAGGTCCTGGCTCGAAGGAGCCAACAAGACCACATCGTCCGCAAAAAGCAGGGATGAAATCCAGTGGCTCCCGAACCAGATCCCCTCCGCCCCACGGCTGCGCCTAGAAATCCTGTCCATAAAAATAATGAACAGGACCGGTGACAAAGGGCAGCCCTGCCGGAGTCCAACATGCACCTGGAACAGGTCGGACTTACTGCTGGCAATGCGAACCAAGCTCCTGCTCCGGTCATACAGGGACCGAACAGCCCTTAGCAGAGGGCCCCCGACCCCGTACTCCCGAAGTACCTCCCACAGAATGCCATGAGGGACACGGTCGAATGCCTTCTCCAAGTCCACAAAACACATGTGGACTGGTTGGGCAAACTCCCATGAACCCTCGAGCCCCCTGCGGAGGGTATAGAGCTGGTCCAGTGTTCCACGGCCAGGACGAAAACCGCATTGTTCCTCCTGAATCCGAGGTTCGACTATCGGCCTAATTCTCCTCTCCAGCACCCTGGAATAGACTTTCCCGGGGAGGCTGAGAAGTGTGATCCCCCGATAGTTGGAACACACCCTCCGGTCCCCCTTTTTGAATAGAGGGACCACCACCCCGGTCTGCCAGTCCAGAGGCACTGTCCCCGACTGCCACGCGATGTTACAGAGACGTGTCAACCAAGACAGCCCCACAACATCCAGAGACTTGAGGTACTCAGGGTGGATCTCATCCACCCCCGGTGCCTTGCCACCGGGGAGCTTCTTAACTACCTCGGTGACTTCAGCCCGTGTAATGAGTCTCCAGCCTCTGCTTCCCCAATGGGAGACGTGTCAGTGGGGTTGAGGAGATCCTCGAAGTATTCCTTCCACCGCCCGACGATATCCCCAGTTGAAGTCAGCAGCTCCCCACCTCCACCGTAAACAGTGTTGGTGGAGGGCTGCTTCCCCTTCCTAAGTCCTCCTCCATGGCCTCCCCGAACTCTTCCCAGACCCGAACCTTTGCTCGCCTGCGAGCCCCAACCCCGGGCGTTTTTGAATGCAAATGACTGCAAATGTGCTTGAGCATGGTGGTTTAGAACATGAGTGAACTATCAACGCTGGAGTGCGTACGACCGGCATGTGCATGTTTGATAAATACCTATTTTTTGGTACTTACGCACATTCTAAATTTGATTTGTAAGACAACATTTAGAGTCTTTTCCACGCACTGTTGATGACTGAAGGCCAGGGATTTTGGAAATCCATCTGCATTTGGTGTTGGTAGTAGTATTAACAGTAGTAGTAATATTAACATTAGTAATAGTATTAATAGTAGTAGTAATATTAACAGTAGTAGTAGTATTAATAGTAATAGTAGTATTAACAGTAGTAGTAATTTTAACATTAGTAATAGTATTAATAGTAGTAGTTATATTAACAGTAGTAGTAGTATTAACAGTAGTAGTAATATTAACAGTAGTAGTAGTATTAATAGTAGTAGTAATATTAACAGTAGTAGTACTATTAACAGTAGTAATATTAACCGTAGTAGTAGAAGTATTAACAGCAGTAGTAGTATTAACAGTAGTTATATTATATATAATAATTCAATTTAATTCAATATTTTTATTGTGTCATATCACAACAGAAGTTAGCTCAGGACACTTTACACATTGAGCAGGACGAGAACACATGGATGAATTTCAGAGTCAATATATTTTGAAAGTCCCAACATCACCAGGAGCAAGAGTTACAGCGCCACGTAGTGGAGAGAAGTAGTAGTATTAATAGTAGTAATGTCAGCTGGGATCGGATCATTGATTCATAATTGTGTGATAAACAGGAGAAAATTGACATGAAATTAGCTGGAGAGACCAGAATTAAGGATAATTTCATCAAAATTCAGGATGATGTCATCAGTCCAGTTAGTCTGTTTAATGGCTGCCTCTTTGGCTATGGTATTCTATAGCAATGAAGATGATCTAATTTTATATTCCAGGGCTGACATAAGGCAAAACATTTGCAAAACACACTTTATTTCCAAAGATATCTGTTTCAACAGATTTTTCTGCCGCCACAATGCGCACTCAACTAAACGTGACGTCCACTCCAACAGTAGTTTGGAACACGTTTCAGATCATTGGTTTTGATTACCAAAATCGAATTTATGTTGTATTCAATTCCAATTCAATTTTATTTGTAGTGTCATATCACAACAGAAGTCATCTCAGGACACTTAACACATTGAGCAGGACTAGAATACGCTCAAGATTTCCAGAGTCAATACAATTTCAAAGTCCCAACATCACCAGGGGCAAGCGTTACAGCAACAGTGGCGAGAAAAAAAACTGCCTTAATGCGTTCTTAGGCAGAAATCTCGTGCAGCCCAGGCCCTTGGGTTCCAACTGCATTTGGTGTTGGTAGTAGTATAGTATTAGTAGCATTAACAGTAGTGGTGGTATTAACAGAAGCAATAGTATCAACAGTAGTAGTCCATGGCAGCAGGCACAGCCACGCCGAGATGGATCCATCCCAACCATGTCACCGTAGACCAAAAAGCAGGAGTAGTTGAACAGTCACACAGTGGGCAGGTGGAGCTACAATATGGTGTTTCCAGCGTCAGGCCAGTTAGCAGTCAGCATCGGTCAGGACCTCAGCGGACTCTGCTGGACCAGAAAGCATAGCCAGACTCCCGGGAGTAATCCTGGGAGGAGTCAAGTCAGTAAAAGTAGAGATGCCAATTTTAGTCAATTACTTTAATCAATAGTCAGCCACCTTAAAAATACTGGCAGTATGAGTCAAACAAGACCACAGCATCGGTTTCAGTCCGGATCAGGTTCCACCACGGTCCAGGGAGACCTGCTAGGCGAGAAAGCACAGATGGAGAGAGCGAGAGAGAGAGTATTGAAGTGTATTTCTGGTTAAAGTGATGGTTCGGAGTAAAATGCACCTTAGGTAATTTCCACCATGACATCCAGCCAAATACCCCCTTGGAAGCATTTTTAGCGATGGTCAGCATTGGTCAAGGGTATATCTCGTAAATTACCCCACTAATAATGCATGGAATGTTACCAAACTTCTGCAGTAGTACACATAGGGTCTGTACTCACAAAACGAAAAAGTTTAGCTAAATGTATATAAATGCTTGTATTATCAGGTCAACACTTGTCAACACTTGTCAACACTTGTTGACCTGATAATACAAGCATTTATAAAAATGTATTGACCTGATAATACAAGCATTTATAAAAACTCAGCGAAACTTTTTCATACTCTTGCGTGAAACTCGCGTCACGGCATCGGCTGGGTAAACACGGAAGTGGCGTCTACACTGCGGTAGCATAGCAGCCGAGGATAGAAGCTACCAGGCAAGTGTTCTTTTAAATAAACTCCTGGTGTACTTACAAACTTTCAAATGCCTCGTTTTGTGAGTACAGACCCTATGTGTACTACTGCAGAAGTTTGGTAACATTCCATGCATTATTAGTGGGGTAATTTACGAGATATACCCTCTGTACCATAGCGCTAGTACTAAGCCATTCGGCTGATAGCGGCTATCTTGACCAATGCTGACCATCGCTAAAAATGCTTCCGAAGGGGTATTTGGCTGGATGTCATAGTGGAAATGACCTCGGGTGCATTTTACTCCGAACCATCACTTCAAAATCTCCTCTCAACTCCTGACGCCCTCTATCCACAAACACACGCACACACACACACACACACACACACACACACACACACACACACACACTCACACACACACACACACACACACACACACACACACACACACACACACACACACACACACACCAGCAGAAATAATGAGTTCTGATTGGTCCACTCAGTGACTATATACCTGCAATTAGTGTCATAGTGGTCAGCCTCCTGCCTCTGTGGAGTCCAGAAGCTAAAAAGCCTGTCAACCTCCTTCATTAGCCTGGAGAATAAGCTTCTCAGACACACACACACACACACACACACACACACACACACACACACACACACACACACACACACACACACACACTTTAGTAAATGTCAGGGCTGTGGTCCAGGAAGACAGAAGCAGTAGAAGGCAGTGGGGAGATGGCCGCTGAATTCATCATTGTCTTGTTTAATTAAATTGACAGAATCACAACCCCCTGTGGCAGAGTTCACAGAGCCGACGTGCCGCTCCGCCGACAGTCAGATGGTCATTTTAAGAAATCTTTATGAAAGGGAGAAGGATGATGTTCACATCACAGTGGGATAAAAATACTTATTTTATGCTCTCAAATGTGGTAAGGCATTAAGGAACAGACAGAGAAATCTCCCTTCATCTTACAGGGATCTTAAAGCTTTAATGCATAAGACAATAATATGGAGCGCAGCGTGGGGCCACTCACTCAGCTGCAGGTACAAGAGAAAACCGCCCCTCTTCATCTGGGAAGGTTTCCTTTCATTATAGAAGAGATCTTTATGTTCTTTGTAGTTCTGTTCAGCTTGTAATGTAGATATGATGATTGGATTGCTGACATTTATTTAAGATTTCAGACATGGTATACAGTATAATATACTGGCTGCTATTTATAGATGTGGATTCTAGCAAGTTGTTTGAAAATGACATGTAAATAGTCACATACATTAGTGTATAAACTATATATATACATGCACACAGATATCAGACAGAAATATAAACACAATGACAGGTAAGAAGACAAATAAATGCCACGATATAAAATAGATTTTAAAATGAGAATGAAATGCAGAGAGAGAGAGAGATTTGCTGGTATTTGCAGTTTGGTAGGTGTGTGTGTGTGTGTGTGTGTGTACAGCAACCTTCTAAACAAAAGTGGCGAGGTTAGCGTCGATGCTACATTGGCATCAGGGTAGTATTTCATATTGAAAGAAGAGCAGAGAATCTGAAGGCTTTTCTTGATGAAAAGATCTTGGTCAGAGTTTGAATGACAGATGGTTCGTCTAATCACCAACCAAGTACATTTGGCTGGACTGTAACAGCCCTATAACGTAAGTACGTTAAGTAAGTAAGTGACTGATAAGTTGCACCATTGGTTAGTCGAGTGTCATAGACCTACGACGTCACCAGGGGGCGTTGCTCATGAAGCTGTGTTCACAGTCGGCATTTAGCAGATGCTTTTATCCAAAGCGTCATACAATACGAACATTTTGTTGGAAGAATATATCTCTATCAGTACAGTAAGGACTTCACAAGAACATGTTTCAAACCACCCAGTTGCTAAGTTAACCAGTAGCTGGTATTCAACAGAGATAACTGTTAAGATACAAAGTGCAAATTACTAAAGTGCCAGTACACACAAACAAGCAATGAGTACTAGGTTGATTTGTCTTTTTGCAGGAGGGAGTGGGGTAGGAGAGGGAGGGGTAGTAGAGGGAGGAGGCTAAGCAGAGTCCAGGTGAACTCTGAACAACAGGGTCTTGAGTCTCTTCTGGACTGGACATAGACACACGGACATCACTGCTGCAGTGTTTGTAATGTGAAATGTAAAGCTGGAGAAGTCAACACGTTCCTAACACACAGAATACGGTGGATCTACAAGCCAAAGTGTTCACCGTTTATCAGAGCCTGAAAGCTAAATCCCCCGCAGAAGCTGCCGCTAGCATTAGCACAGCAGCCGTAGCTAGCTTTAGCACAGCAACTGTAGCTAGCATTAGCACATCAGTTGTAGCTAGCGTTAGCACAGAAGCCATAGCTAGCATTAGCACAGTAATTGTAGCTAGCGTTGGCACAGCAGCCGTAGCTAGTCAAATCAAGTCACTACCAGATCGATCACTGAGTCATCCTACTGATTTGTGTGTTTGTATGTGTGTGTGTGCGCGCAAGTGGATAAAGAAATACTTCAATAATAATGTCACTGTTCACTAATTCCAATAAAGCCTCACAGTCTCACACATGGTGTCTCTCATGAAAAGAAATGCAAAGCTATCCCTAGATTGCCCCCCTTCCTCATCCTTCCTGTCACTCTGCTGTATGCCATGCAAAACAGATTATGAAGCTGCGCTGCCTCAGAGATGGTGGTGCCGTGTCCAAACAAATCCTCCAAGAGTCTCAAAAGCAAAATCACATCCCAGAGGAGAGTGATGGAGCCAGCAGACTGTCTGTCAGTCAGAGGGGATGATGGAGGCGTCAGTCCAGTTCCCATCCAAATTGTGGTTCTGTTGATGAGAAAAGCGATGTGGCCCTGGACATTCTCCACCACATCGCCTTTGTTTCATTACATCAGCTCTTTCTTTTCACCCCCACTTCTGTGACTGATAAAGGAACCCACCATAAGTGATGAGAGATGGGAAAAGATTCACTCAGCCACTCATATCGCCCGGATCCTTTCATTGATCCGGGTGAGTCCAGTGCTGTCTCCATTCACCCGGGTCACTTGCTGCTAATGCCAGTCAAAATATAATAATTCAAAAGAATGATTGAGTGACTCGTTACTCTCTTTAAAACCAGTAAAATCACATGTTAACATTACCTCATCCATCAGTTTACCCAAGCAAGTGGTTGCTCGAAACATGGAGCAGAGAAGGTGGTTCAATGACTTTCACAGAGTTAAACTTCGGGTGTGCCTTTTTCGGAAGATGGCAGTGACTGCTGTCCTGACATTGGTCGGGAGTTCGTTCCACCACTGAAGTGCCAGAACAGAGAGAGAGTCTGGACTTTGCTGAGCGACATTTGTTTGATTTCAGCGATGGTGGTACCAGCCGGCCAGCTGAAGTAGAGGAGTGAAGTGCTCGCTTCGGGGCGTGTGGTTTGACCAGTGTTTGAAGGTAGATGGGTGCCGTTCCATTGATGGCCCTGAAGGCCAGTGCCATGGTCTTCAATTGGATGCGTGCTGCAACGGGGAGCCAGTGGAGGTCACGGAGGAGGGGGGTCACATGATTCACCTGACCAGACCAGAAGAGAGGAGGACTCGCTGCATGGATCACTCAGTGAAAGTTCCACCATAACAACAGACCAAACTCTCGTAGCTTGACAGATCTATGAATCTGCTTCCTCGAAACTTAAACCACTGATATTTAAGGAGCGGATTAGACTTCAACAGCATAAATCATCCTTTTAAAATAAAATAATAAATAATAAAACACAATTTCATTTGAAAGAAAATCCTTTTTCTTTTTTACTTCGTACACATATATTATGACAATTAACATGAGTATAATTAGAGTTAAAATAATGAATAATAATTATAGTGTTATCCTTATTTTCCCCAAACAAAAACGGCTTGTTTAGTTTATTATAGTATATAGACGATGGATGGATGGATATATCTTTATATGCCGTTTTACAGATAGGATTTCTATAAACTGGGTGGCACTGACTCAAATGACTCAAGTCACTTTTGGTGATTGACCCAGAGATCCGTGAGTCAGCACAATGACTCGGATTTACCACCTCTATAAGTGATCAGTAGATACTCGTGTGTGGATACCTGCAGTCATGGTAATAATAATGTAGCTGCCCTGAGCTTTCATCATCACATGTGAGAAATACTTCAAAACCTTGAGCCTTTGTGTCTCATCTGAATCTGACAAAATCATGAATGTCTTCAGTTGCTAGTGGACTGGGTTGGTGGCATTCTCTCTTGATTTATTGTATTGGATCCTGTACATTAGTACATTAGAAGCAGACAAAGACATTGTGATGTCATTCATAAATTGGTGGATTACAGTTTTGAAGCTTCTGCATTTTGAAAAAGATGAATCTGTCTGACATTAATATTAGCAATGTGGTGATTTTCCTGAGCCTTAGTCACTGTACTCACAATTTAATAACTACATCATTGATTTATCATTGTAGGATAAACATGAGAAGACTGATATGAAAGGAGCTGCAGAGACCAGAATTCAGAATTATTTTTTCAGTCAGTCTGTTTTGCTTCAAAGTGCGTCTTCATTGACTGTGTTCTAAAAAAATGTAAGGCATTTTATTTTTGCATTCCCATTCTGACAGACATCTTTTTTACACAACATATCTGTTTCAACTTGTTTCTACTGTTTTTCTGCCACAAAATTGCCCACGCAACTGCAGTGACGTTTGCTTGACGTCCACTCCAAATTGGTCTATTGAGATCTTGATCCACGTCAATACAGTTTCCAAGATACCTCTCATAGACCGAAGTGTTGATTTAGAGGAAATCTCTGCCTGATGGTTGAAATAGACAAGCAGAAGGTCAACAATCCATCCCCAGTGTCATGGCAATCAGACCTGTAGTTGCTGCCTTTGTAAAAAAAGGTTCTGACCAATATCACAACCCTGATTCCCTGCCACGACATTGTTCAGACATCCAATGACATCACAATGAGTTTTCCAGTTTGCAAGGAGGTGCGAAGCGGGCCTTGTAAATAGCTGCCAAATTACTAAATCCATAGTGGGATACAGATGATCCTTAAATAACAGAAATAAGGAAGAGCATATTCAGCAGCAGCTACAAAGACTGCTGCCTACACGGATCCACTGCAGAGAATTACTGCAATGTGCTTTCAGTCTTTGTCTGTGGTCACATTCCCTCCCACACCATAGCACCATTACACCAGACCAGATAATAGGGATACAATGTGAGGATGAGATTTGCTTTATTCTGCAGATGGAAACATTAAGCGCCTGACTTTTTGTTGCCCAAACAGTGTATTTGCTGCATCACTCACTGAGTGTGAATGAAAGAGTCTCAAGCAGGTTAACGCACTAACTTGACTCCTGGCCTGCCATTGTCTGTTCAAATCACGGCAACTACGGTTGCTGTCCTATAGCTCCGGGTAACTAGCAAATGTCGACACAAAAAAAATTCCTGCCAAAAATGTGAGCACACTGATTTAAAAAGCGCAAGTCACTTGGTAACACAAAAGCCACGCTTCACTCTAATTGAAAACAAATGTGTTAACATGTTCGGTCTGATCAGGGCCTCCCTGCAGAAAGTGAGCTGCCCAGAGCAAACAGAGACTGAATCGTTCTAGTATTATGAATGTCACCGATGACAACCCAGAGAGAGAGTGTATTTGGTTACTGTTAACATGCATGAAAAATGTTGTTGTTTTTCAGTTGTACACATCTGAATCTTAATGTAGTATTGCCAGCAGAGAGGCGCTGGTGAGCCGGACCATCTCCTCGTCGTCCCCTCCCAACCACATTGTTCTTAAAGGTACTGTTTCGGGTCCCAAGGTTTCCATCCTCTTGGAGGTGCTCGTTGATTCTGGCTCGGATGAGAATTTCATTGACATTGGTTTGGTGTCTCAACACATTTTGATTTCTGTTCCTCTTCCTGAGCAAAAAAAGCTGGAAAGCTGCTAGCTCACATCACTCACCGCACTGCTCCTCTTCCCCTCCTGCTGTCTGGTAACCATCACGAGTATATTTCTTGTTTTATCATTTCTTCTCCCACAGCCACCATGTTGTTGGGTCTCCCCTGGTTGCAGCTTCACAACCCTCACGTCGACTGGTCTTCCCTGGCTATCATTAACTGGAGTTTATTTTGTCCAACTTTTCCATTGACCTTATCCCGGGTGCCACTCTTCCCTCTAGCAAGCTTTTCAACCTGTCCAAACCGGAACATGAGGCCATGGAGCGCTACATCGCTGACTCCCTGGCTGCGGGTCTCATCCGTCCTTCCTCCTGGTAGGTGCAGGTTTCTTTTTTGTTCAGAAGAAGCACAAAACCCTGAGACCCTGCATAGACTTTCGAGAACTAAATCACATCACTATTAAGAACAAGTACCCATTACCCTTTATGGAATCTTCCTTTAGCCCTCTCCACAATGCTACCATATTTTCCAAACTGGATCTCTGTAACGCCTATCACTTGGTCAGGATTAAGGAGGGTGACGAGTGGAAGACGGAGTTTAACACTCCTCTCGGCCACTTTGAGTACTTGGTCATGCCTTTCGGGCTGACCAACGCCCCTGCTGTCTTCCAGTCCTTCATCACATCATGATGTATTAAAGCAGTTTGTTTTTGTGTACCTGGACGATATCCTGATTTTTTTCCCCCCATTCACTAGAGGAACACCTCCAACATGTCCAGCTGGTTCTTCAAAGACTGTTGGAGAACCGGTTGTACGTGAAGGCCGAGAAGTGCGACTTCCATGTCTCCTCCATAGGGTTCCTGGGATTCGTGGTGGAGGATGGCCAGCTAAGATCCAATCCGGCCAAGGTGAAGGCCGTGATCGAGTGGCCCTCTCCCACGAATCGAACTACAGAGGTTTCTGGGGTTCGCAAATTTCTACCGCAGGTTCATATGTAAGTATAGTTGTGCGGCTTCTCCCCTCACCAAACTCACGTCTCCTAAGTCTCCCTTTTCTGGTCCCCCGCCGCTGAAGCGGCTTTTGTCAAATTAAAGAAACTGATTTCTTCTGCTCCTGTTCCCTGCCATCCAGATACCAATGGCAATTCCACGGTGGAAGTCGACTCCTCGGATGTTGGGGTCAGGGCAGTTCTCTCGCAGCGCTCATCGGACCAGAAACTCCACCCTTATGCCTTTTACTCCTGTCGACTATTCCCCACGGAGCACAACTACGATGTGGGAAATCGGGAGGTCCTGGCGGTGGTCCTGGCTCTTCAGGAGCCTGCTCTCGATTCCGAACTTACGTTGCGAATCCTAACAGTTAGGTTCCATAATTTGAGGGAAAAACATAAAAGCTAATTGTTACAGGGTCAATTGTTAATTGCAATGGTGCCGTGGTAACTGAAGCAAGCCTGCAGCAGCAACACCATGGTAGCAACCTGTCAATTAGCAGATAGCCCCGCCCCTAAAGCATCCCCTGCTTTCTGGTCTGTTGGACTCTAAATGGACCATAATGTACTAAATGAACATCCTGCTGGATTGAAGAAGACTTAAAACTAGAGATTAAAGTCATGTTTACATTGTTTACTGAGATAATACACTCAACAAAAATATAAACGCAACACTTTTGTTTTTGCTCCCATTTTTCATGAGATGGACTTAAATATCTAAAATTCATTCCAGATACACAATATTACCATTTCTCTCAAACATTGTTCACAAATCAGATTTGTGAACAATGAAAAATGGGAAAAATGGGAGCAAAAACAAAAGTGTTGCGTTAATATTTTTGTTGAGTGTACATCAAGAGAGAAGTAGACGCATTTTCTCATAGACTTCTATACAATCAGAGAGCTGTCGCCCCCTGGTGGCCAGCAGAGAGAATGCAAGTTTACGCAAGCAGCTTTGGTTTAACTTGAGACAGAGGTGTGCTGGATACCTTCTCTCAGACCATGAAGATAAACTGGAAACTATTATGGGTGATTTTTGTCATTGTATTTTTCTACAAAAAGAGAGAGGGAGCGTGGGAAAACAGCGTGGGGAGCCGCCGTATTTTCAAAACTTATTCTGTGACATTAGGATTTACTCTGACCAAACAAGGGTTGCTGATTGTTTTTGTTGTTACCAAGGTAACCAAACCTGTCTTAGTACAGTCTAATAGAGAAACTTGAATTCAGAAGGTGTTTGGTTATATATTTTTGTTTAAAGGCGCCATATGTAAGAATGTGGCCAAAAACGGTATGACACTCAAATTCAAAACACTGCGGCGAGTCGTATCTGCCTCCCCCTCCACCCCCTCCCCTCCAGACTTGAGGTTGCCAGAGCTGTTGGCGTATCCTCCGGACGGCGGCTGGACAGCCGGATGCCCGTAACAGGACAGTGCTGATGATGCTAGCGTTAGCTGTGCTGCTAACGTTTGTTTCTATGATCGAAATGAATAACGTTGTTCATGGACGTCGGAACAATTTTCCAAGAGGAGGGGGGGGGGGGGGGGGGGGGGGGATTTTGTTGGGAGGGTTAGGGGAGAGACGCACACAATGATTAAGTGGATAAACGGTCCGTCTAGGCTACGTTGCTGACATCCGACTTTCGTTTTGAAGTCAACAATCACAAAAAGGATAACGAGTCGTTTCCCGTTTTTCGCTTCAAAATAAAAGAACGAAAAACGGAAAAATGACTCGTATCCCGTTATTCGTTTTAAAAACGGAGAAACGGAAAACGAAAAAACGTTAACTGATATTAGATATTGTGTTAATGAATGGGATTCGGATTAAATAACAGTGCCATTTTTCATTCCAGATTTTTGCCGTAGGCTACGTCTTTTTTACCCGGAAGGCGCTGTTATGCCGCGAAATTACCTGAAAGCCTACTTTGAGACATTTAGGGGGAGCTCTGAAACACTGTTCATAAACGCTCTGACAGCGTCTGATGCTCGCGTTTTGAAGTAAACCTACTGTTTTAAACACACACCAAAAGCGTTATGACGCGGACATAAAAGCGGAGCCTCCACCTCAGCGCCGCCGCCACTCAGCTGTTGATCCCGGGAGCCGCTCCGTGAGTCGGTGTCCAGCTCATGGAGCCTGCTAACAACAGCGATTGATTAACATAGTGTAGAGTTATGATGAGTAATGCGTAAGTCTCTCCTGCTTCCTAGAGCTCTTTTGGGTTTCGCTGCCTCCGCCATTGTAGCTCAGTCGAAACTGGCAACCCGTGGTTGCTCGGCAGCTGAGACTCTACTGACTGCAATGATTTGTAGACACCAGTGGGTGGCGCCACGTGCCAAAACATGTTTTCAAAACATAAACATGATTTGCGGTCCGCAAAAGATCTTTTTAAATGCGAATATTTTGGCTGTACTGTTGTTGTTGGTGAGTTCAGTATGTTATATGATCATTATTTCTGAGTCTCTATGACATATTAGGATGATTTTACGGCCAGTTGCTTTAGATTTCTTACATATTGTACCTTTAAGTTTAAGAATATTTCCTTCATTGACATTTTGTGATGTTATTTTTTTGTTGGGAGCTGAATTGCGGCTTGCTCGCAACACAACCTGGCACATGTAGGCCAGCTTCAGAGATCAGCTTCTTTGGATGCTATAGAAAACCCTGAACATCCGCATGAACACACAAATCTCACTCTTTGAGAGCGTACTTGGTATTGCTCAAAAGATGTAATTCCATGCTGCTTGGTATTTGCAGAGTAGTTGAGAATTTACTTTGATCTGAAATTGCATAAATTGCATATGAATAATTAATAAAATGTTAAGAAGGGAGCAGGTCAGTTGGACTAAATTGATAAGATATCCACAGATTACATTTTTTAAAATTGACATACATTAAAATCAATAAAACCAGCCTGTAACTTCTTGGTATTTTTCTTGTGTTCATGATATTATCTTTCCATCAATGTGCTGAGAAAGACATCAATGTTACTGGGATCTGGTGATGTTTCTGTTTCTTCCCTTAACTTTTTCTAGCTTTGGTGAGAAAAGCTTCATCAGCTTGTTCTGGGATGTCTGGAGTGGATCCCAGCGATCCACGGTTCAATGAGTTGTGCATATATAAATTCCGATGAGGAGAATGTAAAGGCCAGGTGCAGAGAAGAATTCCACTACAGTTACTCTTCAATAGTTTTAGACCAGCAAATCTCGTGTTTGTGCATAGCAGCATCTGTGAGTGAGTGAATTAATGAGTCTGTCTATGTTTAATCTCTCATTCTACTGCAGCAAACTGTGTTATATACTGGCCAGTTATGGCTGCATGCTCAAGAAAAACGATCAAAACTATCTGATATCAAAGCTTAAGTGCCTTAAACTTTCAACTTCAACTTCAACAACTTTATTGTCATTTTCACATATGTCCACATACAGGAAAACGAGATACCGTTTTTCAAGGTCCACAGTGTCGCTGACACACAGACATTCAACAACAAATAATAAACAAGTAACAGATAACAGATAACATGTAACAACACAACAATCTAACTATAAGTATAAAAACAGTATAAATATGTAAAGTGTATGAAATGTAAAGTAAACAGTGTTGGTACATTAGTGCAAAAAGTGCAGAATAAATAGAATTAAAAATGTAAACCGGGACTGACAAGAGTCAGTAGTAAACAGGACTGTAAAGTGTCTTTTAAGTGTCTTTGTGCTTGTTGATTGTCCAATTGTGTCGGGGGTGGGGGGTGGGGTTAAAGTCCAAATCCAGGGGGGGGGTAGGGGGTAGGGAGGGGAGAGAGTTCAGCATCCTAACAGCCTGGGGGAAAAAGCTGTTTTTGAGTCTGTTGGTGCCAGACCGGATGCTGCGGAACCTTCTTCCTGAAGGCAGGAGGCTGAAAAGTTTGTGGGCCGGATGGAATGGTTCACCCACAATGCGGAGTGCTTTGCGGGTGAGGCGGGTGTTGTAGATGTCCTGCAGTGACGGGAGTGAGGCACCAATGATCCTCTCAGCAGTGTTCACGATGCGCTGCAGGGACTTGCGGTTGGCTGCAGTGCATTCATTCTCTCTGCTGGCCCTTAGGGGGCGACTCCTCTCCGATTGTATAGAAGTCTATGAGAAAATGACCCTACTTCTCTCTTGATTTATTATCCCAGTAAACATTGTAATGTTACATGCGTTAATGGTCACAATCTCTGGTTTCAATTCTTCAATTTGTGCAATTGTTTCTTTGATTCCACTTTCATCCACTTGTGTGCAGTCATACTGCATCTCTAATTCACTTTACAGTCATTCTGAACACTCAGCAGTGGAGCTTAAGACCTTTTTCAACGTGTCATTGAAGCATGAGCTGCTTACTCCAGTTGCAAAGTTGCTCCGGGGAAGAATGTGAGATTACATTGATTTGTCTGCATATTGTGTGATTTAGTGGAATGGTAAGGCTGTAGCCTTATGTAGCCACATATGCGTTGGTTGTAAACGGGAAGGAAGTTTACTGGATTATTAAATTTGGCATCAACTAGAAATGTCAAAAGCAAGTGGATGAATCGACGGATAAACAGGCTGGACTGTCTGGAGTACTACGTACAAATGCAACATGGATAGTATGGTAAATGCTGGTTAGCAACAGGTATACCAGTACATTCTCACTTCCAACCAGGCAGCAACAATTATGAATAGTGAGGCCAACTCTAAAGTGTCTTAAACTTGCATTCCCTCTACTGACCATCAGGGGGGCGACTCCTCTGGTTGTAAAAAGAAGTCTGATTTATTATCTCCGTAGACATTGTAAACATGAGTTTGATGTTTGACAGCATGATGTTCATTTAGTACATTATGGTCCATTTAGAGTCAAACAGACCAGAAAGCAGGGGATGCTTTAGGGGCGGGGCTACCTGCTGACTAAGTGGTCGCTACCACACTACTTCAGCATGAAGTGCTGAAAGAAGTTGATAAGGCACAAAGTGGACATAGTCATGGTGACGTCACCCATTGGTTTGTAGATTGTTTTGAAGCCTTTGAATAAATTTTGGCTGTCGCCATCTTGGAACTTTTGCAACCAGTGAAGGAAGTGGCCATATTTGGACTGTGGAGGAGCGACGGGTGGATCTGATGAACACAAGCGGCAGAGCGGCAACCTTACTGGATCAGGATCCACTTTTGTATCTCATACACTGGTACATCTTAGTTATATCAGAGATTATAATTAATATTAATGAATTTAATATTATGAAGTGGCTGTCTTTAAGTTCCTTCTAGCTTAAGAAATGTTTTTTCTGTGGCATGTCATGTGGGTGAAATACATAATTTAAAGCTCTCCATGGCTCCATTTTGCTGCTGGATAATTTTAGAACCTCACACTATTGTGTGATACCAGCTTGCTAACATCTAATACAGTCTGCACATTTGCTTTTTGAGGAGAATGAAAATGGACCGCACAAACCAACTCATCCAGTCAACTAATCAAATTTGATCAAATAAATTGAGGTGAAAATCCACATTAGATCAGTACCTTACCAAAGCCTTACCAGCAATGACATGAAATGTTCTGTTCACATTTCCTGTGTACAATGGCACTGTTGCCTATTGGTGGAGTTGATGGAAGGGTCAGGTGGTCACCAATAACCTCCATCTCATTCCAAACAACATGACAACATTAGCAGGGCAATAACTATACGATACAGCTTAGCTAAGATAAAATGCTTGTGTCACTCTGAATGGATTGAGGGGTTTTTGACTTGTTCACTAAGTGGAGGGAGATGGATACGCTTCAGCAGGTCTTCAACATTAGACGCTACCTCAGAAACGTGTTAAAAGAGAGAATGTCAGGTAGACCAAGTGCGGGAAAAAGAAATGGAATGAGCTGGAAAGGATGTTTTTCTTCTTCCCTTGGACAGGATTATTGAAGTATAGCAGCCACCGACGGACTCCCAGTTTACCATGATAATGAGCGTGTTTCTTAAACCTTCCACTAGATAGTGGAGCGAGTGGCCCAAATCCAGACAGCAGCCTCTGCATGTCCCGTTATCAGCCTCCTGCTTCACAGGCACAGAGGAGCAGTGATGAGATGAAGTGTCCGTTTCATCTCCTGCTGAATGACATTTTTTACTTTGCATAGAGAGTGAGGAGCTGCTGCCTGCTGTGTTGGGGAGGTGAGCCAAGACGTGCCACAGGTCACACTTTATTCTCCAAGGAGACTGGCCTCCAGCATGTGTGTGTACACACACACACACACACACACACACACAGGTTGCTATATATGTATATATATATACACTATATTGCCAAAAGTATTCACTCACCCATCCAACTAATTGAAATCAGGTGTCCCAATCACTTCCATGGTCACAGGTGTATAAAAGCAAGCACCGAGGCATGTAGACTGTTTCTACAAACATTTGTGAAAGAATGGGTCACTCTCAGGAGCTCAGTGAATTCCAGCGTGGTACTGTGATAGGATGCCACCTGTGCAACAAGTCCAGTCATGGAATGTCCTCACTCCTAAATATTCCACAGTCAACTGTCAGTGGGATTATAACAAATTATACCATGGTCTGGGTGAATACTCGATTCTGATTGGCTGGAGGGTGTAGGTTAAAAAGTGTTAATGTACACCTAGGAAAGACGTTCCGTCATATTGCCTGATGACAGTTCTAAATTATTGCGCTGGCTCATATAATAAAAACGATTTAGGAAACTATCTGTGAACTTCGATTCTTTGAAACAAAATTTGCATCATCTTCTGGACACACACAAGCAGTAAGTAGTGCACTGGCCTTCTGAAATGATACTTTGTATCACGTAACGTAAGTTTAAGCCATCATCTCACTTCCCATTACTGATCAACTGCTGCCGCTGCGGTCGGGTCGCTAGCCACGTTGCTTGGCAACGCCTGCATACGGGAGATATTAAATAGTCCGCTCGACTTGTAAAGATAAAAAAAAACCTTACGATTTTAACTCTAAAACACACTAAAGTATTATTAATTGATTAAATATTTCTTTCTTTTGTAGGTGACCATGGTATAAGCGGGATAATGCCCTTCGAGGTGTCCATTAACAGAAATGAATGGACTTCGCAGAAGCAACCGTCCGACGCGTCGTCCATTCATTTCTGTTAATCGACACCTCGTCGGGCATTATCCCTTACATGGAAGTGATTGGGAACGACAGCAACTCAGCCAAGAAGTGGTAGGTCACGTAAAATGACGGAGCGGGGTCAGCGGATGCTGAGGTACATAGTGCACAGAGGTCACCAACTTTCTGTCTCAGTCAATCGCTACAGACCTCAAAACTTCACGTGGCCTTCAGATTAGCTCAAGAACAGTTTGTAGAGAGCTTCATGGAATGGGTTTCCATGGCGATCAACTGCACCCAAGCAATACATCAGCAAGTGCAATGCAAAGTTTCAGATGCAGTGGTGTAAAGCACGCCGCCACTGGACTCGAGCAGTGGAGATTTACATTTACATTTTACATTTACGCTTGTCCAAAGCGACTTACAATAAGTACATTTGTCAAAAGAAGGAAACAAGGAAACCACAACGAATCATTGCCGATAAAGTAAGAGCTAAAAATAGAACAAGTGTTAGGTCCTCATCTGAGTAAACTAGTAGTTCAAGAGCAACAGTGCTAAGATCAGAGTGCTATAGGTAAGGTTTTTTTTTTTTGGGGTCATGCTAGTCGAGGTGAAGTCTGAACAGGTGAGTCTTGAGCCTTTTTCGGAAAATGGCAAATGACTCAGCTGTCCTGACATTAGTCGGGAGTTCGTTCCACCACTGAGGCGCCAGAACAGAGAAGAGTCTGGACTTTGCTGAGCGACATTTGTTTGATTTCAGCGATGGTGGTACCAGCCGTCCAGCTGAAGTAGAGGAGCGAAGTGCTCGCTTCGGGGCATGAGGTTTGACCAGTGTTTGAAGGTAGATGGGTGCCGTTCCATTGATGGCCCTGAAGGCCAGTGTCATCGTCTTGAATTGGATGCGTGCTGCAACAGGGAGCCAGTGGAGGTCACGGAGGAGGGGGGTCACATGGGAGAATTTGGGTAGATTGAAGATAAGGCGTGCTGCAGCGTTCTGGATACGCTGCAATGGTTTAATCGCAGAGGCCGGGAGTCCGGCCAGGAGAGAGTTGCAGTAGTCAAGGCGGGAGATGACCAGTGCTTGGACCAAGAGTTGCGTTGCATCCTTTGTGAGGAGGGTCCGAATCCTGCGGATGTTGTAGAGGGCAAATCTGCAGAATCGGGCCACAGCAGTGATGTTGGGGGTGCAGGATAGTTGGTCATCGAGGATTACACCCAGGTTCCTCGCAGTTGACGACGGCAATACTGTGATGCCCTCGACAGTGACCGACAGGTCCATGCGAGGGCAGTCTTTCCCTGGGATGAAGAGGAGTTCGGTTTTATTCAGGTTAAGCTTGAGGTGATGTGCAGTTGTCCGGACAGAGATGTCAGCCAGACAGTCCGAGATGCGAGTTGCAATGTGGGTGTCAGAGGACGGGGGAAAAGAGAGGAACAGCTGGGTGTCATCTGCGTAGCAATGGTAGGAGAATCCATGCGATGTGATAACAGAACCTAGTGATCTGGTGTATAGTGAGAACAGAAGCGGTCCTAATACTGAGCCTTGAGGGACACCCGTGTCCAGAGAACAGGGTTTGGACATAGAGCCATTCCATGTGACCTGAAAGGTGCGATTTGTCAGGTATGATGTAAACCAGGCGAGAGCAGAGTCAGTTATGCCAAGTTCAGCCAGAGTGAAGAGGAGGATTTGGTGATTGACTGTGTCGAACGCAGCAGATAGGTCGAGGAGAACGAGAACGGAGGAGTGGGACGAGGCTCTGGCGTCTCGCAGGGACTCGGTCACTGTGAGGAGGGCCGTCTCAGTGGAGTGAGCAGTCCTGAATCCTGATTGATTAGGGTCTAGGAGGTTGTTCAGCGAGAGATAGGATGACAGTTGGTTGTAGGCGGCACGTTCCAAGGTTTTAGAGAGGAATGAAAGAAGAGATACAGGTCTGTAGCTTTGGATGTCAGTAGCGTCTAGGGTGGGTTTTTTAAGGAGAGGCTTCACGGTAGCTGTCTTAAAATCCGCTGGAATGACACCTGAGGTGAGGGAGGAGTTGATCAGGGTAGTGAGGAATGGCAAGATGTCGTGTGAGATGTCTTGGAGAAGAGAGGAGGGGATCGGGTCGAGGGAGCAGGTGGTGGCACGGTTAGATGTAACAAGTGCGTGAACATCTTCAGAGGTGAGGGGGGTATAGCTGGTAAGACCATCCGAGTTGAGGGTTGGGGGAGATGTCTTCTGGGAGGGAATAGGCGTAAATGAGGAGCTGATGTCATTTACTTTCTTGGTAAAGTAAGTAGCAAAGTCATCGGCAGTAAGGAAGGAAGGGGGCGGAGGGGTAGGAGGGGTGAGGAGGGAGGAGAACACGGAGAAGAGTTTCCTGGGGTTGGAGGCAGAAGAGTTGATCTTTGCCAGGTAGAAGGCAGATTTAGCTGTCGAAACAGTTGAGGTGAAGTCAGAGAGGAGGCGGTGGTAGTGAGTAAGGTCCTCGTGCTGGCCCGATTTCTTCCATTTTCTCTCTGACGCTCGCAACAATGATCTGTTGGTTCGCAGAGGTTCAGACAGCCAGGGAGGGGGGGGAGATGATCGCGCAGGTCTTGAGATAGGGGGACAGAGAGTGTCCAAAGAAGAGGAGAGTGAGGACATCAGGATGGAGGAGGCTTCCTCAGTAGGTATTAAGGAGAACTGTTCTGAGGATGGAAGCGAGGAGATAACAGTTGAGGAGAGAGCGGAGGGAGTGAGGGATTTCAGGTTGCGGCGGCTGGTGACCATTCGAGGCGTAGAGGGGAGGGATGTGGTGGGCTCCATGGGGAGGGAGAAAGTCACAAAGTGGTGGTCGGACACGGTGAGCGGGGTAACAGAGAGTGCCGAGATGCCACAGGATCTTGTGAAGACAAGGTCAAGTTGGTTCCCGGCGTGGTGAGTTGGTGGAGAGGGGGAGAGTGTAAGGTCAAATGCGGAAAAGAAGTCGATGAATTCAGATGAGTGCAGCTTTCCCGAGTGGATGTTGAAGTCACCGAGGACGACGAGTGGTGTGCCATCATCAGGGGAGCAGCTCAGGAGGGCATCCATCTCATCCAAAAAGTCACCGAGAGGACCGGGTGGGCGATAGATCACTATGATGTTGAGTTTGAAAGGAAGGGTGACAGAGACGGCGTGGAATTCAAGTGTAGATTGGGGTAGGTGGTCCAGAGGAAGGATCTGGTAGGACCATCTCGGTGAGATGAGGAGCCCAGTTCCTCCTCCTCGCCCTGTTCGTCTTGGGGAGTGTGAAAACGAGTAGGCAGTTGAAAGGGCAGCTGGAGTGGCAGTGTTTTCCGGGGTGATCCAGGTCTCTGTGAGGGCCAGGAAGTGGAGAGACTGCAGGGAGGCATAGGCTGAAGTGGTGTCCGCCTTCTTGACTGCAGACTGGCAGTTCCATAGCCCCCCTAGTACTTCAAGGTCCTTACCGGTGGAGATGTTCTCTGGAGTGACCAATCACGCTTCTCCATCTGGCAATCTGATGGATGAGTCTGGGTTTGGTGGTTGCCAGGACAACAGTACTTGTCTGACTGCATTGTGCCACGTGTAAAGTTTGGTGGAGGGGGATTATGGTGTGGGGGTGTTTTTTAGGAGCTGGGCTTGGCCCCTTAGTTCCAGTGAAAGGAACTCTGAATGCTTCAGCATACCAAGAGATGTCGGACAATTCCACGCTCCCAACTTTGTGGAACAGTTTGGGGATGGCCCCTTCCTGTTCCAACATGACTGTGCACCAGTGCTCAAAACAAGGTCCATAAAGACATGGATGAGAGAGTTTGGTGTGGATGAACTTGACTGGCCTGCACAGAGTCCTGACCTCAACCCGATAGAACACCTTTGGGATGAATTAGAGTGGAGACTGAGAGCCAGGCCTTCCCGTCCAACATCAGTGTGTGACCTCATACACTTCTGGAAGAATGGTCAAAAAGTCCCATAAACACACTCCTAAACCTTGTGGAAAGCCTTCCCAGAAGAGTTGAAGCTGTTATAGCTGCAAAGGGTGGACCGACGTCATATTAAACCCTATGGATTAAGAATGGGATGTCACTTAAGTTCATATGCGAGTCAAGGCAGCTGAGCTAATACTTAGTTAGTATAGTGTATGAGTCCAATGGAGCTCAAAAAGAGGCCGCCCACCTTTTAAACAGTTCTAGTTCCAAAGGTGAATAATAATAATAATGAAAATCGATCCATCCATTGTCTACCGCTTATCCTGTATTCAGGGTCACGGGGGGGCTGTAGCCGATCCCAGCTGTCATTGGGCGAAGGCAGGGTACACCCTGGACAGGACGCCGGTCTATCACAGGGCTGACATGTAGAGACAAACAACCATTCCCACTCACATTCACACCTACAGGCAATTTAGAGTCATCAATGAGAAGAACCCAGAGAGAACCCACGCTTACACGGGAAGAACATGCAAACTCCACACAGAAGGAACCCGGGGCCAACCCGGGAATCGAACCCGGGACCCTCTCGCTGTGAGGCGACAGTGCTACTCACTACACCACCGTGCAGCCCAATAATAATAATAATTAATAATCATATTCATTAATTCCTTTGACATTTCAGAAAATCCCTATATGAAGAGCTTTTAGCATAGAACTAATTATTCCAGTTTAGTTGCAACTATGACGATGTTGCATTTTGAATTCAGCTCAGACCTTAGACTGGCTTCCTCTCTGCAGCATATAGTATTTACATCCATCCACCATGTCAAACAGAAACACTCTGGCACTGTTTTCAGATACTGGGTAGGAGCGACATCATTTGGACGAGCATCGTTTAACGATAATCTTAATCAAGTTTATTTTGAAAAGACAAAATGCATGTATGTATGGGTGTCCAATGGGTGTATGTATGTGTGGCCCCGTCTAACTGTGAGCAGCAGATCTAGAGAATCTATATCCTGCCGACAACGCCAAGAATGTGGCCCCGTCTAACTGTGAGCAGCAGATCTAGAGAATCTATATAACACCGACAACGCCACCTTAGGACTTTCACCTAAAGAGTATACTCCTTTAACTTTAATATCTCAGAGGGGGTTTCCCGAAAACATCCCATACACAGGTCCGCACACAAATGAATACAGGCACGTATGATGTATAAGTTAACAATCTTTATTTCTTGCAGTAAACAATTTTATTAAGTTAGCTCTAAAACATTTATATAGTTCTTTTCTTTAATGTCAGACAAAATATGGTGTTCCACTTACACCCATCCGTAGTGGTCCAGCTAAGAGGAAGGGGGCCGATAAACAGCTAGCTCCAGCAGCGGTCACTGCTCTTAAATAAACTCAAAAAAACAAAGAAACAAATCAACTAGTAACTCAGACGAGAAAACCAAGATAAACCATGCAACATATATATACACTGAGTAGGTCCTTCACTGTCACTGCTGAAATATTTTCCCTCTACCCCCCACCGACAACTCACGGTCTGATCTGAGCGGACAAGATTGAACTCCAGTAGCTTCAAAGCTTGTCGACAAGAGCAGCGCGACTGGTTACGCTAAGTACGCAGAGCAACGCGACTGGTTACAACTAAACAGAGCAACGCTAATTAAACAAAGCGAGGCTAATAAAACAGAGGCTAAATACACAGAGCAAGGCTAGTAAAAGGAGAGGCTAGGCATTAAAGGCAAGAGTTTGGAGGCAAGACAGGGCACACAGCAGCCCAACGCCAGACACGCTTAAAAAACAAAAGCAATCGTTAGTGACAACACCTAAACACACTTAGCAGAAAAAAATAGCACTTAGCTCATAGCACGGGTTACCTGCGTCGAGCCCGCATCAGCGCTAATAGCTGTTAGCAGCTACGGCGGCAGCAGCGGCAGCTAACCGGACAGGGGGGTACACACACGCACACACACCATCCTGGCCCACCGCGCCAACCTACAACAAAGGACCGTCAGCGCAGCATCTTATTACCTCGTCACGTCATGAGACTGCGCTACATACCTGCGGAACACTGCACAGACGCCGGGATACGATGGCTCGGCGGAGCTGCCAACATGCAGCACCCGCTTCGGCAGAAGAGAGAGAGAGACTAAATAACCGGGGGGTATATAAACCACCCCGCATTAGCGGCCGAGGCCACGGCGGCACTACAGGTGCCGGAAAGGGGCGTGTCACACCTGCCGCGATCGCCATACCTGTCGCAAAACAGACTAACGAGGACACCAAAGAACCGAAATGAATAGATACCATATATCATCCGGTTACATTCGCTTGTCATAGTCTGATAGCTTCAGGCCACTGGCCAAGCGTCCGTCTTTGGCTCTGGAGTACCGGACTGGGAAGTGAAACGGGTTCAGACCGGGCACCAGCTCTGAAATATTAAGCCAGTGTGTTTTGTTCATCAGAATCACCCATCGCTCCTCCACAGTCCAAATATGGTTACTTCCTTCTCTGGTTGGTTATTCCAAGAAGGCGGTGGCCAAAATGTTGAACTAGCAGCTTAAAAACTGTACATAAACCAACGGATGACATCACCATGACGACGTCCACTTTTTCTATGGTCTCCGGTTCAGAGAGAACTGAAGGAGGGAATTAACAACTACAGGAAGGTGGAATGTGTGTGGGGAGGCATGAGAAGCGTCACAGCAGCAGCTTGATATCCAGACCTGAGACCTGGACTGGGCCAGAGAGTTGAATGGATCCTTCAACAGATTTGTTGAGGGATCCCCCACCTCTTCTCTCCACTCAACACCTGTTCTCTCCTGCCTCTCGTTTTGGGAGTAACATCCGCCAGGTTCATTAATCACCTAAACATCTGGAACCATCAGCCAACAGACTGAAGTCTGCAGCCAAATGATGTCCGTTCCCGAGTTTCTTTGTGCAGTCCAGCGAGTCAACGAGTCATTCATGCTGAATGTTAAATGTAGAAATCTGTAAAATGTTGGTTCAAGTCGGAACAAGGACTATTGTGTATGTAATAAATCCCAGGCTACAGATATAAGTGGAAAGTTAAATGTCAATTATTGAAATTGTTCTCAGTCAAGCTAAAATTGAAAAATGTAGCATGCTCTGTTATAGAGAATGTATATTATTTATTCATTTGAGTAAATAAAGAGGTTTTGAACTTGTTCTTACTTCTACTCTGGATAAGTAATTAAAACTGATGGCCATGATGTAAACCAAAAGGATTGTTACATTGTCTGAGAGACACTGATGTTTTTATGGCAAGGAACATCCATCCATCCATCGTCTACCACTTATCCTGTATTCAGGGCCGCTGGGGGTACAGGCAGGGTACACCCTGCACAGGTCGCCAGTCCATCGCAGGGCTGACATGTAAAGAAGGACAACCATTCACACTCACATTCACACCTACAGCCAACTTATAGTCATCAATTCACCTATCCCCATCCTGCATGTCTTTGGACTGTGGGAGGAAGCCGGAGAACCCGGAGAGAACCCACGCTCACACGGGGAGAACATGCAAACTCCACACAGAAGGAACCCAGAACTCGAACTCGACCCAGGAATGGAACCCTGGACCCTTTTGTTGTGAGACAACAGTGCTACCCACTACACCACCGTGCAGCCTAGTTAGGATGTAATAATAATAATAATAATAATAATAATAATAATAATAATAATAATAATAATAATAATGCATTTTATTTAAAGGTGTCTTTAAAAGCACTCAAGCACACCTTACAAGATGAAAAGAACAGTACATCAAATAGTAAGAATAAAGACATGTGACTACTTAGTGTAATTGTCAGTGCATTTAATAAGGCAATTACCAGTGTGTGACAGAGTATGCCACTCGGAATAAGTGCGTTTTCAGTTGGGATTTAAAGATGTATACAGAGTTGGAATTGCGAATGTCTGGTGGGAGAGAGTTCCACAGGCAGGGGGGCTGACCCCATAGTGGATAAGTTGGCAGATCGAGCTGAGAGCTGGATGGCAGAAGAAGATCGGAGAGTGTGTGACGGTGTGTGTGTGTGGGAGCTCAGAGAGATACACTGGTGCCAGACTGTGGAGGATCTTGGTGGAGAGTGCGGCTGGGCAGCGGCTACGGAGCTAGGTGAGCTAGACGGCTTTGTGTTGGGAAGAGCACCTGTTGACCGTAGGACAGCGTCCCTCAGGATCTGGCGTTGTGAAGAGGATGTCCTAGACCGGAATGAGAGAGCCGCAGAGTTAGCCACAGGACCTAGGCACAGGAGCTAGCCACTGGTAGTTTGGCCCATATAAGGTAGAAAACAGATCTCTTTGGTGCCAAAACAGCCGGAACTGGCTGAAGCAAAATATTGCCATAAAAGTACAGATATAGCTTTAAGATCGGGGGCAGAGCAACCGCTCCATCTTCTATTGGAGAGGGAAGATATCAATCCACCAAGGTGATTAGTAGGAAGTAGTTGGTGCTGAGGGAAAGTGCTTAAGTGCATGCGGCAGGGAGATTTTAGATTTCCTGAATTCGAGGGCTTGATAGGATTTCTCAGGTACAACAGGTGGCGGAGCTTTAGGAAGGACAGAAATGGGAAGAAACGGGTGCACACACCAGACACAGGCACACAGGCTTGAAATTTCAGTTTAAATAAAGATCAATCTCATTCCACCTGCTTGACTCTGCAGATTCATCTATCATCTCACTACATGCCGACATCTTTGAGGAAGCGTGCCCAAGAAACAACACCTGCATTCAACCGAAGTCAATACTTCTCACTGCACGCTCGATTGGTGATCGGTAGGTTGGACGTGACCAATCGTTGGGATCACCAGTTGGATATCATGTTTTATTTAATTCATCAGTCCATCATGAAACACACACATTCTCTCTCCGAGGAGCTGAGAGGAGATAACAAGCTCATTCAGGTGAAATAATGGAACACTAAATGTAAGTAACTGTGAACGCAGTTATCATTGTTCTCACTCTTCTTAGACTGAATGTTGAAGTGCAGGAAGGCACTCCAAATAACCAGAATATCTCCTTTTAACAACGGAATGAGGAAATATATGATGCAATTGTAAAACCCGAGAGATGGGACCCCAAATGAGGCTCATTAATGCTGAGAAACAGATGGATCTTTAAAGGTAATGGAGTAATTCTTCCTTTGAACAATCCATCAACAGCAAATTGATGAGGACCGAGAGGGCAACAGACACTGAGTGGAGGAGAGAGCACGTCAGGGTAGAAGTGCCAGCCAGTACTGACAGAGAAACTTGCTGGTTTTGTCACTAAACATTACAACATAAGTATTAAAGAGAAATATATTAAGTTAAAGATATGTAATAACTGAAAAAGACCTATATGAATCCAACAATATACAAACAGAAAAAGGAGTAAGTCACACACATTGAAATCTGCTTCTTTCATCTTATGTTTAAAATCATGCATGGAAACTTGACATGACATTTTGGTATCAAGGAATCATACACATCTGTGAAGGATGGTGGCTAGGATCCAAGATTCCTCCTCTACTCATTGTGGATTCATCCCGGATCAAACTGACCTTGACAGGCAGACCTCAGAAAAGAGGACGGGACTCTGCTGGGAGGAGAGGAGGTGAATGTTTAATGTTGCGATGTCAGCCATGTTTTCTGCCCAGAGAGTTGTTGTTGCTGCTGCTTTTTACATTTCTGTTTACTGCAAATTGAATAATGCACTACATGAATGTTCCACTCTCTTTGTTTGTCACGTTTTACTCGTGGATCAAATGAAATACAGTAGCATTTCGTTGTGACAATAAATGATCCTAGAATTCTCTAAATAACTGTCAGTTATTTCATAAAGTCCAGTGAAACTATAGTATGTCATTATTTATTCATCACAACTTGGTAACTTGAACACAAAATAATTTTTTACTTAAAGGGGTTTGGGTTTTTTATGTTGTAGGTCAAAGTTGTTGTTTTTTTTTCATTCAGCTGTTTTGCAAAAATGTGTGCGGATGGATGGAGCTGTGTGGAGGAATGGGTGGATGGAGCTGTGTGGAGGAATGGGTGGATGGAGCTGTGTGGAGGAATGGATGGATGGAGCTGTGTGGAGGAACGGGTGGATGGAGCTGTGTAGAGGAATGGGTGGATGGAGCTGTGTGGAGGAATGGGTGGATGGAGCTGTGTGGAGGAATGGATGGATGGAGCTGTGTGGAGGAACGGGTGGATGGAGCTGTGTGGAGGAATGGGTGGATGGAGCTGTGTGGAGGAATGGGTGGATGGAGCTGTGTGGAGGAATGGGTGGATGGAGCTGTGTGGAGGAACTGGTGGATGGAGCTGTGTGGAGGAATAGGTGGAGCTGTGTGGAGGAATAGGTGGAGCTGTGTGGAGGAACGGGTGGATGGAGCTGTGTGGAGGAATGGGTGGATGGAGCTGGGGCGGCATGACAGTGAGCAGTCAGGCTGTGAGCGAAGCAGCTTTCCACTTTACAGGCTCAGAGGACTCTGGCTCCGTTCACAGCTCCACACTTATCTCCCCTCAGCAGGTGTGAGTGTGTGTGTGTGTGTGTGTGTGTGTGTGTGTGTGTGTGTGCTCGAGCAAGCACGGATTTATCACACTTGTTTTTCTCCATATTTAGGTGTGTGCATTTGCAACTGTGGATTTGTGTGTGTGTGTGTGTGTGTGTATGTTTATGGAGTAATCATTGTGTATATGGATGCATACGAGTGAGTTTTAACAAACTGTGCTGAGGCTGTCGACGCTCTTATCACAGAGGAAGAAGAAGATGAGGCAGAAACACAAACGTGGTGAATTAGAGACACTTTTCAGAAATACCTCCACCTCACCTGATCTGTTTGTGTGTTTCCGTGTTTCTCTGTTTGTCTCTATAAGAACCTGAATGGGAATAGTCCTTTCCCCACAGCGGACGATGCAGCTGCTGGACGTTGTGTGCTGCTGTGTGAAAGTCAGGAGAGGAACAACTTCAGATTCATGCTTCCTCTACACTTCTAACTCCCCTACTCACAGAAAGCTCCACACACTGCTGTCATGTATTATTCCCACTGTAACACACAGCTCCACCGTCATGCTTGAAGTCACACTGATTGTAGCGGAGGATAATGGAGAAGACCCGACAGAGGCGAACAAACGCTGCAACATTGCCTCCGCCACGTCTCACTCGCTGCAGTGGGCATGACAACTCTTGCAAGCTGCTCATTAGCAAACACAGTAAATAGGGAACCTGTACTTTCTCCCACAATGCACAAGTGCCAAGCGACACTTTACTTTGTATTTTCCACCAGGAGGCCAGGGACAAGGAGAGAATGGCTCTCTGAATGACTACAAAGATCTTCTGCTGCTCCACACTGGAGAATACACTGTCATTTTTTTCTCTGTTGGTTTTTCTGCAAATTGCTTCAGTTTCCAGGTCTCATCAACACACTCTCCCTCCCCACTGTTAAAACCACTATATTCAGTGGCCCGATGCTCCACCATGATGGTCCTCCACCATGACGCTGCACCGTGACGCTCTAGTGCCCCTCCAGGGTCAGTGTTGGACACCATCTTTGTTTTCCCTCCATACAAGCGTAATGTCTTCAGAGTTCAGATGGGTTAAAGCAACACAACTACTTCAGTTACATTTAGGAGTGTGTTTGCTATAAACTTGACTGACTGACGTGACAAAGAAAGTCAACTGTGACTTTTTGTCTCACACGGGACACAAGAACAGTCTCTTGGGTGAAAGCCCTGTGTGTGTAGACCCCAACCAGGTCCCCTCCATTGCATCATGGCTGAAATCCCCACTATTGCTGCTTTGTACATGTTGAAGTCCAAGGTCCATCAGGAAACCAAACACCGTCCTGTCGGGGTTCATGACATCATGGGTGGATTTTGGTGGATTTCAACAAGCTGGATTCACTGGATCTAGCAAGACACATGTCGGGTGGTTTACCAAAGCTAACATTGTAGCTGCTCCATCAACACTCCAAATAAGGTCATCTAGGTTTAAATACGGCAGAGACCTTGTTGTTTGGACTGTAGACAGTCTCTTGGTTTCTCTGGTCTGGTGTCTGGTCAAATGTGAGCTACTATCGTAGAGCTCTGGGGGACCACAGACAGTCTCTGGTTTCTCCACATAGTCTGGTCTGGTCTCTGGTCTAATGTGAGCTACTATCGTAGACCTGTGGGGGACCACAGACGGTCTCTAGTCTCTCCACATAGTCTGGTCTGGTCTCTGGTCTAATCTGAGCTACTATCGTAGACCTCTGGGGGACCACAGACAGTCTCTAATTTCTCCACATAGTCTGGTCTGGTCTCTGGTCTAATGTGAGCTACGTTTGCCAGTTCTTGCTCGTCTTACCTGGTTGGCATGAGAATCCTGCTGGGTGCTGACAAATTTGATTTTCAGACTTCATTTCCTGCATTGTGGTGATTTTCTAGACATGTGACTCACATAAGCATTAGAAAACATAATATCAACACTTAACCTTCTCCTATTTTTTTCTACAAGAGGATCAAGCAACTATCAGTTAATGTTTTTTTCACACATGCAGTTAATGTCACACCGCGGTGAGGGTTGTCCTGTCTTGGGGTTTTTTGTCTTGTGAATTTTCATGTTTTATTTTTAAGAATAACTCCCCTCTCGTTTCAGGTCACTTGCTCCTCCTCATGTGTCTCCGGTCTGACGTCATCCCTAATCCCTGATTGTTCTCACCTGTGCTCCCCTCCCTGATGTGTATATAGTCTGTGTCTTCCCTTGTCTCGTTGCCAGAGTATTTCGTTTTGTGTCGAATCTCCAGCCCTTACCACAGCCTTGTCCCGGAAACCCTATTTGCCACGTGAGAAATTCAGTTCCTTTGTTCCTCTGCAGAAGAGTGATTTTTGGTTTTGTAAAATCTTTTTGGTCAGTGTTTAGTTTTGAGCGTTAGTTAATTTTCAGAGTCCTGTTTATTTTCCTCCTTGTGGAGCGCCCTTGGTTTGTACCTTTTTGTAGTGCAGTTTAGTGCAAGTTTAGTTCAGACCCTTTTTCCCTGATCCTCCTTATGAGCGAGTTTGTTTTATTTTGTCCCATAGATCTAGGTTTGTCTAGTGAAGAATAGTTAACTTATAGCCTTGCCCTTCTTTCCTCCTAGCGAGCGATTTTTGTTGTAATTTTCATAGAGTTTAGTTTGGTTAAAGACGGTGTAGATTAGAGGTTTTTCCTCCTTCGGGAGTGATTTTTGGTTGTTGCTTTCACATAGCCCTCGTCCCTCATGAGTTTTAACAAGCTGTTCTCACACATTCATTTTTAATGTTTGTCTCTGGCAAACAGCTGCAATCTTGTACCAACAAAGAAGCTCAAAAAGGAACTCCTTAAAAAAATTAAAGTCTTGTTTCCTGTTTAAGCTCAGTCTTCAGGTCTTGCAAATCTGAGCCAATAAAAATAAAATGTTTCCTTCAAGAAGTTGCCTCTTGTCAGGTTTAAAGCCTGTAGGCCCTTCGTTATGTTACAAGTGGACTTCACCCGTCACAGCATCAACGAGATGAAAGAATATCTTTTTTTTTTTTTTACCCCTGAAAGCATCTTTGCTGTGTTCTCTGTCTGAGTGTGGATGTGACAACGACATCATCATTTATTGATCGGGTGGTTGGGTGGATAGTAGCCGTAGCTTTCACGTGTTGCCATAGCAACGGCAAACATCCGGTCAAGCTCCGTCTCTTCTTCTTTGGTGTATTTTTGTAGCAGAAACAGCACCACATAAGGGCCTAGAATATGTACTACAGCGCGCTGATTCATTTTCAGTGGATTCAGAGCTCTGCCTCCTGGCGACTGTTTACATCTTAGATTACACAGTTCAGGCTGTTGCAACCAGCTCAGGAGAGAGACTGTATGACACTAGGTGGTACAACCTGAGACGTGCACAATTAAAAAAAGAATTGCCTTCTGCATTTTTTTTTCTGTCCCCTCCATTGCCCCAAACTCATACCGAACCGTGATGTCTGAACCTAGGTACGTACCGAACTGTGACTTCAGTGTACCGATACACCCCTAGCAGATAACCTATCCATAAGGCTTCAACATGCAATGTAGCAGCAGGCCTTGTTTTTGTATGTAAAGCCATTTTTTGTGGACTTATGAGCATGGCATGAATACATACACTTTTTTGCAGCATCAGAGACCTTTTGCACACAGTCCACAGTGGACATGACTGCATCCTACCCCTGACCACATTCTCCCTGTATTCCAAGCAGGAATTCATCCGATTGTCTAAACGACCTGCTTCCTTCAAGAAAACTCTCCGCACCATCATAGTACATCACATCTGCTTCTTTTTTACTCAAATCTTTATCATCTGCTATGACAAGAGAAGTGCTCACTGACTATGACTTCATAAATACATCTGCACCTTTCCTGCCAACGACTCTAGGATTTAATCTTGACAGTCTTTACTTCGTTCTTTGCATTTCAGGTTCCCTGTTCATTCTTTGTCCAATGACTGGATCATGTTCACCCACCCGACTTAAAATACCATAGAAATGCTCTCTGTTTCTGACTTAGCATGTTTTTTTATACCCACTATCTTTAAAAGTAGCCGTTTTCTTTTTTTTTTTTTTTTTTTTTTTTTTTATTGATGTTTATGACAGACAAATACAAACAAATGCTTGTTACCTTATTGCAGTTACATGGATAAGATACACATCTTGTATGCATTTATCAGTATCTATCTGCCCAGTCTTTTTTTTTTTCTCTCTTACAAACAGCAACAAAAATAGCAAAAAAAATAAATGCAGTCCAGCAATAATGTACAGAACAGGCCAGACCTACAACACAAAACATATATCCACAAAACAAAACAAAACACCCTAGGAAGTCTACATATTATACCAATCCTGTACCTGCCTCTAATAAAATATGGAGAGATGGCGACATTCTTACATATCCAGCAATTGAGCAAGGAATGGGCCCCACACCTCGTTAAATAAATCTTCCCTCCCAGCCACTCTATAGGTGACCCGCTCGTAGCTGGCCATTGAGCTTAAAACCTGTATCCACTCCTTAAAAGTGGACTGAGTGGGAGATTTCCAGTGGCGTAAAGTTATCCTGCACCCTGTTGTCATAGCTAGACGACACCAACTTTTTTGGTGTTTCGACATTTGAATGTTATCTGGAAGTAACCCCAACAAACATAATGCAGGGTTTTTGATCAAGTGTGTGACCAGCACCTTATTCAAGAACACAATTATTGCATTCCACATGTCTTTAGTTTTGTCACACTCATATAACATATGTACAAGAGTTCCGACCCTTCCATTACATCTCCAACACAAATCACTGTTTCTGAGTTTCAGTCTTGCCAGTTTTGAAGGGGTCCAGTAAGATCTATTTAATATCTTATAACAAATGAGTTGTGATTGTGCTTCACGTGAGTAACAGTGCCATGATGCATATAGTTTTTTCCAATTATTTTCTGGAATCACTTGAGCCAGGTCCTTCTCCCAACACGCTTTCAGACCATCCAGTTTTGGCACTTGTGTACTTCTAATAAGTTCAAAGAATTTTGAAGCTCCTCTGTTTTTCTCTCCAATCTTATGGGAAATTACCTGGATTTCAGTCCGACTGTGCTGAATATGTTTGTTTGAGAGAATACAATGTCTCATTTGTAAATATCGCCAGAATTCAGAGTTACTCAAATTATATTTATTTTTAATCTCATCAAATGATCTAAATCCCACCTCTCCCATCACATCCTCAAGAATATGAATCCCAGATCTAATCCATTTGTTCCAAAAGAAACTTTTCTTATCAATTAACAATTTCTTGTTATACCATATGGAGGATCTGCTTGATAAATATGGATCAGTTTTTGTTATTTGATGAGCAATTTTCCATGACTCTCTGGCAAAAGCCATTACCGGGTCTTGGGAGGGGACTGGTCTCTCTGTTTGTGAGAGGAAGGCCTCCACAGAAAAAGGATGTACCAGTTGCTCTTCTATCCTGACCCACAGAGGGATCCTAGTAGGCGGCAGGTGAATTTTAGATAGCTGCGATAAAGAAAATGATAAATGATACCAGTCTATTCGTGATAATGCTAACCCCCCCTTGTCTTTTGCAGCATATAACTTAGTCCGATTAAACATGGGTTTTTTTCCTGCCCATATAAACTTCTCTATCATACTGTTGTATGTTTTAAGTAATGGGGAAGGAAATTTTAGCGGTAACATGGAAATGATGTAATTGATCTTGGGAGTTAAAATCATTTTAACTAGATTGAGTCTGCCCAACAGGGAAATATGCAACTTATCCCAATTTTGTAACAGAATTTGAGTTTTCTGAATAACTGGAGAAATGTTGGCTTCCATTATTTTTTTCAGACCTGGCGTTAATTTGATACCCAAATATGTTAATCCTTCAGGCATCCATCTGAATTTCCAGTTCTTTCTAATATCTGGGGGGCACAGTTTTGATAACGGCATGGCTTCTGATTTTGACCAGTTAACAGTATAACCAGATACCTCTGAGAACAGATTTATAACTGAACAAATTTCTGGGACTGAGGATTCAGGGTTACTAGATATCAATAACACATCATCTGCATACAACAGGAGCTTGTGCTCTTCTTGACCCGCCTGCACACCCCGTATATTTGAGTTAGCCCGTAGGGCTATGGCCAGGGGTTCAAGAAATATGGCGAAGATTAGAGGTGATAAAGGCGATCCTTGTCGAACACCACGATTTAGTCTGATTTGAGGTGACATAATCCCATTAGTTAAGACTGTGGCTGATGGGTCAGAGTACATTAATTCCACCCACTTCCTAAATATTGGACCAAATCCAAATTTTTCTAGCGTATGAAACAAAAAAGGAAACTCCACTTTATCAAACGCCTTTTCCGCGTCTAATGAAAAGGCAACTGTTGGTGTGTCATAATTTCTTGTCATCCACATAATGTGCAACAGTCTTCGAAGGTTGTCTGCAGAGCTCCTACCCCGCATAAACCCCACCTGATCCTGATGAATGAGAAATGGGACCACTTCTTCCAATCTAGTTGTTAAGATTTTGGCAAGAATTTTCTCATCCACATTAATCAAAGATATAGGGCGATAATTAGCACACTGCTGTGGAACTCTTCCCTTTTTATGCAGTAGTGTAATAACTGCTTCCCTCATGCTTTCAGGTAAGCTACCTCTTTGAAACGCATCTCGATATACGACTAGTAATCTAGGGGCAAGATCATCTATGAATTTCTGATAGAAATCTACTGAAAACCCATCGTTTCCAGGGGCCTTTCCTATCCTGAGGCTTCTGATTGCTTTTTTAATTTCATCTATGGAGATATCACCCTCCAAAAGTGCTCTCCCATCCTGTGTTAGGGTAGGAATTTCAATTGAGGAAAAGAAACTTTCTAATTTGTTTTTGTCTGTCCCACCCTGAGACGTATACAGTTCTTGATAAAATTCGCTAAAGGTAGTATTTATGTCTCTTTTGTTCGTAATAAGATTATTGTCTTTATCAAAAATCGATGGAATAACATTTTGAGATTGTATTTGTTTTACTCTGTGTGCCAGTACTTTACCAGCTCGCTCTCCCTGCTCAAAATATTTCTGCCTGGTACAGAAAAGGGCAAATTCGGTTTTCCTGTTCAGTATGTCATTTAATTCACATTTAAGTTCGTTCAGTTTACCCCACGTATCAGAGTCTTGTCGCTCCGTGTGTTGTTTTTCAAGCTTTTTGATGTCTTGCTCTAATTTGAATAACCTTTGACTTTCTGCTTTTTTTTATAAAGGAACTTCTTTGAATAATACGCCCCCTCAGAAGGGACTTGAAAGCATCCCACATTACCCCATGGTCTTCTATAGAGCCTTCATTATGCTCCCAGAATTCCTGCATCTCAGATTTAATAAAGTTGCAATTTTCTTCCCTGTTCAGCATAGAGTTGTTAAAACGCCATCTCATGCTTTTTTCTGCTCTATCTAGAGGATGGAGGACTATATCCACTGGTGCATGGTCCGATAGCACTATATTTCCAATTGTAGAATTCAGCACCTGGCTGACCATATCACGGGATAATAGAAAGTAATCTATCCTAAAGTAACTTGAGTGGGGATGTGAAAAAAAAGTAAAGTCCTTTTCATTTGGATGCAATACTCTCCAAATATCAACAAGACCCAACTCTTCTGACAAGACATCTATTGCCATAACACCAGCAGTGTTAGTCTGAGTAGATTGATACGTTTTATCCATTATTAAATCCCTCACTTGATTAAAATCCCCTCCAATAATTATATTATTGTTCCCCATATTTCTAATTAGGTTACAGACTTCGTGAAAAAAATCTGGGTTAACAGAATTAGGACCATAAATATTAGCAATAGTCATCCTTTGACCCTCTAAAGTGACATCCAATACAACCCATCTACCTTCCTTATGTGAGACATGTTTATGTATTTGGCAGTCTATATTTTTCCTTATCAAAATACTCACTCCTCTTTTTCTCGAGGAAAATGTACTATGATATTCCTGTCCAACCCATTCTCTTTTGAGTTTTGCTGCTTCCTCATCGTTAAGATGGGTTTCTTGAATGAGGGCTATATCAGCCTTTTTTTGCTTTAGGTATGTGAGGATTTTTTTTCTTTTGACCACGTTATTGCACCCTGATATATTCCAAGTTACAATTTTAAAGAGCACCATATTGCTCTGCTAATATATTATCATACAACCATCCTGTTATATAATGTCCCACTGTCTTGGTTGCCCCTCCTCTGATATAATACGTTTTCAGGAATACAGAAATACAAATATTACAGCTATATCTCCATGAGACACCTAGGGTTACACACCAAACAAACAAATACAAACTTAGGAACACACTGCAACAGCAGCCTACTAACATGTTACTTTCCAACATCAAACCTTCCTTTAAGGTTCCCTCAGCTGCACCTCCAAGGCCAGCCAACTCTACATTCCCCCTGTGTTTTAAGTAGCCTATTGAAACAAACTTTGAGTCTGTTATTAAACTTGACTGAACCACTGCATCATAATCCACCATAGATTTACAAAGTGACTGAAAGCTTAAATTTACAGGTGTGTTATTCAGTGATAACTATATGAGAGACAAGGAGCAACGACAACGGAAAAAGGAGTGCATACGCGCGCACAGACCTATGTGCGCGCTCCCTCATATTAAGAAAGAAAACAAGATATATCTTACCACTCTGACCTCATGCCATATGACACTTAAAAAAAATAAAAAAAAAAGGCCAATGATCAGAAATATTACCAGTCATTCATCCGGAAATAACTCCGCACCTGTTGCTCAGATATTGTCCTCGGTCCGGGTAGGAAAAAAAAAAAAGAGAGAGCGAGGGAAGAAACTCCGCTCAGTTTTCGTCCACATAAATAATTGCTCCCGGCCTGCTCCATCCATAGCTTCCATGGGAATAATCTTATCCCCAAAGTCTCTGTCCACATCCATGTAAATATCTCTCACGATCAGTTCAATATTCGCAGCGAATTTTCGGCATTATTTTCATGCATAGTCGGTGTCGCGCTCTTCTCCTCCACTGGCCCCCGTCGTCCCCTCACCTCCGTGGCGGGTGAGAAATGCTTTGGCATCGGCCGCAGATGAGAACTCGTACCGCCGGTTGTCCAGTGAAAAAGTCATTTTTGCTGGGTATCGGAGGGCATAATCCACATTACGCTTGCGGAGAATTCGTCTCACCTCTTCGTATTTTTTGCGTTTCTCCTGTATCTCCTGAGCATAGTCTTGGAAGAAAAAAATCCTCGTGCCGTTCCATGTGACTTGCTTCTTCTTTCTCGCCGCCGTTAACACGGCAGCCTTGGCTTTGTCCCGCAGGAACCGGACAATGATGTGTCTTGGCCTGGCGTTTTCTCCAGGTCGGGGGCCGACCCGGTGGATCCTGTCAACTTCATACCAGTCGTCGACATCAATATTCAGTGCCTCCGATAGCAGTGTTTTCATAAAGCCATCCCAGTCGCGACCCTCCATTCCTTCTTTCACACCCACGATGCGTATGTTTTGACGCCGGGAGAAACCTTCCAGCGCTGTTATTTTCTCCTTCAGTACGTGATTCTGCCTCTCTAGGTCATTCACCACCGGGGCCCTTTTTGCCTCTTCATCCTCCAGCTTAGATATTCTCGATTCTGCCTCGGTAATTCTGCTGCCCAGGCTTTTCACTGTTTCGTTCACCGCCTCTACTCCTCTTTTTACTCCCGAGACTTCCGCAGCTAGGCTCACGAGGATATTCTTGATACCCTGCAGTTCAGTCATCACGGTTGTGGCGTCTTGTGGAGATGAGTCCGCCATCTTAGTTGTATCCGCCGTCTCCTCGGTGTTTTTGTTACGTTGATTTTGAGAGGCGTTACGAGTAAAATAATGACTTTCTACCGACATATTTCTTTGGGGTTGCTGTTTCGCCACCGGTATACGTACGTTTGCAAATCGTATTTATGAATAAATGGGGAAATTAGCTAAGCTGGCTCGGCCCACTTCTCCTATGCAGCCATCTTGGGCGCGTCACCCACCGGAAACGCAAAAGTAGCTGTTTTCTAATTGGAATAACCATTCTCTGTTCATTTGCATTTGAAAAGGTAAAAATGTCTGCATGCAAACCGTGGGTGATCTTTCAACTCACTATGGAAAGCTCTTCTTGCCCCTCTTTGCACATTTTTTGGAAAGAGCTTGACTATTGCTGCATCAACACATAGCATACACTTAAACAGACACTAGCCCACTCATAGAACTACTAGCCTAGTATTCATTTCAACATTTTGCTTCACAAACAAACAATAGCCAATATCTGAGAACCCAACAGGGAACATAGCATGAATTCCAGCTCTGAATTCTATCTTCTCTCTCTCACTTCCTCTCCCATCTCTTGCTCTGCTCTCATCGTTGCCTTACACGCCCCCAAATGTCGGCTACTCTGACCCACAATATTTAAGATGAAAAATAATAGTAGGTTAACTCTGCCATGCTTTGTATTGGGTAGGTCACACAAGAAAAACATGTAACAGCTTCTGGACTGCATGTTAGCTACTCGCCCGCTAGCTGGCTATTGTTTATGGTGCCAGAGAAAACGTGAGCTCAGCTGTAGCTCAGCTGACATGGTACCGGTCTGTCTGACATCCTACCAGTCCATCTGACATGGTACCGGTCTATCTGACATGGTACCAGTCCGTCTGACATGGTACCGGTCCTTCCGACATGGTATCGGTCCGTCCGACATGGTACTGACATGGTACCGATCCGTCTGACATGGTACCGGTCCATCTGACATGGTTATTGACCTGGTACCGGTCTGTCCGACATGGTATTGACATGGTACCAGTAAGGTTTGGGACCACTGGTCAACACTGTTTCATACCGTACTTTCAGGCCCCCAGCCTTCATGGTGGTGGACTCTGACCAGGGCTCTTTGTGAGCTACTGAGGACACTGACATAATGCATTACAATAAAATAATTCATAGCAGCTTTTTAGACTGAAGATAATGTGATCATGTGACCACCCACCCAGGTTGCTTTCACTTGTTGCTCATTGTTCATTGTTGTTGAGGGGTTCAGAGGTCCATGCAGCCTTTTACACTAAGTAAGCAAACAAAACATTAAAATAACTCTGTACATGATTCTACATTAAACATATCAGTAATAACTGCTGTGATCAACTCAATCATTGATCACATCTCAGTCTCAACTCTCTCTCTCTCCCTCAAATGAGGCAAAGGTTACTTGTGTACTTAAATTGTATTAAATCATTTGAAATTTGAAATTACTTTCTACTCAGCTGTAGTCATTTTGGGGAATAGGAAAGTAGGTATGCATATGTAATGGACCACTAGGATGGTGTACTGGTGGGTGATCTCCGATCGATTGTGGTGGGCGGCCGATATTTGGTCCCAGTCCAGCCCTTCAGGGGGAGGGGTTTCAAGTCTTCTTCAATCCAGCATGATATTCACTTCGTACATTATGGTCCATTTGGAGTCAAACATAGTTCTACAGTAGGGTGAATATTTTACCTTTTGCTTCACATCCATTTTTTGGTTGGGGTGAAATATTTAGTGAGTGAGTAAATTACATTAATTATGAAATTTCATGTATCCACGTCATTCACATTTATTGCGCCGCCCAGTGTGGTTCCAAGTCCATTTGTGTCTTTGGATTGGATTTATTTGCAATATGTTAGATCATCTGAGTGACCTGAAGCTCCGGTTTGATGAGGTGTTCATGAACCCGTCAGATATCACATATGAGGAACCCTCAGTGGAGGAAGTTATTGCTCTGCGGTGTTGTGCTTCAGACAACAGAGCGGCAGCATCAGGACCCTCACCCTGTCAACAGGAAGTAAGGATGACCTGAGATCAGCAGCTGACTCAACTTCAGTATACAAGGAAGCTTTTATGGAGGACATGAACTGGAAAACAGGAATAATTTCTATCCATGAATCCACCATGCTTATTCTGTACACATGACATCTATTTCACTTCAGTCCATCCTGGTGACACATAAATATATTAAATGTTAGTATACTGCAGACACACAAATCTTCACTTTACTTCAAGGATGTTACTAATTTTTTCACTTGACATATTTTGCACAAAGTGCATTTTGGTTTAATTTGAGTTGTAGAAAAAATATATTTTGAGTGTATTTAGTTGAATTAATTAATAGATTCTTAAAATATACTCCCTTTTCTTTTCTTTGCAATATAATATTGAACATGTACATTTTTTTGAAATACCATAAATTATATTTATTTTTCACCTGGTCTGCTTCTCTCCCTGATGTTTCCTTTTCCCCCTGTTTAAAGGTTTTTAGGGACTCTTTCCTTCTCTTTTGGAGGGTCCCGGGACAGAGAATGTTGTGTACTGTGCAGATCATAAAAGCCTCTGAGGCAAATTTATGATTTGGGATTTTGGGATGTATAAATAAAACTGAATGGAATTCTCTGTTTTTTTCCCCGAGATTTATTTCACACCAGACCACAGCAATCAGACAAAACAAACTACAAACACTAACATACCAACACAGCAACAGCACAACAACAAAAAAGAACAACACCTGGTCTGAAAAGGAGATGGCCGAAGCATAGCTTTTAAATTTCCATCCCCCATTTACATACATATAAACACAAAAAGACACCGTCAAGACACACATAACAAATAAATAAGTAAAAAAAAAAAACAAGCAAACAATCAATAAATAAGCAAAAAAACAAAAAAAAACTCCCTCAACAGTCCCTACATTTGTCCTACTGTACAAATCAAACATCTGTTGTTTAAACTTTCTTTTAAACTCACTTGCTTTTACTATTTCTAACATTTTTGGCCAAACTATTCCACATAATTACTCCACAAACTGAGACACTCATAGATTTAAGGGTAGTTCTTGTGAGCTGCTGTGCCAGTTTATGTTTACCCCGAAGGTCATATCTCTTGGCTCTTTCCCTTTTAAAGAAAAGTCCTTGGATAATAACAGGTAGTTGATTATGTTTCGCCCTATAGGCAATTTGTACAGTTTTTAATTTAATCAAATCTAGAAATTTAAATGCAGCTGCCCTCAAGAACAAGTCATTAGTATGTTCATTGTACTTTACATTGCAAACTATACGGATTGCTCTTTTCTGTTGGATAATCAGTGAATGCAAGTTGGTGTTGCCCCAGACCTCCACACAGTAGTTCAAATAAGGAAAAACAAAAGCATAATATAGTGAAAGTAAAGACTGATAATTTAGTATTGACTCTTCAAATGACACCAACCCTCCTTGCAATTTTGGAACAGACATTTTTTATCTGAGCTTTCCAACACATTTTTTCATGGATTATCACTCCAAGGAATGTAGTTTCTTCTACTTTTTCAATTATTACATTGTCAATTTTAATTTAAACCAGGACATCAGTTTTGTGTTTACCAAATAACATAATCTTTGTTTTATAAAAATGTAGAATTAGTTTGTTCATAGTTTAGTCGTTTCTAGGAGTTGCTGTAAATTTTCACCAGAGCAAATAATGTTGGTGTCATCAGCAAAGAGTACAAACTTCATCACATTTGATATAAAAAAAAATATCATTAATATACAATATAAATAAGATGGGGCCTAATACCGACCCTTGAGGTTCACGACAAATTATATCCCTACAGGTTGAAACATGATTATCTATTTGGACAAATTGCTGTCCTATTCAGATCAGAGCAAAACACTGTTTCATACCGTACTTTCAGACTCCCATCCATTCCTGTAAGTTAGAGGTCTACAATAGTAGCTCGTATTAGTCCTAAAACCAGACCAGACGATGTGGAGAAACCAGATAGATTAAGTTGCAGGACTTGAAAGAGGCAGAACAATACATTAAATATAATTTAATTTAATAGAATAGATAACCTGCTATTTAGCCCCTAGTTTGAGCCAAGCTCATAGACTGTATATATAAGAAGAGGATGTATTCATCGTGATGTCACCCATTGGTTGGTGGACTATGATGTTGAAGCCACGAGGCTATGGCCATCTTGGATTTTGACTGTCGTTATCCTGTGAAGCTGCTAACAGTTAGTTTCATAATTCAAGGTCAACTTTACAGCTAAGTGTTAAAGTCATCTTAGTAACTAACTGCATTGGTAGCGTGGTAGCGACTTGTAAATCAGCAGGTAGCCCCGCCCCTAAAGCATCCCCTGCTTTCTGGTCTGCTGGACTCTAAATGGACATAATGTACTAAATGAACATCATGCTGGATTGAAGAAGACTTGAATTTAGAGATTGAGACCATCAAGCCATGTTTACAATGTTTACTGAGATAATACATTGTCATGGCCTAGGCCCTAGGGTAACCTGACAATGAGGGAGGATGGAGGCGTGATAAGATTTAACAATAATGAGGTTTATTTGATAATCCACAATGCAAAAGAAAACAACACTAGACTAACTTGTAGACGGGAAGCAATTAGTATTCAGTCGTGAGGTGCGAGTGTGTGTTGCATGTGGGTAATGTAGTGAGTGCATGTTTCATGTTACAACAACAAAAGATAAACTAAAGTAAGCAGCGGCGGCAGATGCAGCAAGTAGGTGTAGAGCAAAGCGCCAAGCCTCAAGCGCTGGAACCAGGAACCATAGGCCGCGAACTAGGTGACCCCGCCCACCTCATCAGTCCTAATTGGGAGACAGGGAAAAAATCACAGGCAAGGCCTTGTCGCCGTCACATACATCAAGAGAGAAGTAGGCTCATTTTCTCATAGACTTCTATACAATCAGAGAGGAGTCGCCCCCTGATGGCCAGTAGAGAGAATGCAAGTTTAAGGCACTTCGGCTTTGACTTCACATACCAGAGGTTTCCCCCTGCTGACAACTTATATATTAATGTTCCATCTTATGTTGTGAAATAACTGTGTGTGCGTGTGTATGACACTGTGTGTGTGACACTGTGTGTAGTTGTTTGTGGGCTGTTTCTTTTAAGGGATGTGCATTTTGAAGGATATCAAAACTCATAAGTCTCTCTTTTACTCTCTCTCCCAAGACCACTACATCGCCATGGCAACCGGACCCATCAGCTTCACTGAATATGCCAGATAAGTCCAACTTGAAAGGCTAAGAAAATCCCTCCCTCCGACTCATCTATTCCTCGCCCTCTCATCCTCTTCCCTCCCTTTACTCTTCTTTATCTCTCCCTTCTTTGTCGCTGCTTCGATGCCGTACACATCTCACTATTCTCTTTGTCTCATCCTTCCCTGCATGACTTTCCCGTCCTCCTATCTCATTCCCTCTCATCCTCTTTTCCTCTTCCCCTGCGTCTGATTTACTTCCCCCTCCATGCGTTTCTCTCTTCCCTCCTCTTATATTGCATTAAACATCTCTCCCTCTTTCCTTCTGACCTCGCCCATGCAGTTTCTCTTCCTCTCTCGTTCCTTCCTTCATTGAATTAAAAAGACACACCTTGTGCAGAAACATCCCTCTCCATGGCGGAGGCCTGCCGTGACATATGAGGACTGGCATGCTGCTGACACTCACCATCTGTCCCCGAGACACCGGGACCAGAGAGAAAGGGGAGGGGCAGCTAGTGGAGGCTTATAGGAAGCTGCAAAGACAGCCTCTCAATTTGTGCTTCACGCTTCAAGGGCATAACTGCTGCTCTACTTACAGTATATGAAGCAAAGCTTGAAATTTGGCACTGAGAAAAGAGAAGCCATATCCCTCCACAGATATGCATATAGATATGAAGAAGTGAAAGTGTGTCGGTGGTTGCATGCCTGCCAGCTGTAGGCTGGTGAGTGAGATCCAAATATTGGACGCAGGTGATAAACCATTAGCTAGTCTTTCCAAAAGTGAGGATTTAATTGCTCAGCCAGATATTAAATCAACTCACATTAAAGCACCGTACCAGTTATTTTTGCCCAATCAGAAGCCTTCGGGAATCACAACACTCAGTTCCACGTTAGACTCAAGGCTTCAAGACTTTTGTGGGGGAGGGGACAGAGGAGGATTCAGAGATAAAGAGAAAAACATTTAAGATCGGCAAACCTGTGATAGCAGATTAAAAAAGAATGGCAGCAGCATTTGAGGCATATCGTTAACGTGTTGTCATTAGTATTTACCGTGACATGCCTCAAAAGAGACGTCTTTATATACGACGTATATATATATATATATAGTGTTTTATATCTTATTATTTTTTAAAGGGAGCAATAAGGCTTTTGTTCCTCTCATTTGTTCACTCTCTCCCTCTCCTGTTTCTCGTCTCGCTCTCAGCTCCATCACAGCGTCAGACCTCGGCTCACTTTATCTCACTCGCTTGGGCGAACCACACTGCCAGTGTTTTTTAATCATTTTTAAAAACGGTCTCAGGGACCAGATACGCTATACTATATCACAACCCACACACTGATTCAGAGAGATGCCTGTGTGAGGCCCGTCGCTGCAGGAACCCCCATGTTTTTATATGGTCCATTATCTCTGCAAGCAGTGTTTCAAATCCCACTTGAATGTATTAAGTATATCTATGGTGCCTGATCAGAGTCACCAGCTTCACTATTAGCTGCTCAGCCTCACTGTGTGCGTATTAAACTACAGTTGGCTGGTTAACGAGTAAATCAATGAAAAATACTTTTCAAGGAGCAGACTGTTAAAAGTGCATAATACCAGATTGGAAGGAATCTCTCAACGGCTCTCATGCCGACGTCTGAGGCGGCAGATCACAGCTAACTGTGCTAACAGCACTTATGAGGCTTCACTGTTTGCAATAAAAGATGTTGACAGTAAAAATGCTGAACTCAAGGATTCAAAAGCGCAGTCCACAAACCAACGCGTGGCGTCAGCATGACGACGTCCACTTCTTCTACAGATTTACAAGCGCAACAATGGTGAAGATGCTGCCCTCAGATCAGATTTCTGTTTATTCCCACCACCAGTTCCTCTCATTCTCCCCACTCACATTTCGTACTATTTGTGTCAGTGTCTTTGTGTCGGTGGAGAGATTTGGCCTCTAACCTCTCTCGGCACTCAGCTCTAATTACTGACATTTCTCCCGAGAGGTGCTACTGCATTGTGGGTGCTTCAGCACCTTTCATTCCATCAGTGGGAACACTTGGAAAGGTCACGCTGTACATTACACACTGTCTATTGAATCAATGAGCCAACCTTCACCTGTGTGCATGTCTACATATGTGTGTGTGTGTGTGTGTGTGAGAAATGTGAATGTGTTAGAGTGTGTATTTTATTTTGGACAGCTACACCTGTCTGTCTCTACACCTGTCTGTCTCTACACCTGTCTATCTCAGCACCTGTCTGTCTCTTCACCTGTCTGTCTCTTCACCTGTCTGTCTCTACACCTGTCTGTCTCTACACCTGTCTATCTCAGCACCTGTCTGTCTCTTCACCTGTCTGTCTCTACACCTGTCTGTCTCAGCACCTGTCTGTCTCTACACCTGTCTATCTCAGCACCTGTCTGTCTCTTCACCTGTCTGTCTCTACACTTGTCTGTCTCTACACCTGTCTGTCTCTTCACCTGTCTGTCTCTACACTTGTCTGTCTCTACACCTGTCTGTCTCAACACCTGTCTGTCTCTACACTTGTCTGTCTCTACACCTGTCTGTCTCAGCACCTGTCTGTCTCTACACTTGTCTGTCTCTACACCTGTCTGTCTCAGCACCTGTCTGTCTCTACACCCCTCTCTGATGATCAGGTTTTGGCCCCAGTGGAATAAAGAGAAGATCCCAATCAAATGAATACTCAAGCTGAACCTTTGGTCGACTCCATAACAAACCAGAGGTGCAAACAAGTGTCAAGGCAGCCTTTAGTGTCTGTATGTTGACTTTATATTTATATTATTATATTATTATTATATATTGATTAAACATTGAAGTGTTTAATATCACGTTTAACTTTTACTTTGTCTATGTAGTTATCATAAGCCAAAACACAATTTTGTTCTTATACATAACAAACTGGTTACGTTGCCTAAACCTGAGCGACTCCTTCAGTTTGAATCCACAACCTGAAGGGCATGTTTCCTGCGACTTTAGAGGATTGGATAAGAACCTGTTGCATACTGATACATTAAAAATCCATTTGTTTTTCAATTTTAAAGTACATTTTAAAAGTTAAGTTTCATGTTTTAAAGCATTAACATCAACTCTGTATTTTTTTCTTTTTATGCTCCAATTATACGGCTCCAATTGGACTTCAAAGACAAGATTAGAAACAGGAAACAGCTTGAAACAAATCATGCTTTCTCTTTACAGCTCTTTCAATCTGCATGTTTGGCATAGAAAAGCTCACTTAAAAAAGAAACATGATTTTATTTAGGACCAGACAAAAGCCTTTTTTGTTTCTCAGATATTTCTAAATAAATATCAGCATATACTTGGCATCTTCAAAATGGTTCTAATGCATTTTAAAATGTTGCCCCTAGGGCTCCCCAATCTCTATTGGGTGCTAATACTTGGAAACGTAAAAGTTTGGAAACGTTATTTCGGTTGATTATTCAATTCCCGGGATGGGGTCGGGTTCGGGTTCCTTCTGTGTGGAGTTTGCATGTTCTCCCCGTGTGAGCGTGGGTTCTCGCCGGGTTCTCCGGCTTCCTCCCACAGTCCAAAGACATGGATGGGGATAGGTTAATTGATGACTCTAAATTGCCCGTAGGTGTGAATGGTTGTTTGTCTCTATATGTTGGCCCTGTGATAGACTGGCGTCCTGTCCAGGGTGTACCCTGCCTTCGCCCAATGACAGCTGGGATCGGCTCCAGCCCCCCTGCGACCCTGAATACAGGATAAGCGGTAGACAATGGATGGAATTGTATTTTATATTGTTGGAAAGCCTGATTAGTCACCTTTACAACAAGGTAAAACTTGTAAGGATCATGCATTCATGGAATGAGCAACACAGCTGACCGTGTGGGTAGTGGGCCAAAATCCCCTGCAATATTTTTCTGTTTGAATTCACTCATTTTGAGCTTCAAGTGCTGGCAGGTGTATGCCACTCACAGGTGTGTGTTATTTGGTGTTAGCCCTGGTACCATTTCCAAACTTAGGACCAAGTCCGTGACACTGGTGAAGTCAAAGACAGACCACGAAGTGGCCGTCCCAGGAAGACAACACCCCAAGAAGAGCAGTTCCTCACCCTTGCTTCACTGAGGAACGTAAGCTTTCTTCCAGAGATTTACAGGCAAAGGGGAACCGGTCTACCTAGGACAGCCACTTCGTAGTCTGTCTTTGACTTCACCAGTCTTACAGACCTTGGTCCCAAGTTTGGAAATGGTACCAGGGCTGACACCAAATAATGCTGCCACTCTGATGTAATTTTGTGGGAGACAGGGTTTTCCTCTGGGCCCAGCAGCCTGTAGAGAAGTGTTTTACTGCCTTTATAGATGCATTCTACTGGCTCCAGTTCTATACATCAGCTCTCTCTGAGGGCTAGATTTACTAAGACCAGTTTGCGCTGCGTTTGTTAATGTGAGTTCACAAACAGCCACTGGGCAGACAACGCATACTCCACCCTCCAGCGCACCTCTAAAAGAGCAATGAATAGACCCACTTGTATCTATTGAAGCCTAATTGGCGGAGTTTCAGGAGCAGGTCCACACCTCAACAGCGCCAACTTCCGCATCTCTATAAATAGCCACCTGACCCTCTCCTCCCCTTGCTCTCGTATTCTGCGCCCCTCCCCCCCACCCTCATTTCTCTTCCCATTTCTTCTTTCTATCCTATCCCAAAGTGCACCATGTTTGTAAATACCGTTCCATGTTTACGCACTAGATGCCATTGGATTGCACCTCAAGTGGGCGCAAATGCATTAGTAAATCTGGCCCTCAGTGTTTGAGCTCTGAGGATAATAGTTGATAGTGGATCAGCACTATCACGATCAGTTGGTGAAACTTCATAGTCAGTTAAATTCAGCCTCTGTGTTGACATAATCAGGTTTCACCCCATTGGTAAGGAAGTTGTCCTGGTGGATACTGAAGCAGCTGCAACAATCACAGCCTTTGCACCACTTTCTCACTTAGTCACCTGATCTCCACACTTGCTCTGTTCTTGTAAGCGTGGACCTAGAAGGAACACCTGGAGGAACATCTGGATATAACACCTGGAGGAAACACATGGAAGAATCACCTGGAAGGAACACCTGGAAGAAACACCTGGAAGGAACATCTTGATGGAACACCTAGAGGAAACACCTGGAACAATCACCTGGAATGAACACCTGGAGGAAACACCTGGAAGGAAGATCTGGATGGATCACCTGGAGGAAATACCTGGAAGGAACACCTGGATCGAACGACTGGAGGAAACACCTGGAAGGAACATCTGGATGGAACATCTGGAGGAAACGCTTGGAAGAAACACCTGGAGGAAACACCTGGAAGGAAGATCTGGATGGATCACCTGGAGGAAATACCTGGAAGGAACACCTGGATCGAACGACTGGAGGAAACACCTGGAAGGAACATCTGGATGGAACATCTGGAGGAAACGCTTGGAAGAAACACCTGGAAGGAACACCTGAAAGGAACAAATTGAAGAAACACCTGGAAGGAACACCTTGAAGAAACACCTGGAACAAACACCTGGAAGGAACACCTGGAGGGAACACTTTGAAGAAACACCTGGAAAGAACACCTGAAAGGAACACCTGAGAGGAACACCTGGAAAAAAAACCTGGAAGGAACACCTGGAGGGAATGCCTGGTAGGAACACCTTGAAGGAACACCTGGAGGGAACACCTGGAAGAAACACCTGGAGGGAACACCTTGAGGGAATGCCTGGTAGGAACACCTGGAAGGAACACCTGGAAGGAACACCTTGAAGCAACACCTGGAGGGAACACCTGGATGGAATGCCTGGTAGGAACACCTGGTAGGAATACCTGGAGGGAACACCTGAAGGGAATGCCTGGTAGGAACACCTGGAAGGAACACCTTGAAGAAATGTTCACCTGGACTTGAGGATGAACTGATTAGACGTTGATGATCAAAGGTCACTGTGATCTCAGCTCAGTTTTACTCTCTTGATAAATCAGGAAGGTCTGCAGGGAATTTCTTCCAATTTGGCACAAACCAGCACGAGATCAAGGATGAAAGTATTACATGTTGGTGGTCAAAGGTCACTGACCTCACAAAATTAATTTTCGGCCACTCAAGAATTCATGTTGATTATGATAATTTAACATAAATGACTAGCCGGATAAATTGATGAAATGGACACAAACGGAAACATGACAATATGAGGCATATTCTCCACATACTCTAATTTCAAATCTAAATTTTTGAAAATGCAGCCACAACTATCTGCAATTCCCTAAATGTCTTAAGCTGTGTTTCTTGTATGTGTGTATTATAAGATTCTGGTATTTATGGGATTTAAAAAGTTGAAGGTTGGTGAGTTTTGTATTCGGATAGCACACGTGAACTCCCTGAGCTCAGCGAGTAGAAACCTCCGATTACTCTTCCTTTCTCCTACAGATGATACTTGACTGTTAAGTGTATGCTAATGAGCTGTGAGTCATGCAGAGATTTTGCAGAGCTCACCTCACTTTAGTTGCACAAGGGAAATTAATTGGGTTTCATGGTAATTACACTCATGCGAGAGACATGCGATGAAGACAGTTCTCACAAGTGATTAACTCTTGTGAAAATGTCTCAGTCGTTTAGGTGTACTTGTGGTGTTTAAGAGCATGTGGCGAGGAATTGTTGGAGCCCCCCAGGGGATCATGGGTTCTCTGAGAATCCTCTGGTCCCACGGGGTTCTGGGTACGAGTCTGATGCTTGTTACTGAGGCAGAGATGGCAGTTACGGTAACAATAGTCTCTTCCTGTTGCTGTTTGCCTCTGTAGCCATCACCGCCACTCTGTCGCTGTGGGAATAGAAAAGTAAATGTGAGAGGGAGATGGCTGTCCTCGTTTCTCAGGATTTGTGGTGGTGGGAGTTCAAATCCCAGAAGGAATGAAACAGAGATGCAGTCTCCTTCTTTCTCCAGATTCCACAGAGCTGCCAGTAAAGTTTTTATATTAATACCGTGACTTATGTTTGTATGACATCACACAAACAGGCAAGAACAGGCTGAAGGTGAACATTTCAAATCCATTGACCAACGACAGGAAAGAGGGAGATACAGTGAAAGACTGCACGGCATAGAGGCAACTAGTCAACACTAGTGTTCATTTGGTTATCAAAAACACCAGCTTTCCTCCCATTACAAAGACAAAGTGATTAACAAAGATGAAGTATGTCATATCATTGATGGATTCAAATGAATGGGGACAGTCACGCTAATCTGTGACTTGAGTGGTGTTAATTCACACACATATACAATTAATAATGAAGCACCACATAGCTTATTAATTACCTTAATTAAATCAAATCATGAACATACTTGGAAAAAATCATAAATGATTATTAAAGTAACTACAATCTAATATATGACCCATTCTTGAGAATTGGGACAAATCATGTCCAACCAAAAAAAAAACCCTGAAATGATTTCCTATCAAGATACTAAATATCTTAGCTTCTAACTTCTAAACTTGCCCTGTGCCAGAAAAAAACAAGAACTGCAAACAATTAAAAAAATTGTTAAGAGCCTTCAGAAATTAAAAATAATAATACCTGCTGATCTTTGTTTTCAAATATGTTTGTCAACTCCGTAAGACGTCAGATATTCCATTTTATGGAGTTGAAATCTATGATGACGGCGGTGACATAACTCTCAGTTCTCTTTAATAACTGGATAATGTGTTTGAAATTAGGACTTTATTTTCAATTTCGTTATTTAAATACCATTCCTACATTAATAAAGTGTTTTAATGGATGCATATCACTGATAAGGTTGTTTAAGTCAAAATGTTTCAGGTACAAATGGCTAAACACAGCCTGCCATTAAAGGTGAAGAGGGCAGAAACAGAGAGCAACAGAGAAAGAAAAGGAAGAGGATAAATGAGCAGACAGACAGAAAGGCAGAAGAACTACAAAGGGACAGAGAAAGATGGAGAAATGTGTTTTGGAGGGGAAAATAAAACAAGTGGGAGACATGACTGAGCAATCAAGGAGATTAACGCCTGGTTCACACTGGCTCGTGAATAGGCGCGTAGCGGCGCCCGCTTCCTTTCGGCGCCCGCTTCCTTTCGGCGCCCTTGTTAAGCGATAGTGTAGTTCACACCAGACGCGGAGCGCTGTGAATAGGCGATGTGAAGCAATCGTTTCGGCGTCTGCTCTATTTTTTTGGCGTGCCGCGAGCGAATGCGTCAATTCTGGCAGGAAATCACAGAGAGAAACACGAGACAATCTGGTCAATTTTCAAAATAAAAGCAATTTTCTAAATAAAATACCGCAATTGAAAATGCGATCATATTTGTGTATCTAAACTCGCACTGGGAAACAGGAAGAGAAAATACATTTAATAAATGTGAAGAGTAGATAAACAAATATGTGTATTTCAACGGTATATCTGCACTACTACTGTCTACTACCATACACACTCTCTGTCTGTGTGTGTGTGTGTCTGTGTGTGTGTGTGTGTGTGTCAAACTTCTTGGTTACAGAAACATGGCGTATTCATTTTATGGGGTTATTTACTCCATAATGAAAAAAATAGCTCTGAATGAACAACAGCTGAGCAAAAGTGCTTGTCGGGGCCTGTTTGGGGCCGTAGTTTCGTGGCGAAACGCAGGGTGGCGCAGGGTGGCGGAGCTGGCGTAATGCAAGTTTCGACCAGTCGCAGCCTTGCGCACGGTCAGTTTGGCAGTTTGGTGGATTGCCTGTGTAATTGGGAATTTTGGATGTTTGTAATTTATAATCAGAATATTTGTCAGGCCAGAACGTCGATCCGCATCTCCTCTTTTGACTGTTATGCTATGACGAAAATGAATGCCTGTCTGTAGATGATATGAACATGAGTGTCACATTGACATAAGATAATTTCAGGACTATGACGCCTGTGTTCTGTAAATCTTGACCTTGCCTGTACATCTTGTCTTTGTAAGATAGGACATGATCCGTCCTTTGTCCATGGTTCCTCCTCCTTAAAAGGGCAGATTGTTGTTGGACTCAGGGTCGTTCCTGCTGATTCTGAACCTTTGCATCAGAAGGCAGGGGTGAACAGTACTTTCTTCTGCAGATGAGAATACTTAGTGGAATAAACCTCGGAGAAAAAGCTGATCCTGGTTGTTGATCTTTATTGGGCAGATTAATTTTTCCACAACACCTGCGGCAAGATGGGTGTGGCGGTGCAGCAGGGGAAGGCGTCACAGATTCACTTTGGTGCAGCGGAAGTTTCGTGGCAAAAAGCCTCGCTGAGACTGCGCCGAAAGCTCGCCAGCTCCAACCT